>NC_086098.1:147498810-148159310 GCF_963921235.1 Mobula hypostoma
GTGATCTGAGGATTTCAGTTTGATTGCGGTGAGGTGATTATTTCAGTTTGACTGGATTGCGGTGAGTATGTCAGTTCGACTGTGGTTACGTGAATATTTCAGTTAGACTGGCGTGATTTGAGTACTTCCGCTCGAATGTGGTGAGGTAAATATTTCAGATCGTTTGGACTGAAGAGAGTTCTTCAGTTCGACTGTGGTGAAGAAAATATTTCAGATCGTTTGGAGTGAGGAAAGTATTGCATTTCGACTGAGGTGAAGTGAGTATATCAGTTCGACTGGAGTAAGGTGAGTATTTCGTTTTGACAGAAGTGATGTGTGTATTGTATACTGATTGAGTTGAGTTGTATATTTCAGATCGACTGATTTGCAGTGCAATTGCTTCTGACAGAGCTGATGTGAGGATTTCAGATTGATTGCGGTGAGGTGAGTCATTCAGTTTGAGTGGATTGCGGTGAGTATATCAATTATTCTATGGTTATGTGAATATTTCAGATCGACTGGGGTGATTTGAGCACTTCCGTTCGACTGTGGTGAGGTAAGTATCTCAGATCGTTTGGACTGAGGAGAGTACTTCAGTTCGAGTGGGGTGATGTGAGTATATTAATTGGACTGAGGTAAGGTGAGTGTTCAATTTTGACAAAAGTGATGTTAATATTTTATCCATATTGAGTTGAGTTTTGTCTTTCAGATCGACTGATTTGCAGTGCGATTTGCTTCTGACAGAGGTGATGTGAAGATTTCAGTTTGACTGCGGTGAGGTGAATATTTTAGTTTGACTGGATTGTGGTGAGTATGCCAGTTCGACCGTGGTTAAGTGAATATTTCCCTTCGACTGGGGTGATTTGAGTACTTCCGTTCAACTGTGCTGAGGTAAATATTTCAGATCGTTTGGAGTGAGGAGATTATTTCAGTTCAACTGGGGTAATGTGAGTATATCAGATCGACCAGGGTAAGTTGAGTATTTCATTTTGACAGAGGTAATGTGAATATTTTATCCAGATTGAGCTGATTGTGTCTTTCAGATTGACTGATTTGCAGTGCGAATTGCTTCTGACAGAGGTGATGTGAAGAATTCAGTTTGACTGGGGTGAGGTGAGTATTTCAGTGCGACTGATGTGCGGTGAGCATGTCAGTTCGACCGTGGTGTAGTGAATATTTCAGTTTGACTGGGCTGATGTGAGTACTTCCATTCGACTATGGTGAGGTAAATATTTCAGATCGTTTGGAGTTAGCAGATATTGCATTTCGTCTGAGGTGAGGTGAGTATATCAGTTCGACTGGGATAAGGTGAGAATTTCATTTTGTCAAATGTGATGTGAATATATTATCCAGATGGAGTTGTGTTTTGTCTTTCAGATCGAGTGATTTGCAGTATGAATTGTTTCTGACAGAGGTGAAGTGAAGATTTCAGTTTGACTGGTGTGAGGTGAATATTTCAGTGAGACTGAGCTGCCGTGAGAATGTCAGTTCGACCGTGGTTTGGTGAATATTTCAGTTTGACTGTGCTGATGTGAGTACTTCCATTCGACGGTGGTGAGGTAAGTATATCAGATCGTTTGGACTGAAGAGAGTATTTCAGTTCGACTGGGGTGCTGTGAGTATATCAGTTCGACTGAGGTAAGGTGAGTATTCCATTTTGACGAAAGTGATGCGAATATTTTATCTATATTGAATTGAGTTGTGTCTTTCAGATCGACTGATTTGTAGTGGAATTGCTTCTGACAGAGGTGATGTGAGGATTTCAGTTTGACTGGGGTGAGGTGAGTATTTCAGTTTGACTGTGGTGAGGTAAATATTTCAGATCGTTTGGAGTGAGGAGATTATTTCAGTTCGGCAGGGGTGATGTGAGTATATCAGATCGACCGGGGTAAGTTGAGTATTTCATTTTGACAGAAGTCATGTGAATATATTATCTAGATGGAGTTGAGTTTTGTCTTTCAGATCGACTGATTTGCAGTGCGAATTGCTTCTGACAGAGGTGATGTGAAGATTTCAGTTTGACTGGGGTGAGGTGAGCATTTCAGAGCGACTGAGCTACAGTGAGTATGTCAGTTTGACTGTGGTTTGGTGAATATTTTAGTTTGACTCTGCTGATGTGAGTACTTCCGTTCGACTATGGTGAGGTATGTATTTCAGATTGTTTGGAGTGAGCAGAGTATTGCATTTCGACTGAGGTGTGGTGAGTATATCAGTTCGACTTGAGAAAGGTGAGTATTTTTAATTTTGACAGAAGTGATGTGTGTATTGTATACTGATTGAGTTGAGTTGTATATTTCAGATCGACTGATTTGCAGTGGAATTGCTTCTGACACAGGTGATGTGAGGATTTCAGTTTGATTGCGGAGAGGTGAGTAATTCAGTTTGAGGGGATTGCGGAGAGTATGTCAGTTCGTCTGTGGTTATATTAATATTTCAGTTCTACTGGGGTGATTTGAGCACTTCTGTTCGACTGTGGAGAGGGAAGTATCTCAGATCGTTTGGACTGAGGAGAGTACTTCAGTTCGAATGGGGTGATGTGATTATATCAGTTCGACTGAGGTAAGGTGAGTATTCCATTTTGACAAAAGTGATGCGAATATTTTATCTATATTGAGTTGAGTTGTGTCTTTCAGATCAACTGATTTACAGTGCCATTTGCTTCTGACAGAGGTGAAGTGAAGATTTCAGTTTCACTGGGTGAGGTGAGTATTTCAGATCGACTGGAGTGCGGTGAGTACATCATTTTGACAGAAGTGATGTGAGTATTTTATTCCGATTGAGTTGTTTATTTGAGATCAACTGATTTGCAGTGGAATTGCTTCTGACAGAGGTGATGTGAAGATTTCAGTTTGACTAGGGTGAGGTGAGTATTTCAGTGCGACTGAGCTACAGTGAGTATGTCAGTTCGACCGTGGTTTGGTGAATATTTTAGTTTGACTCTGCTGATGTGAGTACTTCCGTTCGACTATTGTGAGGTAAGTATTTCAGATTGTTTAGAGTGAGCAGAGTATTGCATTTCGACTGAGGTGAGGTGAGTATATTAGTTCGACTGGGGTGAGGTGAGAATTTCATTTTGTCAAATGTGATGTGAATATATTGTCCAGATGGAGTTGAGTTTTGTCTTTCAGATCGACTGCTTTGCAGTGCGAATTGCTTCGGACAGAGGTGATGTTAAGATTTCAGTTTGACTGCGGAGAGTTGAGTGTTTCAGATCTCCTGAGATGTGGTGAGTATGTCAGTTCGACCGTGGTTTTGGTGAATATTTCAGTTTGACTGTGCTGATGTGAGTACTTCCATTCGACTATGGTGAGGTTAGTATTTCAGATTGTTTGGAGTGAGCAGAGTATTGCATTTCGACTGAGGTGAGGTGAGTATAGTAGTTCGAATGGGGTGAGGTGAGAATTTCATTTTGACAAAAGTGGTGTGAGTATTGTATTCTGATTGAGTTGAGTTGTATATTTCAGATCGACTGATTTGCAGTGGAATTGCTTCTGACACAGGTGATGTGAGGATTTCAGTTTGATTGCGGAGAGGTGAGTAATTCAGTTTGAGTGGATTGCGGTGAGTATGTCAGTTCAACCATGGTTATGTTAAAATTTCAGTTCTAATGGGATGACCTGAACATTTCCGCTCGACTGTGGTGAGGGAAGTATCTCAGATCATTTGGACAGAGGAGAGTACTTTAGTTCGACTGGCGTGATGTGAGTATATCAGTTCGACTGAGGTAAGGTGAGTATTCCATTTTGACAAAACTGATGTGAATAATTTATCCACATTGAGTTGAGTTGTGTCTTTCAGATCGACTGATTTGCTGGGTGATTTGTTTCTGACAGAGGTGAAGTGAAGATTTCAGTTTGACTGGGGTGCGGTGAGTATGTCAGTTTGACCGTGTTTAGGTGAATATTTCAGTTTGACTGTGGCGATGTGAGTACTTCCGTTCGACTGTGATGATGAAATTATTTCAGATCGTTTGGAGTGAGGAAAGTATTGCATTTCGACTGAGGTGTGGTGAGTATATCAGCTCGACTTGAGAAAGGTGAGTATTTTACTTCGACAGAAGTGATGTGTATTGTATACTGATTGAGTTGAGTTGTATATTTCAGATCAACTGACTTGCAGTGGAATTGCTTCTGACAGAGGTGATGTGAGGATTTGAGTTTGATTGCGGAGAGGTGAATAATTCAGTTTGTGTGGATTGCGGTGAGTCTGTCTGGTCGTCCATGGTTATATTAATATTTCAGTTCTACTGGGGTGATTTGAGCACTTCTGTTCTCAGATCGTTTGTACTGAGGAGAGTACTTCAGTTCGAATGGGGTGATATGAGTATATCAGTTCGACTGAGGCAAGGTGAGTATTCTATTTTGACAAAAGTGATGCGAGTATTTTATTTATATTGAGTTGAGTTGTGTCTTTCAGATCGACAGATTTGCAGTGCGATTTGCTTCTGACAGAGGTGAAGTGAAGATTTCAGTTTGACTGGGGTGAGGTGAGTATTTCAGATCGACTGGAGTGCGGTGAGTATGTCATTTTGACAGAAATGATGTGAGTATTTTATTCCGATTGAGTTGAGTTGTTTATTTGAGATCAACTGATTTGCAGTGGAATTGCTTCTGACAGAGGTGATGTGAAGATTTCAGTTTGACTGGGGTGAAGTGAGTATTTCAGTGCGACTCAACTGCAGTGAGTATGTCAGTTCGACCGTGGTTTGGTGAATATTTCAGTTTGACTGTGCTGATGTGAGTACTTCCGTTCGACTATGGTGAGGTAAGTATTTCAGATTGTTTGGAGTGAGAAGAGTATTGCACTTCGACTGAGGTGAGGTGAATGTATTAGTTCGACTGGGGTGAGGGGAGAATTTCATTTTGTCAAATGTGATCTGAATATATTATACTGATGGAGTTGAGTTTTGTCTTTTGGATTGACTGATTTGCAGTGCGAATTACTTCTGACGGAGGTGATGTTAAGATTACAGTTTGACTGCTCTGAGGTGAGTATTTCAGATAGCCTGCGGTGCGGTGAGTATGTCAGTTCGACCATGGTTAGGTGAATATTTCAGTTCGACTGGGGTGATTTGAGAACTTCCGTTCGACTGTGGTGAGGTAAGTACATCAGATCGTTTGGACTGAGGAGAGTACTTCTGTTCAACTGGGCTGCTGTGAGATTATCAGTTCGACTGAGGTAAGGTGAGCATTTCATTTTGACAGAAGTGATGCGAATATTTTATCCATATTGAGTTGAGTTATGTCTTTCAGATCGACTGATTTGCAGTGCGATTTCACTTCAGAGCTGAAGTGAAGATTTCAGTTTGACTGGGGTGCGGTGAGTATGTCAGTTCGACCGTGGTTAGGTGAACACGTCAATTTGACTGGGGCGATGTGAGTACTTCCGTTCGACTGTGGTGAAGAACATATTTCAGATCGTTTGGAGTGAGGAAAGTATTGCTTTTCGAATGAGGTGTGGTGTGTATATCAGTTCGACTTCAGAAAGGTGAGTATTTCATTTTGACAGAAGTGATGTGAGTATTGTATTCTGATTGAGTTGAGTTGTATATTTCAGATCGACTGATTTGCAGTGGAATTGCTTCTGACAGAGGTGATGTGAGGATTTCAGTTTGATTGCGGAGAGGTGAGTAATTCAATTTGAGTGGATTGCAGTGAGTATTTCAGTTCGACCGTGGTTATGTGAGTACTTCAGTTCTACTGGGGTGACTTCAACACTTCCATTCGACTGTAGTGAGGGAAGCATCTCAGATCATTTGGACTGAGGAGAGTACTTTAGTTCGACTGGCGTGATGTGAGTATATCAGTTCGACGGAGGTAAGGTGAGTATTCCATTTTGACAAAAATGATGTGAATATTTTATCCATATTGAGTTGATTTGTGTCTTTCAGATCGACTGATTTGCTGGGCGATTTGTTTCTGACGGAGGTGAAGTGAAGATTTCAGTTTGACTGCGGTGCGGTGAGTATGTCAGTACGACCGTGTTTAGGTGAATATTGCAGTTTGACTGGGGCGATGTGAGTACTTCCGTTCGAATGTGGTGAGGAAAATATTTCAGATCGTTTGGTGTGAGGAAAATATTGCATTTAACTGAGGTGTGGTGAGTATATCAGTTCGGATTGAGAAAGGTGAATATTTTATTTTGACAGAAGTGATGTGAGTATGTTATTCCGATTGAGTTGAGTTGTTTAGTTCAGATCAACTGATTTGCAGTGGAATTGCTTCTGACAGAGGTGATGTAAAGATTTCAGTTTGACTGGGATGTGGTGAGTATTTCAGTGCGACTGAGCTACAGTGAGTATGTCAGTTCGATCGTGGTTTGGTGAATATTTCAGTTTGACTGTGCTGATGTGAGTACTTCCGTTCGACTATGGTGAGGTAAGTATTTCAGATTGTTTGGAGTGAGCAGAGTATTGCATTTCGAATGAGGTGAGGTGAGCATATTAGTTCGACTGGGGTGAGGTGAGAATTTCATTTTGTCAAATGTGATGTGAATATATTATCCAGATGGAGTTGAGTTTTGTCTTTCAGCTTGACTGATTTGCAGTGCGAATTGCTTCTGACAGAGGTGATGTGAAGATTTCAGTTTGACTGCTGTGAGTTGAGTATTTCAGATCGCCTGAGATGTGGTGAGTATGTCAGTTCGACCGTGGTTTGGTGAATACTTCAGTTTGACTGTGCTGATGTAAGTCCTTCCGTTCGACTATGGTGAGGTAAGTATTTCAGATTGTTTGGAGTGAGAAGAGTATTGCGTTTCGACTGAGGTGAGGTGAGTATATTAGTTCGACTGGGGTGAGGTGAGTATATCAGTTCGACTTGAGAAAGGTGAGTATTTCATTTTGACAGAAGTGATGTGTGTATTGTATACTGATTGAGTTGAGTTGTATATTTCAGATCGACTGATTTGCAGTGGAATTGTTTCTGACAGAGGTGATGTGAGGATTTCAGTTTGATTGCGGAAAGGTGAGTAATTCAGTTTGAGTGGATTGCGGTGAGTATGTCAGTTCGTCTGTGGTTATATTAATATTTCAGTTCTACTGGGGTGATTTTAGCACTTCTGTTCGACTGTGGAGAGGGAAGTATCTCAGATCGTTTGGACTGAGGAGAGTACTTCAGTTCGAATGGGATGATGTGAGTATATCAGTTTGACTGAGGTAAGGTGAGTATTCCATTTTGGCAAAAGTGATGCGAATATTTTATCTATATTGATTTGAGCTGTGTCTTTCAGATCAACTGATTTGCAGTGCGATTTGCTTCTCACAGAGGTGAAGTGAAGATTTAAGTTTGACTGGGGTGAGGTGAGTATTTCAGATCGACTGGGGTGCGGTGAGTATGTCATTTTGACAGAAGGGATGTGAGTATTTTATTCCGATTGAGTTGAGTTGTTTATTTCAGATCAACTGATTTGCAGTGGAATTGCTCCTGACAGAGGTGATGTGAAGAATTAGGTTTGACTGGGGTGAGGTGAGCATTTCAGTGCGACTGAGCTACAGTGAGTATGTCAGTTCAACCGTGGTTTGGTGAATATTTCAGTTTGACTGTGCTGATGTGAGTACTTCCGTTCGACTATGGTGAGGTAAGTATTTCAGATTGTTTGGAGTGAGCAGAGTATTGCATTTCGACTGAGGTGAGGTGAGTATATTAGTTCGACTGGGGTGAGGTGAGAATTTCATTTTGTTAAATGTGATGTGAATGTATTATCCAGATGGAGTTGAGTTTTGTCTTTCGGATCGACTGATTTGCAGTGCGAATTGCTTCTGACAGAGGTGATTTTAAGATTACAGTTTGACTGCTGTGAGGTGATTATTTCAGATAGCCTGCGGTGCCGTGAGTATGTCAGTTCGACCGTGGTTAGGTGAATATTTCAGTACGACTGGGGTGATTTGAGAACTTCCGTTG
This sequence comes from Mobula hypostoma, assembly GCF_963921235.1. Taxonomy (NCBI): domain Eukaryota; kingdom Metazoa; phylum Chordata; class Chondrichthyes; order Myliobatiformes; family Myliobatidae; genus Mobula; species Mobula hypostoma. The sequence continues at coordinate 147,506,688 of NC_086098.1, forward strand.
GACTGTGGTGAGGTAAGTACATCAGATCGTTTGGAGTGAGGAGAGTACTTCTTTTCTACTGGGCTGCTGTGAGTATATCAGTTCGACTGAGGTAAGGTGAGTATTTCATCTTGACAGATGTGATGTTAATATTTTATCTATATTGAGTTGAGTTGTGTCTTGCAGATCGACTGATTTGCAGTGCAATTTACTTCTGACAGAGGAGAAGTGAAGATTTCAGTTTGACTGGGGTGCGGTGAGTATGTCAGTTCGACTGTGTTTAGGCGAATATGTCAATTTGACTGGGACGATGTGAGTACTTCCGTTCGACTGTGGTGAACGAAATTTTTCAGATCGTTTGGAGTGAGGAAAGTATTGCATTTCGACTGAGCTGTGGTGAGTATATCAGTTCGACTTGAGAAAGGTGAGTATATCATTTTGACAGAAGTGTTGTGAGTATCGTATTCCGATTGAGTTGAGTTGTCTATTTCAGATCGACTGATTTGCAGTGGAATTGCTTCTGACAGAGGTGATGTGAGGAATTTAGTTTGATTGCGGAGAGGTGAGTAATTCAGTTTGAGTGGAATGCGGTGAGTATGTCAGTTCGACCGTGGTTATGTTAATATTTCAGTTCTACTGGGGTGACTTGAACACTTCCTTTCGACTATGGTGAGGGAGGCATCTCAGATCATTTGGACTGAGGAGAGTACTTTAGTTCGACTGGCGTGATGTGAGTATATCAGTTCGACTGAGGTAAGGTGAGTATTCCATTTTGACAAAAATGATGTGAATAATTTATCCATATTGAGTTGAGTTGTGTCTTTCAGATCGACTGATTTGCTGGGCGATTTGTTTCTGACAGAGGTGAAGTGAAGATTTCAGGTTGACTGGGGTGCGGTGAGTATGTCAGTTCGACTGTGTTTAGGTGAATATTTCAGTTGGACTGTGGTGATGTGAGTACTTCCGTTCGACTGTGGTGAAGAAAATATTTCAGATCGTTTGGAGTGAGGCAAGTATTGCATTTCGACTGAGGTGTGGTGAGTATATCAGTTTGACTTGAGAAAGGTGAGTATTTTATTTTGACAGAAGTGATGTGTGTATTGTATACTGATTGAGTTGAGTTGTATATTTCAGATCGACTGATTTGCAGTGCAATTGCTTCTGACAGAGGTGAAGTGAGGATTTCAGTTTGATTGCGGAGAGGTGAGTGATTCAGTTGGAGGGGATTGCGGAGAGTATGTCAGTTCGTCTGTGGTTATATTAATATTTCAATTCTACTAGGGTGATTTGAGCACTTCTGTTCGACTGTGGAGAGGGAAGTATCTCAGATCGTTTGGACTGAGGAGAGTACTTCAGTTCGAATGGGGTGATGTGAGTATATCAGTTCGACTGAGTTAAGGTGAGTATTCCATTTTGACAAAATGGATGCAAATATTTTATCTATATTGAGTTGAGTTGTGTCTTTCAGATCGACTGATTTGCAGTGCGATTTGCTTCTGACAGAGGTGAAGTGAAGATTTCAGTTTGACTGGGGTGAGGTGAATATTTCAGATCGACTGGAGTGCGGGGAGTATGTCATTTTGACAGAAGTGATGTGAGTATTTTATTCCGATTGAGTTGTTTATTTGAGATCAACTGATTTGCAGTGGAATTGCTTCTGACAGAGGTGATGTGAAGATTTCAGTTTGACTGGGGTGAAGTGAGTATTTCAGTGCGACTGAGCTACAGTGAGTATGTCAGTTCGACCGTGGTTTGGTGAATATTTCAGTTTGACTGTGCTGATATGAGTAGTTCCGTTCGACTATGGTGAGGTAAGTATTTCAGATTGTTTGGAGTGAGAAGAGTATTGCATTTCGACTGAGGTGAGGTGAGTATATTAGTTCGACTGGGGTGAGGTGAGAATTTCATTTTGTCAAATGTGATGCGAATATATTATCCAGATGGAGTTGAGTTTTGTCTTTCAGATCGACTGATTTGCAGTGCGAATTGCTTCTGACAGAGGTGATGTGAAGATTTCAGTTTGCCTGGGGTGAGGTGAGTATTTCAGAGCGACTGAGCTACAGTGAGTAAGTCAGTTCGACCGTGGTTTGGAGAATATTTTAGTTTGACTCTGCTGATGTGAGTACTTCCGTTCGACTATGGTGAGGTATGTATTTCAGATTGTTTGAAGTGAGCAGAGTATTGCATTTCGACTGAGGTGTGGTGAGTATATCAGTTCGACTTGAGAAAGGTGAGTATTTTATTTTGACAGAAGTGATGTGTGTATTGTATACTGATTGAGTTGAGTTGTATATTTCAGATCGACTGATTTGCAGTGGAATTGCTTCTGACAGAGCTGATGTGAGGATTTTAGTTTGATTGCGGAGAGGTGAGTATTTCAGTTTGAGTGGATTGCGGTGAGTATGTCAGTTCGTCCGTGGTTATATTAATATTTCAGTTCTACTGGGGTGATTTGAGCACTTCTGTTCGACTGTGGAGAGGGAAGTATCTCAGATCGTTCGGACTGAGGATAGTACTTCAGTTCGAATGGGATGATGTGAGTATATCAGTTCGACTGAGGTAATGTGAGTATTCCATTTTGACAAAAGTGATGCGAATATTTTATCTATATTGATTTGAGTTAGGTCTTTCAGATCAACTGATTTCCAGTGCGATTTGCTTCTCACAGAGGTGAAGTGAAGATTACAGTTTGACTGCTGTGAGGTGATTATTTCAGATAGCCTGCGGTGCCGTGAGTATGTCAGTTCGACCATGGTTAGGTGAATATTTTAGTTTGACTCTGCTGATGTGAGTACTTCCGTTCGACTATGGTGAGGTATGTATTTCAGATTGTTTGAAGTGAGCAGAGTATTGCATTTCGACTGAGGTGTGGCGAGTATATCAGTTCGACTTGAGAAAGGTGAGTATTTTATTTTGACAGAAGTGATGTGTGTATTGTATACTGATTGAGTTGAGTTGTATATTTCAGATCGACTGATTTGCAGTGGAATTGCTTCTGACAGAGGTGATGTGAGGATTTCAGTTTGATTGCGGAGAGGTGAGTCATTCACTTTGAGTGGATTGCGGTGAGTATGTCAGATCGACCATGGTTATGTTAAAATTTCAGTTCTAATGGGGTGACCTGAACGCTTCCGCTCGACTGTGGTGAGGGAAGTATCTCAGATCATTTGGACAGAGGAGAGTACTTTAGTTCGACTGGCGTGATGTGAGTATATCAGTTCGACTGAGGTAAGGTGAGTATTCCATTTTGACAAAAATGATGTGAATAATTTATCCACATTGAGTTGAGTTGTGTCTTTCAGATCGACTGGTTTGCTGGGCGATTTGTTTCTGACAGAGTTGAAGTGAAGATTTCAGGTTGACTGTGGTGCGGTGAGTATGTCAGTTCGACCGTGTTTAGGTGAATATTTCAGTTTGACTGTGGTGATGTGAGTACTTCCGTTCGACTGTGGTGAAGAAAATATTTCAGATCGTTTGGAGTGAGGAAAGTATTGCATTTGGACTGAGGTGTAGTGAGTATATCAGTTCGACTTGAGAAAGTTGAGTATTTTATTTTGACAGAAGTGATGTGTGTATTGTATACTGATTGAGTTGAGTTGTATATTTCAGATCGACTGATTTGCAGTGGAATTGCTTCTCACAGAGGTGAGGTGAGGATTTCAGTCTGATTGCGGAGAGGTGAGTAATTCAGTTTGAGGGGACTGCGGAGAGTATGTCAGTTCGTCTGTGGTTATATTAATATTTCAATTCTACTGGGGTGATTTGAGCACTTCTGTTCGAGTGTGGAGAGGGAAGTATCTCAGATCGTTTGGACTGAGGAGAGTACTTCAGTTCGAATGGGGTGATGTGAGTCTATCAGTTCGACTGAGTTAAGGTGAGTATTCCATTTTGACAAAAGTGATGCGAATATTTTATCTATATTGAGTTGAGTTGTGTCTTTCAGATCGACTGATTTGCAGTGCGATTTGCTTCTGACAGAGGTGAAGTGAAGATTTCAGTTTGACTGGGGTGAGGTGAATATTTCAGATCGACTGGAGTGCGGGGAGTATGTCATTTTGACAGAAGTGATGTGAGTATTTTATTCCGATTGAGTTGTTTATTTGAGATCAACTGATTTGCAGTGGAATTGCTTCTGACAGAGGTGATGTGAAGATTTCAGTTTGACTGGGGTGAAGTGAGTATTTCAGTGCGACTGAGCTACAGTGAGTATGTCAGTTCGACCGTGGTTTGGTGAATATTTCAGTTTGACTGTGCTGATGTGAGTAGTTCCGTTCGACTATGGTGAGGTAAGTATTTCAGATTGTTTGGAGTGAGAAGAGTATTGCATTTCTACTGAGGTGAGGTGACTATATTAGTTCGACTGGGGTGAGGTGAGAATTTCATTTGTCAAATGTGATGTGAATATATTATCCAGATGGAGTTGAGTTGTATATTTCAGATCGACTGATTTGCAGTGGAATTGCTTCTGACAGAGGTGATGTGAGGATTTCAGTTTGATTGCGGAGAGGTGAGTATTTCAGTTTGAGTGGATTGCGGTGAGTATGTCAGTTCGTCCGTGGTTATATTAATATTTCAGTTCTACTGGGGTGATTTGAGCACTTCTGTTCGACTGTGGAGAGGGAAGTATCTCAGATCGTTCGGACTGAGGAGAGTACTTCAGTTCGAATGGGATGATGTGAGTATATCAGTTCGACTGAGGTAATGTGAGTATTCCATTTTGACAAAAGTGATGCGAATATTTTATCTATATTGAGTTGAGTTATGTCTTTCAGATCAACTGATTTGCAGTACGATTTGCTTCTGACAGAGGTGAAGTGAAGATTTCAGTTTGACTGGGGTGAGGTGAGTAGTTAAATTCGACTATGGTGAGGTATGTATTTCAGATAGTTTGGAGTGAGAAGAGTATTGCATTTCGACTGAGGTGAGGTGAGTATATTAGTTCGACTGGGGTGAGGTGAGAATATCATTTTATCAAATCTGATGTGAATATATTATCCAGATGGAGTTGAGTTTTGTCTTTCAGATCGATTGATTTGCTGTGCGAATTACCTCTGACAGAGGTGATGTGAAGATTTCAGTTTGACTGTGGTGAGGTGATTATTTCAGAGCGACTGAGCTACAGTGAGTATGTCAGTTCGTCCATGGTTTGGTGAATATTTTACTTTGACTCTGCTGATGTGAGTACTTCCGTTCGACTATGGTGAGGGAAGCATCTCAGATCATTTGGACTGAGGAGAGTACTTTAGTACGACTGCCGTGATGTGAGTATATCAGTTCGACTGAGGTAAGGTGAGTATTCTGTTTTGACAAAAGTGATGCGAATATTTTATTTATATTGAGTTGAGTTGTGTCTTTCAGATCGACAGATTTGCAGTGCGATTTGCTTCTGACAGTGGTGAAGTGAAGATTTCAGTTTGACTGGGGTGAGGTGAGTATTTCAGATCGACTGGAGTGCGGTGAGTATGTCATTTTGACAGAAATGATGTGAGTATTTTATTCCGATTGAGTTGAGTTGTTTATTTGAGATCAACTGATTTGCAGTGGAATTGCTTCTGACAGAGGTGTTGTGAAGATTTCAGTTTGACTGGGGTGAAGTGAGTATTTCAGTGCGACTCAGCTGCAGTGAGTATGTCAGTTCGACCGTGGTTTGGTGAATATTTTAGTTTGACTCTGCTGAAGTGAGTACTTCTGTTCGAATATGGTGAGGTAAGTATTTCAGATTGTTTGGAGTGAGCAGAGTATTGCATTTCGACTGAGGTGTGGTGAGTATATTAGTTCGACTGGGGTGAGGTGAGAATTTCATTTTATCAAATCTGATGTGAATATATTATCCAGATGGAGTTGAGTTTTGTCTTTCAGATCGATTGATTTGCTGTGCGAATTACTTCTGACAGAGGTGATGTGAAGATTTCAGTTTGACTGGGGTGAGATGATTATTTCAGAGCGACTGAGCTACAGTGAGTATGTCAGTTCGACCGTGGCTTGGTGAATATTTTAGTTTGACTCTGCTGATGTGAGTACTTCCGTTCGACTATGGTGAGGGAAGCATCTCAGATCATTTGGACTGAGGAGAGTACTTTAGTACGACTGCCGTGATGTGAGTATATCAGTTCGACTGAGGTAAGGTGAGTATTCCATTTTGACAAAAATGATGTGAATAATTTATCCATATTGAGTTGAGTTGTATTTCAGATCGACAGGTTTGCTGGGCGATTTGTTTCTGACAGAGGTGAAGTGAAGATTTCAGATCGACTGGAGTTCGTTGAGTATGTCATTTTGACAGAATTGATGTGAGTATTTTATTCCGATTGAGTTGAGTTGTTTATTTCAGATTGACTGATTTGCAGTGGAATTGCTTCTGACAGAGATGATGTGAAGATTTCAGTTTGACTGGAGTTAGGTGAGTATTTCAGTGCGACGGAGCTACAGCGAGTACGTCAGTTTGACTGCAGTTTGGTGAATATTTCAGTTCGACTGGGGTGATATCTGAATTTCCTTTCGACTGTGGTGAGGTAAGTACATCAGATCGTTTGGACTGAGGAGAGTACTTCAGTTCGACTGGGCTGCTGTGAGTATATCAGTTCGACTGAGGTAAGGTGAGCATTTCGTTTTGACAGAAGTGATGTGAATATTTTACCCATATTGAGTTGAGTTGTGTCTTTCAGATCAACTGATTTGCAGAGCGATTTGCTTCTGACAGAGGTGAAGTGAAGATTTCAGTTTGACTGGGGTGCGGCGAGTATGTCATTTCGACAGTGGTTTGGTGAATATGTCAATTTGACTTGGGCGATGTGAGTACTTCCGTTCGCCTGTGGTGAAGAAAATATTTCAGATAGTTTGGAGTGAGGAACGTATTGCATTTCGACTGAAGTGTGGTGAGTATATCAGTTCAACTTGAGAAAGGTGAGTATTTCATTTTGACAGAAGTGATGTGAGCATTGTATTCTGATTGAGTTGAGCTGTATATTTCAGATCGACTGATTTGCAGTGGAATTGCTTCTGACAGAGGTGATGTGAGGATTTCAGTTTGATTGTGGAGAGGTAAGTAATTCAGTTTGAGTGGATTGCGGTGAGTATGTCAGTTCGACCATGGTTATGTTAATATTTCAGTTCTACTGGGGTGACTTGAACACTTCCATTCGACTGTGGTGAGGGAAGTATCTCAGATCATTTGGACTGAGGAGAGTAGTTTAGTTCGACTGGCGTGATGTGTGTATATCAGTTCGACTGAGGTAAGGTGAGTATTCCATTTTGACAAAAATGATGTGAAGAATTTATCTATATTGAGTTGAGTTGTGTCTTTCAGATCGACTGATTTGCTGTGCGATTTGTTTCTGACAGAGGTGAAGTGAAGATTTCAATTTGACTAGTGTGCGGTGAGTATGTCAGTTGGACCGTGTTTAGGTGAATATTTCAGTTTGACTGTGGTGATGTGAGTACTTCCGTTCGACTGTGGTGAAGAAAATATTTCAGATCATTTGGAGTGAGGAAAGTATTGCATTTCGACTGAGGTGTGGTGAGTATATCAGTTCGACTTGTGAAAGGTGAGTATTTTATTTTGACAGAAGTGATGTGTGTATTGTATACTGATTGAGTTGAGTTGTATATATCAGATCGACTGATTTGCAGTGGAATTGCTTCTGAAAGAGGTGATGTGAGGATTTCAGTTTGATTGCGGAGAGGTGAGTAATTCAGTTTGAGGGGATTGCGGAGAGTATGTCAGTTCGTTTGTGGTTATATTAATATTTCAGTTCTGCTGGGGTGATTTGAGCCCTTCTGTTCGACTGTGGAGAGGGAAGTATCTCAGATCGTTTGGACTGAGGAGAGTAGTTTAGTTCGAATGGGGTGATGTGAGTATATTAGTTCGACTGGGGTGAGGTGAGAATTTCATTTTGTCAAATGTGATGTGAATATATTATCCAGATGGAGCTGAGTTTTGTCTTTCAGATCGACAGATTTGCAGTGCGATTTGCTTCTGACAGAGGTGATGTGAAGATTTCAGTTTGACTGGGGTGTGGTGAGTATTTCAGAGCGACTGAGCTACAGTGAGTATGTCAGTTCGACCGTGGTTTGGTGAATATTTTAGTTTGACTCTGCTGATGTGAGTACTTCCGTTCGACTATGGTGAGGTATGTATTTCAGATTGTTTGGAGTGAGCAGAGTATTGCATTTCGCGTGAGGTGTGTTGAGTATATCAGTTCGACTTGAGAAAGGTGAGTATTTTATTTTGACAGAAGTGATGTGTGTATTGTATACTGATTGAGTTGAGTTGTATATTTCAGATCGACTGATTTGCAGTGGAATTGCTTCTGACAGAGGTGATGTGAGGATTTCAGTTTGATTGCGGAGTGGTGAGTAATTCAGTTTCAGTGGATTGCGGTGAGTATGCAGTTCGACCGTGTTTATGTGAATATTTCTGTTCGACTGGGGTGATTTGAGATCTTCCGTTCGACTGTGGTGAGGGAAGTATCTCAGATCGTTTGGACTGAGGAGAGTACTTCAGTTCGAATGGGGTGACGTGAGTATATCAGTTCGACTGAGGTAAGGTGAGTATTCCATTTTGACAAAAGTGATGCGAATATTTTATTTATATTGAGTTGAGTTGTGTCTTTCAGATCGACGGGTTTGCTGGCCGATTTGTTTCTGACAGAGGTGAAGTGAAGATTTAAGTTTGACTGGGGTGCGGTGAGTATTTCAGTTCGACCGTGGTTAGGTGAATATGTCAATTTGACTGGGACGATGTGAGTACTTCTGTTCGACTGTGGTGAACAAAATTTTTCAGATCGTTTGGAGTGAGGAAAGTATTGCATTTCGACTGAGGTGTGGTGAGTATATCAGTTCGACTTGGGAAAGGTGAGTATATCATTTTGACAGAAGTGTTGTGAGTATTGTATTCCGATTGAGTTGAGTTGTATATTTCAGATCGACTGATTTGCAGTGGAATTGCTTCCGACAGAGTTGATGTGAGGATTTTAGTTTGATTGCGGAGAGGTGAGTAATTCAGTTTGAGTGGATTGCGGTGAGTATGTCAGTTCGACCGTGGTTATGTTAATATTTCAGTTCTACTGGGGTGACTTGAACACTTCCTTTCGACTGTGGTGAGGGAAGCATCTCAGATCATTTGGACTGAGGAGAGTACTTCAGTTCGAATGGGGTGATGTGAGTATATCAGTTCGACTGAGGTAAGGTGAGTATTCCATTTTGTCAAAAATGATGTGAAGAATTTATCCATATTGAGTTGAGTTGTGTCTTTCAGATCGACTGATTTGCTGGGCGATTTGTTTCTGACAGAGGTGAAGTGAAGATTTCAGTTTGACTGGGGTGCTGTGAGTATGTCAGTTGGACCGTGTTCAGGTGAATATTTCAGTTTGACTGTGGTGATGTGAGTACTTCCATTCGACTGTGGTGAAGAAAATATTTCAGATCATTTGGAGTGAGGAAAGTATTGCATTTCGACTAAGGTGTGGTGAGTATATCAGTTCGACTTGAGAAAGGTGAGTATTTTATTTTGACAGAAGTGATGTGTGTATTGTATACTGATTGAGTTGAGTTGTATATTTCAGATCGACTGACTTCCAGTGGAATTGCTTCTGACAGAGGTGATGTGAGGATTTCAGTTTGATTGTGGCGAGGTGAGTAATTCAGTTTGAGGGGATTGCGGAGAGTATGTCAGTTCGTTTGTGGTTATATTAATATTTCAGTTCTGCTGGGGTGATTTGAGCCCTTCTGTTCGACTGTGGAGAGAGAAGTATCTCAGATCGTTTGGATTGAGGAGAGTACTTCAGTTCGAATGGGGTGATGTGAGTATATCAGTTTGACTGAGGTAAGGTGTGTATTACATTTTGACAAAAGTGATGCGAATATTTTTTCTATATTGAGTTGAGTTGTGTCTTTAAGATCAACTGATTTGCAGTGCGATTTGCTTCTGACAGAGGTGAAGTGAAGATTTCAGTTTGACTGGGGTGAGGTGAGTATTTCAGATCGACTGGAGTGCGGTGAGTATGTCATTTTGACAGAAATGATGTGAGTATTTTATTCCGATTTAGTTGAGTTTTTTATTTCAGATCAACTGATTTGCAGTGGAATTGCTTCTGACAGAGGTGATGTGAAGATTTCAGTTTGACTGCGGTGAGGTGAGTATTTCAGTGCGACTGAGCTACAGTGAGTATGTCAGTTCGACCGTGGTTTGGTGAATATTTTAGTTTGACTCTGCTGATGTGGGTACTTCCGTTGGACTATTGTGAGGTAAGTATTTCAGATTGTTTGTAGTGAGCAGAGTATTGCATTTCGACTGAGGTGTGGTGAGTATATTAATTCAACTGGGATGAGGTGAGAATTTCATTATGTCAAATGTGATGTGAATATATTATCCAGCTGGAGTTGAGTTTTGTCTTTCAGATCGACTGATTTGCAGTGCGAATTGCTTCTGACAGAGGTGATGTGAAGATTTCAGTTTGACTGGGGTGAGGTGAGTATTTCAGAGCGACTGAGCTACGGTGAGTATGTCAGTTCGACCGTGGTTTGGTGAATATTTTAATTTGACTCTGCTTATGTGAGTACTTCCGTTCGACTATGGTGAGGTATGTATTTCAGATTGTTTGGAGTGAGCAGAGTATTGCATTTCGACTGAGGTGTGGTGAGTATATCAGTTCGACTTGAGAAAGGTGAGTATTTTATTTTGACAAAAATGATGTGTGTATTGTATTCTGATTGAGTGGAGTTGTATATTTCAGATCTACTGATTTGCAGTGGAATTGCTTCTGACAGAGGTGATGTTTGGATTTCAGTTTGATTGCGGAGAGGTGAGTAATTCTGTTTGAGGGGATTGCGGAGAGTATGTCAGTTCGTCTCTGGTTATATTAATATTTCAGTTCTACTGGGGTGATTTGATCTCCATCAGTTCAACCGTGGAGATTGAAGTATCTCAGATCGTTTGGACTGAGGAGAGTAGTTCAGTTCGAATGTGGTGATGTGAGTATATTAGTTCGACTGGAGTGAGGTGAGAATTTCATTTTGTCAAATGTGATGTGAATATATTATCCAGATGGAGTTGAGTTTTGTCTTTCAGATCGACAGATTTGCAGTGTGAATTGCTTCTGACAGAGGTGATGTGAAGATTTCAGTTTGACTGGGGTGTGGTGAGTATTTCAGATCGTCTGCGGTGCGGTGATTATGTCAGTTCGACCGTGGTTAGGTGAATATTTCACTTCGACTGGGGTGATTTGAGAACTTCCGTTCGACTGTGGTGAGGTAAGTACATCAGATCGTTTGAACTGAGCAGAGTACTTCAGTTCGACTGGGCTGCTGTGAGTATATCATTTCGACTGAGGTAAGGTGAGCATTTCATTTTGACAGAAGTGATGTGAATATTTTATCCATATTGAGTTGAGTTGTGTCTTTCAGATCTACTGATTTGCAGACCGATTTGTTTCTGACAGAAGTGAAGTGAAGATTTCAGTTTGACTGTGGTGCGTCGAGTATGTCAGCTCGACCGTGGTTATATGTCAATTTGAATGGGGCGATGTGAGTACTTCCGTTCGACTGTGGTGAAGAAAATATTTCATATCGTTTGGAGTGAGGAAAGTATTGCATTTCGACTGAGGTGTGGTGAGTATATCAGTTCGACTTGAGAAAGGTGAGTATTTTATTTTGACAGAAGTGATGTGTGTATTGTATACTGATTGAGTTGAGTTGTATATTTCAGATCGACTGACTTCCAGTGGAATTGCTTCTGACAGAGGTGATGTGAGGATTTCAGTTTGATTGTGGCGAGGTGAGTAATTCAGTTTGAGGGGATTGCGGAGAGTATGTCAGTTCGTTTGTGGTTATATTAATATTTCAGTTCTGCTGGGGTGATTTGAGCCCTTCTGTTCGACTGTGGAGCGAGAAGTATCTCAGATCGTTTGGATTGAGGAGAGTACTTCAGTTCGAATGGGGTGATGTGAGTATATCAGTTTGACTGAGGTAAGGTGTGTATTACATTTTGACAAAAGTGATGCGAATATTTTTTCTATATTGAGTTGAGTTGTGTCTTTAAGATCAACTGATTTGCAGTGCGATTTGCTTCTGACAGAGGTGAAGTGAAGATTTCAGTTTGACTGGGGTGAGGTGAGTATTTCAGATCGACTGGAGTGCGGTGAGTATGTCATTTTGACAGAAGTGATGTGAGTATTTTATTCCGATTTAGTTGAGTTTTTTTATTTCAGATCAACTGATTTGCAGTGGAATTGCTTCTGACAGAGGTGATGTGAAGATTTCAGTTTGACTGCGGTGAGGTGAGTATTTCAGTGCGACTGAGCTACAGTGAGTATGTCAGTTCGACCGTGGTTTGGTGAATATTTTAGTTTGACTCTGCTGATGTGGGTACTTCCGTTGGACTATTGTGAGGTAAGTATTTCAGATTGTTTGTAGTGAGCAGAGTATTGCATTTCGACTGAGGTGTGGTGAGTATATTAATTCAACTGGGATGAGGTGAGAATTTCATTATGTCAAATGTGATGTGAATATATTATCCAGATGGAGTTGAGTTTTGTCTTTCAGATCGACTGATTTGCAGTGCGAATTGCTTCTGACAGAGGTGATGTGAAGATTTCAGTTTGACTGGGGTGAGGTGAGTATTTCAGAGCGACTGAGCTACGGTGAGTATGTCAGTTCGACCGTGGTTTGGTGAATATTTTAATTTGACTCTGCTTATGTGAGTACTTCCGTTCGACTATGGTGAGGTATGTATTTCAGATTGTTTGGAGTGAGCAGAGTATTGCATTTCGACTGAGGTGTGGTGAGTATATCAGTTCGACTTGAGAAAGGTGAGTATTTTATTTTGACAAAAATGATGTGTGTATTGTATTCTGATTGAGTGGAGTTGTATATTTCAGATCTACTGATTTGCAGTGGAATTGCTTCTGACAGAGGTGATGTTTGGATTTCAGTTTGATTGCGGAGAGGTGAGTAATTCTGTTTGAGGGGATTGCGGAGAGTATGTCAGTTCGTCTCTGGTTATATTAATATTTCAGTTCTACTGGGGTGATTTGATCTCCATCAGTTCAACTGTGGAGATTGAAGTATCTCAGATCGTTTGGACTGAGGAGAGTAGTTCAGTTCGAATGTGGTGATGTGAGTATATTAGTTCGACTGGGGTGAGGTGAGAATTTCATTTTGTCAAATGTGATGTGAATATATTATCCAGATGGAGTTGAGTTTTGTCTTTCAGATCGACAGATTTGCAGTGTGAATTGCTTCTGACAGAGGTGATGTGAAGATTTCAGTTTGACTGGGGTGTGGTGAGTATTTCAGAGCGACTGAGCTACAGTGAGTATGTCAGTTCGACCGTGGGTTGGTGAATATCTTAGTTTGACTCTGCTAATGTGAGTACTTCCGTTCGACTATGGTGAGGTAAGTATTTCAGATTGTTTGGAGTGAGCAGAGTATTGCATTTCGACTGAGGTGAGGTGAGTATATTAGTTTGACTGGGGTGAGGTGAGAATTTTATTTTGTCAAATGTGATGTGAATATATTATCCAGATGGATACATCAAAGTTGCTGGTGAACGCAGCAGGCCAAGCAGCATCTATAGGAAGAGGCGCAGTCGACGTTTCAGGCCGAGACCCTTCGTCAGGACTAACTGAAGGAAGAGTGAGTAAGGGATTTGAAAGCTGGAGGGGGAGGGGGAGATGCAAAATGATGGGGGAAGACAGGAGGGGGAGGGATAGAGCCGAGAGCTGGACAGGTGATAGGCAAAAGGGGATACGAGAGGATCATAGGACAGGAGGTCCGGGAAGAAAGACAAGTGGGGGGTGACCCAGAGGATGGGCAAGAGGTATATTCAGAGGGACAGAGGGAGAAAAAGGAGAGTGAGAGAAAGAATGTGTGCATAAAAATTAGTAACAGATGGGGTACAAGGGGGAGGTGGGGCCTTAGCGGAAGTTAGAGAAGTCAATGTTCATGCCATCAGGTTGGAGGTTACCCAGACAGAATATAAGGTGTTGTTCCTCCAACCTGAGTGTGGCTTCATCTTTACAGTAGAGGAGGCCGTGGATAGACATGTCAGAATGGGAATGGGATGTGGAATTAAAATGTGTGGCCACTGGGAGATCCTGCTTTCTCTGGCGGACAGAGCGTAGATGTTCAGCAAAGCGGTCTCCCAGTCTGCGTCGGGTCTCACCAATATATAAAAGGCCACATCGGGAGCACCGGACGCAGTTTATCACCCCAGTCGACTCACAGGTGAAGTTATGCCTCACCTGGAAGGACTGTTTGGGGCCCTGAATGGTGGTAAGGGAGGAAGTGTAAGGGCATGTGTAGCACTTGTTCCGCTTACACGGATTAGTGCCAGGAGGGAGATCAGTGGGGAGGGATGGGGGGAACGAATGGACAAGGGAGTCGCGTAGGGAGCGATCCCTGCGGAATGCAGAGGGGGGGGGGAGGGAAAGATGTGCTTAGTGGTGGGATCCCGTTGGAGGTGGCGGAAGTTACGGAGAATAATATGTTGGACCCGGAGGCTGGTGTGGTGGTAGGTGAGGACCAGGGGAACCCTATTCCTAGTGGGGTGGTGGGTGGATGGAGTGAGAGCAGATGTACGTGAAATGGGGGAGATGCATTTAAGAGCAGAGTTGATAGTGGAGGAAGGGAAGCCCCTTTCTTTAAAAAATGAAGACATCTCCCTCGTCCTAGAATGAAAAGCCTCATCCTGAGAGCAGATGCGGCGGAGACGGAGGAATTGCGAGAAGGGGATGGCGTTTTTGCAAGAGACAGGGTGAGAAGAGGAATAGTCCAGATAGCTGTGAGAGTCAGTAGGCTTATAGTAGACATCAGTGGATAAGCTGTCTCCAGAGACAGAGACAGAAAGATCTAGAATGGGGAGGGAGGTGTCGGAAATGGACCAGGTAAACTTGAGGGCAGGGTGAAAGTTGGAGGCAAAGTTAATAAAGTCAACGAGTTCTGCATGCGTGCAGGAAGCAGCGCCAATGCAGTCGTCGATGTAGCGAAGGAAAAGTGGGGGACAGATATCAGAGACATCAGTGGATCAGTTGATCCTCTCGTATCCCCTTTTGCCTATCACCTGTCCAGCTCTCGGCTCTATCCCTCCCCCTCCTGTCTTCTCCTATCATTTTGCATCTCCCCCTCCCCCTCCAGCTTTCAAATCCCTTACTCACTCTTCCTTCAGTTAGTCCTGACGAAGGGTCTCGGGCTGAAACGTCGACTGCGCCTCTTCCTATAGATGCTGCTTGGCCTGCTGCATTCACCAGCAACTTTGATGTATGTTGCTTGAATTTCCAGCATCTGCAGAATTCCTGTTGTTTATCCAGATGGAGGTGAGTTTTGTCTTTCAGATCGACTGATTTGCAGTGCGAATTGGTTCTGACAGAGGTGATGTTAAGATTTCAGTTTGACTGCGGTGAGTTGAGTATTTCAGACGCCTGAGGTGCGGTGAGTTTGTCAGTTCGAACGTGGTTTGGTGAACATTTCAGTTTGACTGTGCTGATGTGATTAGTTCCGTTCGACTATGGTGAGGTAAGTATTTCAGATTGTTTGGAGTGAGAAGAGTATTGAATTTCGACTGAGGTGAGGTGAGTATATCAGTTCGACTTGAGAAAGGTGAGTATTTTATTTTGACAGAAGTGATGTAAGTATTGTGTTCTGATTGAGTTGAGTTGTATATTTCAGATCGACTTGAGTGCATTGAGTATGTCATTTTGACAGAAGTGATGTGGGTATTTTATTCCGATTGAGTTGAGTTGTTTATTTCAGATCGACTGATTTGCAGTGGAATTGCTTCTGACAGAGGTGATGTGAAGATTTCAGTTTGACTGGAGTGAGGTGAGTATTTCAGTGCGACGTAGCTACAGTGAGTATGTCAGTTCGACCGTGGTTTGGTGAATATTTCAGTTCGACTGGGGTGATTTGAGAACTTCCGTTCGACTGTGGGGAGGTAAGTACATCAGATCGTTTGGACCAAGGAGAGTGCTTCAGTTCGACTGGGCTGCTGTGAGTATATCAGTTCAACTGAGGTAAGGTGAGCATTTCATTTTGACAGAAGTGATGTGCATATTTTATCCATTTTGAGTTGAGTTGTGTCTTTCAGATTGAGTGATTTGCAGACTGATTTGCTTCTGACAGAGGTGAAGTGAAGATTTCAGTTTGACTCGGGTGCGGTGAGTATGTCAGTTCGACCGTGGTTAGGTGAATATTTCAATTTGACTGGGACCATGTGAGTACTTCCGTTCGACTGTGGTGAAGGAAATTTTTCAGATCGTTTGGAGTGAGGAAAGTATTGCATTTCGACTGAGGTGTGGTGAGTATATCAGTTTGACTTGAGAAAGTTGAGTATATCATTTTGACAGAAGTGATGTGAGTATTGTATTCCGATTGAGTTGAGTTGTATATTTCAGATCGACTGATTTGCAATGGAATTGCTTCTAACAGAGGTGATGTGAGGATTTTAGTTTGATTGCGGATAGGTGAGTAATTCAGTTTGAGTGGATTGCGGTGAGTATGTCCGTTCGACCGTGGTTATGTGAATATTTCAGTTCTACAGGGGTGACTTGAGCACTTCCGTTCGACTGTGGTGAGGGACGTATCTCAGATCATTTGGACTGAGGAGAGTACTTCAGTTCGAATGGGGTGATGTGAGTCTATCAGTTCGACTGAGGTCAGGTGAGTATTCCAGTTTGACAGAAGTGATGCGAATATTTTATTTATATTGAGTTGAGTTGTATATTTCAGATCGAATGATTTGTAGTGGAATTGCTTCTGACAGAAATGATGTGAGGACTTCAGTTTGATTGCGGAGAGGTGAGTAATTCAGTTTGAGTGGATTGCGGTGAGTATGTTAGTTCGACGGTGGTTATATTAATATGTCAGTTCTACTGTGGTGATTTGAGCACTTGTGTTCGACTGTGGTGAGGGAAGTATCTCAGATGGTTTGGACTGAGGAGAGTACTTCAGTTCGAATGGGGTGATGTGAGTATATCAGTTCGACTGAGGTAAGGCGAGTATTCCATTTTGACAAAAGTGATGCGAATATTCTATCTATATTGAGTTGAGTTGTGTCTTTCAGATCTACTGATTTGCAGTGTGATTTCCTTCAGACAGAGGTGAAGTGAAGATTTCAGTTTGACTGTGGTGATGTGAGTACTTCCGTTCGACTATGGTGAGGTATGTATTTCAGTTTGTTTGGAGTGAGAAGAGTATTGCATTTCGACTGAGGTGAGGTGAGTATATTAGTTCGACTGGGGTGAGGTGAGAATTTCATTTTGTCAAATGTGATGTGAATATATTATTCAGATGGAGTTGAGTTTTGTCTTTCAGATCGACTGATTTGCAGTGTGAATTGCTTCTGACAGAGGTGATGTTAAGATTTCAGTTTGACTGCTGTGAGGTGAGTATTTCAGAATGCCTGCGGTGAGATGAGTATGTCAGTTCGACCGTGTTTAGGTGAATATTTCAGTTCGACTGGGGTGATTTGAATACTTCCGTTTGACTGTGGTGAGGTAAGTACATCAGGTCGTTTGGACTGAGGAGAGTACTTCAGTTCGACTGGGCTGCTGTGAATATATCAGTTCGACTGAGGTAAGTTGAGCATTTAATTTTGACAGAAGTGATGTGAATATTTTATCCACATTGAGTTGAGTTGTGTCTTTCAGATCGACTGAGTTACAGAGCGATTTGCTTCTGACAGAGGTGAAGTGAAGATTTCAGTTTAACTGTGGTGCGATGAGTATGTCAGTTCGACCATGGTTGGGTGAATATGTCAATTTGACTGGGGCGATGTGAGTACTTCCGTTTGACTGTGGTGAATAAAATATTTCAGATTGTTTGGAGTGAGGAAAGTATTACATTTCGACTGAGGTGTGGTGAGTATATCAGCTCGACGAAGATATGGTGAGTATATTAGTTCGACTTGAGAAAGGTGAGTATTTCATTTTGACAGAAGTGATGTGAGTATTGTATTCTGATTGAGTTGAGTTGTATATTTCAGAGCGACTGATTTGCAGTGGAATTGCTTCTGACAGTGGTGATGTTATGATTTCAGTTTGACTGCGGTGGGGTGAGTATTTGAAATCACCTGAGGTGCAGTGAGAATGTCAGTTTGACCGTGGTTAGGTGAATATTTCAGTTCGACTGGGGTGATGTGAGTATATCAGTTCGACCGGGGTAAGTTGAGTATTTCGTTTTGACAGATGGAATGTGAATAGTTTATTCAGATTGAGTTGAGTTGTGTCTTGCAGATCGACTGATTTGCAGTGCGAATTGCTTCTGACAGAGGTGAAGTGAAGATTTCAGGATGACGGGGGTGAGGTATTTCAGATCGACTGGGGTGATTTGAGAACTTCCGTTCGACTGTGGGGAGGTAAGTATATGAGATCATTTGGACTGAGGAGAGTTCTTCAGTTCGACTGGGGTGTGGTGAGTAGATCAGTTCGACAGTAGTGAGGTGAGAATTTCATTTTGACAGAAGTGATGTGAGTATCTTATTCCGATTGAGTTGAGTTGTGCGGAGAGTTGAGTAATTCAGTTTGAGTGGATTGCGGTGAGTATCTCAGTTCGATGGTGGTTATATTAATATTTCAGTTCTACTGGAGTGATTTGTGCACTTCTGTTTGACTCTGTTGGGAGAAGTATCTCAGATCGCTTGGACTGAGGGGAGTACTTCAGTTCGAATGGAGTGATGTGAGTACATCAGTTCGACTGAGGTAAGGTGAGTAAACCATTTTGACAAAAGTGATGCGAATATTTTAACTATATTGAGTTGAGTTGTGTCTTTCAGATCGACTGATTTGCAGTGTGATTTGCTTCTGACAGAGGTGAAGTGAAGATTTCAGGATGACGGGGGTGAGGTATTTCAGATCGACTGGAGTGCGGTGAGTATGTCATTTTGACAGAAGTGATGTGAGTATTTTATTCCGATTGAGTTGATTTGTTTATTTCAGATGGACTGATTTGCAGTGGAATTGCTTCTGACAGGTGATGTTAAGATTTCAGTTTGACTGTGGTGAGGTGGGTAATTCAAATCGCCTGAGGTGCGGTGAGAATGTCAGTTTTACCGTGGTTAGGTGAATATTTCAGTTCGACTGGGGTGATTTGAGAACTTCCGTTCGACTGTGGGGAGGTAAGTATATGAGATCATTTGGACTGAGGAGAGTTCTTCAGTTCGACTGGGGTGTGGTGAGTAGATCAGTTCGACAGTAGTGAGGTGAGAATTTCATTTTGACAGAAGTGATGTGAGTATCTTATTCCGATTGAGTTGAGTTGTATATTTCAGATCGACTGATTTGCAGTGGAATTGCTTCTGACAGAGGTGATGAGCGGATTTCAGTTTGATTGCTGTGAGGTGAGTAAATCAGTTTGAGTGGATTGCGGTGAGTATGCAGTTCGACCGTGGTTATGTGAATATTTCAGTTCGACTGGTGTAATTTGAGCACTTCCAATCGACTGTGGTGAGGTATGTATCTCAGTTCATTTGGCCTGAGGAGAGTGCTTCAGTTTGACTGGCATTATATGATTATATCAGTTCGACTGAGGTAAGGTGAGTATTCCATTTTGACAAAAGTGATGCGATTATTTTATCTATATTGAGTTGAGTTGTGTCTTTAAGATCAACTGATTTGCAGTGCGATTTGCTTCTGACAGAGGTGCAGTGAAGATTTGAGTTTGACTGGGGTGAGTTGAGTATTTCAGATCGCCTGGAGTGCAGTGAGTATGTCATTTTGACAGAAGTGATGTGATTATTTTATTCCGATTGAGTTGAGTTGTTTATTTCAGATCGACTGATTTGCAGTGGAATTGCTTCTGACAGAGGTGTTGTGAAGATTTCTGTTTGACTGGGGTGAGGTGAGTATTTCAGTGCGACTGAGATGTGGTGAGTATGTCAGTTCGACCGTGGTTTGGTGAATATTTCAGTTTGACTGTGCTGATGTGAGTACTTCCGTTCGGCTATGGTGAGGTAAGTATTTCAGATTGTTTGAAGTGAGCAGAGTATTTCATTTCGACTGAAGTGAGGTGAGTATTTCAGTTCGACTGCGGTAAGGTGAGAATTTCATTTTGTCAAATGTGATGTGAATATTTTATCCATATTGAGTTGAGTTGTGTCTTTCAGATCGACTGATTTGCAGACCGATTTGTTTCTGATAGAAGTGAAGTGAAGATTTCAGTTTGACTGTGGTGCGTTGAGTATGTCAGCTCAACCGTGGTTAGGTGAATATGTCAATTTGAATGGGGCGATGTGAGTACTTCCGTTCGACTGTGGTGAAGAAAATATTTCATATCGTTTGGAGTGAGGAAAGTATTGCATTTCGACTGAGGTGTGGTGAGTATATCAGTTCGACTTGAGAAAGGTGAGTATTTCATTTTGACAGAAGTGATGTGAGTATTGTATTCTGATTGAGTTTAGTTGTATATTTCAGATCGACTGATTTGCAGTGGAATTGCTTCTGACAGAGGTGATGTGAGGATTTCAGTTTGATTGAGGAGTGGTGAGTAATTCAGTTTCAGTGGATTGCGGTGAGTATGCAGTTCGACCGTGTTTATGTGAATATTTCAGTTCGACTGGGGTGATTTGAGAACTTCTGTTCGACTGTGGTGAGGTAAGTACATCAGATCGTTTGGACTGAGGAGAGTACTTCAGTTCGACTGGGCTGCTGTGAATATATCAGTTCGACTGAGGTAAAGTGAGCATTTAATTTTGACAGAAGTGATGTGAATATTTTATCCACATTGAGTTGAGTTGTGCCTTTCAGATCGACTGATTTACAGAGCAATTTGCTTCTGACAGAGGTGAAGTTTAGATTTCAGTTTAACTGTGATGCGGTGAGTATTACAGTTCGACCGTGGTTAGGGGAATATGTCAATTTGACTGGGGCGATGTGAGTACTTCCGTTCGACTGTGGTGAAGAAAATATTTCAGATTGCTTGGAGTGAGGAAAGTATTGCATTTCAACTGAGGTGTGGTGAGTATATCAGTTCGACTTGAGAAAGGTGAATATTTCATTTTGACAGAAGTGATGTGAGTATTGTATTCTGATTGAGTTGAGTTGTGTATTTCAAATCGACTGATTTGCAGTGGAATTGCTTCTGACAGAGGTCATGTGACGACTTCAGTTTGAATGCGGAGAGTTGAGTAATTCAGTTTGAGTGGATTGCGGTGAGTATCTCAGTTCGATGGTGGTTATATTAATATTTCAGTTCTACTGGAGTGATTTGTGCACTTCTGTTTGACTCTGTTGGGGGAAGTATCTCAGATCGCTTGGACTGAGGGGAGTACTTCAGTTCGAATGGAGTGATGTGAGTACATCAGTTCGACTGAGGTAAGGTGAGTAAACCATTTTGACAAAAGTGATGCGAATATTTTAACTATATTGAGTTGAGTTGTGTCTTTCAGATCGACTGATTTGCAGTGTGATTTGCTTCTGACAGAGGTGAAGTGAAGATTTCAGGATGACGGGGGTGAGGTATTTCAGATCGACTGGAGTGCGGTGAGTATGTCATTTTGACAGAAGTGATGTGAGTATTTTATTCCGATTGAGTTGATTTGTTTATTTCAGATGGACTGATTTGCAGTGGAATTGCTTCTGACAGAGGTGATGTGAAGATTTCAGTTTGACTGGGGTGAGGTGAGTATTTCAGTGCAACTGAGGTACAGTGAGTATGTCAGTTCGACCGTGGTTTGGTGAATATTTCAATTTGACTGTGCTGATGTGACTACTTCTGTTCGACTATGGTGAGGTAAGTATTTCAGATTGTTTTGAGTGAGCAGACTATCGTATTTCGACTGAGGTGAGGTGAGTATATTAGTTCGACTGGGGTGAGGTGAGAATTTTTAAATTTTGTCAAATGTGATGTGAACATATTATCCAGATGGAGTTGAGTTTTGTCTTTCAGATCGACTGATTTGCAGTGGAATTGCCTCTGACAGAGGTGATTTGAGGATTTCAGTTTGATTGCGGAGAAGTGAGTAATTCAGTTTGAGTGGATTGCGGTGAGTATGTCAGTTCGACCGTGGTTATATTAATATTTCTGTTCTACTGGGGTGATTTGAGCACTTCTGTTCGACTGTGGTGTGGTAAGTATATCAGATCGTTTGGACTGAGGAGAGTACTTCAGTTCGACTGGGGTGATGTGAGTATATCAGTTCGACTGAGGTAAGGTGTGTATTTCATTTCGACAGAAGTGATGTGAAGATTTTACCCATATTGAGTTGAGTTGTGTCTTTCAGATCGACTGATTTGCTGTGCGATTTGTTTCTGACAGAGGTGAAGTGAAGATTTCAGTTTGACTGGGGTGCGGTGAGTATGTCAGTTCGACCGAGTATAGGTGAATATTTCAGTTTGGCTGGGGTGATGTGAGTACTTAGGTTTGACTGTGGAGAAGAAAATATTTCAGAGCATTTGGAGTGAGGAAAGTATTGCATTTCGACTGAGGTGTGGTGAGTATATCAGTTTGACTTGAGAAAGGTAAGTATTTTATTTTGACAGAAGTGATGTGAGTATTCTATTCTGATTGAGTTGAGTTGTATATTTCAGATCAACTGATTTACAGTGGAATTTCTTCTGACAGAGGTGATGTGGGGACTTCAGTTTGATTGCGGAGAGGTGAGTAATTCAGTTTGAGTGTATTGCGGTGAGTATGTCAGTTCGACGGTGGTTATATTAATATTTCAGTTCTACTGGGGTGATTTGAGCACTTGTGTTCGACTGTGGTGAGGGAAGTATCTCAGATCGTTTGGACTCAGGAGAGTACATCAATTCGAATGGGATGATGTGAGTATATCAGTTCGACTGAGGTAAGGTGAGTATTCCATTTTGACAAAAGTGATGCGAATATTTTATCTATATTGAGTTGAGTTGTGTGTTTCAGATCGACTGATATGCAGTGGAATTGCTTCTGACAGAGGTGTTGTGAGAATTTCAGTTTGACTGGGGTCAGGTGAGTATGTCAGTTCGACTGTGGTTAGGTGAGTATTTCAGTTCGACTGCGGTGATTTGAGTACTTCAGTTCGACTGTGGTGAGGTAAATATTTCAGATCGTTTGGAGTGAGGAGATTATTTCAGTTCGACTGGGGTGATGTGAGTATATCAGTTTGACCGGGGTAAGTTGAGTATTTCATTTTGACAGAAGTAATGTGAATATTTTATTCAGATTGAGTTGAGTTGTGTCTTGCAGATCGACTGATTTGCAGTGCGAATTGCTTCTGACAGAGGTGATGTCAATATTTCAGTTTGACTGTGGTGAGGTGAGTATTTCAGTGCGACTGAGCTGCGGTGAGTATGTCAGTTCGACGGTGGTTATATCAATATTTCAGTTCTACTGGGGTGATTTGAGCACTTCTGTTCGACTGTGGTGAGGGATGTATCTCTGATCGTTTGGACTGAGGAGAGTACTTCAGTTCGAATGGGGTGATGTGAGTATATCAGTTCGACTGAGGTAAGGTGAGTATTCCATTTTGACAAAAGTGATGCAAATATTTTATCTATATTGAGTTCAGTTGTGTCTTTCAGATCGACTGATTTGCAGTGCGATTTGCTTCTGACAAAGGTGAATTGAAGACTTCAGTTTGACTGCGGTGTGGTGAGTATTTCAGATCGACTGGAGTGAGGTGAGTATGTCATTTTGACAGAAGTGATGTGAGTATTTTATTCCGATTGAGTTGAGTTGTTTATTTCAGATCGACTGATTTGCAGTGGAATTGCTTCTGACAGAGGTGATGTGAAGATTTCAGTTTGACTGGGGTGAGTTGAGTATTTCAGTGCAACTGAGGTACAGTGAGTATGTCAGTTCGACCGTGGTTTGGTGAATATTTCAGTTTGACTGGCTGATGTGAGTACCTCCGTTCAACTATGATGAGGTAAGTATTTCAGATTATTTGGAGTGAGAAGAGTATTGCATTTCCACTGAGGTGAGGTGAGTATATTAGTTCGACAGGGGTGAGGTGAGAATTTCGTTTTGTCAAATGTAATGTGAATATATTATCCAGATGGAGTTGAGTTTTGTCTTTCGGATCGACTGATTTGCAGTGCGAATTGCTTCTGACAGAGGTGATGTTAAGATTACAGTTTGACTGCTGTGTGGTGAGTATTTCAGATCGTCTGCGGTGCGGTGATTATGTCAGTTCGACCGTGGTTAGGTGAATATTTCACTTCGACTGGGGTGATTTGAGAACTTCCGTTCGACTGTGGTGAGGTAAGTACATCAGATCGTTTGAACTGAGCAGAGTACTTCAGTTCGACTGGGCTGCTGTGAGTATATCATTTCGACTGAGGTAAGGTGAGCATTTCATTTTGACAGAAGTGATGTGAATATTTTATCCATATTGAGTTGAGTTGTGTCTTTCAGATCTACTGATTTGCAGACCGATTTGTTTCTGACAGAAGTGAAGTGAAGATTTCAGTTTGACTGTGGTGCGTCGAGTATGTCAGCTCGACCGTGGTTATATGTCAATTTGAATGGGGCGATGTGAGTACTTCCGTTCGACTGTGGTGAAGAAAATATTTCATATCGTTTGGAGTGAGGAAAGTATTGCATTTCGACTGAGGTGTGGTGAGTATATCAGTTCGACTTGAGAAAGGTGAGTATTTCATTTTGACAGAAGTGATGTGAGTATTGTATTCTGATTGAGTTGAGTTGTATATTTCAGATCGACTGGTTTGCAGTGGAATTGCTTCTGACAGAGGTGATGTGAGGATTTCAGTTTGATTGCGGAGTGGTGAGTAATTCAGTTTCAGTGGATTGCGGTGAGTATGCAGTTCGACCGTGTTTATGTGAATATTTCTGTTCGACTGGGGTGATTTGAGATCTTCCGTTCGACTGTGGTGAGGGAAGTATCTCAGATCGTTTGGACTGAGGAGAGTACTTCAGTTCGAATGGGGTGATGTGACTATATCAGGTCGACTGAGGTAAGGTGAGTATTCCATTTTGACAAAAGTGATGTGAATATTTTATCTATATTGGGTTGAGTTGTGTGTTTCAGATCGACTGATATGTAGTGGAATTGCTTCTGACAGAGGTGATGTGAGAATTTCAGTTTGACTGGGGTGAGGTGAGTATGTCAGTTCGACTGTGGTTAGGTGAGTATTTCAGTTCGACTGCGGTGATTTGAGTACTTCCGTTCGACTGTGGTGAGGTAAATATTTCAGATCGTTTGGAGTGAGGAGATTATTTCAGTTCGACTGGGGTGATGTGAGTATATCAGTTCGACCGTGGTAAGTTGAGTATTTCATTTTGACAGAAGTAATGTGAATATTTTATTCAGATTGAGTTGAGTTGTGTCTTGCAGATCGACTGATTTGCAGTGCGAATTGCTTCTGACAGAGGTCATGTCAAGATTTCAGTTTGACTGTGGTGAGGTGAGTATTTCAGTGCGACTGAGCTGCGGTGAGTATGTCAGTTCGACGGTGGTTATATCAATATTTCAGTTCTACTGGGGTGATTTGAGCACTTCTGTTCGACTGTGGTGAGGGATGTATCTCTGATCATTTGGACTGAGGAGAGTACTTCAGTTCGAGTGGGGTGATGTGAGTATATCAGTTCGACTGGGGTAAGGTGAGTATTCCATTTTGACAAAAGTGATGGGCATATTTTATCTATATTGAGTTGAGTTGTGTCTTTTAGATCGACTGATTTGCAGTGTGATTTGCTTCTGACAGAGGTGAAATGAAGATTTCAGTTTGACTGGGGTGAGGTATTTCAGATCGGCTGAAGTGTGGAGAGTATGTCATTTTGACAGAAGTGATGTGAGTATTTTATTCCGATTGAGTTGATTTGTTTATTTCAGATCGACTGATTTGCAGTGGAATTGCTTCTGACAGAGGTGATGTGAAGATTTCAGTTTGACTTGGATGAGGTGTGTATTTCAGTGCGACTGAGGTACAGTGGGTATGTCAGTTCGACCGTGGTTTGGTGAATATTTCAGTTTGACTGTGCTGATGTGAGTACTTCTGTTCGACTATGGTGAGGTATGTATTTCAGATTGTTTGGAGAGAGAGGAGTCTTGCATTTCGACTGAGGTGAGGTGAGTATATTAGTTCGACTGGTGTGAGGTGAGAATTTCATTTCGTCGATGGTGATGTTAATATATTATCCAGAAGAAGTTGAGTTTTGTCTTTCAGTTCGACTGATTTGCAGTGCGAATTGCTTCTGACAGAGGTGATGTTAAGATTTCAGTTTGACTGCGTTGAGGTCAGTATTTCAGATCGCCTGTGGTGCGGTGAGTATGTCAGTTCGACCGTGTTTAGGTGAATATTTCAGTTCGACTGGGGTGATTGGAGAACTTCCGTTCGACTGTGGTGAGGTAAGTACATCAGATCGTTTGGACTGAGGAGAGTACTTCAGTTCGACTGGGCTGTTGTGAATATATCAGTTCGACTGAGGTAAAGTGAACATTTAATTTTGACAGAAGTGATGTGAATATTTTATCCACATTGAGTTGAGTTGTGCCTTTCAGATCGACTGATTTGCAGAGCGATTTGCTTCTGACAGAGGTGAAGTGAAGATTTCAGTTTGACTGGGGTGCAGTGAGTATGTCAGTTCGACCGTTGTTAGGTGAATATTTCAGTTTGACTGGGGCGATGTGAGTACTTCCGTTCGACTGTGGTGAAGAAAATATCTCAGATCGTTTGGAGTAAGGAAAGTATTGCATTTCGACTGAGGTGAGGTGAGTATATAAGTTCGACTGGAGTAAGATTAGTATTTTATTTTGACAGAAGTGATGTGAGAATTTTATTCCGATTGAGTTGAGTTGTATATTTCAGATCGACTGATTTGCAGTGGAATTGCTTCTGACAGAGGTGATGTGAGGATTTCAGTTAGATTGCGGTGAGGTGAGTTATTCAGTTTGAGTGAATTGCGTTGAGTATGCAGTTCGATCGTGGTTATGTGAATATTTCAGTTCGACTGGGGTGACTTGAGAACTTCCGTTCGACTGTAGTGAGGGAAGTATCTCAGATCGCTTGGACTGAGGAGAGTACTTCAGTTCGACTGGGGTGATGTGAGTATATCAGTTCGACCGGGGTAAGTTGAGTATTTCATTTTGACAGAAGTAATGTGAATATTTTATTAAGATTGAGTTGAGTTGTGACTTGCAGATCGACTGATTTGCAGTGCGATTTGCTTCTGACAGAGGTGAAGTGAAGATTTCAGTTTGACTGGGGTGCGGTGAGTTTGTCAGTTCGACCGTGGTTAGGTGAATATGTCAATTTGACTGGGGCGATGTGAGTGCTTCCGTTCGACTGAGGTGAAGGAAATATTTCAGATCGTTTGGAGTGAGGAAAGTATTGCATTTCGACTGAGGTGTGGTGAGTATATCAGTTCGTCTTGAGGAAGGTGAGTATTTCATTTTGACAGAAGTGATGTGAGTATTGTATTCTGATTGAGTTGAGTTGTATATTTCAGATCGACTGATTTGCAGTGGAAATGCTTCTGACAGAGGTGATGTGAGGATTTCAGTTAGATTGCGGTGAGGTGAGTTTTTCAGTTTGAGTGGATTGCGTGAGTATGTCAGTTCGACTGTGTTTATGTGAATATATCAGTTCAACTGGGGTGATTTGAGCACCTCTGTTCGACTGTGGTGAGGTAAGTATCTCAGATCGTTTGGACTGAGTAGAGTACTTCAGTTCGAATGGGGTGATGTGAGTATATAAGGTCGATTGAGGTAAGGTGAATATTCCATTTTGACAAAAGTGATGTGAATATTTTATCCAGATTGAGTTTATTGTGTCTTTCAGATCGACTGAGTTGCCGTGCGAATGGCTACTGACAGAGGTGGTGTGAAGATTTCAGTTTGACTGTGCTGATGTGAGTACCTCCGTTCGACTATGGTGAGGTGTGTATTTCATATTATTTGGAGTGAGCAGAGTATTGCATTTCCACTGATGTGAGGTGAGTATATTAGTTCGACTGGGGTGAGGTGAGAATTTCATTTTGTCAGATGTGATATGGATATATTATCCAGATGGAGTTGTCTTTCAGATCGACTGATTTGCAGTGCGAATTGCTTCTGAGAGAGGTCATGTTAAGATTTTAGTTTGACTGCGGTGAGTTGAGTATTTCAGATCGCCTGAGGTGCGGTGAGTTTGTCAGTTCGATTGTGGTTAGGTGAATATTTCAGTTTGACTGGGCCGATGTGAGTACTTCCGTTCGACTGTGGTGAAGAAAATATTTCAGATTGTTTGGAGTGAGGAAAGTATTGCATTTCGACTGAGGTGAGGTGAGTATATCAGTTCGACTGGAGTAAGGTGAGTATTTCACTTTGACAGAAGTGATGTGAGTATTTTATTCCGATTGATTTGAGTATTATTTCAGATCAATTGATTTGCAGTGGAATTGCTTCTGACAGAGGTGATGTGAGGACCTCAGTTTGATTGCGGTGAGGTGTGTTATTCAGTTTGAGTGGATTGCGTTGAGTACGCAGTTCGATCGTGGTTATGTGAATATTTCAGTTCAACTGGGGTGATTTGAGAACTTCAGTTCGACTGTGGTGAGGGAAGTATATCAGATCGTTTGGACTGAGGAAAGTACTTCAGTTCGAATGGGGTGATGTGAGTATATCAGTTCGACTGAGGTAAGGTGAGTATTCCATTTTGACAAAAGTGATGCGAATATTTTATCTATATTGAGTTGAGTTGTGTCTTTCAGATCGAGTGATTTGCAGTGGAATTGCTTCTGACAGAGGTGATGTGAGGATTTCAGTTTGACTGGGGTTAGGTGAGTATGTCAGTTCGAACGTGGTTTGGTGAATATTTCAGTTTGACTGTGCTGATGTGAGTTCTTCCGTTTGACTGTGGTGAGGTATTTATTTTAGATGGTTTGGAAATAGCAGAGTGTTTCATTTCGACTGAGGTGAGGTGAGTATATCAGTTCGACTGGGGTAAGGTGAGAATTTCATTTTGTCAAATGTGATGTGAATATATTATCCAGATGGAGTTGAGTTGTGTCTTTCAGATCGATTGATTTGTAGTACGAATTGTTTCTGACAGAGGTGATGTTAAGATTTCAGTTTGACTGCTGTGAGTTGACTATTTCAGATCGCCTGAGGTGCGGTGAGTATGTCAGTTCGACCGTGGTTAGGTGAATATTTCAGTTTGACTGTGCTGATGTGAGTACTTCCGTTCGACTATGGTGAGGTAAGTATTTCAGATTGTTTGGAGTGAGAAGAGTATTGCATTTCGACTGAGGTGAGGTGAGTATTTTAGTTCGACTGGGTTGAGGTGAGAATTTCATTTTGTCAAATGTGATGTGCATATATTATCCAGATGGAGTTGAGTTGTGTCTTTCAGATCGACTGACTTGCAGTGCGATTTCCTTCTGACAGAGGTGAAGTGAAGATTTCAGTTTGACTGGGGTGAGGTGAATATTTCAGTGCGTCTGAGGTGCGGTGAATATGTCAGTTCGACCGTGGTTTGGAGAATATTTCAGTTTGACTGGGCTAATGTGAGTACTTCCGTTCGACTGTGGTGAGGTAATTATTTCAGATTGTTTGGAGTGAGCAGAGTATTGCACTTCGACTGAGGTGAGGTGAGTATATTAGTTAGTCTGGGGTGGGGTGAGAATTTCATTTTGTCAAATGTGATGTGAATATATTATCCAGATGGAGTTGCGTTTTGTCTTTCAGATCGAGAGATTTGCCGTGCGAATTGCTACTGACAGAGGTGATGTGAAGATTTCAGTTTGACTGGGGTGCGGAGAGTATTTCAGTGCGACTGAGCTGTGGTGAGTATGCCAGTTCGACCGTGGTTTGGTGAATATTTCAGTTTGACTGTGCTGATGTGAGTACTTCCATTCGACGGTGGTGAGGTAAGTATATCAGATGGTTTGGACTGAAGAGAGTACTTCAGTTCGACTGGGGTGCTGTGAGTATATCAGTTCGACTGAGGTAAGATGAGCATTGCATTTTGACAGAAGTGATGTGAATATTTTATCCATATTGAGTTGAGTTATGTGTTTCAGATCGACTGATTTGCAGAGCGATTTGCTTCTGACAGAGTAGAAGTGAAGATTTCAGTTTGACTGGGGTGCTGTGAGTATGTCAGTTCGACCATGGTTAAGTGAATATTTCAGTTTGACTGGGGCGATGTGAGTACTTCCGTTCGACTGTGGTGAAGAAAATATTTCAGATCGTTTGGAGTGAGGAAAGTATTGCATTTCGACTGAGGTGAAGTGAGTATATCAGTTCTACTGGAGTAGTGTGAGTATTTCATTTTGACAGAAGTGATGTGAGTATTTTATTCCGATTGATTTGAGTTTTATTTCTGATCAATTGATTTGCAGTGGAATTGCTTCTGACAGAGGTGATGTGAGAACTTCAGTTTGATTGCGGTGAGGTGAGTTATTCAGTTTGAGTGGATTGCGGTGAGTATGCGGTTCGACCGTGGTTATGTGAATATTTCGGTTCGACTGGGGTGATTTGAGAACTTCCGTTCGACTGTGGTGAGGGAAGTATCTCAGATCTTTTGGACTGAGGAGAGCACTTCAGTTCGAATGGTGTGATGTGAGTATATCAGTTTGACTGAGGTAAGGTGAGTATTCCATTTTGACAAAAGTGATGCGAATATTTTATCTATATTGAGTTGAGTTGTGTCTTTCAGCTTGACTGATTTGCAGTGGAATTGCTTCTGACAGAGGTGATGTGAGGATTTCAGTTTGACTGGGGTGAGGTGAGTATGTCAGTTCGACTGTGGTTAGGTGAGTATTTCAGTTCGACTGCGGGGATTTGAGTACTCTCGTTCGACTGTGGTGAGGTAAATATTTCAGAACGTTTGGTGTGAGGAGATTATTTCAGTTCGACTGGGGTGATGTGAGTATATCAGATCGACCGGGGTAAGTTGAGTATTTCATTTTGACAGAAGTAATGTGAATATTTTATTCAGTTTGAGTTGAGTTGTGTCTTGCAGATCGACTGATTTGCAGTGCGAATTGCTTCTGACAGAGGTGATGTGAAGATTTCAGTTTGACTGGGGTGAGGTGAGTATTTCAGTGCGACTGAGCTGCGGTGAGTATGTCAGTTCGACCGTGGTTTGGTGAATATTTCAGTTTGCCTGGGGCGATGTGAGTACTTCCGTTCGACTGTGGTGAAGAAAATATTTCAGATCGTTTGGAGTGAGGAAAGTATTGCATTTTGACTGAGGTGAGGTGAGTACATCAGTTCGACCGGGGTAAGGAGAGTATTTCATTTTCACACAAGTAATGTGAATATTTTATACAGATTGAGTTGAGTTGTATCTTTCAGATCCACGGATTTGCAGGGCGAATTGCTTCTGACAGAGGTGATGTGAAGATTTCAGTTTGACTGGGATGAGGTGAATATTTCAGTGCGAATGAGGTGCGGTGAGCATGTCAGCTCGACCGTGGTTTGGTTAATATTTCACTTCGACTTGGCTGATGTGAGTACTTCTGTTCGAATGTGGTGAGATCAATATTTCAGATCGTTCGGAGTGAGCATAGCATTGCATTTCGAATGAGGTGAGGTGAGTATATCAGTTCAATTGGGATCAGGTGAGAATTTCATTATGACAGAAGTGATGTGAATATATCATTCAGTTTGAGGTTATTTGTGTATTTCACATCGACTGATTTGCAGTGCGAATTCCTTCTGACAGAGGAGATGTGCAGATTTCAGTTTGACTGGGGTAAGGTGAGTATTTGAAATCGATTGGGGTGCGGTGAGTATTTCAGTTTGACTGAATTGTCAGTTCTACCGTGGTTAGGTGAATATTTCAGTTCGATTGGAGTGATGTGAGTACTTGCATTCGACTGTGCTGAGGTAAATATATCAGATCGTTTGGCCTGAGGAGAGTACTTCTGTTCGACTGGGGTGATGTGAATCTATCAGTTCGACTGAGGCAAGGTGAGTATTTTATTTTGACAGAACTGATGTGAATATTTTATCCAGATTGAATTCAGTTGTGTCTTTCAGATCGAGTGATTTGCAGTGGAATTGCTTCTGACAGAGGTGATGTGAGGATTTCAGTTTGACTGGGGTCAGGTGAGTATGTCAGTTCGATCGTGGTTAGGTGAGTATTTCAGTTCGACTGCGGTTTTTGAGTACTTCCGTTCGACTGTGGTGAGGTAAATATTTCAGATCGTTTGGAGTGAGGAGATTATTTCAGTTCGACTGGGGTGATGTGAGTATATCAGTTCGACCGGGGTAAGGTGAGTATTTCATTTTGACAGAAGTAATGTGAATATTTTATTCAGATGGCGTTGAGTTGTGTCTTGCAGATCGACTGATTTGCAGTGCGAATTGCTTCTGACAGAGGTGATGTGAAGATTTCAGTTTGACTGGTGTGCGGTGAGTATTTCAGATCGCCTGAGGTGCGGTGAGTATGTCAGTTCGACCGTGGTTAGGTGAATATTTCAGTTTGACTGTGCTGATGTGAGTACTTCCGTTCGACTATGGTGAGGTAAGTATTTCAGATTGTTTGGAGTGAGAAGAGTATTGCATTTCGACTGAGGTGAGGTGAGTATTTTAGTTCGACTGGGTTGAGGTGAGAATTTCATTTTGTCAAATGTGATGTGCATATATTATCCAGATGGAGTTGAGTTGTGTCTTTCAGATCGACTGACTTGCAGTGCGATTTCCTTCTGACAGAGGTGAAGTGAAGATTTCAGTTTGACTGGGGTGAGGTGAATATTTCAGTGCGTCTGAGGTGCGGTGAATATGTCAGTTCGACCGTGGTTTAGTGAATATTTCAGTTTGACTGGGCTAATGTGAGTACTTCCGTTCGACTGTGGTGAGGTAATTATTTCAGATTGTTTGGAGTGAGCAGAGTATTGCACTTCGACTGAGGTGAGGTGAGTATATTAGTTAGTCTGGGGTGGGGTGAGAATTTCATTTTGTCAAATGTGATGTGAATATATTATCCAGATGGAGTTGCGTTTTGTCTTTCAGATCGAGAGATTTGCCGTGCGAATTGCTACTGACAGAGGTGATGTGAAGATTTCAGTTTGACTGGGGTGCGGAGAGTATTTCAGTGCGACTGAGCTGTGGTGAGTATGCCAGTTCGACCGTGGTTTGGTGAATATTTCAGTTTGACTGTGCTGATGTGAGTACTTCCGTTCGACTATGGTGAGGTAAGTATTTCAGATTGTTTGGAGTGAGAAGAGTATTGCATTTCGACTGAGGTGAGGTGAGTATTTTAGTTCGACTGGGTTGAGGTGAGAATTTCATTTTGTCAAATGTGATGTGCATATATTATCCAGATGGAGTTGAGTTGTGTCTTTCAGATCGACTGACTTGCAGTGCGATTTCCTTCTGACAGAGGTGAAGTGAAGATTTCAGTTTGACTGGGGTGAGGTGAATATTTCAGTGCGTCTGAGGTGCGGTGAATATGTCAGTTTGACCGTGGTTTAGTGAATATTTCAGTTTGACTGGGCTAATGTGAGTACTTCCGTTCGACTGTGGTGAGGTAATTATTTCAGATTGTTTGGAGTGAGCAGAGTATTGCACTTCGACTGAGGTGAGGTGAGTATATTAGTTAGTCTGGGGTGGGGTGAGAATTTCATTTTGTCAAATGTGATGTGAATATATTATCCAGATGGAGTTGCGTTTTGTCTTTCAGATCGAGAGATTTGCCGTGCGAATTGCTACTGACAGAGGTGATGTGAAGATTTCAGTTTGACTGGGGTGCGGAGAGTATTTCAGTGCGACTGAGCTGTGGTGAGTATGCCAGTTCGACCGTGGTTTGGTGAATATTTCAGTTTGACTGTGCTGATGTGAGTACTTCCGTTCGACTATGGTGAGGTAAGTATTTCAGATTGTTTGGAGTGAGAAGAGTATTGCATTTCGACTGAGGTGAGGTGAGTATTTTAGTTCGACTGGGTTGAGGTGAGAATTTCATTTTGTCAAATGTGATGTGCATATATTATCCAGATGGAGTTGAGTTGTGTCTTTCAGATCGACTGACTTGCAGTGCGATTTCCTTCTGACAGAGGTGAAGTGAAGATTTCAGTTTGACTGGGGTGAGGTGAATATTTCAGTGCGTCTGAGGTGCGGTGAATATGTCAGTTCGACCGTGGTTTGGTGAATATTTCAGTTTGACTGGGCTAATGTGAGTACTTCCGTTCGACTGTGGTGAGGTAATTATTTCAGATTGTTTGGAGTGAGCAGAGTATTGCACTTCGACTGAGGTGAGGTGAGTATATTAGTTAGTCTGGGGTGGGGTGAGAATTTCATTTTGTCAAATGTGATGTGAATATATTATCCAGATGGAGTTGCGTTTTGTCTTTCAGATCGAGTGATTTGCCGTGCGAATTGCTACTGACAGAGGTGATGTGAAGATTTCAGTTTGACTGGGGTGCGGAGAGTATTTCAGTGCGACTGAGCTGTGGTGAGTATGCCAGTTCGACCGTGGTTTGGTGAATATTTCAGTTTGACTGTGCTGATGTGAGTACTTCCATTTGACGGTGGTGAGGTAAGTATATCAGATGGTTTGGACTGAAGAGAGTACTTCAGTTCGACTGGGGTGCTGTGAGTATATCAGTTCGACTGAGGTAAGATGAGCATTGCATTTTGACAGAAGTGATGTGAATATTTTATCCATATTGAGTTGAGTTGTGTGTTTCAGATCGACTGATTTGCAGAGCGATTTGCTTCTGACAGAGTAGAAGTGAAGATTTCAGTTTGACTGGGGTGCTGTGAGTATGTCAGTTCGACCATGGTTAGGTGAATATTTCAGTTTGACTGGGGCGATGTGAGTACTTCCGTTCGACTGTGGTGAAGAAAATATTTCAGATCGTTTGGAGTGAGGAAAGTATTGCATTTCGACTGAGGTGAAGTGAGTATATCAGTTCTACTGGAGTAGTGTGAGTATTTCATTTTGACAGAAGTGATGTGAGTATTTTATTCCGATTGATTTGAGTTTTATTTCTGATCAATTGATTTGCAGTGGAATTGCTTCTGACAGAGGTGATGTGAGAACTTCAGTTTGATTGCGGTGAGGTGAGTTATTCAGTTTGAGTGGATTGCGGTGAGTATGCGGTTCGACCGTGGTTATGTGAATATTTCGGTTCGACTGGGGTGATTTGAGAACTTCCGTTCGACTGTGGTGAGGGAAGTATCTCAGATCTTTTGGACTGAGGAGAGCACTTCAGTTCGAATGGTGTGATGTGAGTATATCAGTTTGACTGAGGTAAGGTGAGTATTCCATTTTGACAAAAGTGATGCGAATATTTTATCTATATTGAGTTGAGTTGTGTCTTTCAGCTTGACTGATTTGCAGTGGAATTGCTTCTGACAGAGGTGATGTGAGGATTTCAGTTTGACTGGGGTGAGGTGAGTATGTCAGTTCGACTGTGGTTAGGTGAGTATTTCAGTTCGACTGCGGGGATTTGAGTACTTTCGTTCGACTGTGGTGAGGTAAATATTTCAGAACGTTTGGTGTGAGGAGATTATTTCAGTTCGACTGGGGTGATGTGAGTATATCAGTTCGACCGGGGTAAGTTGAGTATTTCATTTTGACAGAAGTAATGTGAATATTTTATTCAGTTTGAGTTGAGTTGTGTCTTGCAGATCGACTGATTTGCAGTGCGAATTGCTTCTGACAGAGGTGATGTGAAGATTTCAGTTTGACTGGGGTGAGGTGAGTATTTCAGTGCGACTGAGCTGCGGTGAGTATGTCAGTTCGACCGTGGTTTGGTGAATATTTCAGTTTGCCTGGGGCGATGTGAATACTTCCGTTCGACTGTGGTGAAGAAAATATTTCAGATCGTTTGGAGTGAGGAAAGTATTGCATTTTGACTGAGGTGAGGTGAGTACATCAGTTCGACCGGGGTAAGGAGAGTATTTCATTTTCACACAAGTAATGTGAATATTTTATACAGATTGAGTTGAGTTGTATCTTTCAGATCCACGGATTTGCAGGGCGAATTGCTTCTGACAGAGGTGATGTGAAGATTTCAGTTTGACTGGGATGAGGTGAATATTTCAGTGCGAATGAGGTGCGGTGAGCATGTCAGCTCGACCGTGGTTTGGTTAATATTTCACTTCGACTTGGCTGATGTGAGTACTTCTGTTCGAATGTGGTGAGATCAATATTTCAGATCGTTCGGAGTGAGCATAGCATTGCATTTCGAATGAGGTGAGGTGAGTATATCAGTTCAATTGGGATCAGGTGAGAATTTCATTATGACAGAAGTGATGTGAATATATCATTCAGTTTGAGGTTATTTGTGTATTTCACATCGACTGATTTGCAGTGCGAATTCCTTCTGACAGAGGAGATGTGCAGATTTCAGTTTGACTGGGGTAAGGTGAGTATTTGAAATCGATTGGGGTGCGGTGAGTATTTCAGTTTGACTGAATTGTCAGTTCTACCGTGGTTAGGTGAATATTTCAGTTCGATTGGAGTGATGTGAGTACTTGCATTCGACTGTGCTGAGGTAAATATATCAGATCGTTTGGCCTGAGGAGAGTACTTCTGTTCGACTGGGGTGATGTGAATCTATCAGTTCGACTGAGGCAAGGTGAGTATTTTATTTTGACAGAACTGATGTGAATATTTTATCCAGATTGAATTCAGTTGTGTCTTTCAGATTGAGTGATTTGCAATGCGATTTGCTTCTGTCAGATGTGATGTGAGGATTTCAGTTTGATTGCGGTGAGGTGAGTATTTCAGTTTGAGTGCATTGCGGTGAGTATGTCCGTTTGACTGGATTGCAGTGAGTATGTCCGTTCGACCGTGGTTAGGTGAATATTTCATTTCGACTGGGGAGATTTGAGTACTTCCGTTCGACTGTGGTGATGTCAATATTTCAGATCGTTTGCAGTCAGGAGAGTAGTTCAGTTCGACTGGGGTTATGTGAGTATATCAGTTCGACCGGGGTAAGGTGAGTATTTCATTTTCACACAAGTAATGTGAATATTTTATCCAGATTGAGTTGAGTTGTGTCTTTCAGATCCACTAATTTGCAGTGCGAATTGCTTCTGACAGAGATGATGTGAAGATTTCAGTTTGACTGGGGTGAGGTGAATATTTCAGTGCGAATGAGGTGCGGTGAGTATTGTCAGTTCGACCGTGGTTTGGTTAATATTTCACTTCGAGTTGGCTGATGTGAGTACTTCCGTTCGAATGTGGTGAGATCAATATTTCAGATCGTTTGGAGTGGGCAGAATATTGTATTTCAACTGAGGTGAGGTGAGTATATCAGTTCAACTGGGGTAAGGTGAGAATTACATTATAACAGAAGTGATGGGAATATTTCATTCAGATTGAGGTGATTTGTGTATTTCAGATCGACTGATTTGCAGTGCGGATTTCTTCTGACAGAGGAGATGTGCAGATTTCAGTTTGACTGGGGTAAGGTGAGTATTTGAAATCGATTGGGGTGCGGTGAGTATTTCAGTTTGAGTGGATTGTGGTGAGTATGTCAGTTCGACCGTTGTTAGGTGAATATTTCAGTTCGACTGGGGTGATGTGAGTATATCAGTTCCACCGGGGTAAGGTGAGTATTTCATTTTGACACAAGTAATGTGAATATTTTATCCAGATTGAGTTGAGTTGTGTCTTTCAGATCGACTGATTTGCAGTGCAAATTGCTTCTGACGGAGGTGATGTGAAGATTTCCGTTTGACTGGGATGAGGTGAATATTTCAGTGCGAATGAGGTGCGGTGAGTATGTCAGTTCGACCGTGCTTTGGTTAATATTTCACTTCGACTTGGCTAATGTGAGTACTTCCGTTCGAATGTGGTGAGATCAATATTTCAGATCATTTGAACTGAGCAGAGTATTGTATTTCGACTGAGGTGAGGTGAGTACATCAGTTCAAATGGTATAAGGTGAGTATTTCATTTTGACAGAAGTGATGTGAATATTTTACCCAGGTTGAGTTGAGTTCTGTCTTTCAGATCGACACATTTGCAGTGCGATTTGCTTCTGACAGAGGTGATGTGAAGATTTCAGTTTGACTTGGGTGAGGTGAGTATTTCAGATCGACTGGGGTGCGGTGAGTATATCAGTTCGACCGTGGATAGGTGAATATTTCAGTTCGACTCGGGTGATGTGAGTAATTCTGTTCGAATGTGATGAGGCAAATATTTCATATTGTCTGGAGTGAGGAGACTATTTCAGTTTTACTGGGGTGATGTGAGTACATCAGTTCGACTGGATTCATTTTGACAGAAATGTGAATATTTTATTCATATTGAGTTGAGTTGTGTATTTCAGATCGAATGATTTGCTCTGTGAATTGCTTCTGACAGAGGTAATATGAAGATCTCAGTTTGACTGGGGTGAGATGAGTATTTCAGTTCGACTGGGGTGCGGTGAGTATATCAGTTCGACCGTGTATAGATGAATATTTCAACTCGACTTGGGTATTGTGAATACTTCCGTTCGACTGTGGCAAGGCAAATATTTCATACCGTCTGGAGTGAGGAGAGTATTTCAGTTCGACTGGGGTGATGTGAGTATATCAGTTCGACCAGGGTAAGGTGAGTATTTCATTTTGACACAAGTAATGTGAGTATTTTATCCAGATTGAGTTGAGTTGTGTCTTTCAGATCCACGGATTTGCAGTGCGAATTGCTTGTGACAGAAGTAATGTGAAGATTTCAGTTTGACTGGGGTGAGGTGAATATTTCAGTGCGAATGAGGTGCGGTGAGTACGTCAGTTCGACCGTGGTTTGGTTAATATTTCAGATCAACTGGGCTGATGTGAGTACTTCCGTTCGAATGTGGTGAGATAAATATTTCAGATCGTTTGGAGTAGGCAGTGTATTGCATTTCCACTGAGGTGATGTGAGTATTTCAGTTTGAATGGGGTAAAGTGAGTATTTCATTTTGACAGAAGTGATGTGAATATTTTATCCAGATTGAGTTGAGTTTTGTCTTTCAGATCGACACATTTGCAGTGCGATTTGCATCTGACAGAGGTGATGTGAAGATTTCAGTTTGACTGGGGTGAGGTGACTTTATCAGTTCGACCGTGTATAGGTGAATATTTCAGTTCGACTCGGGTGATGTGAGTACTTCTGTTCGACTGTGGTGAGGCAAACATTTCATATTGTCTGGCGTGAGGAGAGTGTTTCAGTTTGACTGGGGTGATGTGAGTATATCAGTTCGACTGGGATAAACTGAGTATTTCATTTTGACACAAGTAATGTGAATATTTTATCCAGATTGACTTGAGTTGTGTCTTTCAGATCCATGGATTTGCAGTGCGAATTGCTTCTGACAGAGGTGATGTGAAGATTTCAGTTTGACTGGGATAAGGTGAATATTTCAGTGCGAATGAGGTGCGGTGAGTATGTCAGTTCAACCGTGGTTTGGTTAATATTTCACTTCGACTTGGCTGATTTGAGTACTTCAGTTCGAATGTGGTGAGAGCAATATTTCAGATTTGTTTGGAGTGAGCAGAGTATTGTATTTTGACTGAGGTGAGATGAGTATATCAGTTCAACTGTGGTAAGGTGCGAATTTCATTGTGACAGAAGTGATGGGAATATTTCATTCAGATTGAGGTGATTTGTGTATTGGATATCGACTGATTTGCAGTGCGAATTTCTTCTGACAGAGGAGATGTGTAGATTCCAGTTTGACTGGGGTAAGGTGAGTATTTGAAATCGATTGGGGTGCGGTGAGTATTTCAGTTTGACTGGATTGTGGTGAGTATGTCAGTTTGACCGTTGTTAGGTGAATATTTCAGTTCGACTGGGGTGATGTGAGTACTTCCGTTCGACTGTGCTGAAGTAAATATATCAGATCGTTTGGACTGAGGATTGTACTTCTGTTCGACTAGGGTGATGTGAATCTATCAGTTCGACTGAGGCAAGGTGAGTTTTTATTTTGACAGAAGTGATTTGAATATGTTGTCCAGATTGAGTTCAGTTGTGTCTTTCAGATCCACGGATTTGCAATGCGATTTGCTTCTGTCAGAGGTGATGTGAAGATGTCAGTTTGAATGCGGTGAGGTGAGTATTTCAGATCAACTGGGGTGCGCTGAGTATATCAGTTCGACCGTGGATAGGTGAATATTTCAAGTCGACTGGGCTGATGTGAGTACTTCTGTTGAAATGTGGTGAGATAAATATTTCAGATCGTTTGGAGTAAGCAGTGTATTGCATTTCCATTGAGGTGAGTTGAGTATATAAGTTCGAATGGGGTAGCATGAGTATTTCATTTTGACAGAAGTGATGTGAATCTTTTATCCGGATTGAGTGTAGTTCTGTCCTTCAGATCGACACATTTGCGCTGCGATTTGCTTCTGACAGAGGTGATGTGAAGATTTCAGTTTGACTGGGGTGAGGTGAGTATTGTAGATCGACTGGGTTGCGGTGAGTATATCAGTTCGACAGTGGTTAGGTTAATAACAGTGCGAATTGCTTCTGACAGAGGTGATTTGAGAATTTCAGTTTGATTGCGGTGAGGTAAGTATTTCAGTTTGACTAGATTGCGGTGAGTATGTCAGTTCGACCATGGATTGGTGAATATTTCAGTTCGACTCGGGTGATGTGAGTACTTCTGTTCGACTGTGGTGAGGTAAATATTTCAAATGGTCTGGAGTGAGAAGAGTATTTCAGTTCGACTGGGGTGATGTGAGTATATCAGTTCGACTGGGATAAGGTGAGTATTTCATTTTGACAGCAATGTGTATATTTTAATCATACTGAGTTGAGTTGTGTATTTCAGATCGAATGATTTGCTGTGTGAATTGCTTCTGACAGAGGTGATGTGAAGATTTCAGTTTGACTGGGATGAGGTGAATATTTCAGTGAGAATGAGGTGCGGTGAGTATGTCAGTTCGACCGTGCTTTGGTTAATATTTCACTTCGACTTGGCTGATGTGAGTACTTCCGTTCGAATGTGGTGAGATCAATGTTTCAGATCGTTTGGAGTGAGCAGAGTATTCTATTTCGACTGAGGTGAGGTGAGTAAATCAGTTCAACTGGGATAAGGTGAGAATTTCATTATGACAGAAGTGATGGGAATATTTCATTCAGATCCAGGTGATTTGTGTATTTCAGATCGACTGATTTGCAGTGTGAATTTCTTCTGACAGAAGAGATGTGAAGATGTCAGTTTGACTGGGGTAAGGTGAGTATTTGAAATCGATTGGGGTGCGGTGAGTATTTCAGTTTGACTGGATTGTGGTGAGTGTGTCAGTTCGACCGTGGTTAGGTGAATATTTCAGTTTGATTGGGGTGATGTGAGTACTTCCGTTCGACTGTGCTGAGGCAAATATATCATATTGTCTGGAGTGAGGAGAGTATTTCAATTCGACTGGGGTGATGTGAGTATATCAGTTCCAATGGGAAAAGGTGAGTATTTGATTTTGACAGAAATATGAATATTTTATTCATATTGAGTTGAGTTGTGTATTTCAGATCGAATGATTTGCTGTGTGAATTGCTTCTGACAAAGGTGATATGAAGATCTCAGTTTGACTGGGGTGAGATGAGTATTTCAGTTCGACTGGGGTGCTGTGAGAATGCCAGTCCAACCGTGGTTTGGTGAATATTTCAGTTCGACTGTGCTGATGTGAGTACTTCAGTTCGACAATGGTGAGATAAATATTTCAGATCGTTTGGAGTGAGCAGTGTATTGCATTTCGAACTGAGGTGAGGTGAGTATATCAGTTCCAATGGGGTAATGTGAGTATTTCATTTTGACAGAAGTGATGTGAATCTTTTATCCAGATTGAGTTGAGTTGTGTCTTTCAGATCGACTGATTTGCAGTGTGAATTGCTTCTGACAGAGGTGATGTGAGGATTTCAGTTTGATTGCGGTGAGGTGAGTATTTCAGTTTGACTGGATTGTGGTGAGTATGTCAGTTCGACAGTGGTTAGGTGAATATTTCAGTTCGACTGGGGAGATTTGAGTCCTTCCGTTCGACTGTGGTGATGTTAATATTTCAGATCGTTTGCAGTCAGGAGAGTATTTCAGTTTGACTGGGGTGATGTGAGTACATCAGTTCAACCGGGGTAAGGTGAGTATTTCATTTTCACACAAGTAATGTGAATATTTTATCCAGATTGAGTTGAGTGGTGTCTTTTAGATCCACTGATTTGCAGTGCGAATTGCTTCTGACAGAGGTGATATGAAGATTTCAGTTTGACTGGGGTGAGGTGAGTACTTCCGTTCGACTGTGCTGAGGTAAATATATCAGATCATTTGGACTGTGGATTGTACTTCTGTTCCAGTGGGGTGATGTGAGTCTATCAGTTCGACTGAGGCAAGGTGAGTATTTTATTTTGACAGAAGTGATTTGAATATCTTAACCAGATTGAGTTCAGTTGTGTCTTTCGGATCGACTGATTTGCAATGCGATTTGCTTCTGACGGATGATGTGAAGATGTCAGTTTGACTGGGTTGAGGTGAGTATTTCAGATCGACTGGGGTGAGGTGAGTATATCAATTCGACTGTGGGTAGGTGAATATTTCAAGTCGACTCGGGTAATGTGAGTACTTCCGTTCGACTGTCGCGAGGTAAATATTCCATATCGTCTGGAGTGAGGAGAGTATTTCAGTTCGACTGGGGTGATGTGAGTATATCAGTTCGACCGGGGTAAGGTGAGTATTTCATTTTGACACAAGTAATGTGAATTTTTTATCCAGATTGAGTTGAGTTGTGTCTTTCAGATCCACGGAGTTGCAGTGCGAAATGCTTCTGACAGAGGTGATGTGAAGATTTCAGTTTGACTGGGATGAGGTGAATATTTCAGTGCTAATGAGGTGCGGTTAGTATGTCAGTCCGACCGTGGTTTGGTGAATATTTCAGTTCGACTGTGCTAACCTGAGTACTTCAGTTCGACTATGGTGAGATAAATATTTCAGATCGTTTGGAGTGAGCAGAGTATTGTATTTCGATCGAGGTGAGATGAGTATATTAGTTTAACTGGGGTAAGGTGAGAATTTCATTATTACAGAAGTGATGGGAATATTTCACTCAGATTCAGGTGATTTGTGTATTTCATATCGACTGATTTGCAGTGCGAATTTCTTCTGACAGAGGAGATGTGAAGACTTCAGTTTGACTGGGGTAAGGTGAGTATTTGAAATCGACTGGGGTGCGGTGAGTATTTCAGTTTGACTGGATTGTGCTGAGTATGTCAGTTCGACCGTGGTTAGGTGAATATTTCAGTTCGACTGGGGTGATGTGAGTACTTCCGTTTGACTGTGCTGAGATAAATATATCAGATCGTTTGGACTGAGGAGAGTACTTCTGTTCGACTGGGGTGATGTGAGTCTATCAGTTCGACTGAGGCAAGGTGAGTATTTTATTTTGACAGAAGTGATGTGAATCTTTCATCCAGATTGAGTTGAGTTGTGCATTTCAGATCGAATGATTTGCTGTGTGAATTGCTTCTGACAAAGGTGATATGAAGATTTCAGTTTGACTGGGGTGAGGTGAGTATTTAACATCGACTGAGGTGCAGAGAGTATGTCAGTTCGACCGTGGTTAGGTGAATATTTCCGTTCGACTGGGGTGATGTGAGTACTTCCGTTCGACTGTGCTGAGGTAAATATATCAGATCGTTTGGACTGAGGATTGTACTTCTGTTCGACTGGGGTGATGTGAGTGTATCAGTTCGACTGAGGTAAGGTGAGTATTTTAATTTGACAGAAGTGATTTGAATATTTTAACCAGATTGAGTTCAGTTGTGTCTTTCAGATCGACTGATTTGCAATGCGATTTGCTTCTGACAGAGGTGATGTGAAGATTTCAGTTTGACTGGGATGAGGTGAATATTTCAGTGCTAATGAGGTGCGATGAGTATGTCAGTTCGACCGTGGTTTGGTTAATATTTCAGTTCGACTGAGCTGATGTGAATCCTTCTGTTTGAATGTGGTGAGATAAATATTTCAGATCGTTTGGAATGAGCAGTGTATTGCATTTCCACTGAGGTGAGGTGAGTATATCAGTTCGAATGGGGAAGGTGAGTATTTCATTTTGACAGAAATGATGTGAATATTTCATTCATATTGAGTTGAGTTGTGTATTTCAGATCGACTGATTTGCAGTGCGAATTGTTTCTTACAGAGGCGATGTGGGATTTCAGTTTGTTTGTGGTGAGGTGAGTATTTCAGTGTGACTGAGGTGTGGTGAGTATGTCAATTCGACTGTGGTTTGGTGAATATTTCACTTCGACTTGTCTGATGTGAGTACTTCCGTTCGAACGTGGTGAGATCAATATTTCAGATCGTTTGGAGTGAGCAGAGTATTCCATTTCGACTGAGGTTAAGTGAGTATATCAGTTCAACAGGGGTAAGGTGAGAATTTCATTATGACAGAAGTGATGTGAATATTTCATTCAGATTGAGGTTATTTGTGTATTTCAGATTGGCTGATTTGCAGTGCGAATTTCTTTTGTCAGAGGAGATGTGAAGATTTCAGTTTGACTGGGGTAAGGTGAATATTTGAAATCGGCTGGGGTGCGGTGAGTATTTCAGTTTGACTGGATTGAGGTGAGTATTTCAGTTCGACCGTGGATAGGTGAATATTTCAGTTCGACTGTGGTGATGTGAGTACTTCCGTTCAACTGTGCTGAGGTAAATATATCAGATCGTTTGGACTGAGGAGAGTACTTCTGTTTGACTGGGGTGATGTGAGTTTATCAGTTCAACTGAGGCAAGGTGAGTATTTTATTTTGACAGAGGTGATGTGAATATTTCATTCAGATTGAGGTGATTTGCGTATTTCAGATCGGCTGATTTGCAGTGCAAATTTCTTCTGACAGAGGTGATGTGAAGATTTCAGTTTGACTGGGGTGAGGTGAATATTTCAGTGCAAATGAGGTGCGGTGAGCCTGTCAGTTCAACCGTGGTTTGGTTAATATTTCAGTTCGACTTGGCTGATGTGAGTACTTCTGTTTGAATGTGGCGAGATCAATATTTCAGATCGTTTGGAGTGAGCAGAGTATTGCATTTCGACTGAGGGGAGGTGAGTATATCAGT
This sequence comes from Mobula hypostoma, assembly GCF_963921235.1. Lineage (NCBI taxonomy): Eukaryota > Metazoa > Chordata > Chondrichthyes > Myliobatiformes > Myliobatidae > Mobula > Mobula hypostoma. Next base: position 147,551,544 of record NC_086098.1, read on the forward strand.
TAAATTGATGTAAGGTGAGAATTTCATTATGACAGAAGTGATGTGAATATTTCATTCAGATTGAGGTGATTTGTGTATTTCAGATCGACTGATTTGCAGTGCAAATTTCTTCTGACAGAGGAGATGGGAAGATTTCAGTTTGACTGGGGTAAGGTGAGTATTTGAACTCAACTGGGCTGCTGTGAGTATTTCATTTGACTGGATTGTGGTGAGTATGTCAGTTCGACCGTGGTTAGGTGAATATTTCAGTTCGACTGGAGCGATGTGAGTACTTCCGTTCGACTGTGCTGAGGTAAAAATATCAGATCGTTTGGACTGAGGAGAGTACTTCTGTTCGACTGGGGTGATGTGAGTCTATCAGTTCGACTGAGGCAAGGTGAGTATTTTATTTTGACAGAAGTGATGTGAATATTTTATCCAGATTGAGTTCAGTTGTGTCTTTTAGATTGACTGATTTGCAATGCTATTTGATTCTGTCAGAGATGATGTTAAGATTTCAGTTTCACTGGGGTGAGGTGAGTACTTCAGATCGACTGAGGTGCGGTGGGTATGCCAGTCTGACCGTGGTTTGGTTAATATTTCAGTTCGACTGAGCTGGTGTGAGTACTTCTGCTCGAATGTGGTGAGATAAATATTTCAGATCGTTTGGAGTAAGCAGTGTATTGCATGTCTACTGAGGTGAGGTGAGTATATCAGTTCGAATGGGGTAAGGTGAGTATTTCATTTTGACAGAAGTGATGTGAATATTTTATCCAGATTGAGTTCAGTTGTGTCTTTCAGAACGACTGATTTGCAATGCGATTTGCTTCTGTCAGAGGTGATGTGAAGATTTCAGTTTGACTGGTGTGAGGAGAGTATTTCATATCGAATGGGGTGTGGTGTGTTTATCAGTCTGACCGTGGTTAGGTGAATATTTCAGTTCGACTCGGGTGATTTGAGTACTTCCGTTCGACTGTGGTGAGGTAAATATTTCAGATCGTTTGGAGTGAGGAGCGTATTTCAGTTCGACTGTGGTGATGTGAGTATATCAGTTCAACCCGGGTAAGGTGAGTATTTCATTTTAACAGAAATGATGTGAATATTTTATTCAGATTGAGCTGAGATGTGTGGAACAGATCGACTAACTTGCAGTACGAATTGCTGCTGACAGAGGTGATGTGAGGATTTCAGTTTGACTGGGGTGAGGTGAGTATTTCCAATCGACTGGGGTGCGATGAGTATGTCAGTTCGACCGTGGTTGGGTGAATATTTCAGTTCGACTGGGCTGATGTGAGTACTTCCGTTCGACTGTGCTGAGGTAAATATATCAGATCGTTTGGACTGAGGATTGTACTTCTGTTCGACTGGGGTGATGTGAGTGTATCAGTTGGATTGGGGTGAGGTGAGTATTTCATTTTGACAGAAAAGATGTGAATATTTTATTCAGATTGTGGTGAGATGTGGTATTTCAGATCGACTGATTGGCAATGCAATTTGCTTCTGTCAGAGGTGATGTGAAGATTTCAGTTTGACTGGGGTGAGGTGAGAATTTCAGATCGAAAGGAGGTGCTGTGAGTACATCAGTTGGGCAGGGGATAGGTGAATATTTCAGTTCGACTCGGGTGATGTGAGTACTTCTGTTCGACTGTGGTGAGGCAAATATTTCATATCGTCCGGAGTGAGCATAGTATTTCAGTTCGACTGTGGTGAGGTGAGTATATCAGTTTGACTGGGATAAGGTGAGTATTTCATTTTGACAGAAATGATGTGAATATTTTATTCATATTGAGTTGTGTTGTGTATTTCAGATCGACTGATTTGCAGTGCGAATTGCTTCTGACAGAGGTGATTTGAGAATTTCAGTTTGATTGCGGTGAGGTAAGTATTTCAGTTTGACTAGATTGCGGTGAGTATGTCAGTTCGACCGTGGTTAGGTGAATATTTCAGTTCGACTCAGGTGATTTGAGTACTTCCGTTCGACTGTGGTGAGGTAAATATTTCAGATCGTTTGGAGTGAGGAGAGTATTTCAGTTCCACTGGGGTGATGTGAGTATATCTGTTCGACCAGTGCAAGGTGAATATTTCATTTTGACAGAAGTATTGTGAATATTTTATCCAGATTGAGTTGAGCTCTGTCTTTCAGATCGACTGATTTGCAGTGCAAATTGCTTCTGACAGATGCGATGTGAAGATTTTAGTTTAACTGCGGTGAGGAGAGTATTTCAGTTCGACTGGGCTGAGGTGAGTCTATCAGTTCGACAGGGGTAAGGTGAGTATTTCATTTTGACGGAAATGATGTGAATATTTTATTCAGATTATGTTGAGATGTGTATATCCAAGTGACTGATTTGCAGTATGAATTGCTGCAGACAGAGGTGATGTGAAGAATTCAGTTTGGCTGGGGTGAGGTGAGTATTTCAAATCAATTGGGGTGCGGTGAGTATGTCAGTTCGTCCGTGGTTGGGTGAATATTTCAGTTCCACTGGGGTGATTTCAGTACTTCCCTTCGACTGCGGTGAAGTAAATATTTCAGATCGTTTGGAGTGAGTAGAGTATTTCAGTTCGACTGGGGTGATGTGAGTATATCTGTTCGACTGAGGTAAGGTGAGTATTTTATTTTGACAGAAGTGATGCAAATATTTTATCCAGATTGAGTTTAGTGTGTCTTTCAGATCGACTGATTTGCAATGCGATTTGCTTCTGTCAGAGGTGATGTGAAGATTTCAGTTTGACTGGTGTGAGGTGAGTATTTCAAATCGACTGGGGTACGGTGAGTATATCAGTTCGACCGTGGTTAGGTGAATATTTCAGTTCGACTCGGGTGATTTGAGTTCTTCCGTTCGACTGTTGTGAGGTAAACATTTCAGATCGTTTGGAATGCGGAGAGTATTTGAGTTCAACTGGGGTGATGTGAGTATATCAGTTCGACTGGGGTGAGGTGAGTATTTCATTTTGACAGAAATGATGTGAATATTTTACTCAGATTGGGTTGAGATGTGTATTTCAGATCGACTGATTGGCATTGCGATTTGCTTCTGTCAGAGGTGATGTGAAGATTTCAGTTTGACTGGGGTGAGGTGAGAATTTCAGATCGACTGAGGTGCGGTGCGTACATCAGTTGGACAGGGGATAGGTGTATATTTCAGTTCGACTCGGGTGATGTGAGTACTTCTGTTCAACTGTGGTGAGGTAAATATTTCAGATCGTTTGGAGTGAGGAGAGTATTTCAGTTCCACTGGGGTGATGTGAGTATATCAGTTCGACCGGGGTCAGGTGAGTACTTGATTTTGACAGATGTAATGTGAATATTTTATTCAGATTGAGCTGAGATGTGTATAACAGATCGACTGATTTGCAGTACGAATTGCTGCAGACAGAGGTGATGTGAAGAACTCAGTATGACTGGGTGAGGAGAGTATTTCAAATCGATTGGGGTGTGGTGAGTATGTCAGTTCGACCGTGGTTGGGTGAATATTTCAGTTCCACTAGGGTGATTTCCGTACTTCCCTTTGACTGCGGTGAGGTAAATATTTCAGATCGTTTGGATGGAGGAGAGTACTTCAGTTCGACTGGGGTGATGTGAGTATATCATTTCGACTGAGGTAAGGTGATTATTTTATTTTGACAGAAGTGATGTGAATATTTTATCCAGATTGAATTCAGTTGTGTCTTTCAGATCGACTGATTTGCAATGCGATTTGCTTCTGTCAGAGGTGATGTGAGGATTTCAGTTTGATTGCGGTGAGGTGACTATTTTAGTTTGACTGGATTGCGATGAGTATGTCAGTTCGACTGTGGTTAGCTGAATGTTTCAGTTCGAATCGGGTGATTTGAGTACTTCCGTTCGACTGTGGTGAAGTAAATATTTCAGATTGTTTGGAGTCAGGAGAGTATTTCTGTTCCACTGGGGTGATGTGAGTACTTGATTTTGACAGAAGTAATGTGAATATTTTATCCAGATTGAGTTGAGTCCTGTCTTTCAGATCGACTGATTTGCAGTGCGAATTGCTTCTGACAGAGGTGATGTGAAGATTTCAGTTTAACTGCGGTGAGGAAATCATTTTGTTCGAGTGGGCTGAGGTGAGTATATCAGTTCGACTCGGGTAAGGTGAGTATATCAGTTCGACTCGGGTAAGGTGATTATTTGATTTTGACAAAAATGATGTGAATATTTTATTCAGATTGAGCTGAGATGTGTATAACAGATCGACTGATTTGCCGTACGAATTGCTGCTGACAGAGGTGATGTGAAGATTTCAGTTTGACTGTGGTGATGTGAGTATATCGGTTCGACCGTGGATAGGTAAATATTTCGGTTCGACTGGGGTGATGTCAGTACTTCCGTTCGACTGTGGTGAGGCAAATATTTCATATCGTCCGCAGTGAGGAAAGTATTTCAATTCGACTCTGGTGAGGTGAGTATATCAGTTCGACTGGGATAAGGTGAGTATTTCATTTTGACAGAAATGTTGTGAATATTGTATTCATATATTATTGTGGCTCACCTGAGGACTGGGAGAAATTCAGAGTTCAGCAGAGGAGGACAAAGGGCTTAATTAGGAAGGGGAAAAAAGATTATGAGAGAAAACTGGCAGGGAACATAAAAACGGACTGTAAAAGCTTTTATAGATATGTAAAAAGGAAAAGACTGGTAAAGACAAATGTAGGCCCCCTGCAGACAGAAACAGGCAAATTGATTATGGGGAGCAAGGACATGGCAGACCAATTGAATAATTACTTTGGTTCTGTCTTCACTAAGAAGGACATAAATAATCTTCCAGAAATAGTAGGGGACAGAGGGTCCAGTGAGGTGGAGGATCTGAGCGAAATACATGTTAGTAGGGAAGTGGTGTTAGGTAAATTGAAGGGATTAAAGGCAGATAAATCCCCAGGGCCAGATGGTCTGCATCCCAGAGTGCTTAAAGAAGTAGCCCAAGAAATAGTGGATGCATTAGTGATAATTTTTCAAAACTCGTTAGATTCTGGACTAGTTCCTGAGGATTGGAGGGTGGCTAATGTAACCCCACTTTTTAAAAAAGGAGGGAGAGAGAAACCGGGGAATTATAGACCGGTTAGCCTAACGTCGGTGGTGGGGAAACTGCTGGAGTCAGTTATCAAGGATGTGATAACAGCACATTTGGAAAGCGATGAAATGATCGGACAAAGTCAGCATGGATTTGTGAAAGGAAAATCATGTCTGACGAATCTCATAGAATTTTTTGAGGATGTAACTAGTAGAGTGGATAGGGGAGAACCAGTGGATGTGGTATATTTGGATTTTCAAAAGGCTTTTGACAAGGTCCCACACAGGAGATTAGTGTGCAAACTTAAAGCACACGGTATTGGGGGTAAGGTATTGGTGTGGGTGGAGAATTGGTTAGCAGACAGGAAGCAAAGAGTGGGAATAAACGGGACCTTTTCAGAATGGCAGGCGGTGACTAGTGGGGTACCGCAAGGCTCAGTGCTGGGACCCCAGTTGTTTACAATATATATTAATGACTTGGATGAGGGAATTAAATGCAGCATCTCCAAGTTTGCGGATGACACGAAGCTGGGTGGCAGTGTTAGCAGTGAGGAGGATGCTAAGAGGATGCAGGGTGACTTGGATAGGTTGGGTGAGTGGGCAAATTCATGGCAGATGCAATTTAATGTGGATAAATGTGAAGTTATCCACTTTGGTGGCAAAAATAGGAAAACAGATTATTATCTGAATGGTGGGCGATTAGGAAAAGGGGAGGTGCAACGAGACCTGGGTGTCATTATACACCAGTCATTGAAAGTGGGCATGCAGGTACAGCAGGCGGTGAAAAAGGCGAATGGTATGCTGGCATTTAAAGCGAGAGGATTCGAGTACAGGAGCAGGGAGGTACTACTGCAGTTGTACAAGGCCTTGGTGAGACCACACCTGGAGTATGGTGTGCAGTTTTGGTCCCCTAATCTGAGGAAAGACATCTTTGCCATAGAGGGAGTACAAAGAAGGTTCACCAGATTGATTCCTGGGATGGCAGGACTTTCATATGAAGAAAGACTGGATGAATTGGGCTTGTACTCGTTGGAATTTAGAAGATTGAGGGAGGATCTGATTGAAATGTATAAGATCCTAAAGGGATTGGACAGGCTAGATGCAGGAAGATTGTTCCCGATGTTGGGGAAGTCCAGAACGAGGGATCACAGTTTGAGGATAGAAGGGAAGCCTTTTAGGACCGAGATTAGGAAAAACTTCTTCACACAGAGAGTGGTGAATCTGTGGAATTCTCTGCCACAGGAAACTGTTGAGGCCAGTTCATTGGCTATATTTAAGAGGGAGTTAGATATGGCCCTTGTGGCTACGGGGTCAGGGGGTATAGAGGAAAGGCTGGGGCGGGGTTCTGAGTTGGATGATCAGCCATGATCATAATAAATGGCGGTGCAGGCTCGAAGGGCCGAATGGCCTACTCCTGCACCTATTTTATGTTTCTATATTGAGTTGAGTCGTGCATTTCAGATCGACTGATTTGCAGTGCGAATTGCTTCTGACAGAGGTGATGTGAGGATTTCAGTTTGATTGCGGTGAGGTGCGTATTTCAGTTTGACTGGATTGCAGTGAGTATCTCAGTTCGACCGTGGTTAGGTGAATATTTCAGTTCGACTCGGGTAATTTGAGTACTTCCGTTCGACTGTGGTGAGGTAAATATTTCAGATCGTTTGGAGTGAGGAAAGTATTTCAGTGCGACTGGGGTGATGTGATTATGTTAGTTCGACCGGGGTAAGGTGAATATTTCATTTTGACAGAAGTATTGTGAATATTTTATCCAGATTGAGTTGAGTAGTGTCTGTCAGATCGACTGATTTGCAGTGCGAATTACTTCTGACAGAGGTGATGTGAAGATTTCAGTTTAACTGTGGTGAGGAGAGTATTTCAGTTCGACTGGGCTGAGGTGAGTATATCAGTTCGACTGTGGTAAGGTGAGTATTTCATTTTGACAGAAGTGGTGTGAGTATTTTATTGCGATTGGGTTGAGTTGTGTGTTCCAGATCCACTGATTTGCAGTGCGAATAGTATCTGATAGAGGTGATGTGAAGATTTCAGTTTGACTGGTGTGAGGTGAGTATTTCATTGCGACTGACGTGCGGTGAGTATGTCAGTTTGACCATGGATTGGTGAATATCTCAGTTTGACTGGGTTGATGTGAGTATTTCCATTCGATTGTGGTGACGTAAACATTTCAGATTGTTTGGAGTGAGCAGAGTATTGCATTTTGACTGGGTTGAGGTGAGTATATAAGTTCGACTGGGGTAAGGTGAGTATTTCATTTTGACAGAAGTGATGTGAATATTTTATTCAGATTGAGTTGAGATGTGTTTATCAGATCGACTGATTTGCAATACGAATTGCTGCTGACAGAGGTGATGTGAGAAGTTAAGTCTGATTGCGGTGAGGTGAGTATTTAATTTTGACTGGATTGCGGTTTCAGTTCGACCGTGGTTAGGTGAGTATTTCAGTTCGACTGGGGTAATTTGAGTACTTACGTTCGATTCTGGTGAGGTAAATATTTCAGATCGTTTGGACGGAGGAGAGTATTTCAGTTCGACTGGGGTTATGTGAGTATATTCCATTTTGACTGGGGTGAGGTGAGTATTTCATTTTGACAGAAATGATGTGAATATTTTATTCAGATTGGGTTGAGATGTGTATTTCAGATCGACTGACTTGCAATGCAATTTGCTTCTGTCTGAGGTGATGTGAAGATTTCAGATTGACTGGGGTGAGGTGAGAATTTCAGATCGACTGAGGTGCGGTGAGTTCATCAGTTGGACAGGGGATAGGTGAATATTGCAGTTCGACTCGGGTGATGTGAGTACTTCTGTACGACTGTGGTGAGGAAAATATTTCATATCGTCCGGAGTGGGGATAGTATTTCAGTTTGACTGTGGTGAAGTGAGTATATCAGTTCGACTGGGATAAGGTGAGTATTTCATTTTGACAGAATTGATGTGAATATTTTATTTTATATTGAGTTGAGTTGTGTATTTCAGATCGACTGATTTGCAGTGAGAATTGCTTCTGACAGAGGTGATGTGAGGATTTCAGTTTGATTGCGGTGAGGTGAGTATTTCAGAGTGACTGGATTGCGGTGAGTATGTCAGTTCAACCGTGGTTAGCTGAATATCTCAGTTCAACTCGGGTGATTTGAGAACTTCCGTTCGACTGTGGTGAGGTAAATATTTCAGATCGTTTGGAGTGAGGAGAGTATTTCATTTCCACTGGGGTGATGTGAGTATATCAGTTCGACTGGGGTAAGGTGAGTACTTGATTTTGGCAGAAGTAATGTGAATATTTTATCCAGATTGAGTTGAGTCCTGTCTTTCAGATCGACTGATTTGCAGTGCGAATTGCTTCTGACAAGGTGATGTGAAGATTTCAGTTTAACTGCTATGAGGAAAGTATTTTAGTTGGAGTGGGCTGAGGTGAGTATATCAGTTCGACTCGGTTAAGGTGAGTATTTTATTTTGACAGAGAGGATGTGAATATTTTATTTAGATTGAGCTGAGATGTATATAACAGATCGACTGATTTGCAGTACGAATTGCTGCTGACAGAGGTGATGTGAAGATTTCAGTTTGACGGGGGTGAGGTGAGTATTTCAAATCGACTGGGGTGCGGTGAGTATGTCCGTTCGACCGTGGTTGGGTGAATATTTCAGTTTGACTGGGGTGATTTCAATACTTCCTTTTGACACTAGTGAGGTAAATATTTCAGATCGTTTGGTCTGGGGAGAGTATTTCAGTTCGACTGAGGTAAGGTGAGTATTTCATTTTGACAGAAATGATGTGAAAATTTTATTCATATTGAGTTGAGTTGTGTATTTCAGATCGACTGATTTGCAGTGCGAATTGCTTCTGACAGAGGTGATGTGAGGATTTCAGTTCGAATGCGGTGAGGTGAGTATTTCAGTTTGACTGGATTGCGGTGAGTATGTCAGTTAGACGGTGGTTAGGTGAATATATCAGTTTGACTCGGGTGATTTGAGTACTTCCGTTCGACTGTGGTGAGGTAAATATTTCAGATCGTTTGGAGTGTGGAGAGTACTTCAGTTCGACAGGGGTGATGTGAGTATATCTGTTCGACTGAGGTAAGGTGAGTATTTCATTTTGACAGAAGTGATGTGAAATTCTTATCCAGTTTGAGTTGAGTTGTGTCTTTCAGATCGACTGATTTACAATGCGATTTGCTTCTGTCAGAGGTGATGTGAAGATTTCAGTTTGACTGTGGTGAGGTGAGTATATCAGTTCGATCGTGGATAGGTGAATATTTCGATTCGACTGGGGTGATGTCAGTACTTCCGTTCGACTGTGGTGAAGCAAATATTTCGTATCGTCCGCAGTGAGGAGAGTATTTCAGTTCGACTCTGGTGAGGTGAGTATATCAGTTCGACTGGGATAAGGTGAGTAGTTCATTTTGACAGAAATGATGTGAATATTTTATTCATATTGAGTTGAGTTGTGCCTTTCATATCGACTGATTTGCAGTGCGAATTGCTTCTGATAGAGGTGATGTGAAGATTTCAGTTTAACTGCGGTGAGGAGAGTATTTCAATTCGAGTGTGGTGCGGTGAGTATAGCAGTTCGACCGGGGTGTGGTGACTATATCAGTTCGACAGGGGAGAGGTGTATATTTCGATTCGACTCGGGTGATGTGAGTGCTTCCGTTTGACTGTGGTGAGGTAAATATTTCAGATCTATTGGAATGAGGAGTGTTCTTCAGTTCGACTGGGGTGATGTGAGTAGATCAGTTCGACTGAGGTAAGGTGAGTATTTTATTTTGACAGAAGTAATGTGAATATTTTATCGAGATTGAGTTGAGTTGTGTCTTTCAGATCGATTGATTTGCAATGCGATTTGCTTCTGTCAGAGGCGATGTGAAGATTTCAGTTTGACTGGGGTGAGGTGAGTGTTTCAGATCGACTAGGGTGCGGTGAGTATAGTAGTTCGAACGTAGCCAGTTGAATATTTCAGTTCGACTCGGGTAATGTGAGTAGTTCCGTTCGACTGTGGTGAGGCAAGTATTTCAGATTATCTGGGGTGAGGAGAGTATTTCATTTTGACAGAAATGATGTGAATATTTTATTCAGATTGAGTTGAGTTGTGTATTTCAGATCGACTGATTTGCAGTGCGAATTGCTTCTGACAGAGGTAATGTGAGGATTTCAGTTTGATTGCGGTGAGGTGAGTATTTAAGTTTGAGTCGATTGCGGTGAGTATGTTAGTTCGACCATGGTGAGGTGAGTATTTCAGTCAGACTGGGGTGATTTGAGTACTTCCGTTTGTCTGTGGTGAAATAAATATTTCAGATCGTTTGGTGTGAGGAGAGCATTTCAGTTCGACTGGGGTGGTGTGAGTATACCAGTTCGACTGGGGTAAGGTGAGTATTTCATTTTGACAGAAGTAATGTGAATATTTTATGCAGATTGAGTTGAGTCTTGTCTTTCAGATCGACTGATTTGCAGTGCGAATTGCTTCTGACAGAGGTGATGTGAAGATTTCAGTTTAACTGCTATGAGGAAAGTATTTTAGTTGGAGTGGGCTGAGGTGAGTATATCAGTTCGACTTGGTTAAGGTGAGTATTTTATTTTGACAGAGAGGATGTGAATATTTTATTCAGATTGAGCTGAGATGTATATAACAGATCGACTGATTTGCAGAACGAATTGCTGCTGACAGAGGTGATGTGAAGATTTCAGTTTGACGGGGGTGAGGTGAGTATTTCAAATCGACTGGGGTGGGGTGAGTATGTCCGTTCGACCGTGGTTGGGTGAATATTTCAGTTTGACTGGGGTGATTTCAATACTTCCTTTTGACACGAGTGAGGTAAATATTTCAGATCGTTTGGTCTGGGGAGAGTATTTCAGTTCGACTGAGGTAAGGTGAGTATTTCATTTTGATAGAAATGATGTGAATATTTTATTCATATTGAGTTGAGTTGTGTATTTCAGATCGACTGATTTGCAGTGCGAATTGCTTCTGACAGAGGTAATGTGAGGATTTCAGTTTGATTGTGGTGAGGTGAGTATTTAAGTTTGACTGGATTGCGGTGAGTATGTCAGTTCGACCATGGTTAGGTGAGTATTTCAGTCAGACTGGGGTGATTTGAGTACTTCCGTTTGTCTGTGGTGAAATAAATATTTCAGATCGTTTGGTGTGAGGAGAGTATTTCAGTTCGACTGGGGTGATGTGAGTATATCAGTTCGACTGGGGTAAGGTGAGTATTTCATTTTGACAGAAGTAATGTGAATATTTTATGCAGATTGAGTTGAGTCCTGTCTTTCAGATCGACTGATTTGCAGTGCGAATTGCTTCTGACAAGGTGATGTGAGGATTTCAGTTGGAATGCGGTGAGGTGAGTATTTCAGTTTGACTGGATTGCGGTGAGTATGTCAGTTAGACGGTGGTTAGGTGAATATTTCAGTTTGACTCGGGTGATTTGAGTACTTCCGTTCGACTGTGGTGAGGTAAATATTTCAGTTCGTTTGGAGTGAGGAGAGTATTTCAGTTCGACAGGGCTAATGTGAGTATATCTGTTCGACTGAGGTAAGGTGAGTATTTTATTTTGACAGAAGTGATGTGAATATTTTATCCAAATTGAGTTCAGTTGTGTCTTTCAGATCGACTGATTTGCAATGCGTTTTGCTTCTGACAGAGGTGATGTGAAGATTTCAGTTTAACTGCGGTGAGGAGAGTATTTCAGTTCGACTGGGCAGAGGTGGTATATCAGTTCGACTGTGGTAAGGTGAGTATTTCATTTTGACAGAAGTGATGCGAGTATTTCATTCCGATTGGGTTGAGTTGTGTGTTCCAGATCCACTGATTTGCAGTACGAATAGTTTCTGATAGAGGTGATGTGAAGATTTCAGTTTGACTTTGGTGAGGTGAGTATTTCAGTGCGACTGAGTTGCGGTGAGTATGTCAGTGTGACCGTGGTTTGCTGAATATTTCAGTTTGACTGGGATGATGTGAGTACTTCCGTTCGACTGTGGTGAGGTAAATATTTCAGATCGTTTGGAGTGAGGAGAGTACTTCAGTTCGACAGGGGTGATGTGAGTATATCTGTTCAACTGAGGTAAGGTGAGTATTTCATTTTGACAGAAGTGATGTGAAATTCTTATCCAGTTTGAGTTGAGTTGTGTCTTTCAGATCGACTGATTTGCAATGCGATTTGCTTCTGTCAGAGGTGATGTGAAGATTTCAGTTTGACTGTGGTGAGGTGAGTATATCAGTTCGATCGTGGATAGGTGAATATTTCGATTCGACTGGGGTGATGTCAGTACTTCCGTTCGACTGTGGTGAAGCAAATATTTCGTATCGTCCGCAGTGAGGAGAGTATTTCAGTTCGACTCTGGTGAGGTGAGTATATCAGTTCGACTGGGATAAGGTGAGTATTTCATTTTGACAGAAATGATGTGAATATTTTATTCATATTGAGTTGAGTTGTACCTTTCATATCGACTGATTTGCAGTGCGAATTGCTTCTGATAGAGGTGATGTGAAGATTTCAGTTTAACTGCGGTGAGGAGAGTATTTCAATTCGAGTGTGGTGCGGTGAGTATAGCAGTTCGACCGGGGTGTGGTGACTGTATCAGTTCGACAGGGGAGAGGTGTATATTTCGATTCGACTCGGGTGATGTGAGTGCTTCCGTTTGACTGTGGTGAGGTAAATATTTCAGATCTATTGGAATGAGGAGTGTTCTTCAGTTCGACTGGGGTGATGTGAGTAGATCAGTTCGACTGTGGTAAGGTGAGTATTTTATTTTGACAGAAGTAATGTGAATATTTTATCGAGATTGAGATGAGTTGTGTCTTTCAGATCGATTGATTTGCAATGCGATTTGCTTCTGTCAGAGGCGATGTGAAGATTTCAGTTTGATTGGGGTGAGGTGAGTGTTTCAGATCGACTAGGGTGCGGTGAGTATAGTAGTTCGACCGTAGATAGTTGAATATTTCAGTTCGACTCGGGTGATGTGAGTAGTTCCGTTCGACTGTGGTGAGGCAAGTATTTCAGATTATCTGGGATGAGGAGAGTATTTCATTTTGACAGAAATGATGTGAATATTTTATTCAGATTGAGTTGAGTTGTGTATTTCAGATCGACTGATTTGCAGTGCGAATTGCTTCTGACAGAAGTAATGTGAGGATTTCAGTTTGATTGCGGTGAGGTGAGTATTTAAGTTTGACTCGATTGCGGTGAGTATGTCAGTTCGACCATGGTGAGGTGAGTATTTCAGTCAGACTGGGGTGATTTGAGTACTTCCGTTTGTCTGTGGTGAAATAAATATTTCACATCGTTTGGTGTGAGGAGAGCATTTCAGTTCGACTGGGGTGATGTGAGTATATCAGCTCGACTGGGGTAAGGTGAGTATTTCATTTTGACAGAAGTAATGTGAATATTTTATGCAGATTGAGTTGAGTCCTGTCTTTCAGATCGACTGATTTGCAGTGCGAATTGCTTCTGACAAGGTGATGTGAGGATTTCAGTTTGACGGGGGTGAGGTGAGTATTTCAAATCGACTGGGGTGCGGTGAGTATGTCCGTTCGACCGTGGTTGGGTGAATATTTCAGTTTGACTGGGGTGATTTCAATACTTCCTTTTGACACTAGTGAGGTAAATATTTCAGATCGTTTGGTCTGGGGAGAGTATTTCAGTTCGACTGAGGTAAGGTGAGTATTTCATTTTGACAGAAATGATGTGAATATTTTATTCATATTGAGTTGAGTTGTGTATTTCAGATCGACTGATTTGCAGTGCGAATTGCTTCTGACAGAGGTGATGTGAGGATTTCAGTTCGAATGCGGTGAGGTGAGTATTTCAGTTTGACTGGATTGCGGTGAGTATGTCAGTTAGACAGTGGTTAGGTGAATATTTCAGTTTGACTCGGGTGATTTGAGTACTTCTGTTCAACTGTGGTGAGGTAAATATTTCAGTTCGTTTGGAGTGAGGAGAGTATTTCAGTTCGACAGGGCTAATGTGAGTATATCTGTTCAACTGAGGCAAGGTGAGTATTTTATTTTGACAGAAGTGATGTGAATATTTTATCCAGATTGAGTTCTGTTGTGTCTTTCAGATCGACTGATTTGCAATGCGTTTTGCTTCTGACAGAGGTGATGTGAAGATTTCAGTATAACTGCAGTAAGGAGAGTATTTCAGTTCGACTGGGCAGAGGTGTTATATCAGTTCGACTGTGGTAAGGTGAGTATTTCGTTTTGACAGAAGTGATGCGAGTATTTTATTCCGATTGGGTTGAGTTGTGTGTTCCAGATCCACTGATTTGCAGTACGAATAGCTTCTGATAGAGGTGATGTGAAGATTTCAGTTTGACTGGTGTGAGGTGAGTATGTCAGTTAGACGGTGGTTAGGTGAATATTTCAGTTTGACTCGGGTGATTTGAGTACTTCCGTTCGACTGTGGTGAGGTAAATATTTCAGATCGTTTGGAGTGAGGAGAGTACTTCAGTTCGACAGGGGTGATGTGAGTATATCTGTTCGACTGAGGTAAGGTGAGTATTTTATTTTGACAGAAGTGATGTGAATATTTTATCCAAATTGAGTTCAGTTGTGTCTTTCAGATCGACTGATTTGCAATGCGTTTTGCTTCTGACAGAGGTGATGTGAAGATTTCAGTTTAACTGCGGTGAGGAGAGTATTTCAGTTCGACTGGGCAGAGGTGGTATATCAGTTCGACTGTGGTAAGGTGAGTATTTCATTTTGACAGAAGTGATGCGAGTATTTTATTCCGATTGGGTTGAGTTGTGTGGTCCAGATCCACAGATTTGCAGTACGAATAGCTTCTGATAGAGGTGATGTGAAGATTTCAGTTTGACTGGGGTGAGGTGAGTATTTCAGTGCGACTGAGATGCGGTGAGTATGTCAGTGTGACCGTGGTTTGGTGAATATTTCAGTTTGACTGGGATGATGTGAGTACTTCCGTTCGACTGTGGTGAGGTAAATATTTCAGATCGTTTGGAGTGTGGAGAGTACTTCAGTTCGACAGGGGTGATGTGAGTATATCTGTTCGACTGAGGTAAGGTGAGTATTTCATTTTGACAGAAGTGATGTGAAATTCTTATCCAGTTTGAGTTGAGTTGTGTCTTTCAGATCGACTGATTTGCAATGCGATTTGCTTCTGTCAGAGGTGATGTGAAGATTTCAGTTTGACTGTGGTGAGGTGAGTATATCAGTTCGATCGAGGATAGGTGAATATTTCGATTCGACTGGGGTGATGTCAGTACTTTCGTTCGACTGTGGTGAAGCAAATATTTCGTATCGTCCGCAGTGAGGAGAGTATTTCAGTTCGACTCTGGTGAGGTGAGTATATCAGTTCGACTGGGATAAGGTGAGTATTTCATTTTGACAGAAATGATGTGAATATTTTATTCATATTGAGTTGAGTTGTGCCTTTTATATCGACTGATTTGCCGTGCGAATTGCTTCTGATGGAAGTGATGTGAAGATTTCAGTTTAACTGCGGTGAGGAGAGTATTTCAATTCGAGTGTGGTGCGGTGAGTATAGCAGTTCGACCGGGGTGTGGTGACTGTATCAGTTCGACAGGGGAGAGGTGTATATTTCGATTCGACTCGGGTGATGTGAGTGCTTCCGTTTGACTGTGGTGAGGTAAATATTTCAGATCTATTGGAATGAGGAGTGTTCTTCAGTTCGACTGGGGTGATGTGAGTAGATCAGTTCGACTGTGGTAAGGTGAGTATTTTATTTTGACAGAAGTAATGTGAATATTTTATCGAGATTGAGATGAGTTGTGTCTTTCAGATCGATTGATTTGCAATGCGATTTGCTTCTGTCAGAGGCGATGTGAAGATTTCAGTTTGATTGGGGTGAGGTGAGTGTTTCAGATCGACTAGGGTGCGGTGAGTATAGTAGTTCGACCGTAGATAGTTGAATATTTCAGTTCGACTCGGGTGATGTGAGTAGTTCCGTTCGACTGTGGTGAGGCAAGTATTTCAGATTATCTGGGATGAGGAGAGTATTTCATTTTGACAGAAATGATGTGAATATTTTATTCAGATTGAGTTGAGTTGTGTATTTCAGATCGACTGATTTGCAGTGCGAATTGCTTCTGACAGAAGTAATGTGAGGATTTCAGTTTGATTGCGGTGAGGTGAGTATTTAAGTTTGACTCGATTGCGGTGAGCATGTCAGTTCGACTATGGTGAGGTGAGTATTTCAGTCAGACTGGGGTGATTTGAGTACTTCCGTTTGTCTGTGGTGAAATAAATATTTCAGATCGTTTGGTGTGAGGACAGCATTTCAGTTCGACTGGGGTGATGTGAGTATATCAGCTCGACTGGGGTAAGGTGAGTATTTCATTTTGACAGAAGTAATGTGAATATTTTATGCAGATTGAGTTGAGTCCTGTCTTTCAGATCGACTGATTTGCAGTGCGAATTGCTTCTGACAGAGGTGATGTGAAGATTTCAGTTTAACTGCTATGAGGAAAGTATTTTAGTTGGAGTGGGATGAGGTGAGTATATCAGTTCGACTTGGTTAAGGTGAGTATTTTATTTTGACAGAGAAGATGTGAATATTTTATTCAGATTGAGCTGAGATGTATATAACAGATCGACTGATTTGCAGTACCAATTGCTGCTGACAGAGGTGATGTGAAGATTTCAGTTTGACGGAGGTGAGGTGAGTATTTCAAATCGACTGGGGTGCGGTGAGTATGTCCGTTCGACCGTGGTTGGGTGAATATTTCAGTTTGACTGGGGTGATTTCAATACTTCCTTTTGACACTAGTGAGGTAAATATTTCAGATCGTTTGGTCTGGGGAGAGTATTTCAGTTCGACTGAGGTAAGGTGAGTATTTCATTTTGACAGAAATGATGTGAATATTTTATTCATATTGAGTTGAGTTGTGTATTTCAGATCGACTGATTTGCAGTGCGAATTGCTTCTGACAGAGGTGATGTGAGGATTTCAGTTCGAATGCGGTGAGGTGAGTATTTCAGTTTGACTGGATTGCGGTGAGTATGTCAGTTAGACAGTGGTTAGGTGAATATTTCAGTTTGACTCGGGTGATTTGAGTACTTCTGTTCAACTGTGGTGAGGTAAATATTTCAGTTCGTTTGGAGTGAGGAGAGTATTTCAGTTCGACAGGGCTAATGTGAGTATATCTGTTCGACTGAGGTAAGGTGAGTATTTTATTTTGACAGAAGTGATGTGAATATTTTATCCAGATTGAGTTCAGTTGTGTCTTTCAGATCGACTGATTTGCAATGCGTTTTGCTTCTGACAGAGGTGATGTGAAGATTTCAGTTTAACTGCGGTAAGGAGAGTATTTCAGTTCGACTGGGCAGAGGTGTTATATCAGTTCGACTGTGGTAAGGTGAGTATTTCGTTTTGACAGAAGTGATGCGAGTATTTTATTCCGATTGGGTTGAGTTGTGTGTTCCAGATCCACTGATTTGCAGTACGAATAGCTTCTGATAGAGGTGATGTGAAGATTTCAGTTTGACTGGGGTGAGGTGAGTATTTCAGTGCGACTGAGATGCTGTGAGTATGTCAGTGTGACCGTGGTTTGGTGAATATTTCAGTTTGACTGGGATGATGTGAGTACTTCCGTTCGACTGTGGTGAGGTAAATATTTCAGATCGTTTGGAGTGTGGAGAGTACTTCAGTTCGACAGGGGTGATGTGAGTATATGTGTTCGACTGAGGTAAGGTGAGTATTTCATTTTGACAGAAGTGATGTGAAATTCTTATCCAGTTTGAGTTGAGTTGTGTCTTTCAGATCGACTGATTTGCAATGCGATTTGCTTCTGTCAGAGATGATGTGAAGATTTCAGTTTGACTGTGGTGAGGTGAGTATATCAGTTCGATCGAGGATAGGTGAATATTTCGATTCGACTGGGGTGATGTCAGTACTTTCGTTCGACTGTGGTGAAGCAAATATTTCGCATCGTCCGCAGTGAGGAGAGTATTTCAGTTCGACTCTGGTGAGGTGAGTATATCAGTTCGACTGGGATAAGGTGAGTATTTCATTTTGACAGAAATGATGTGAATATTTTATTCATATTGAGTTGAGTTGTGCCTTTTATATCGACTGATTTGCCGTGCGAATTGCTTCTGATGGAGGTGATGTGAAGATTTCAGTTTAACTGCGGTGAGGAGAGTATTTCAATTCGAGTGTGGTGCGGTGAGTATAGCAGTTCGACCGGGGTGTGGTGACTGTATAAGTTCGACATGGGAGAGGTGTATATTTCGATTCGACTCGGGTGATGTGAGTGCTTCCGTTTTGACTGTGGTGAGGTAAATATTTCAGATCTATTGGAATGAGGAGTGTTCTTCAGTTCGACTGGGGTGATGTGAGTAGATCAGTTCGACTGCGGTAAGGTGAGTATTTTATTTTGACAGAAGTAATGTGAATATTTTATCGAGATTGAGATGAGTTGTGTCTTTCAGATCGATTGATTTGCAATGCGATTTGCTTCTGTCAGAGGCGATGTGAAGATCTCAGTTTGATTGGGGTGAGGTGAGTGTTTCAGATCGACTAGGGTGCGGTGAGTATAGTAGTTCGACCGTAGATAGTTGAATATTTCAGTTCGACTCGGGTGATGTGAGTAGTTCCGTTCGACTGTGGTGAGGCAAGTATTTCAGATTATCTGGGATGAGAAGAGTATTTCATTTTGACAGAAATGATGTGAATATTTTATTCAGATTGAGTTGAGTTGTGTATTTCAGATCGACTGATTTGCAGTGCAAATTGCTTCTGACAGAGGTAATGTGAGGATTTCAGTTTGATTGCAGTGAGGTGAGTATTTAAGTTTGACTCGATTGCGGTGAGTATGTCAGTTCGACCATGGTTAGGTGAGTATTTCAGTCAGACTGGGGTGATTTGAGTACTACCGTTTGTCTGTGGTGAAATAAATATTTCAGATCGTTTGGTGTGAGGAGAGCATTTCAGTTCGACTGGGGTGATGTGAGTATATCAGTTCGACTGGGGTAAGGTGAGTATTTCATTTTGACAGAAGTAATGTGAATATTTTATGCAGATTGAGTTGAGTCCTGTCTTTCAGATTGACTGATTTGCAGTGCGAATTGCTTCTGACAGAGGTGATGTGAAGATTTCAGTTTAACTGCTATGAGGAAAGTATTTTAGTTGGAGTGGGCTGAGGTGAGTATATCAGTTCGACTCGGTTAAGGTGAGTATTTTATTTTGACAGAGAAGATGTGAATATTTTATTCAGATTGAGCTGAGATGTATATAACAGATCGTCTGATTTGCAGTACGAAATGCTGACAGAGGTGATGTGAAGATTTCAGTTTGACGGGGGTGAGGTGAGTATTTCAAATCGACTGGGGTGCGGTGAGTATGTCCGTTCGACTGTGGTTGGGTGAATATTTCAGTTTGACTGGGGTGATTTCAATACTTCCTTTTGACACTAGTGAGGTAAATATTTCAGATCGTTTGGTCTGGGGAGAGTATTTCAGTTCGACTGAGGTAAGGTGAGTATTTCATTTTGACAGAAATGATGTGAATATTTTATTCATATTGAGTTGAGTTGTGTATTTCAGATCGACTGATTTGCAGTGCGAATTGCTTCTGACAGAGGTGATGTGAGGATTTCAGTTCGAATGCGGTGAGGTGAGTATTTCAGTTTGACTGGATTGCGGTGAGTATGTCAGTTAGACGGTGGTTAGGTGAATATTTCAGTTTGACTCGGGTGATTTGAGTACTTCCGTTCGACTGTGGTGAGGTAAATATTTCAGTTCGTTTGGAGTGAGGAGAGTATTTCAGTTCGACAGGGCTAATGTGAGTATATCTGTTCGACTGAGGTAAGGTGAGTATTTTATTTTGACAGATGTGATGTGAATATTTTATCCAGATTGAGTTCAGTTGTGTCTTTCAGATCAACTGATTTGCAATGCGTTTTGCTTCTGACAGAGGTGATGTGAAGATTTCAGTTTAACTGCGGTAAGGAGAGTATTTCAGTTCGACTGGGCAGAGGTGTTATATCAGTTCGACTGTGGTAAGGTGAGTATTTCGTTTTGACAGAAGTGATGCGAGTATTTTATTCCGATTGGGTTGAGTTGTGTGTTCCAGATCCACTGATTTGCAGTACGAATAGCTTCTGATAGAGGTGATGTGAAGATTTCAGTTTGACTGGGGTGAGGTGAGTATTTCAGTGCGACTGAGGTGCGGTGAGTATGTCAGTTTGACCGTGGTTTGGTGAATATTTCAGTTTGACTCGGTTGATTTGAGTACTTCCGTTCGACTGCGGTGAGGTAAATATTTCAGATCGTTTGGAGTGAGGAGAGTACTTCAGTTCGACAGGGGTGATGTGAGTATATCTGTTCGACTGAGGTAAGGTGAGTATTTCATTTTGACAGAAGTGATGTGAAATACTTATCCAGTTTGAGTTGAGTTGTGTCTTTCAGATCGACTGATTTGCAATGCGATTTGCTTCTGTCAGAGGTGATGTGAAGATTTCAGTTTGACTGTGGTGAGGTGAGTATATCAGTTCGATCGTGGATAGGTGAATATTTCGATTCGACTGGGGTGACGTCAGTACTTCCGTTCGACTGTGGTGAAGCAAATATTTCGTATCGTCCACAGTGAGGAGAGTATTTCAGTTCGACTCTGGTGAGGTGAGTATATCAGTTCGACTGGGATAAGGTGAGTATTTCATTTTGACAGAAATGATGTGAATATTTTATTCATATTGAGTTGAGTTGTGCCTTTCATATCGACTGATTTGCAGTGCGAATTGCTTCTGATAGAGGTGATGTGAAGATTTCAGTTTAATTGCGGTGAGGAGAGTATTTCAATTCGAGTGTGGTGCGTTGAGTATAGCAGCTCGACCGGGGTGTGGTGAGTATATCAGTTCGACAGGGGAGAGGTGTATATTTCGATTCGACTCGGGTGATGTGAGTGCTTCCGTTTGACTGTGGTGAGGTAAATATTTCAGATCTACTGGAATGAGGAGTGTTCTTTAGTTCGACTGGGGTGATGTGAGTAGATCAGTTCATCTGAGGTAAGGTGAGTATTTTATTTTGACAGAAGTAATGTGAATATTTTATCGGGATTGAGTTGAGTTGTGTCTTTCAGATCGATTGATTTGCAATGCGATTTGTTTCTGTCAGAGGCGATGTGAAGATTTCAGTTTGACTGAGGTGAGGTGAGTGTTTCAGATCGACTAGGGTGCGGTGAGTATAGTAGTTCGACCGTAGATAGTTGAATATTTCAGTTCGACTCGGGTAATGTGAGTAGTTCTGTTCGACTGTGGTGAGGCAAGTATTTCAGATTATCTGGGGTGAGGAGAGTATTTCATTTTGACAGAAATGATGTGAATAGTTTATTCAGATTGAGTTGAGTTGTGTATTTCAGATCGACTGATTTGCAGTGCGAATTGCTTCTGACAGAGGTAATGTGAGGATTTCAGTTTGATTGCGGTGAGGTGAGTATTTAAGTTTGACTCGATTGCGGTGAGTATGTCAGTTCGACCATGGTTAGGTGAGTATTTCAGTCAGACTGGGGTGATTTGAGTACTTCCGTTTGTCTGTGGTGAAATAAATATTTCACATCGTTTGGTGTGAGGAGAGCATTTCAGTTCGACTGGGGTGATGTGAGTATATCAGTTCGACTGGGGTAAGGTGAGTATTTCATTTTGACAGAAGTAATGTGAATATTTTATGCAGATTGAGTTGAGTCTTGTCTTTCAGATCGACTGATTTGCAGTGCGAATTGCTTCTGACAGAGGTGATGTGAAGATTTCAGTTTAACTGCGGTAAGGAGAGTATTTCAGTTCGACTGGGCAGAGGTGTTATATCAGTTCGACTGTGGTAAGGTGAGTATTTCGTTTTGACAGAAGTGATGCGAGTATTTTATTCCGATTGGGTTGAGTTGTGTGTTCCAGATCCACTGATTTGCAGTACGAATAGCTTCTGATAGAGGTGATGTGAAGATTTCAGTTTGACTGGGGTGAGGTGAGTATGTCAGTTTGACCGTGGTTTGGTGAATATTTCAGTTTGACTCGGTTGATTTGAGTACTTCCGTTCGACTGTGGTGAGGTAAATATTTCAGATCGTTTGGAGTGAGGAGAGTACTTCAGTTCGACAGGGGTGATGTGAGTATATCTGTTCGACTGAGGTAAGGTGAGTATTTTTTTTTGACAGAAGTGATGTGAATATTTTATCCAAATTGAGTTCAGTTGTGTCTTTCAGATCAACTGATTTGCAATGCGTTTTGCTTCTGACAGAGGTGATGTGAAGATTTCAGTTTAACTGCGGTGAGGAGAGTATTTCAGTTCGACTGGGCAGAGGTGGTATATCAGTTCGACTGTGGTAAGGTGAGTATTTCATTTTGACAGAAGTGATGCGAGTATTTTATTCCGATTGGGTTGAGTTATGTGTTCCAGATCCACTGATTTGCAGTACGAATAGCTTCTGATAGAGGTGATGTGAAGATTTCAGCTTGACTGGGGTGAGGTGAGTATTTCAGTGCGACTGAGATGCGGTGAGTAGGTCTGTGTGACCGTGGTTTGGTGAATATTTCAGTTTGACTGGGATGATGTGAGTACTTCCGTTCGACTGTGGTGAGGTAAATATTTCAGATCGTTTGGAGTGAGGAGAGTACTTCAGTTCGACAGGGGTGATGTGAGTGTATCTGTTCGACTGAGGTAAGGTGAGTATTTCATTTTGACAGAAGTGATGTGAAATTCTTATCCAGTTTGAGTTGAGTTGTGTCTTTCAGATCGACTGATTTGCAATGCGATTTGCTTCTGTCAGAGGCGATGTGAAGATTTCAGTTTGACTGGGGTGAGGTGAGTGTTTCAGATCGACTAGGGTGCGGTGAGTATAGTAGTTCGACCGTAGATAGTTGACTATTTCAGTTCGACTCGGGTAATGTGAGCAGTTCCGTTCGACTGTGGTGAGGCAAATATTTCGTATCGTCCGCAGTGAGGAGAGTATTTCAGTTCGACTCTGGTGAGGTGAGTATATCAGTTCGACTGGGATAAGGTGAGTATTTCATTTTGACAGAAATGATGTGAATATTTTATTCATATTAAGTTGAGTTGTGCCTTTCATCTCGACTGATTTGCAGTGCGAATTGCTTCTGATAGAGGTGATGTGAAGATTTCAGTTTAACTGCGGTGAGGAGAGTATTTCAATTCGAGTGTGGTGCGGTGAGTATAGCAGTTCGACCGGGGTGTGGTGAATATATCAGTTCGACAGGGGAGAGGTGTATATTTCGATTCGACTCGGGTGATGTGAGTGCTTCCGTTTGACTGTGGTGAGGTAAATATTTCAGATCTATTGGAATGAGGAGTGTTCTTTAGTTCGACTGGAGTGATGTGAGTAGATCAGTTCGACTGAGGTAAGGTGAGTATTTCATTTTGACAGAAGTGATGTGAAATTCTTATCCAGTTTGAGTTGAGTTGTGTCTTTCAGATCGACTGATTTGCAATGCGATTTGCTTCTGTCAGAGATGATGTGAAGATTTCAGTTTGACTGTGGTGAGGTGAGTATATCAGTTCGATCGAGGATAGGTGAATATTTCGATTCGACTGGGGTGATGTCAGTACTTTCGTTCGACTGTGGTGAAGCAAATATTTCGCATCGTCCGCAGTGAGGAGAGTATTTCAGTTCGACTCTGGTGAGGTGAGTATATCAGTTCGACTGGGATAAGGTGAGTATTTCATTTTGACAGAAATGATGTGAATATTTTATTCATATTGAGTTGAGTTGTGCCTTTTATATCGACTGATTTGCAGTGCGAATTGCTTCTGATGGAGGTGATGTGAAGATTTCAGTTTAACTGCGGTGAGGAGAGTATTTCAATTCGAGTGTGGTGCGGTGAGTATAGCAGTTCGACCGGGGTGTGGTGACTGTATAAGTTCGACATGGGAGAGGTGTATATTTCGATTCGACTCGGGTGATGTGAGTGCTTCCGTTTGACTGTGGTGAGGTAAATATTTCAGATCTATTGGAATGAGGAGTGTTCTTCAGTTCGACTGGGGTGATGTGAGTAGATCAGTTCGACTGCGGTAAGGTGAGTATTTTATTTTGACAGAAGTAATGTGAATATTTTATCGAGATTGAGATGAGTTGTGTCTTTCAGATCGATTGATTTGCAATGCGATTTGCTTCTGTCAGAGGCGATGTGAAGATCTCAGTTTGATTGGGGTGAGGTGAGTGTTTCAGATCGACTAGGGTGCGGTGAGTATAGTAGTTCGACCGTAGATAGTTGAATATTTCAGTTCGACTCGGGTGATGTGAGTAGTTCCGTTCGACTGTGGTGAGGCAAGTATTTCAGATTATCTGGGATGAGAAGAGTATTTCATTTTGACAGAAATGATGTGAATATTTTATTCAGATTGAGTTGAGTTGTGTATTTCAGATCGACTGATTTGCAGTGCAAATTGCTTCTGACAGAGGTAATGTGAGGATTTCAGTTTGATTGCAGTGAGGTGAGTATTTAAGTTTGACTCGATTGCGGTGAGTATGTCAGTTCGACCATGGTTAGGTGAGTATTTCAGTCAGACTGGGGTGATTTGAGTACTACCGTTTGTCTGTGGTGAAATAAATATTTCAGATCGTTTGGTGTGAGGAGAGCATTTCAGTTCGACTGGGGTGATGTGAGTATATCAGTTCGACTGGGGTAAGGTGAGTATTTCATTTTGACAGAAGTAATGTGAATATTTTATGCAGATTGAGTTGAGTCCTGTCTTTCAGATTGACTGATTTGCAGTGCGAATTGCTTCTGACAGAGGTGATGTGAAGATTTCAGTTTAACTGCTATGAGGAAAGTATTTTAGTTGGAGTGGGCTGAGGTGAGTATATCAGTTCGACTCGGTTAAGGTGAGTATTTTATTTTGACAGAGAAGATGTGAATATTTTATTCAGATTGAGCTGAGATGTATATAACAGATCGTCTGATTTGCAGTACGAAATGCTGACAGAGGTGATGTGAAGATTTCAGTTTGACGGGGGTGAGGTGAGTATTTCAAATCGACTGGGGTGCGGTGAGTATGTCCGTTCGACTGTGGTTGGGTGAATATTTCAGTTTGACTGGGGTGATTTCAATACTTCCTTTTGACACTAGTGAGGTAAATATTTCAGATCGTTTGGTCTGGGGAGAGTATTTCAGTTCGACTGAGGTAAGGTGAGTATTTCATTTTGACAGAAATGATGTGAATATTTTATTCATATTGAGTTGAGTTGTGTATTTCAGATCGACTGATTTGCAGTGCGAATTGCTTCTGACAGAGGTGATGTGAGGATTTCAGTTCGAATGCGGTGAGGTGAGTATTTCAGTTTGACTGGATTGCGGTGAGTATGTCAGTTAGACGGTGGTTAGGTGAATATTTCAGTTTGACTCGGGTGATTTGAGTACTTCCGTTCGACTGTGGTGAGGTAAATATTTCAGTTCGTTTGGAGTGAGGAGAGTATTTCAGTTCGACAGGGCTAATGTGAGTATATCTGTTCGACTGAGGTAAGGTGAGTATTTTATTTTGACAGATGTGATGTGAATATTTTATCCAGATTGAGTTCAGTTGTGTCTTTCAGATCAACTGATTTGCAATGCGTTTTGCTTCTGACAGAGGTGATGTGAAGATTTCAGTTTAACTGCGGTAAGGAGAGTATTTCAGTTCGACTGGGCAGAGGTGTTATATCAGTTCGACTGTGGTAAGGTGAGTATTTCGTTTTGACAGAAGTGATGCGAGTATTTTATTCCGATTGGGTTGAGTTGTGTGTTCCAGATCCACTGATTTGCAGTACGAATAGCTTCTGATAGAGGTGATGTGAAGATTTCAGTTTGACTGGGGTGAGGTGAGTATTTCAGTGCGACTGAGGTGCGGTGAGTATGTCAGTTTGACCGTGGTTTGGTGAATATTTCAGTTTGACTCGGTTGATTTGAGTACTTCCGTTCGACTGCGGTGAGGTAAATATTTCAGATCGTTTGGAGTGAGGAGAGTACTTCAGTTCGACAGGGGTGATGTGAGTATATCTGTTCGACTGAGGTAAGGTGAGTATTTCATTTTGACAGAAGTGATGTGAAATACTTATCCAGTTTGAGTTGAGTTGTGTCTTTCAGATCGACTGATTTGCAATGCGATTTGCTTCTGTCAGAGGTGATGTGAAGATTTCAGTTTGACTGTGGTGAGGTGAGTATATCAGTTCGATCGTGGATAGGTGAATATTTCGATTCGACTGGGGTGACGTCAGTACTTCCGTTCGACTGTGGTGAAGCAAATATTTCGTATCGTCCACAGTGAGGAGAGTATTTCAGTTCGACTCTGGTGAGGTGAGTATATCAGTTCGACTGGGATAAGGTGAGTATTTCATTTTGACAGAAATGATGTGAATATTTTATTCATATTGAGTTGAGTTGTGCCTTTCATATCGACTGATTTGCAGTGCGAATTGCTTCTGATAGAGGTGATGTGAAGATTTCAGTTTAATTGCGGTGAGGAGAGTATTTCAATTCGAGTGTGGTGCGTTGAGTATAGCAGCTCGACCGGGGTGTGGTGAGTATATCAGTTCGACAGGGGAGAGGTGTATATTTCGATTCGACTCGGGTGATGTGAGTGCTTCCGTTTGACTGTGGTGAGGTAAATATTTCAGATCTACTGGAATGAGGAGTGTTCTTTAGTTCGACTGGGGTGATGTGAGTAGATCAGTTCATCTGAGGTAAGGTGAGTATTTTATTTTGACAGAAGTAATGTGAATATTTTATCGGGATTGAGTTGAGTTGTGTCTTTCAGATCGATTGATTTGCAATGCGATTTGTTTCTGTCAGAGGCGATGTGAAGATTTCAGTTTGACTGAGGTGAGGTGAGTGTTTCAGATCGACTAGGGTGCGGTGAGTATAGTAGTTCGACCGTAGATAGTTGAATATTTCAGTTCGACTCGGGTAATGTGAGTAGTTCTGTTCGACTGTGGTGAGGCAAGTATTTCAGATTATCTGGGGTGAGGAGAGTATTTCATTTTGACAGAAATGATGTGAATAGTTTATTCAGATTGAGTTGAGTTGTGTATTTCAGATCGACTGATTTGCAGTGCGAATTGCTTCTGACAGAGGTAATGTGAGGATTTCAGTTTGATTGCGGTGAGGTGAGTATTTAAGTTTGACTCGATTGCGGTGAGTATGTCAGTTCGACCATGGTTAGGTGAGTATTTCAGTCAGACTGGGGTGATTTGAGTACTTCCGTTTGTCTGTGGTGAAATAAATATTTCACATCGTTTGGTGTGAGGAGAGCATTTCAGTTCGACTGGGGTGATGTGAGTATATCAGTTCGACTGGGGTAAGGTGAGTATTTCATTTTGACAGAAGTAATGTGAATATTTTATGCAGATTGAGTTGAGTCTTGTCTTTCAGATCGACTGATTTGCAGTGCGAATTGCTTCTGACAGAGGTGATGTGAAGATTTCAGTTTAACTGCGGTAAGGAGAGTATTTCAGTTCGACTGGGCAGAGGTGTTATATCAGTTCGACTGTGGTAAGGTGAGTATTTCGTTTTGACAGAAGTGATGCGAGTATTTTATTCCGATTGGGTTGAGTTGTGTGTTCCAGATCCACTGATTTGCAGTACGAATAGCTTCTGATAGAGGTGATGTGAAGATTTCAGTTTGACTGGGGTGAGGTGAGTATGTCAGTTTGACCGTGGTTTGGTGAATATTTCAGTTTGACTCGGTTGATTTGAGTACTTCCGTTCGACTGTGGTGAGGTAAATATTTCAGATCGTTTGGAGTGAGGAGAGTACTTCAGTTCGACAGGGGTGATGTGAGTATATCTGTTCGACTGAGGTAAGGTGAGTATTTTTTTTTGACAGAAGTGATGTGAATATTTTATCCAAATTGAGTTCAGTTGTGTCTTTCAGATCAACTGATTTGCAATGCGTTTTGCTTCTGACAGAGGTGATGTGAAGATTTCAGTTTAACTGCGGTGAGGAGAGTATTTCAGTTCGACTGGGCAGAGGTGGTATATCAGTTCGACTGTGGTAAGGTGAGTATTTCATTTTGACAGAAGTGATGCGAGTATTTTATTCCGATTGGGTTGAGTTATGTGTTCCAGATCCACTGATTTGCAGTACGAATAGCTTCTGATAGAGGTGATGTGAAGATTTCAGCTTGACTGGGGTGAGGTGAGTATTTCAGTGCGACTGAGATGCGGTGAGTAGGTCTGTGTGACCGTGGTTTGGTGAATATTTCAGTTTGACTGGGATGATGTGAGTACTTCCGTTCGACTGTGGTGAGGTAAATATTTCAGATCGTTTGGAGTGAGGAGAGTACTTCAGTTCGACAGGGGTGATGTGAGTGTATCTGTTCGACTGAGGTAAGGTGAGTATTTCATTTTGACAGAAGTGATGTGAAATTCTTATCCAGTTTGAGTTGAGTTGTGTCTTTCAGATCGACTGATTTGCAATGCGATTTGCTTCTGTCAGAGGCGATGTGAAGATTTCAGTTTGACTGGGGTGAGGTGAGTGTTTCAGATCGACTAGGGTGCGGTGAGTATAGTAGTTCGACCGTAGATAGTTGACTATTTCAGTTCGACTCGGGTAATGTGAGCAGTTCCGTTCGACTGTGGTGAGGCAAATATTTCGTATCGTCCGCAGTGAGGAGAGTATTTCAGTTCGACTCTGGTGAGGTGAGTATATCAGTTCGACTGGGATAAGGTGAGTATTTCATTTTGACAGAAATGATGTGAATATTTTATTCATATTAAGTTGAGTTGTGCCTTTCATCTCGACTGATTTGCAGTGCGAATTGCTTCTGATAGAGGTGATGTGAAGATTTCAGTTTAACTGCGGTGAGGAGAGTATTTCAATTCGAGTGTGGTGCGGTGAGTATAGCAGTTCGACCGGGGTGTGGTGAATATATCAGTTCGACAGGGGAGAGGTGTATATTTCGATTCGACTCGGGTGATGTGAGTGCTTCCGTTTGACTGTGGTGAGGTAAATATTTCAGATCTATTGGAATGAGGAGTGTTCTTTAGTTCGACTGGAGTGATGTGAGTAGATCAGTTCGACTGAGGTAATGTGAGTATTTTATTTTGACAGAAGTAATGTGAATATTTTATCGAGATTGAGTTGAGTTGTGTCTTTCAGATCGATTGATTTGCAATGCGATTTGCTTCTGTCAGAGGCGATGTGAAGATTTCAGTTTGACTGGGGTGAGGTGAGTGTTTCAGATCGACTAGGGTGCGGTGAGTATAGTAGTTCGACCGTAGATAGTTGAATATTTCAGTTCGACTCGGGTAATGTGAGCAGTTCCGTTCGACTGTGGTGAGGCAAGTATTTCAGATTATCTGGGGTGAGGAGAGTATTTCATTTTGACAGAAATGATGTGAATATTTTATTCAGATTGAGTTGAGTTGTGTATTTCAGATCGACTGATTTGCAGTGCGAATTGCTTCTGACAGAGGTAATGTGAGGATTTCAGTTTGATTGCGGTGAGGTGAGTATTTAAGTTTGACTCGATTGCGGTGAGTATGTCAGTTCGACCATGGTTAGGTGAGTATTTCAGTCAGACTGGGGTGATTTGAGTACTTCCGTTTGTCTGTGGTGAAATAAATATATCAGATCGTTTGGTGTGAGGAGAGCATTTCAGTTCGACTGGGGTGATGTGAGTATATCAGTTCGACTGGGGTAAGGTGAGTATTTCATTTTGACAGAAGTAATGTGAATATTTTATGCAGATTGAGTTGAGTCCTGTCTTTCAGATCGGCTGATTTGCAGTGCGAATTGCTTCTGACAGAGGTGATGTGAAGATTTCAATTTAACTGCTATGAGGAAAGTATTTTAGTTGGAGTGGGCTGAGGTGAGTATATCAGTTCAACTCGGTTAAGGTGAGTATTTTATTTTGACAGAGAGGATGTGAATATTTTATTCAGATTGAGCTGAGATGTATATAACAGATCGACTGATTTGCAGTACGAATTGCTGCTGACAGAGGTGATGTGAAGATTTCAGTTTGACGGGGGTGAGGTGAGTATTACAAATCGACTGGGGTGCGGTGAGTATATCCGTTCGACCGTGGTTGGGTGAATATTTCAGTTTAACTGGGGTGATTTCAATACTTCCTTTTGACACTAGTGATGTAAATATTTCAGATTGTTTGGTCTGGGGAGAGTATTTCAGTTCGACTGAGGTAAGGTGAGTATTTCATTTTGACAGAAATGATGTGAATATTTTATTCATATTGAGTTGAGTTGTGTATTTCAGATCGACTGATTTGCAGTGCGAATTGCTTCTGACAGAGGTGATGTGAGGATTTCAGTTGGAATGTGGTGAGGTGAGTATTTCAGTTTGACTGGATTGCGGTGAGTAGGTCAGTTAGACGGTGGTTAGGTGAATATTTCAGTTTGACTCGGGTGATTTGAGTACTTCCGTTCGACTGTGGTGAGGTAAATATTTCAGTTCGTTTGGAGTGAGGAGAGTATTTCAGTTCGACAGGGCTAATGTGAGTATATCTGTTCGACTGAGGTAAGGTGAGTATTTTATTTTGACAGAAGTGATGTGAATATTTTATCCAGATTGAGTTCAGTTGTGTCTTTCAGATCGACTGATTTGCAATGCGTTTTGCATCTGACAGAGGTGATGTGAAGATTTCAGTTTAACTGCGGTGAGGAGAGTATTTCAGTTCGACTGGGCAGAGGTGGTATATCAGTTCGACTGTGGTAAGGTGAGTATTTCATTTTGACAGAAGTGATGCGAGTATTTTATTCCGATTGGGTTGAGTTATGTGTTCCAGATCCACTGATTTGCAGTACGAATAGCTTCTGATAGAGGTGATGTGAAGATTTCAGTTTGACTGGGGTGAGGTGAGTATTTCAGTGCGACTGAGATGCGGTGAGTAGGTCTGTGTGACCGTGGTTTGGTGAATATTTCAGTTTGACTGGGATGATGTGAGTACTTCCGTTCGACTGTGGTGAGGTAAATATTTCAGATCGTTTGGAGTGAGGAGAGTACTTCAGTTCGACAGGGGTGATGTGAGTATATCTGTTCGACTGAGGTAAGGTGAGTATTTTATTTTGACAGATGTGATGTGAATATTTTATCCAAATTGAGTTGAGTTGTGTCTTTCAGATCGACTGATTTGCAATGCGTTTTGCTTCTGACAGAGGTGATGTGAAGATTTCAGTTTAACTGCGGTGAGGAGAGTATTTCAGTTCGACTGGGCAGAGGTGGTATATCAGTTCGACTGTGGTAAGGTGAGTATTTCATTTTGACAGAAGTGATGCGAGTATTTTATTCTGATTGGGTTGAGTTGTGTGTTCCAGATCCACTGATTTGTAGTACGAATAGCTTCTGATAGAGGTGATGTGAAGATTTCAGTTTGACTGGAGTGAGGTGAGTATTTCAGTGCGACTGAGATGCGGTGAGTATGTCAGTGTGACCGTGGTTTGGTGAATATTTCAGTTTGACTGGGATGATGTGAGTACTTCCGTTCGACTGTGGTGAGGTAAATATTTCAGATCGTTTGGTGTGAGGAGCGTACTTCAGTTCGACAGGGGTGATGTGAGTATATCTGTTCGACTGAGCTAAGGTGAGTATTTCATTTTGACAGAAGGATGTGAAATTCTTATCCAGTTTGAGTTGAGTTGTGTCTTTCAGATCGACTGATTTGCAATGCGATTTGCTTCTGTCAGAGGTGATGTGAAGATTTCAGTTTGACTGTGGTGAGGTGAGTATATCAGTTCGATCGTGGATAGGTGAATATTTCGATTCGACTGGGGTGATGTCAGTACTTCCGTTCGACTGTGGTGAAGCAAATATTTCGTATCGTCCGCAGTGAGGAGAGTATTTCAGTTCGACTCTGGTGAGGTGAGTATATCAGTTCGACTGGGATAAGGTGAATATTTCATTTTGACAGAAATGATGTGAATATTTTATTCATATTGAGTTGAGTTGTTCCTTTCATCTCGACTGATTTGCAGTGCGAATTGCTTCTGATAGAGGTGATGTGAAGATTTCAGTTTAACTGCGGTGAGGAGAGTATTTCAATTCGAGTGTGGTGCGGTGAGTATAGCAGTTCGACCGGGGTGTGGTGACTATATCAGTTCGACAGGGGAGAGGTGTATATTTCGATTCGACTCGGGTGATGTGAGTGCTTCCGTTTGACTGTGGTGAGGTAAATATTTCAGATCTATTGGAATGAGGAGTGTTCTTCAGTTCGACTGGGGTGATGTGAGTAGATCAGTTCGACTGAGGTAATGTGAGTATTTTATTTTGACAGAAGTAATGTGAATATTTTATCGAGATTGAGTTGAGTTGTGTCTTTCAGATCGATTGATTTGCAATGCGATTTGCTTCTGTCAGAGGCGATGTGAAGATTTCAGTTTGACTGGGGTGAGGTGAGTGTTTCAGATCGACTAGGGTGCGGTGAGTATAGTAGTTCGACCGTAGATAGTTGAATATTTCAGTTCGACTCGGGTAATGTGAGTAGTTCCGTTCGACTGTGGTGAGGCAAGTATTTCAGATTATCTGGGGTGAGGAGAGTATTTCATTTTGACAGAAATGATGTGAATATTTTATTCAGATTGAGTTGAGTTGTGTATTTCAGATCGACTGATTTGTAGTGCGAATTGCTTCTGACAGAGGTAATGTAAGCATTTCAGTTTGATTGCGGTGAGGTGAGTATGTCAGTTCGACCATGGTTAGGTGAGTATTTCAGTCAGACTGGGGTGATTTGAGTACTTCCGTTTGTCTGTGGTGAAATAAATATTTCAGATCGTTTGGTGTGAGGAGAGCATTTCAGTTTGACTGGGGTGATGTGAGTATATCAGTTCGACTGGGGTAAGGTGAGTATTTCATTTTGACAGAAGTATTGTGAATATTTTATCCAGGTTGAGTTGAGTTGTGCCTTACAGATCGACTGATTTGCCGTGTGAATTGCTTCTTACGGAGGTTATGTGAAGATTTCATTTTGGCTGGGGTGAGGTAAGTGTTTCAGATCGACCAGGGTGCGGTGAGTATAGTCGTTCGACCGTAGATAGTTGAATATTTCAGTTCGACTCGGGTAATGCGAGTAGTTCCGTTCGACTGTGGTGAGGCAAGTATTTCAGATTATCTGGGGTGAGGAGAGTATTTCATTTTGACAGAAATGATGTGAATATTTTATTCAGATTAAGTTGAGTTGTGTATTTCAGATCGACTGATTTGCAGTGCGAATTGCTTCTTACGGAGGGTATGTGAAGATTTCATTTTGACTGGGGTGAGGAGAGTATTTCAGCTCGACTGGGGTGAGGTGTGTATATCAATTCAAATGGAGTAAGGTGAGTATTACATTTTGACAGAAGTGATGTGAGTATTTTATTCCGATTGGGTTGAGTTGTGTGTTTTAGATTCACTGATTTACAGGGCGATTAGCTTCTGACAGAGGTGATGTGAAGATTTCAGTTTGACTGGGGTGAGGTGAGTATCTCAGATCAACTGAGTTGCTGTGCGAATTGCTTCTGACAGAGGTGAGGTGAGTATTTCAGTTTGACAGGATTGCGGTGACTATGTCAGTTCGTCAGTGGTTAGGTGAATATTTCAGTTTATCTGGGATGATTTGAGTACTTCCTTTCAACTGTGGTGAGGTAAATATTTCAGATCGTTTGGAGTGAGGAGTGTATTTCAGTTCGACCGGGGTAAGGTGAGTATTTCATTTTGACAGAAGTAATGTGAATATTTTATGCAGATTGAGTTCAGTTGTGTCTTTCAGATCGACTGATTTGCAGTGCGAATTGCTTCTTACGGAGGTGATGTGAAGATTTCAGTTTAACTGCGGTGAGGAGAGTATTTCAGTTCGACTGGGCAGAGGTGGTATATCAGTTCGACTGTGGTAAGGTGAGTATTTCATTTTGACAGAAGTGATGCGAGTATTTTATTCTGATTGGGTTGAGTTGTGTGTTCCAGATCCACTGATTTGTAGTACGAATAGCTTCTGATAGAGGTGATGTGAAGATTTCAGTTTGACTGGAGTGAGGTGAGTATTTCAGTGCGACTGAGATGCGGTGAGTATGTCAGTGTGACCGTGGTTTGGTGAATATTTCAGTTTGACTGGGATGATGTGAGTACTTCCGTTCGACTGTGGTGAGGTAAATATTTCAGATCGTTTGGTGTGAGGAGCGTACTTCAGTTCGACAGGGGTGATGTGAGTATATCTGTTCGACTGAGGTAAGGTGAGTATTTCATTTTGACAGAAGTGATGTGAAATTCTTATCCAGTTTGAGTTGAGTTGTGTCTTTCAGATCGACTGATTTGCAATGCGATTTGCTTCTGTCAGAGGTGATGTGAAGATTTCAGTTTGACTGTGGTGAGGTGAGTATATCAGTTCGATCGTGGATAGGTGAATATTTCGATTCGACTGGGGTGATGTCAGTACTTCCGTTCGACTGTGGTGAAGCAAATATTTCGTATCGTCCGCAGTGAGGAGAGTATTTCAGTTCGACTCTGGTGAGGTGAGTATATCAGTTCGACTGGGATAAGGTGAATATTTCATTTTGACAGAAATGATGTGAATATTTTATTCATATTGAGTTGAGTTGTTCCTTTCATCTTGACTGATTTGCAGTGCGAATTGCTTCTGATAGAGGTGATGTGAAGATTTCAGTTTAACTGCCGTGAGGAGAGTATTTCAATTCGAGTGTGGTGCGGTGAGTATAGCAGTTCGACCGGGGTGTGGTGACTATATCAGTTCGACAGGGGAGAGGTGTATATTTCGATTCGACTCGGGTGATGTGAGTGCTTCCGTTTGACTGTGGTGAGGTAAATATTTCAGATCTATTGGAATGAGGAGTGTTCTTCAGTTCGACTGGGGTGATGTGAGTAGATCAGTTCGACTGAGGTAATGTGAGTATTTTATTTTGACAGAAGTAATGTGAATATTTTATCGAGATTGAGTTGAGTTGTGTCTTTCAGATTGATTGATTTGCAATGCGATTTGCTTCTGTCAGAGGCGATGTGAAGATTTCAGTTTGACTGGGGTGAGGTGAGTGTTTCAGATCGACTAGGGTGCGGTGAGTATAGTAGTTCGACCGTAGATAGTTGAATATTTCAGTTCGACTCGGGTAATGTGAGTAGTTCCGTTCGACTGTGGTGAGGCAAGTATTTCAGATTATCTGGGGTGAGGAGAGTATTTCATTTTGACAGAAATGATGTGAATATTTTATTCAGATTGAGTTGAGTTGTGTATTTCAGATCGACTGATTTGT
Source organism: Mobula hypostoma (assembly GCF_963921235.1). Lineage (NCBI taxonomy): Eukaryota > Metazoa > Chordata > Chondrichthyes > Myliobatiformes > Myliobatidae > Mobula > Mobula hypostoma. The sequence goes on from NC_086098.1 coordinate 147,586,710, forward strand.
AGTGCGAATTGCTTCTGACAGAGGTAATGTGAGGATTTCAGTTTGATTGCGGTGAGGTGAGTATTTAAGTTTGACTCGATTGCGGTGAGTATGTCAGTTCGACCATGGTTAGGTGAGTATTTCAGTCAGACTGGGGTGATTTGAGTACTTCCGTTTGTCTGTGGTGAAATAAATATTTCAGATCGTTTGGTGTGAGGAGAGCATTTCAGTTCGACTGGGGTGATGTGAGTATATCAGTTCGACTGGGGTAAGGTGAGTATTTCATTTTGACAGAAGTAATGTGAATATTTTATCCAGGTTGAGTTGAGTTGTGCCTTTCAGATCGACTGATTTGCCGTGTGAATTGCTTCTTACGGAGGTTATGTGAAGATTTCATTTTGGCTGGGGTGAGGTGAGTGTTTCAGATCGACCAGGGTGCGGTGAGTATAGTCTTTCGACCGTAGATAGTTGAATATTTCAGTTCGACTCGGGTAATGCGAGTAGTTCCGTTCGACTGTGGTGAGGCAAGTATTTCAGATTATCTGGGGTGAGGAGAGTATTTCATTTTGACAGAAATGATGTGAATATTTTATTCAGATTAAGTTGAGTTGTGTATTTCAGATCGACTGATTTGCAGTGCGAATTGCTTCTTACGGAGGGTATGTGAAGATTTCATTTTGACTGGGGTGAGGAGAGTATTTCAGCTCGACTGGGGTGAGGTGTGTATATCAATTCAAATGGAGTAAGGTGAGTATTACATTTTGACAGAAGTGATGTGAGTATTTTATTCCGATTGGGTTGAGTTGTGTGTTTTAGATTCACTGATTTACAGGGCGATTAGCTTCTGACAGAGGTGATGTGAAGATTTCAGTTTGACTGGGGTGAGGTGAGTATCTCAGATCAACTGAGTTGCTGTGCGAATTGCTTCTGACAGAGGTGAGGTGAGTATTTCAGTTTGACAGGATTGCGGTGACTATGTCAGTTCGTCAGTGGTTAGGTGAATATTTCAGTTTATCTGGGATGATTTGAGTACTTCCTTTCAACTGTGGTGAGGTAAATATTTCAGATCGTTTGGAGTGAGGAGTGTATTTCAGTTCGACCGGGGTAAGGTGAGTATTTCATTTTGACAGAAGTAATGTGAATATTTTATGCAGATTGAGTTCAGTTGTGTCTTTCAGATCGACTGATTTGCAGTGCGAATTGCTTCTTACGGAGGTGATGTGAAGATTTCAGTTTGACTGGGGTGAGTTGAGTATTTAAGTTCGACTGGGGTGATGTGAGTACTTCTGTTCGACTGTGGTGAGGCATATATTTCAGATCGTCCAGAGTGAGGCGAGTATTTCAGTTCGACTGGGGTGAGGTGAGTATTTCATTTTGATAGAAATGATGTGAGTATTTTATGCATATTGGGTTGAGTTGTGTATTTCTGATCGACTGAGTTGCAGTGCGAATTGCTTCTGACTGAGGTGATGCGAGGATTTCAGTTTGATTGCGTTGATGTGAGTATTTCAGTTTGACTGGATTGCGGTGACTATGTCAGTTCGTCAATGATTTGGTTCATATTTCAGTTCGACTGGGGTGATTTGAGTACTTCCGTTCAATTGTGGTGAGGTAAATATTTCAGATTGTTTGTAGTGAGGAGAGTATTTCAGTTCGATTGGGGTGATGTGAGTACATCAGTTCAACCGCGGTAAGGTGAGTATTTCATTTTGACAGAGGTAATGTGAATATTTTATCGAGATTGAGTTGAGTTGTGTCTTTCAGATCGACTGATTTGCAGTGCGAATTGCTTCTTACGGAGGTGATGTGAAGATTTCAGTTTGACTGGGGTGAGGAGAGTATTTCAGTTCGACTATGGTGATTGGAGAACTTCCGTTCGATTGTGGTGAGGTAAGTATATCAGATCGTTTGGACTGAGGAGTGTACTTCAGTTCAGCTGGCGTGATGTGAGTCTATCAGTTCGACTGAGGTAAGGTGAGTATCTCAGGTTGACAGAAGTGATGTGAATAGTTTATCCAGATTGAGTTGAGTTGTGTCTTTCAGATCGACTGATTTGCAATGTGATTTGCTTCTGTCAGAGGTGATATGAAGATTTCAGTTTGACTGGGGTGAGGTGAGTACTTCCGTTCGACTGTGGTGAGTCAAATATTTCAGATCGACCGGAGTGAGGAGAGTATTTCAATTGGACTGGCGTCAGGTGAGTATATTAGTTCAACTGGGATAAGGTGAGTATTTTATTTTGGCAGAAATGATGTGAATATTTTATTCAGATTGAGTTGAGTTGAGTTGTGTATTTCAGATCGACTGAGTTGCAGTGCGAATTCCTTCTGACAGAGGTGATATGAGGATTTCAGTTAGATTGCGGTGAGCTGAGTATTTCAGTTTGTCTGGATTGCGGTGAGAATGTCAGTACGACTGTGGTTAGTTGAATAGTCGTATCGTCCGCAGTGAGGAGAGTATTTCAGTTCGACTCTGGTGAGGTGAGTATATCAGTTCGACTGAGATAAGGTGAGTATTTCCTTATGACAGAAGTGATGTGAATATTTTATCCATATTGAGTTGAGTTATGTCTTTCAGATCGACTGATTTGCAGAACGATTTGCTTCTGACAGAGGTGAACTGAAGATTTCAGTTTGACTGCGGTGCGGTGAGTATGTCAGTTCGATGGTAGTTAGGTGAATATTTCAGTTCGACTGGGGTGATTTGAGTACTTCCGTTCAACTGTGGTGAGGTAAATACTTCAGATCGTTTGGAGTGAGGAGAGTATTTCAATTCGAATGGCGTGATGGGAGTTTTATCAGTTCGGCCAGGGAAAGGTGAGTATTTCATTTTGACAGAAGTAATGTGAATATTTTATCCAGATTGAGTTGAGTTGTGTCTTTCAGATCCACTGATTTGCAGTGCGAATTGCTTCTGACAGAGGTGATGTGAAGATTTCAGTTTGACTGGGGTGAGGTGAGTATTTCAGTGCGACTGAGGTGCGGTGAGTAAGTCAATTCAACCGTGGTTAGATGAAAATATCAGTTCGACTGGGGTGATATGAGTACTTACTTTCGACTGTGGTGAGGCATATATTTCAGATCGTTTGGACTGAAGAGAGTATTTCAACTCGACTGTGGTGAGGTCAGTATATCAGTTCGACTGGGGTAACATGAGAATTTCACTTTGACAGAAGTAATGTGGATATTTTATCCAGATTGAGATGAGTTGTGTCTTTCAGATTGACTGATTTGCAGTGCTATTTGCTTCTGACAGAGGAGATGTGAGGATTTCAGTTTGACTGGGGTGAGGTGAGTGTTTCAGATCGACTGGGTTGCAGTAGGTATATGAGTTCGACCATGGATAGGAAAACATTTCAGTTCGACTGGTGTGATTTGAGTACATATGTTACATGTCGGTGCGGTAAATATTTCAGATCGTTTGGAGTGACGAGAGTATTTCATTTGGACTGGGGTGAGGTGAGTATATCAGTTCGACTGGGGTAAGATGAGTATTTCATTTTGACAGAAGTGATGTGAGTATTCCATTCCGATTGAGTTGAGTTGTGTTTTTCAGATCGACTGATTTGCAGCGTGAATTGCTTCTGCCAGAGGTGATGTGCAGATTTCAGTTTGAGAGGGGTCAGGTGAGTTTTTTAGATCGACTGGGGTGCGTTGAGTATATCAGTTCGACCGTGGATAGGTGAATATTTCAGTTCACCTCGGGTGATGTGAGTACTTCCGTTCGACTGTGGTGAGGCAAATATTTCAGATCGTCCATAGTGAGGAGAGGATTTCAGTTCGACTGGGTTGAGTTGAGCATATCAGTTCGACTGGGATAAGGTAAGTATTTCATATTGACAGAAATGATGTGAATATTTCATTCAGATTGAGGTGATTTGTGTATTTCAGATCGACTGATTTGTAGTGCAAATTTCTTCTGACAGAGGTGATGTGAAGATTTCAGTTTGACTGCGGTGAGGTGAGTATTTCAGATCGACTACGTTGCGGCGAGTATGTCAGTTCGACCGTGGTTAGGTGAATATTTCAGTTCGACTAGGGTGATGTGAGTACTTATGTTCGACTGTGGTGAGGTAAATATTTGAGATCGTCTGGAGTGAGGGTAGTATTTCAATTCGACTGGGGTGAGGTGAGTATATCAGTTCGACTGGGGTAAGGTGAGTATTTCATTTTGAAAGAAGTGATGTGAATATTTTATCCAGATTGAGTTGAGTTCTGTCTTTCAGATCGACTGATTTGCAGTGCGATTTGATTCTGACAGAGGTGATGTGAAGATTTCAGTTTGACTGCGGTGAGGTGTGTATTTCAAATCGACTGGGGTTCGGTGACTATGTCAGTTCGACCGTGGTTGGGTGAATACTTCAGTTTAACTGGGGTGATTTCAGTACTTCCGTTCGACGGTGGTGAGGTAGATATTTCAGATCGTTTGGACTGTGGAGAGTATTTCAGTTCGACTGGGGTGAGGTGAGTATATCAGTTCAACGGGGATAAGGTGAGTATTTCATTTTGACAGAAATGATGTGAATATTTTATTCATATTGAGCTGAGTTGTGTCTTTCAGATCGACTGATTTGCAGTGCGAATTGCTTCTGAAAGAGGTGATGTGAGGATTTCAGTTTGATTGCGGTGAGGTGAGTATTTCAGTTTGATTGGATTGCGGTGAGTATCTCAGTTCGACCGTGGTTAGGTGAATATTTCAGTTCGACTTGTGTGATTTGCGTACTTCTTTTCGACTGTGGTGAGGTAAGTATTTCAGATCACTTGGAGTGAGGAGAGTATTTCAGTTCGACTGGGGTGAGGTGAGTATATCAGTTCGACTGGAGTAAGGTGAGTATTTCATTTTGACAGGAGTGATGTGAATATTTTATTCCCGTTCAGTTGAGCTGTGTATTTGAGATCGACTGATTTGCAGTGCGATTTGCTTCTGACAGAGGTGATGTGAAGATTTCAGTTTGAATGCGGTGAGGTGAGTATTTCAGTTTGACTGGATTGTGGTGAGTATGTCAGTTCGACCGTGGTTAGGTGAATATTTCAGTTCGACTGGGGTAAGGTGAGTATTTCATTTTGACAGAAGTAATGTGAATATTTTATCCAGGTTGAGTTGAGTTGTGCCTTTCAGATCGACTGATTTGCCGTGTGAATTGCTTCTTACGGAGGTTATGTGAAGATTTCATTTTGGCTGGGGTGAGGTGAGTGTTTCAGATCGACCAGGGTGCGGTGAGTATAGTCGTTCGACCGTAGATAGTTGAATATTTCAGTTCGACTCGGGTAATGTGAGTAGTTCCGTTCGACTGTGGTGAGGCAAGTATTTCAGATTATCTGGGGTGAGGAGAGTATTTCATTTTGACAGAAATGATGTGAATATTTTATTCAGATTAAGTTGAGTTGTGTATTTCAGATCGACTGATTTGCAGTGCGAATTGCTTCTTACGGAGGGTATGTGAAGATTTCATTTTGACTGGGGTGAGGAGAGTATTTCAGCTCGACTGGGGTGAGGTGTGTATATCAATTCAAATGGAGTAAGGTGAGTATTACATTTTGACAGAAGTGATGTGAGTATTTTATTCCGATTGGGTTGAGTTGTGTGTTTTAGATTCACTGATTTACAGGGCGATTAGCTTCTGACAGAGGTGATGTGAAGATTTCAGTTTGACTGGGGTGAGGTGAGTATCTCAGATCAACTGAGTTGCTGTGCGAATTGCTTCTGACAGAGGTGAGGTGAGTATTTCAGTTTGACAGGATTGCGGTGACTATGTCAGTTCGTCAGTGGTTAGGTGAATATTTCAGTTTATCTGGGATGATTTGAGTACTTCCTTTCAACTGTGGTGAGGTAAATATTTCAGATCGTTTGGAGTGAGGAGTGTATTTCAGTTCGACCGGGGTAAGGTGAGTATTTCATTTTGACAGAAGTAATGTGAATATTTTATGCAGATTGAGTTCAGTTGTGTCTTTCAGATCGACTGATTTGCAGTGCGAATTGCTTCTTACGGAGGTGATGTGAAGATTTCAGTTTAACTGCGGTGAGGAGAGTATTTCAGTTCGACTGGGCAGAGGTGGTATATCAGTTCGACTGTGGTAAGGTGAGTATTTCATTTTGACAGAAGTGATGCGAGTATTTTATTCTGATTGGGTTGAGTTGTGTGTTCCAGATCCACTGATTTGTAGTACGAATAGCTTCTGATAGAGGTGATGTGAAGATTTCAGTTTGACTGGAGTGAGGTGAGTATTTCAGTGCGACTGAGATGCGGTGAGTATGTCAGTGTGACCGTGGTTTGGTGAATATTTCAGTTTGACTGGGATGATGTGAGTACTTCCGTTCGACTGTGGTGAGGTAAATATTTCAGATCGTTTGGTGTGAGGAGCGTACTTCAGTTCGACCGGGGTGATGTGAGTATATCTGTTCGACTGAGGTAAGGTGAGTATTTCATTTTGACAGAAGTGATGTGAAATTCTTATCCAGTTTGAGTTGAGTTGTGTCTTTCAGATCGACTGATTTGCAATGCGATTTGCTTCTGTCAGAGGTGATGTGAAGATTTCAGTTTGACTGTGGTGAGGTGAGTATATCAGTTCGATCGTGGATAGGTGAATATTTCGATTCGACTGGGGTGATGTCAGTACTTCCGTTCGACTGTGGTGAAGCAAATATTTCGTATCGTCCGCAGTGAGGAGAGTATTTCAGTTCGACTCTGGTGAGGTGAGTATATCAGTTCGACTGGGATAAGGTGAATATTTCATTTTGACAGAAATGATGTGAATATTTTATTCATATTGAGTTGAGTTGTTCCTTTCATCTCGACTGATTTGCAGTGCGAATTGCTTCTGATAGAGGTGATGTGAAGATTTCAGTTTAACTGCGGTGAGGAGAGTATTTCAATTCGAGTGTGGTGCGGTGAGTATAGCAGTTCGACTGGGATAAGGTGAATATTTCATTTTGACAGAAATGATGTGAATATTTTATTCATATTGAGTTGAGTTGTTCCTTTCATCTCGACTGATTTGCAGTGCGAATTGCTTCTGATAGAGGTGATGTGAAGATTTCAGTTTAACTGCCGTGAGGAGAGTATTTCAATTCGAGTGTGGTGCGGTGAGTATAGCAGTTCGACCGGGGTGTGGTGACTATATCAGTTCGACAGGGGAGAGGTGTATATTTCGATTCGACTCGGGTGATGTGAGTGCTTCCGTTTGACTGTGGTGAGGTAAATATTTCAGATCTATTGGAATGAGGAGTGTTCTTCAGTTCGACTGGGGTGATGTGAGTAGATCAGTTCGACTGAGGTAATGTGAGTATTTTATTTTGACAGAAGTAATGTGAATATTTTATCGAGATTGAGTTGAGTTGTGTCTTTCAGATCGATTGATTTGCAATGCGATTTGCTTCTGTCAGAGGCGATGTGAAGATTTCAGTTTGACTGGGGTGAGGTGAGTGTTTCAGATCGACTAGGGTGCGGTGAGTATAGTAGTTCGACCGTAGATAGTTGAATATTTCAGTTCGACTCGGGTAATGTGAGTAGTTCCGTTCGACTGTGGTGAGGCATGTATTTCAGATTATCTGTGGTGAGGAGAGTATTTCATTTTGACAGAAATGATGTGAATATTTTATTCAGATTGAGTTGAGTTGTGTATTTCAGATCGACTGATTTGTAGTGCGAATTGCTTCTGACAGAGGTAATGTGAGGATTTCAGTTTGATTGCGGTGAGGTGAGTATTTAAGTTTGACTGGATTGTGGTGAGTATGTCAGTTCGACCATGGTTAGGTGAGTATTTCAGTCAGACTGGGGTGATTTGAGTACTTCCGTTTGTCTGTGGTGAAATAAATATTTCAGATCGTTTGGTGTGAGGAGAGCATTTCAGTTCGACTGGAGTAAGGTGAGTATTTCATTTTGACAAAAGTGAGGTGAAAATTTTGTGCAGATTGACTTGAGTTGTTTCTTTCAGATCGACTGATTTGCATTGCGAATTGATTCTGACAGAGGTGATGTGAAGATTTCAGTTTGACTGCGGTGAGTTGCTTATTTCAGTTTGACTGTATTGCGGTGAGTATGTCAGTTCGACCGTGGTTAGGTGAATATTTCAGTTCGACTGGGGTGATTTGAGTACTTCTGTTCAACTGTGGTGAGGTAAATATTTCAGATCGTTTGGTGTGGGAGGAGTATTTTAGTTCGACTGTGCTGAGTTAAATAGATTAGTTCTACTTGCGTAACGTCAGTATTTCATTTTGACAGGAGTGATGTGAATATTTTATTCCCATTCAGTTGAGCTGTGTATTTGAGATGGACTGATTTGCAGTGCGAATTGATTCTGACAGAGGTGATGTGAAGATTTCAGTTTGACTGCGGTGAGTTGCGTATTACAGTTTGACTTGATTGCGATGAGTATGTCAATTCGACCGTGGTTAGGTGAATATTTCGCTTCGACTGGGGTGATTTGAGTACTTCTGTATGGCTGTGGTGAGGTAAATATTTCAGATTGTTTGGAATGTGGAGAGTATTTCAGTTCGACTGGGGTGAGGTGAGTACATCAGTTCGACTGGGGTAAGGTGAGTATTTCATTTTGACAGACGTGATGTGAATGCTTTATCCAGATTAAGTTGAGTTGTGTCTTTCAGATCGGCTGATTTGCAGTGCGATTTGCTTCTGACAGAGGTGATGTGAAGATTTCAGTTTGACTGGGGTGAGGTGTGGTTTTCAAATCGACTGAGGTTCGGTGACTATGTCAGTTCGACCGTGGTTGGGTGAATACTTCAGTTCAACTGGGGTGATTTCAGTACTCGGTGGTGAGGTAAATATTTCAGATCATTTGGAGTGAGGAGAGTATTTCAGTTCAACTGGGGTGAGGTGAGTATTTCAGTTCGACTGAGGTAAGGTGAGTATTTCATTTTGACAGAAATGATGTGAATATTTTATTCATATTGAGTTGAGTTGTGTATTTCAGATCGACTGATTTGCAGTGCGAATTGCTTCTGAAAGAGGTGATGTGAGGATTTCAGTTTGTTTGCGGTGAGGTGAGTATTTCAGTTTGACTGGATTGCGGTGAGTATGTCAGTTCCACCGTGGTTAGGTGAATATTTCAGTTCGACTGGGGTGATATGCGTACTTCTTTTCGACTGTGGTGAGGTAAATACTTCAGATCGTTTGGAGTGAGGAGAGTATTTCAATTGGACTGGCGTCAGGTGAGTATATTAGTTCAACTGGGATAAGGTGAGTATTTTATTTTGGCAGAAATGATGTGAATATTTTATTCAGATTGAGTTGAGTTGAGTTGTGTATTTCAGATCGACTGAGTTGCAGTGCGAATTCCTTCTGACAGAGGTGATATGAGGATTTCAGTTAGATTGCGGTGAGCTGAGTATTTCAGTTTGTCTGGATTGCGGTGAGAATGTCAGTACGACTGTGGTTAGTTGAATAGTCGTATCGTCCGCAGTGAGGAGAGTATTTCAGTTCGACTCTGGTGAGGTGAGTATATCAGTTCGACTGAGATAAGGTGAGTATTTCCTTATGACAGAAGTGATGTGAATATTTTATCCATATTGAGTTGAGTTATGTCTTTCAGATCGACTGATTTGCAGAACGATTTGCTTCTGACAGAGGTGAACTGAAGATTTCAGTTTGACTGCGGTGCGGTGAGTATGTCAGTTCGATGGTAGTTAGGTGAATATTTCAGTTCGACTGGGGTGATTTGAGTACTTCCGTTCAACTGTGGTGAGGTAAATACTTCAGATCGTTTGGAGTGAGGAGAGTATTTCAATTCGAATGGCGTGATGGGAGTTTTATCAGTTCGGCCAGGGAAAGGTGAGTATTTCATTTTGACAGAAGTAATGTGAATATTTTATCCAGATTGAGTTGAGTTGTGTCTTTCAGATCCACTGATTTGCAGTGCGAATTGCTTCTGACAGAGGTGATGTGAAGATTTCAGTTTGACTGGGGTGAGGTGAGTATTTCAGTGCGACTGAGGTGCGGTGAGTAAGTCAATTCAACCGTGGTTAGATGAAAATATCAGTTCGACTGGGGTGATATGAGTACTTACTTTCGACTGTGGTGAGGCATATATTTCAGATCGTTTGGACTGAAGAGAGTATTTCAACTCGACTGTGGTGAGGTCAGTATATCAGTTCGACTGGGGTAACATGAGAATTTCACTTTGACAGAAGTAATGTGGATATTTTATCCAGATTGAGATGAGTTGTGTCTTTCAGATTGACTGATTTGCAGTGCTATTTGCTTCTGACAGAGGAGATGTGAGGATTTCAGTTTGACTGGGGTGAGGTGAGTGTTTCAGATCGACTGGGTTGCAGTAGGTATATGAGTTCGACCATGGATAGGAAAACATTTCAGTTCGACTGGTGTGATTTGAGTACATATGTTACATGTCGGTGCGGTAAATATTTCAGATCGTTTGGAGTGACGAGAGTATTTCATTTGGACTGGGGTGAGGTGAGTATATCAGTTCGACTGGGGTAAGATGAGTATTTCATTTTGACAGAAGTGATGTGAGTATTCCATTCCGATTGAGTTGAGTTGTGTTTTTCAGATCGACTGATTTGCAGCGTGAATTGCTTCTGCCAGAGGTGATGTGCAGATTTCAGTTTGAGAGGGGTCAGGTGAGTTTTTTAGATCGACTGGGGTGCGTTGAGTATATCAGTTCGACCGTGGATAGGTGAATATTTCAGTTCACCTCGGGTGATGTGAGTACTTCCGTTCGACTGTGGTGAGGCAAATATTTCAGATCGTCCATAGTGAGGAGAGGATTTCAGTTCGACTGGGTTGAGTTGAGCATATCAGTTCGACTGGGATAAGGTAAGTATTTCATATTGACAGAAATGATGTGAATATTTCATTCAGATTGAGGTGATTTGTGTATTTCAGATCGACTGATTTGTAGTGCAAATTTCTTCTGACAGAGGTGATGTGAAGATTTCAGTTTGACTGCGGTGAGGTGAGTATTTCAGATCGACTACGTTGCGGCGAGTATGTCAGTTCGACCGTGGTTAGGTGAATATTTCAGTTCGACTAGGGTGATGTGAGTACTTATGTTCGACTGTGGTGAGGTAAATATTTGAGATCGTCTGGAGTGAGGGTAGTATTTCAATTCGACTGGGGTGAGGTGAGTATATCAGTTCGACTGGGGTAAGGTGAGTATTTCATTTTGAAAGAAGTGATGTGAATATTTTATCCAGATTGAGTTGAGTTCTGTCTTTCAGATCGACTGATTTGCAGTGCGATTTGATTCTGACAGAGGTGATGTGAAGATTTCAGTTTGACTGCGGTGAGGTGTGTATTTCAAATCGACTGGGGTTCGGTGACTATGTCAGTTCGACCGTGGTTGGGTGAATACTTCAGTTTAACTGGGGTGATTTCAGTACTTCCGTTCGACGGTGGTGAGGTAGATATTTCAGATCGTTTGGACTGTGGAGAGTATTTCAGTTCGACTGGGGTGAGGTGAGTATATCAGTTCAACGGGGATAAGGTGAGTATTTCATTTTGACAGAAATGATGTGAATATTTTATTCATATTGAGCTGAGTTGTGTCTTTCAGATCGACTGATTTGCAGTGCGAATTGCTTCTGAAAGAGGTGATGTGAGGATTTCAGTTTGATTGCGGTGAGGTGAGTATTTCAGTTTGATTGGATTGCGGTGAGTATCTCAGTTCGACCGTGGTTAGGTGAATATTTCAGTTCGACTTGTGTGATTTGCGTACTTCTTTTCGACTGTGGTGAGGTAAGTATTTCAGATCACTTGGAGTGAGGAGAGTATTTCAGTTCGACTGGGGTGAGGTGAGTATATCAGTTCGACTGGAGTAAGGTGAGTATTTCATTTTGACAGGAGTGATGTGAATATTTTATTCCCGTTCAGTTGAGCTGTGTATTTGAGATCGACTGATTTGCAGTGCGATTTGCTTCTGACAGAGGTGATGTGAAGATTTCAGTTTGAATGCGGTGAGGTGAGTATTTCAGTTTGACTGGATTGTGGTGAGTATGTCAGTTCGACCGTGGTTAGGTGAATATTTCAGTTCGACTGGGGTAAGGTGAGTATTTCATTTTGACAGAAGTAATGTGAATATTTTATCCAGGTTGAGTTGAGTTGTGCCTTTCAGATCGACTGATTTGCCGTGTGAATTGCTTCTTACGGAGGTTATGTGAAGATTTCATTTTGGCTGGGGTGAGGTGAGTGTTTCAGATCGACCAGGGTGCGGTGAGTATAGTCGTTCGACCGTAGATAGTTGAATATTTCAGTTCGACTCGGGTAATGTGAGTAGTTCCGTTCGACTGTGGTGAGGCAAGTATTTCAGATTATCTGGGGTGAGGAGAGTATTTCATTTTGACAGAAATGATGTGAATATTTTATTCAGATTAAGTTGAGTTGTGTATTTCAGATCGACTGATTTGCAGTGCGAATTGCTTCTTACGGAGGGTATGTGAAGATTTCATTTTGACTGGGGTGAGGAGAGTATTTCAGCTCGACTGGGGTGAGGTGTGTATATCAATTCAAATGGAGTAAGGTGAGTATTACATTTTGACAGAAGTGATGTGAGTATTTTATTCCGATTGGGTTGAGTTGTGTGTTTTAGATTCACTGATTTACAGGGCGATTAGCTTCTGACAGAGGTGATGTGAAGATTTCAGTTTGACTGGGGTGAGGTGAGTATCTCAGATCAACTGAGTTGCTGTGCGAATTGCTTCTGACAGAGGTGAGGTGAGTATTTCAGTTTGACAGGATTGCGGTGACTATGTCAGTTCGTCAGTGGTTAGGTGAATATTTCAGTTTATCTGGGATGATTTGAGTACTTCCTTTCAACTGTGGTGAGGTAAATATTTCAGATCGTTTGGAGTGAGGAGTGTATTTCAGTTCGACCGGGGTAAGGTGAGTATTTCATTTTGACAGAAGTAATGTGAATATTTTATGCAGATTGAGTTCAGTTGTGTCTTTCAGATCGACTGATTTGCAGTGCGAATTGCTTCTTACGGAGGTGATGTGAAGATTTCAGTTTAACTGCGGTGAGGAGAGTATTTCAGTTCGACTGGGCAGAGGTGGTATATCAGTTCGACTGTGGTAAGGTGAGTATTTCATTTTGACAGAAGTGATGCGAGTATTTTATTCTGATTGGGTTGAGTTGTGTGTTCCAGATCCACTGATTTGTAGTACGAATAGCTTCTGATAGAGGTGATGTGAAGATTTCAGTTTGACTGGAGTGAGGTGAGTATTTCAGTGCGACTGAGATGCGGTGAGTATGTCAGTGTGACCGTGGTTTGGTGAATATTTCAGTTTGACTGGGATGATGTGAGTACTTCCGTTCGACTGTGGTGAGGTAAATATTTCAGATCGTTTGGTGTGAGGAGCGTACTTCAGTTCGACCGGGGTGATGTGAGTATATCTGTTCGACTGAGGTAAGGTGAGTATTTCATTTTGACAGAAGTGATGTGAAATTCTTATCCAGTTTGAGTTGAGTTGTGTCTTTCAGATCGACTGATTTGCAATGCGATTTGCTTCTGTCAGAGGTGATGTGAAGATTTCAGTTTGACTGTGGTGAGGTGAGTATATCAGTTCGATCGTGGATAGGTGAATATTTCGATTCGACTGGGGTGATGTCAGTACTTCCGTTCGACTGTGGTGAAGCAAATATTTCGTATCGTCCGCAGTGAGGAGAGTATTTCAGTTCGACTCTGGTGAGGTGAGTATATCAGTTCGACTGGGATAAGGTGAATATTTCATTTTGACAGAAATGATGTGAATATTTTATTCATATTGAGTTGAGTTGTTCCTTTCATCTCGACTGATTTGCAGTGCGAATTGCTTCTGATAGAGGTGATGTGAAGATTTCAGTTTAACTGCGGTGAGGAGAGTATTTCAATTCGAGTGTGGTGCGGTGAGTATAGCAGTTCGACTGGGATAAGGTGAATATTTCATTTTGACAGAAATGATGTGAATATTTTATTCATATTGAGTTGAGTTGTTCCTTTCATCTCGACTGATTTGCAGTGCGAATTGCTTCTGATAGAGGTGATGTGAAGATTTCAGTTTAACTGCCGTGAGGAGAGTATTTCAATTCGAGTGTGGTGCGGTGAGTATAGCAGTTCGACCGGGGTGTGGTGACTATATCAGTTCGACAGGGGAGAGGTGTATATTTCGATTCGACTCGGGTGATGTGAGTGCTTCCGTTTGACTGTGGTGAGGTAAATATTTCAGATCTATTGGAATGAGGAGTGTTCTTCAGTTCGACTGGGGTGATGTGAGTAGATCAGTTCGACTGAGGTAATGTGAGTATTTTATTTTGACAGAAGTAATGTGAATATTTTATCGAGATTGAGTTGAGTTGTGTCTTTCAGATCGATTGATTTGCAATGCGATTTGCTTCTGTCAGAGGCGATGTGAAGATTTCAGTTTGACTGGGGTGAGGTGAGTGTTTCAGATCGACTAGGGTGCGGTGAGTATAGTAGTTCGACCGTAGATAGTTGAATATTTCAGTTCGACTCGGGTAATGTGAGTAGTTCCGTTCGACTGTGGTGAGGCATGTATTTCAGATTATCTGGGGTGAGGAGAGTATTTCATTTTGACAGAAATGATGTGAATATTTTATTCAGATTGAGTTGAGTTGTGTATTTCAGATCGACTGATTTGTAGTGCGAATTGCTTCTGACAGAGGTAATGTGAGGATTTCAGTTTGATTGCGGTGAGGTGAGTATTTAAGTTTGACTGGATTGTGGTGAGTATGTCAGTTCGACCATGGTTAGGTGAGTATTTCAGTCAGACTGGGGTGATTTGAGTACTTCCGTTTGTCTGTGGTGAAATAAATATTTCAGATCGTTTGGTGTGAGGAGAGCATTTCAGTTCGACTGGAGTAAGGTGAGTATTTCATTTTGACAAAAGTGAGGTGAAAATTTTGTGCAGATTGACTTGAGTTGTTTCTTTCAGATCGACTGATTTGCATTGCGAATTGATTCTGACAGAGGTGATGTGAAGATTTCAGTTTGACTGCGGTGAGTTGCTTATTTCAGTTTGACTGTATTGCGGTGAGTATGTCAGTTCGACCGTGGTTAGGTGAATATTTCAGTTCGACTGGGGTGATTTGAGTACTTCTGTTCAACTGTGGTGAGGTAAATATTTCAGATCGTTTGGTGTGGGAGGAGTATTTTAGTTCGACTGTGCTGAGTTAAATAGATTAGTTCTACTTGCGTAACGTCAGTATTTCATTTTGACAGGAGTGATGTGAATATTTTATTCCCATTCAGTTGAGCTGTGTATTTGAGATGGACTGATTTGCAGTGCGAATTGATTCTGACAGAGGTGATGTGAAGATTTCAGTTTGACTGCGGTGAGTTGCGTATTACAGTTTGACTTGATTGCGATGAGTATGTCAATTCGACCGTGGTTAGGTGAATATTTCGCTTCGACTGGGGTGATTTGAGTACTTCTGTATGGCTGTGGTGAGGTAAATATTTCAGATTGTTTGGAATGTGGAGAGTATTTCAGTTCGACTGGGGTGAGGTGAGTACATCAGTTCGACTGGGGTAAGGTGAGTATTTCATTTTGACAGACGTGATGTGAATGCTTTATCCAGATTAAGTTGAGTTGTGTCTTTCAGATCGGCTGATTTGCAGTGCGATTTGCTTCTGACAGAGGTGATGTGAAGATTTCAGTTTGACTGGGGTGAGGTGTGGTTTTCAAATCGACTGAGGTTCGGTGACTATGTCAGTTCGACCGTGGTTGGGTGAATACTTCAGTTCAACTGGGGTGATTTCAGTACTCGGTGGTGAGGTAAATATTTCAGATCATTTGGAGTGAGGAGAGTATTTCAGTTCAACTGGGGTGAGGTGAGTATTTCAGTTCGACTGAGGTAAGGTGAGTATTTCATTTTGACAGAAATGATGTGAATATTTTATTCATATTGAGTTGAGTTGTGTATTTCAGATCGACTGATTTGCAGTGCGAATTGCTTCTGAAAGAGGTGATGTGAGGATTTCAGTTTGTTTGCGGTGAGGTGAGTATTTCAGTTTGACTGGATTGCGGTGAGTATGTCAGTTCCACCGTGGTTAGGTGAATATTTCAGTTCGACTGGGGTGATATGCGTACTTCTTTTCGACTGTGGTGAGGTAAATACTTCAGATCGTTTGGAGTGAGGAGAGTATTTCAATTGGACTGGCGTGAGGTCAGTATATCAGTTCGACTGGGGGAACGTGAGAATTTCATTTTGACAGAAGTAATGTGGATATTTTATACAGATTGAGTTTAGTTGTGTGTTTCAGATCGACTGATTCGCAGTGTGAATTTCTTCTGTCAGAGGTGATGTGAAGATTTCAGTTTGACTGGGGTGAGGTGAGTATCTCAGATCGACTGAGGTGCGGTGAGTATGTCAGTTTGACTGTGGTTAGGTGAATATTTCAGTTCGACTGGGGTGATTTGAGTACTTCTGTTCGGCTGTGGTGAGGTAAATATTTCAGATCGTTTGGAGTGAGGAGAGTATTTCAGTTCGACGGGAGTGAGTTGAGTATATCAGTTCGACGGGGGTTAGGTGAGTATTTCAATTTGACAGAAGTGATGTTAGTATTTAATTCAGATTGAGTTGAGTTGTGTATTTCAGATTGACTGATTTGCAGTGTGATTTGCTTCTGACAGAGGTGATGTGAAGATTTCAGTTTGACTGGGGTGAGGTGAGCATTTCAGATCGACTGGGGTGCGGAGTGTACGTCAGTCGGAATGTGGTTAGGTGAATATTTCTGTTCTAATGTGGTGATGGGAGTCCTTACGTTCGACTGCGGTGAGGTAAATATTTAGATGGTTTGGAGTGAAGAGAGTATTTCACTTTGACTGGGGTGAGGTGAGTATTTCAGATCGACTAGGGTGTGGTGAATATGTCATTTCGACTGTGGTTAGGTGAATATTTCAGTTCGACTGGAGTGATGTGAGTACTTACTTTCGACTGTGCTGAGATAAATATTTCAGATCGTTTGGAGTGAGGCGAGTATTTCAGTTCGACTGGGGTGAGGTGAGTATATCAGTTCGACTGAAGTAAGTGTGTATTTCATTTTGACAAAAGTGATGTGAAAATTTTATTCAGATTGACTTGAGTTGTTTCTTTCAGATCGACTGATTTGCATTGCGAATTGATTCTGACAGAGGTGATGTGAAGATTTCAGTTTGACTGCGGTGAGTTGCGTATTTCAATTTGACTGGATTGCTGTGAGTATGTCAGTTCGACCGTGATTAGGTGAATATTTCCCTTCGACTGGGGTGATTTCAGTACTTACGTTCGACTATGGTGAGGTAAATATTTCAGATTGTTTGGAGTGAGGAGACTATTTCAGTTCGACTGTGGTGAGCTGAGTATATCAGTTCGACTGGGGTGAGGTAAGTATTTCATGTTGACAGAAGTGATGCGAGTATTTTATTCCCATTGGGTTGAGTTGTGAATTTCAGATCGACTGATTTGCAGTGCGAATTACTTCTGACAGAGTTGACGTGAAGATTTCAGTTTGACTGTGGTGAGGTGAGTATTTCAGTTTTACTGGATCGCGCTGAGTATGTCAGGTCAACCGGGGTTAGATGAATATTTCAGTTCGACTGTGGTGCTTTGAGTTCTTCCATTCGACTCTTGTGAGGTAAATATTTCAGATCGTTTGGGGTGAGGAGAGTATTTCATTTTGACTGTTGTGTACTTACATCTATTGCTGCTTCCGGACACTTCTTCAGTGATGTTCCTGGAATCATCGGGTGCTTCGGGTCTTTCAACATCATACAACCTCCTCCAGGTGACCCAGCCGGGGCTGATCAGACCCCAGCTTGTGTCCAGATGGCCAGCTACTTATGACTCCATGGCTGCCCTCTTTTGAGCCACAGTCATCTTGAGGCCCTCTCTGCCGCATCGGTGGTACTGCGCATGACTCTCCTCTTCCTCTCTCCCCTCGATGCCGATAATGCTAAAGGCTCTAACTAAAGAACGGGCTACGAATCCCCTACAACCAACTTCCACTGGGAGACACCTCACTCTCCATCCAGCCTGCTGACAGTTGCTGACCAGTCCTGCGTACTTGGAGAGCTTCATTTCAAAGGCCTCCTCCAAGCTATCTTCCCATGGGACTGTCAGCTCCAGCAGCACCACTTGCTTAGTAGACTCAGACACTAGGACAATGTCTGGTCACAGGATGTTGACTGCGATATGGTTGGGGAACTTCAGCTGCCCTTCGAGGTCCACCAAAAGCTGCCAGTCCCTTGCAGAGGTCAGAATGCCCGCAGATATCCTTTCGGCAGGTATTGGCTGCTCCCTAGCTCTGACAAAGTCAATGGTCTGCTTGCAAAGTCGGGACCGCTTGAACCACTCAACTTCTGCGCTGACGGCTTCAGCGATGGTCTTCAGGACCTGATCATGCCTCCAGCTGTACCGTTCCTCACCAAGTGCCCTTGCACAGCTGCTGAGGAAAAAGTGATGTGAATATTTTATTCAGATTGAGTTGGGTTTTGTATTTCTGATCGACAGATTTGCAGTGTGAATTGCTTCTGACAGAGGTGATGTGAAGATTTCAGTGTGACTGCGGTGAGGTGAGTATTTCAGTTTGACTGGATTGCGGTGAGTATATCAGTTCGACCGTGGTTAGGTGAATATTTCAGTTCGAGTGGGGTGATTTGAGTACTTCCGTTCGACTACGGTGAGGTAAATATTTCAGATTGTTTGGAGTGAGGGGAGTATTTCAGTTCGACTGTGGTGAGGTGAGGAAATCAGTTCGACAGGGTTAAGGTGAGTATTTCATTTTGACAGAAGTCATGGGAATACTTTATTCAGATTGAGTTGTGTTGTGTATTTCAAATCACTGATTTGCAGTGCAATTTGCTTCTGACAGATGTGATGTGAAAATTTCATTCTGACTGCGGTAAGGTGAGTATTTCAGTTTGACTGGATTGCGGTGAGTATGTCAGTTCCACCGTGGTTAGGTCAGTATTTCTGTTCAACTGTGGTGATGTGAGTACTTACGTTCGACTGTGGTGAGGGAAATATTTCAGATCGTTTGGAGTGAGGAGAGTATTTCAGTTCGACGGGGGTGAGGTGAGTATATCAGTTCGACTGGGGGAACGTGAGTATTTCACTTTGACAGAACTGATGTTAGTATTTAATCCAGATTGAGTTGAGTTGTGTATTTCAGATCAACTGATTTGCAGTACGATTTGCTTCTGACAGAGGTGATGTGAATATTTCAGTTTGACTGGGGTGAGGTGAGCATTTCAGATCGACTGTGGTGCGGAGTATATGTCAGTCGGAATGTGGTTAGGTGAATATTTCTGTTCTAATGTGGTGATAGGAGTCCTTACGTTCGACTGTGGTGAGGAAAATATTTAGATGGTTTGGAGTGAAGAGAGTATTTCACTTTGACTGGGGTGAGGTGAGTATTTCAGATCGACTAGGGTGCTGTGAATATGTCATTTCGACCATGGTTAGGTGAATATTTCAGTTCGGCCTGGCTGATGTGGGTATTTCCGTTCGACTGTGGTGAGGTAAATATTTCAGATCGTTTGGAGTTAGCAGAGTATTGCATTTCGACTGGGGTAAGGTGAGTATTTCATTTTGGCAGAAGTGATGTGAGTATTTTATTCCCATTAGGTTGAGTTGTGTATTTCTGATCAACTAATTTGCAGGGCGATTTGCTTCTGAAAGAGGTGTTGTGAACATTTCAGTTTGACTGCGGTGAGGTGAGTATTTCAGTTTGACAGAAGTGTGTGAATATTTTATCCAGATTGAGTTGAGTTGTGTATTTCAAATTGATTTATTTGCAGTGCGATTTGCTTCTGATAGAGGTGTTGTGAAGATTTCAGTTTGACTGGGGTGAGTTGAGCATTTCAGATCGACTGGGGTGCGGTGAGTATGTCAGTTCGAATGTGGTTAGGTGAATATTTCTGTTCTAATGTGGTGATGGTAGTCCTTACGTTCGACTGTGGTGAGGTAAATATTTCGATCGTTTGGAGTGAGGAGAGTATTTTAGTTCGACTCTGGTGAGGTAAGTAGATCAGCTCTACTTGGGTAACGTCAGTATTTCATTTTGACAGCAGTGATGTGAATATTTTATTCCTATTGAGTTGAGCTGTGTATTTGAGATCGACTGATTTGCAGTGCGAATTGCTTCTGACAGAGGTGATGTGAAGAATTCAGAGTGAATGCGGTGACGTGAGTATTTCAGTTTGACTGGATTGAGGTGAGTTTGTCAGTTCGACCGTGGTTAGATGAATATTTCAGTTCGAATGTGGTGATGTGAGTCCTTGCATTCGACTGTGGTGAGGTAAATATTTCATATCGTTTGGAGTGAGGAGAGTATTTCAGTTCAACTGGGGTGAGGTGAGTACATGTGTTCGACTGGGGTAAGGTGAGTATTTCATTTTGACAGACGTGATGTGAATATTTTACTCAGATTGAGTTGAGTTGTGTATTTGAGATCGATTTATTTGCAGTGCGATTTGCTTCCGACAGAGGTGTTGTGAAGATGTCAGTTTGACTGGGATGAGGTGAGCATTTCAGATCGACTGGGGTACAGTGTGTATGTCAGTTCGACCGTGGTTAGGTGAATATTTCAGTTTGACTGGGGTGATGTGAGTACCTCCGTTTGACTGTGATGAGGTAAATATTTCAGATCGTTTGGGGTGAGGAGAGTATTTTAGTTCGACTGGGTTGAGGTAATTAGATCAGTTCTACTTGGGTAACGTCGGTATTTCATTTTGACAGGAGTGATGTGAATATTTTATTCCCATTGAGTTGAGCTGTGTATTTGAGATCGAATGATTTGGAGTGTGATTTGCTTCTGAGAGAGGTGATGTGAAGATTTCAGTTTGACTGGATTGAGGTGAGTATGTCAGTTCAACCATGGTCAGGTGAATATTTCAGTTCGACTGTGGTGATGTCAGTACTTCCTTTCGACTGTGCTGAGATAAATATTTCAGATCATTTGGAGTGAGGGGAGTATTTCAGTTCGACTGGGGTAAGGTGAGTATTTCATTTTGACAGAATTGATGTGAGTATTTTATTCCCATTGAGTTGAGCTGTGTATTTCAGATCGACTGATTTGCAGTGCGAATTGCTTCTGACAGATGTGATGTGAAGATTTCAGTTTGACTGCGGTGAGGTGAATATTTTAGTTTGACCGGATTGTGGTGAGTATGTCAGTTCGACCGTGGTTAGGTGAATATTTCCCTTCGACTGGGGTGATTTGAGTACTTACGTTTGACTGTGATGAGGTAAATATTTCAGTTCGTTTGGGGTGAGGAGAGTATTTCAATTCGACTGGGGTGAGGTGATTATATCAGTTCGACTGGGGTAAGGTGAATATTTCATTTTGACTGTTGTGTACTTACATCTATTGATGCTTCTGGACAATTCTTCAGTGATGTTCCTGGAATCATCGGGTGATTTGGGTCTTTCAGCATCATACACCTCCTCCAGGTGACCCAGCTGGGGCTGATCAGACCCCAGCTTGTCTCCAGATGGCTAGCTACTTATGACTCCATGGCTGCCCTCTTTTGAGCCACAGTCATCTTGAGGCCCTCTCTGCCGCATCGGTGGTATTGCGCATGACTCTCCTCTTACTCTCTCCCTCGATGCCAATAATGCTGAAGGCTCTAACTAAAGAACGGGCTACGAATCCCCTACAACCAACCTCCACTGGGAGACACCTTGCTCTCCATCCAGCCTGCTGACAGTTGCTGAACAGTCCTGCGTACTTGGAGAGCTTCCTTTCAAAGGCCTCCTCCAAGCTATCTTCCCATGGGACTGTCAGCTCCAGCAGCACCACTTGCTCAGTAGACTCAGACACTAGGACAATGTCTGGTCGCAGGCTGGTGGCTGCGATATGGTTGGGGAACTTCAGCTGCCCTTCGAGGTCCACCAACAGCTGCCAGTCCCTTGCAGAGGTCAGAATGCCCGCAGATGTCATTTTGGCAGGTATTGGCTGCTCCCCAGCTCTGACAAAGACAATGGTCTGCTTGCAAAGTCGGGACCGCTTGAACCACTCAACTCCTGCGCTGACGGCTTCAGCGATGGTCTTCAGGACCTGATCATGCCTCCACCTGCACCGTCCCTCACCAAGTGCCCTTGCACAGCTGCTGAGGAAGAAGTGATGTGAATATTTTATTCAGATTGAGTTGGGTTTTGTATTTCTGATCGACTGATTTGCAGTGCGACTTGCTTCTGACAGAGGTGATGTGAAGATTTCATTTTGACTGCGGTGAGGTGAGTATTTCAGTTTGACAGAAGTGTGTGAATATTTTATCCAGATTGAGTTGAGTTGTGTATTTCAGATTGATTTATTTGCAGTGCGATTTGCTTCTGATAGAGGTGTTGTGAAGATTTCAGTTTGACTGGGGTGAGTTGAGCATTTCAGATCGACTGGGGTGTGGTGAGTATGTCAGTTCGAATGTGGTTAGGTGAATATTTCTGTTCTAATGTGGTGATGGTAGTCCTTACGTTCAACTGTGGTGAGGTAAATCTTTCGATCGTTTGGAGTGAGGAGAGTATTTTAGTTCGACTATGGTGAGGTAAGTAGATCAGTTCTACTTGGGTAACGTCAGTATTTCATTTTGACAGGAGTGATGTGAATATTTTATTCCCATTGAGTTGAGCTGTGTATTTGAGATCGAATGATTTGGAGTGTGATTTGCTTCTGACAGAGGTGATGTGAAGATTTCAGTTTGAATGCGGTGAGGTGAGTATTTCAGTTTGACTGGATTGAGGTGAGTATGTCAGTTCAACCATGGTTAGGTGAATATTTCAGTTCGACTGTGGTGATGTCAGTACTTCCTTTCGACTGTGCTGAGATAAATATTTCAGATCATTTGGAGTGAGGGGAGTATTTCAGTTCGACTGGGGTAAGGTGAGTATTTCATTTTGACAGCAATGATGTGAGTATTTTATTCCCATTGAGTTGAGTTGTGTATTTAAGATCGGCTGATTTGCAGTGCGAATTGCTTCTGACAGATGTGATGTGAAGATTTCAGTTTGACTGCGGTGAGGTGAATATTTTAGTTTGACTGGATTGTGGTGAGTATGTCCGTTCGACCATGGTTAGGTGAATATTTCCCTTTGATAGGGTTGATTTGAGTACTTCCGTTCGACTGTGGTTAGGTAAATATTTCAGATCATTTGGAGTGAGGAGAGTATTTCAGTTCGACTGGGGTGAGGTGAGTATATCAGTTCGACTGGGGTAAGGTGAATATTTCATTTTGACTGTTGTGTACTTACATCTATTGATGCTTCTGGACACTTCTTCAGTGATGTTCCTGGAATCATCGGGTGTTTCGGGTCTTTCATCATCTCACAACCTCCTCCAGGTGACCCAGCCGGGGCTGATCAGACGCCAGCTTGTGTCCAGATGGCTAGCTACTTATGACTCCATGGCTGCCCTCTTTTGAGCCACAGTCATCTTGAGGCCCTCTCTGCCACATCGGTAGTACTGCGCATGACTCTCCTCTTCCTCTCTCCCCTCGATGCCGATAATGCTGAAGGCTCTAACTAAAGAACGGGCTACGAATCCCCTACAACCAACCTCCACTGGGAGACACCTCACTCTCCATCCAGCCTGTTGACAGTTGCTGACCAGTCCTGCGTACTTGGAGAGCTTCCTTTCAAAGGCCTCCTCCAGGCTATCTTCCCATGGGACTGTCAGCTCCAGCAGCACCACTTGCTCAGTAGACTTGGACACTAGGATAATGTCTGGTTGCAGTGTGGTGACTGCGATATGGTTGGGGAACTTCAGCTGCCCTTCAAGGTCCACCAACAGCTGCCAGTCCCTTGCAGAGGTCAGAATGCACGCAGATGCCATTTTGGCAGGTATTAGCTGCTCCCCAGCTCTGACAAAGACAATGGTCTGCTTGCAAAGTCGGGACCGCTTGGCCCACTCAACTCCTGCGCTGACGGCTTCAGCGATGGTCTTCAGGACCTGATCATGCCTCCACCTGTACCGTCCCTCACCAAGTGCCCTTGCACAGCTGCTGAGGAAGAAGTGATGTGAATATTTTATTCAGATTGAGTTGGGTTTTGCATTTCTGATCGACTGATTTGCAGTGCGACTTACTTCTGACAGAGGTGATGTGAAGATTTCAGTTTGACTGTGGTGGAGTGAGTATTTCAGTTAGACTGTGGTAAATTGAGTATTTCATTTTGACAGACTTGATGTGAATATTTTACTCAGATTGAGTTGAGTTGTGTATTTGAGATCTACTGATTTGCAGGGCGAATTGCTTCTGATAGAGGTGATGTGAAGATTTCAGTTTGACTGCGGTGAGGTGAGCATTTCAGTTTGACTGGATTGCGGTGTGTATGTCAGTTGGACGGTAGTTAGGTGAATATTTCAGTTTGACTGGAGTGATGTGAATACCTCCGTTTGACTGTGGTGAGGTAAATAGTTCAGATCGTTTGGAGTGAGAAGAGTATTTTAGTTTTACTGGGCTGAGGTAAATAGATCAGTTCTACTTGGGTAACGTCAGTATTTCATTTTCAGAGGAGTGATGTGAATATTTTATTCCCATTGAGTTGAGCTGTGTATTTGAGATCGATTGATTTGCAGTGCGATTTGCTTCTGACAGAAGTGATGTGAAGATTTCAATTTGAATGTGGTGAGGTGAGTATTTCATTTTGACTGTTGTGTACTTACATCTATTGATGCTTCCGGACACTTCTTCAGTGATGTTCCTGGAATCATCGGGTGATTTGGGTCTTTCAGCATCATACACCTCCTCCAGGTGACCCAGCTGGGGCTGATCAGACCCCAGCTTGTCTCCAGATGGCTAGCTACTTATGACTCCATGGCTGCCCTCTTTTGAGCCACAGTCATCTTGAGGCCCTCTCTGCCGCATCGGTGGTATTGCGCATGACTCTCCTCTTACTCTCTCCCTCGATGCCAATAATGCTGAAGGCTCTAACTAAAGAACGGGCTACGAATCCCCTACAACCAACCTCCACTGGGAGACACCTCGCTGTCCATCCAGCCTGCTGACAGTTGCTGACCAGTCCTGCGTACTTGGAGAGCTTCCTTTCAAAGGCCTCTTCCAAGCTATCTTCCCATGGGACTGTCAGCTCCAGCAGCACCACTTGCTTAGTAGACTCAGACACTAGGAAAATGTCTGGTCACAGGGTGGTGGCTGCGATATGGTTGGGGAACTTTAGCTGCCCTTCGAGGTCCACCAACAGCTGCCAGTCCCTTGCAGAGGTCAGAATGCCTGCAGACGTTCTTTTGGCAGGTATTGTCTGCTCCCCTGCCCTGACAAAGGCAATGGTCTGCTTGGAGGGTTGGGACCGCTTCACCCACTCAACTCCTGCGCTGATGGCTTCAGCGATGGTCTTCAGGACCTGATCATGCCTCCACCTGTACCGTCCCTCACCAAGTGCCCTTGCACAGCCGCTGAGGAAGAAGTGATGTGAATATTTTATTCAGATTGAGTTGGGTTTTGTATTTCTGATCGACTGATTTGCAGTGCGACTTGCTTCTGACAGAGGCGATGTGAAGATTTCAGTTTGACTGCGGTGGAGTGAGTATTTCAGTTCGACTGTGGTAAATTGAGTATTTCATTTTGACAGACTTGATGTGAATATTTTACTCAGATTGAGTTGGGTTTTGTATTTCTGATCGACTGATTTGCAGTGCGACTTGCTTCTGATAGAGGTGATGCGAGTATTTCAGTTTGACTGCGGTGAGGTGAGCATTTCAGTCTGACTGGATTGCGGTGTGTATGTCAGTTGGACGGTAGTTAGGTGAATATTTCAGTTTGACTGGGGTGATTTGAGTACTTACGTTCGACTGTGGTGAGGTAAATATTTCAGTTCGTTTGGGGTGAGGAGAGTATTTCAGTTCGACTAGGGTGATGTGAGTATAACAGTTCAACTGGGATAAGGTGAGTGTTTCATTTTGACTGTTGTGTACTTACATCTATTGATGCTTCTGGACACTTCTTCAGTGATGTTCCTGGAATCATCGGGTGTTTCGGGCCTTTCAACATCATACAACCTCCTCCAGGTGACCCAGCCGGGGCTGATCAGACCCCAGCTTGTGCCCAGATGGCCAGCTACTTATGACTCCATGGCTCCCCTCTTTTGAGCTACAGCCATCTTGAGGCCCTCTCTGCCGCATCGGTGGTATTGCGGATGGCTCTCCTCTTCCTCTCTCCCTCGATGCCAATAATGCTGAAGGCTCTATCTAAAGAATGGGCTACGAATCCCCTACAACCAAACTCCACTGGGAGACACCTCGCTCTCCATCCAGCCTGCTGACAGTTGTTGACCAGTCCTGCGTACTTGGAGAGCTTCCTTTCAAAGGCCTCCTCCAAGCTATCTTCCCATGGGACTGTCAGCTCCAGCAGCACCACTTGCTTAGTCAACTCAGACACTAGGACAATGTCTGGTTGAAGGGTGGTGGCTGCGATATGGTTGGGGAACTTCAGCTGCCGTTCAAGGTCCACCAACAGCTGCCAGTCCCTTGCAGAGGTCAGGATGCCTGCAGATGTTCTTTTGGCAGGTATTGGCTGCTCCCCAGCTCTGACAAAGGCAATGGTCTGCTTGGAGGGTCGGGACCGCTTCGCCCACTCAACTCCTGCACTGACGACTTCAGCGATGGTCTTCAGGACCTGATCATGCCTCCATCTGTACCGTCCCTCACCAAGTGCCCTTGCACAGCCGCTGAGGAAGAAGTGATGTGAATATTTTATTCAGACTGAGTTGGGTTTTGTATTTGTGATCGACTGATTTGCAGTGCGAATTGCTTCTGATAGAGGTGATGTGAAGATTTCAGTGTGACTGCGGTGAGGTGAGTATTTCAGTTAGACTGGATTGCGGTGATTATATCAGTTCGACCGTGGTTAGGTGAATATTTCAGTTCGACTGGTGTGATTTGAGTACTCTCTTTCAACAGCGGTGAGGTAAATATTTCAATTTGTTTGGAGTGAGGGGAGTACTTGAGTTCGACTGCGGTGAGGTGAGTATATCAGTTCGACTGTCATAAGGTGACTATTTCATTTTGACAGAAGTGATGTGAGTATTTGATCCAGATTGAGCTGAGTTGTGTATTTCAGATCGACTGATTTACTGTGCAATTTGCTTCTGACAGATGCGATGTGAAGATTTCAGTCTGACTGGGGTGAGGTGAGCATTTCAGATCGACTGGGGTGCGGAGTGTATGTCAGTTCGACTGTGGTGAGGTAAATATTTGGATCGTTTGGAGTGAGGAGGGTATTTCAATTTGACAGGGGTGAGGTGAGTATATCAGTTCGACTGGGGCGAGGTGAGTATTTCATTTTGACAGAGGTGATGTGAGTATTTTATTCCCATTGGGTTGAGTTGTGTATTTCAGATCAACTGATTTGCAGGGCGAATTGCTTCTGACAGAGGTGTTGTAAACATTTCAGTTTCACTGCGGTGAAGTGAGTATTTCAGTTTGACTGGGTTATGGTGAGTATGTCAGTTCGACCGTGGTTAGGTGAATATTTCAGTTCAACTGGGGTGATGTGAGTACTTCCTATTGACTGTGCTGAGATAAATATTTCAGATCATTTGGAATGAGGAGAGTATTTCAGTTCGACTGGGGTGTGGTGAGTACATCTGTTCGACTGGGGTAAGGTGAGTATTTCATTTTGACAGACATGATGTGAATATTTTACACAGATTGAGTTGAGTTGTGTATTTGAGATCGACTGATTTGCAGGGCGAATTGCTTCTGATAGAGGTGATGTGAAAATTTCAGTTTGACTGCGGTGCAGTGTGTATTTCAGATCGCCGGAGGTGCGGTGAGTATGTCAGTTCGACCGTGCTTAGTTGAATATTTCAGTTCGACTGGGGTGATGTGAGTACTTCCTTTCGACTGTGCTGAGATAAATATTTCAGATCGTTTTGAGTGAGGGGAGTATTTCAGTTCGACAGGTTGATGTGAGTACTTCCGTTCGACTGTGGTGAGGTTACTATTTCAGATCGTTTGGAGTGAGGAGAGTATTTCAGTTTGACTGGGGTAGGGTGAGTATATCAGTTTGACATGGGATAAGGTGAGTATTTCATTTTGACAGAAGTGTGTGAATATTTTATCCAGATTGAGTTGAATTGTGTCTTTCAGATCGACTGATTTGCAGTGCGATTTTCTTCTGACAGAGGTGTTGTGAAGATGTCAGTTTGACTGGGGTGAGGTGAGTATTTCAGATCGACTGCGGTGCGGTGAGAATGTCAGTTTGACCGTGGTTAGGTGAATATTTCAGTTTGACTGGGGTGATGTGAGTACCTCTGTTCGACTGTGGTGAGATAAATGTTTCAGATCTTTTGGAGTGAGGAGAGTATTTTAGTTCGACTGGGGTGAGGTAAGTAGATCAGTTCTACTTGGGTAATGTCAGTGTTTCATTTTGACAGGAGTGATGTGAATATTATATTCCCATTGAATTGAGCTGTGTATTTGAGATCAACTGATTTGCAGTGCGAATTGCTTCTGACAGAGGTGATGTGAAGAATTCAGTTTGAAAGTGGTGAGGTGAGTATTTCAGTTTGACTGGATTGAGGTGAGTATGTCAGTTCGACCGTGGTTAGGTGATTATTTCAGTTCGACTGGGGTGATGTGAGTACTTCCTTTCGACTGTGCTGAGATAAATATTTCAGATCGTTTGGAGTGAGGGGAGTATTTCAGTTCGACTGGAGTGAGGTGAGTATATCAGTTCGATTGGGGTAAGGTGAGTATTTCATTTTGACTGTTGTGTACTTACATCTATTGATGCTTCTGGACACTTCTTCAGTGATGTTCCTGGAATCATTGGGTGTTTTGGGCCTTTCAACATCATACACCTGCTCCAGGTGACCCAGCCGGGGCTGATCAGACCCCAGCTTGTGTCCAGATGGCCAGCTACTTATGACTCCATGGCTGCCCTCTTTTGAGCTACAGCCATCTTGAGGCCCTCTCTGCCGCATCGGTGGTATTGCGGATGGCTCTCCTCTTCCTCTCTCCCTCGATGCCAATAATGCTGAAGGCTCTAACTAAAGAACGGGATACGAATCCCCTACAACCAACCTCCACTGGGAGACACCTCACTCTCCATCCAGCCTGCTGACAGTTGCTGACCAGTCCTGCCTACTTGGAGAGCTTCATTTCAAAGGCCTCCTCCAAGCTACCTTCCCATGGGACTGTCAACTCCAGCAGCACCACTTGCTTAGTAGACTCAGACACTAGGACAATGTCTGGTCACAGGGTGGTGGCTGCGATATGGTTGGGGAACTTCAGCTGCCCTTCGAGGTCCACCAACAGCTGCCAGTCCCTTGCAGAGGTCAGAATGCCCGCAGATGACCTTTTGGCAGGTATTGGCTGCTCCCCAGCTCTGACAAAGGCAATGGTCTGCTCGCAAAGCCGGGACCGCTTGGCCCACTCAACTCCTGCGCTGACGACTTCAGCGATGGTCTTCAGGACCTGATCATGCCTCCACCTGTACCGTCCCTCACCAAGTGCCCTTGCACAGCCGCTGAGGAAGAGGTGATGTGAATATTTTATTCAGATTGAGTTGGGTTTTGTATTTCTGATCGACAGATTTGCAGTGCGAATTGCTTCTGACAGAGGTGATGTGAAGATTTCAGTGTGACTGCGGTGAGGTGAGTATTTCAGTTTGACTGTATTGCGGTGAGTATATCAGTTCGACTGCGGTTAGGTGAATATTTCAGTTCGACTGGTGTGATTTGAGTACTCTCTTTCGACTGCGGTGAGGTAAATATTTCAGAATGTTTGGAGTGAGGGGAGTACTTCAGTTTGACTGCGGTGAGGTGAGTACTTCAGTTCGACTGTGGTAAGGTGAGTATTTCATTTTGACAGAAGTGATGTGAGTATTTGATCCAGATTGAGTTGAGTTGTGTGTTTCAGATCGACTGATTTGCAGTGCAATTTACTTCTGACAGAGCTGTTGTTGCAGCAGAGTTAGTACTTTATTCCGAATAAAAGAGACGGAGACTCTTTGGGCTCACTTCGTAGCAAAGTCCTTTTACTGTCCTGATGATCACGGACCTTCACGATGGAGTGGCGGGCTCTGACCGGACGCACAAGCAAGTTGACATTTATACAGATAATTGAGACAGCTCTACGTCAAGAGAGATGATTACTTCTTTGAATATGTCAAGTCTGCGGTTGATGATAAAGCAGATAGCGCTACAATTCTTGTAAGAACATTGCTTTGACAGAAATAAATAGTTAACACCTTAGCAAGGTCAAAATGCATCAAGGGGAGCTTTTAACACCTTTGCAAACTCAAATGCATCACAGGGAGCTCTTAGCAGGGAGCAAAGAAGAGCTGCTAATGCAGAATTTTCCAGTTACCACACTTACCCCCTTGTTGATCTATTATGATCAACACTACCATCGGAGCCTACATTCGGTCACCCCTTTGTCTGAGCTCGTACAGTTCTTCCTGCTCGGCCGAGGAGGGGGGTGTTATTCCTCGGACTAATTGCAGCTTTGTCTCCGCACTTGGGGGAGTGAATAATGTCTTACAAGCTTGCATACAACACAGCCTCATACACCCGCAGACACACACTAATACAATACGTACTATAATGACTGTTACAAAGCTGTGAAATAGCCATCCTTCAATACCCGACAACCATTCTCCGAATCCGGACCACCAAGATCAGTCCCCCCCCACCCCCCCACCAAGGATGGGCCTTCTTTCATCCCCTCCACATACTCCCTAATTCTCTCAATTTCCTGTGAGACATTAAAGTAGGATTCTGTCACATTGGTGATACATAGGTTGCTACGACACAACTCCAAACAGGGTCTTTAAAATTAAGATAAGTCTTTCCGGAGTCATATCCCCGGTTTCGTTTCTGAACCGATCGTGGGGTAGTAGGTCTTGCACCGTGTGGCGTGTTCCCAATCTTCTTTCCCTTCGAGCTTTACAGCGGTGCGGTCAACAAGCAGAACTTGATAGGGTCCTTTCTACCTAGGGGAAGAGAATCTCTTTTTAATGCCTTTAACAACACCCAGTCCCTTATTTGAAAGGGGTTCACGGGCTCATTCGTGAGAGGGCTCTGTCCCTCCCTTACTTTGTCATGTAACTTCCCAGCGGCTTTGCAAAGCGCCTGTACACACTCGAGGCCTCTCTCTTCCACTCCCATTAAGTTCACACCAGTCAGTGTCTTAGGAGGGCCAATCCCTGCGGGCATGGCCCGACCCATTAAAGCCTCATATGGGGTGAAGCCGGTTTTGCGATTCTTTTGATTTCTCATCTTGAAAAGGGCCAAGAGGGAGGCTTCTGGCCATTTCAGTTCCGTATCCTGGCACAGTTTTCCCAGGGTGTTCTTTATTTCCCTATTTACTCTTTCAACCATGCCAGATGATTGGGGGTGATAAAGGGTATGTAATTTCCATTTAACCCCTAATTCTTGTGTCTGCGACTGTACCATCCTATTGGTGAAATGAGTTCCTCTATCACTGTTTATTTCACTGGGGATCCCAAAACGGGGTATCAACTCCTTACTCAGTGCATTCATTACTGTCCGGGCATCATTCTTTCGGGTAGGGTAGGCTTCAACCCATCGGGTGAACATGTCTACTATTACCAATATATACTGATATCCTGCTGCCGGGGGCATATGAACAAAATCGACCTGTAGTTTCTCAAACGGGGAATCGGGCATAGGGAGGTGGTCATGGCCGGCCGGGGACTTCCCCGCCCCCGTCGTTGACAAAGTCGCGTCGCCGGATTATGCTCTCGATTGTGCCCGTCACACCCGGGGCAAACCAGTGCTGCGCGATGTTATGCTGTATCCCCGCTTTGCCCATGTGAGCCCTAGCATGGGCGTGGCGAACAAGGGGCAAAAAGAGAGCGCGGCGAAGACAGGGGAGACCGTCCGGATGTATATAAATGTCATCCTTCATTATAGAAACATAGAAACATAGAAAATAGGTGCAGGAGTAGGCCATTCGGCCCTTCGAGCCTGCACCGCCATTTATTATGATCATGGCTGATCATCCAACTCAGAACCCCACCCCAGCCTTCCCTCCATACCCCCTGACCCCCGTAGCCACAAGGGCCATATCTAACTCCCTCTTAAATATAGCCAATGAACTGGCTTCAACTGTTTCATGTGGCAGAGAATTCCACAGATTCACCACTCTCTGTGTGAAGAAGTTTTTCCTAATCTCGGTCCTAAAAGGCTTCCCCTCTATCCTCAAACTGTGGCCCGTCGTTCTGGACTTCCCCAACATCGGGAACAATCTCCCTGCATCTAGCCTGTCCAATCCCTTTAGGATTTTATACGTTTCAATCAGATCCCCCCTCAATCTTCTAAATTCCAACGAGTACAAGCCCAGTTCATCCAGTCTTTCTTCATATGAAAGTCCTGCCTTCCCAGGAATCAATCTGGTGAACCTTCTTTGTACTCCCTCTATGGCAAGGATGTCTCTCCTCAGATTAGGGGACCAAAACTGCACACAATACTCCAGGTGTGGTCTCACCAAGGCCTTGTACAACTGCAGTGCTACCTCCCTGCTCCTGTACTCGAATCCTCTCGCTTTAAATGCCAGCATACCATTCGCCTTTTTCACCGCCTGCTGTACCTGCATGCCCACTTTCAATGATTGGTGTATAATGACACCCAGGTCTCGTTGCACCTCCCCTTTCCCTAATCGGCCACCATTCGGATAATAATCTGTTTTCCTATTTTTGCCACCAAAGTGGATAACTTCACATTTATCCTCATTAAATTGCATCTGCCATGAATTTGCCCACTCACCCAACCTATCCAAGTCACCCTGCATCCTCTTAGCATCCTCCTCACAGCTAACGCTGCCACCCAGCTTCGTGTCATCCACAAACTTGGAGATGCTGCATTCAATTCCCTCATCCAAGTCATTAATATATATTGTAAACAACTGGGGTCCCAGCACTGAGCCTTGCGGTACCCCACTAGTCACCACCTGCCATTCTGAAAAGGTCCCGTTTATTCCCACTCTTTGCTTCCTGTCTGCTAACCAATTCTCCACCCACACCAATACCTTACCCCCAATACCGTGTGCTTTAAGTTTGCACACTAATATCCTGTGTGGGACCTTGTCAAAAGCCTTTTGAAAATATTATGCAACCTGTCTTTTCCCACCCTCGGCGCTCGGGGGCCGTGTCCTTTCGTTGGGCTTGCGCAAGATCGGGAAAGGTACTGGGAGCATCCAGACATGCTGCCTGGACTCTATAACCCCCTTGTATGAATACTCGTCTGCCAGTTCTGTCAGCTAGTGCATTACCGAGAGATACGTCGTCGGTACCCCCTGAGTGGGCCGCACATTTGACCACTGCTATACGGCGGGGAAGGAAGATCGCCGATAATAAATCACGTACCAGTCGGTAATGCTTGATGTATTTTCCCCCCGCCGTTATAAACCCACTGTTCTTCCACAGTTGGCCGAAATCATGCACCACTCCAAAAGCGTACCTGGAATAGGTATATATAGTAGCAGATTTGTCCGTGGCGTGCACACATGCACGGAGGAGGGCAAAGAGCTCGGCCTCTTGTGCTGTCGTACCATGCGGAAGGGGGTAAGCTTCTAATACGGTCTGGAGGGAGGTGACAGCGTATCCGGCCAATAGCACTCCGTCAGTCGGGCGACTGGAGGATCCGACACTGAAGAGGACCAGATCGGCGCCCTGCAGGGGTTTGTCACTTAGATCCGGCCGGGGAGATGCATCGGCCTGTACTTCCAATATACAGTCGTGAGCAAACGTCTCTGGGTGGCGGCTGAAGTTCCCTCTGAAGGTGAGAGGAAGGAGCCGGGGTTGAGAGAGGCAGAGCGAGGAAAAGACAGATTGGGGCGGGACAGCAGGATGACCTCATCGCCAGTTCGCCGGGCTGCTGAGAAATGTTGGGTGACACTGGAATTAAGGAGTAGGAGTACGGCATGGAGTTTAACGACGGTGCATGGATGATCCATAAGGATCGTGGACGCCTTCTCTACCAGTTCTGCCGTGGCTGCCACTGCCCTTAAACAAGATGGCATGCCCACGACTGCAGGTGGCGGTAAAATGGAATAATAAACTACTGGTCGTTGATCGGAGCCTTGCTCCTGAGTCAATACGGCTGTCCCAAAACCGTCCTTTCCATTCACGTAAAGACGGAACGGCCTATGGTACCGTGGTAAACCCAAAGCGGGTGCAGTCGAAATGGCACGTTTGAGATGTTCGAAAGTGGCTCGTCGCCCAGTTGTGTCAATGGTTCCTCCGGGAGTATCCGGCTTGGCAGCTTCACGCAGTTTGGCATCATGCACTCTGTAATCTGGTATCCACCGACGGCAGTAGCCGACCATCCCTGAGAAGGCGAGGATCTCCCGTGGCGTTCTCGGGAAAGGCACACCGCCGACAAGGATGTAAGGATCTGGTTAACATCAGGTACGATGGGCGAAATAGGTATCACGATGTCATTTATGGCTCGTAGGTCTTGGACAAATCGCCACTCGTCGGGCCGATTAGGTTTCGGGATGGGAGCATCGGTGTGTTGCAGGGGCTCTGAGTTTTCTTCAGCACCCCTTGTTCCAATAGGGACTTGATAACGGGCGCTATGCCCTGCTGGGCAGCTGCGTGGAGGGGATATTGTCGAACACAAGGAAAGCGTATTCCATCACGTAGGCGCACGTGATGTAGTGGGGCAGAGATCGCTCGTCCCACGTGGATTTTGTGCTGGGCCCAGAGGGAGTTGGGCACCTCCTGTAATAGTAGCGGGTCTTGCTCTCGGGGATCTTCTGGGGTTTGCTGCCTTTGGAAGGTAGTTGGAGTGTGTATCGTGTTAAAGCAAATGAGAGCCTCTATTTCTTCCTTCGACACCCGCACAACCACTTCCTCCTGCATCGTTGCGATATGATAGGTTTCAAAATGCTCATAGTCAATTTCCCCCACTCGGCTCACCAAATTGGTCATGCATTTTGCCCCGTACGACGGCTTGACAGCCAGCGTCACATGTGGTACAGACTCCCGGAATAAGTCCTCCTGACGCCTGGAAAGTTGAGTTCGTACTCCCAACCACAGCTCGAAACCAAAGTGTCTGATTCGTTTAGACGTCCATGCACAGGAGCCGAACAGTCCGATTGCTCTACTGAGTCCGGCTTTAGGTACCGAGCGGTGCAATGAAGTCGGTCAAGTAGTCTACCGGTTTTCAACACCCAGCGCAAAGTGTCTAGTGCGGGGTTTGGTCTGTTTTAAGCGCGTTCCACAGGCGGTGGAGAATATCACGGTAGGGTTGATGGTAGAAAGACCAGCAATACAGAATTGGTCTCCGGCCATCAATAGTGGTTTCGGAGGCCAGGATACGCGACAGCTGGTGAATCTGTGGGGCTGGAAGTTGTGGCTCCTAGTTTTCAAAGTGCTTGTCTGCCTGGTAAGGAGACCGGCGCGTTGGGGAAGATGATTAAAGCGTCTACTATTTCTCGGTCTCCAACTCTAACAGGGGTGGGAATAGACAGAGGTTCTCGAAGGGGAATCCCTGCGACTCCGATTGTCGAGATTTGCGCTCCACTGGGTTGAATTCCCAGGGAGGGAGGGATTGAGGACATAGTCGCTCCCGTGTCAATTAAGGCCGCCACTTTCTCTCCCCCCACTTGAAGTGTGATCATGGGTGCCTCATCTCCTTCACAGGAGACTCGAATTCGAGCGGCCTGCCACTCCTCCCTCCCGGGGCACCCCTAGACCCTGTCCGGGGTGGGGCCGAAAGGCTGTGAGTAAGTGATGGCAGGGGGACCGGGGTTATATGGTGCCGAAATTTACGCTGGGCGTCCGGCCATTCTGCAGTCCCCGGCCCAATGTCCCTTTCTGCCGCATCTTCGGCACACATCATTGGAGGGATCCCGCTGAATCCTGAAATTGGGGCCACCCTTGCTTCTGTAGTCGGGATTTTGGCGAGGTTGGTCCCGATACAGTTGCTTCACCTTTGGGGCGGGAAGAAAAAAGGCCAGCCCTGTCCATATTGACTCGGGCCGTTATCACGTCAGTCCACTGTTTATTCTGCCAATCCAATACTTTCAGTTTATAAGTCTGCGCGCACGCGGACTCGAGACAATTTAGCAGGGTCTGAACCGCTAATTGGTGGTCAGTATCCAGTGGGATCCCTGCCCACTCGTCCCAAGTCTCCCTAAATCGGGCAACGAGCTCAGGTACGGACTCCCCCTTTTTGTTTTGGAGACACCAAGTGACTTCGGAAAAGTCCCCGTCTTGCTGAGCACTTTGCATTACCGCCTCTTTACCCCTGCCGCGTAACCAAGTGTCCCGGCTCTCGTTTCCATCCTGGGTATCATCGGTTCCCACATACCTCCCTCGCCCAGGGGATAGCAAACCGATCTTTCACCGTCGCCCACGATGTTCCGTAGGCAGCTTATAAAAGGAGTCTTACATCAGCAGGCAAGGGGTCGTAAATAATACGGGTTTGTTCAAGCCAATTTAGAAAAGCAGCGGGTTTCTTGAGGGGATTAGGAGCGTTAGAAAGCATGTCCCGAGACTCTCTTGGGGTCCAAGGACGCAGAAGTGGAGCGTTTCCGACCATGATGCGCGGAAATTGAGAGGTATTAGAGTCCCATGATAGGGCCAGTCCCCTTCTTCTGGAGATTGATACCGGTGCCACCCATACAGATTTGGACAGAAAGGGGTGACGTAACTACCTACTTCAGTTTCTCTGAAAACTATGTCCGCTGGTGATCCGGGCCTCGGGTACGGATCATTAGGCGTCAACATCCCCACCGATGTTGGATCACTATCTCCTACCTCAGTTGATTCCCAAGAGTCCTGCGTGTTTCTCCTTTTCTTCTACTGGGAGTGCCAGTTTTTGGAACTCTACCAGTACTATTTTTCTGTTCCATGATTAATTCCTGCTTTGAAAAGAACTTGTAAGATTACCAACATCACAATAAGTCACGCATAACGCTGAACACAGACGGACAGAGCGCTCACCAAGGTCCCGCTTCGACGTGGCCCGTAGTCTCAATTAAAAATTTGTAAAGATTTGTCTTGTTCTGCGGCCCCTTGCCGTACTCACCCGGACTCCCCTGGAGCTAGAGCCCGGGACACAGGGAATCCTTACCTCCCGTGCAGACTTTTGTCTTCTTGCACGGCCTCCCGCCCTGCTCACCCGGACTCCCCTGGAGCTAGAGCCCGGGACAGGAGAAATCCTTACCTCCCCTACAGACCTTAATATGCCTAAATGTCCGAATCCCGTCAATGGGATCCTGCCGACTACACCAGAACTGTTGCAGCAGAGTTAGTACTTTATTCCGAATAAAAGAGACGGAAACTCTTAGGGATCACTTCATAGCAAAGTTCTTTTACTGTCGTGATGATCACGAAGAGCCAACCTTCACGATGGAGTGGCGGGCTCTGACCGGACGCATAAGCAAGTTGAACTTTTATACAGATAAATGAGACAGCTCCACGTCAAGAGAGATGATTACTTCTTAGAATTTCTCTAGTCTGCGGTTGATGATAAAGCAGATAGCGCTACAATTCCTCTAAGAAAATTGCTTTGACAGAAATAAATTGTTAACACCTTAGCAAGATCAAATGCATCAAGGGGAGCTTTTAACACCTTTGCAAACTCAAATGCATCACAGGGAGCTCTTAGCAGCGAGCAAAGAAGAGCTGCTAATGCAGAATTTTCCAGTTACCACAGTTACCCCCTTGTTGATCTATAATGATCAACACTACCATCGGAGCCTACATTCGGTCACCCCTTTGTCTGAGCTCGTACAGTTCTTCCTGCTCGGCCGAGGAGGGGGGTGTTATTCCTCGGACTAATTGCAGCTTTGTCTCCGCACTTGGGGGAGTGAATAATGTCTTACAAGCTTGCATACAACACAGCCTCATACACCCGCAGACACACACTAATACAATACGTACTATAATGACTGTTACAAGGCTGTGAAATAGCCATCCTCCAATACCCGACAACCATTCTCCGAATCCAGACCACCAAGATCCCTCCCCCCCCCCCACCCTCCGCCCAAGGATGGGCCTTCTTTCATCCCCTCCACATACTCCCTAATTCTCTCAATTTCCTGTGAGACATTAAAGTAGGATTCGGTCACATTGGTGATACACTGGTTGATACGACACAACTCCAAACAGGGTCTTTAAAATTAAGATAAGTCTTTCCGGAGTCATATCCCCGGTTTCGTTTCTGAACCGATCGTGGGGTAGTAGGTCTTGCACCGTGTGGCGTGTTCCCAATCTTCTTTCCCTTCGAGCTTTACAGCGGTGCGGTCAACAAGCAGAACTTGATAGGGTCCTTTCTACCTAGGGGAAGAGAATCTCTTTTTAATGCCTTTAACAACACCCAGTCCCTTATTTGAAAGGGGTTCACGGGCTCATTCGTGAGAGGGCTCTGTCCCTCCCTTACTTTGTCATGTAACTTCCCAGCGGCTTTGCAAAGCGCCTGTGCACACTCGAGGCCTCTCTCTTCCACTCCCATTAAGTTCACACCAGTCAGTGTCTTAGGAGGGCCAATCCCCGCGGGCATGGCCCGACCCATTAAAGCCTCATATGGGGTGAAGCCGGTTTTGCGATTCTTTTGATTTCTCATCTTGAAAAGGGCCAAGAGGGGGGCTTCTGGCCATTTCAGTCCCGTATCCTGGCACAGTTTTCCCAGGGTGTTCTTTATTTCCCTATTTACTCTTTCAACCATGCCAGATGATTGGGGGTGATAAAGGGTATGTAATTTCCATTTAACCCCTAATTCTTGTGTCTGCGACTGTACCATCCTATTGGTGAAATGAGTTCCTCTATCACTGTTTATTTCACTGGGGATCCCAAAACGGGGTATCAACTCCTTACTCAGTGCATTCATTACTGTCCGGGCATCATTCTTTCGGGTAGGGTAGGCTTCAACCCATCGGGTGAACATGTCTACTATTACCAATATATACTGATATCCTGCTGCCGGGGGCATATGAACAAAATCGACCTGTAGTTTCTCAAACGGGGAATCGGGCATAGCGAGGTGGTCATGGCCGGCCGGGGCCTTCCCCGCCCCCCCCCCGCCCCCGTCGTTGACAAAGTCGCATCGCCGGATTATGCTCTCGATTGTGCCCGTCACGCCCGGGGCAAATCAGTGCTGCGCGATGTTATGCTGTATCCCCGCTTTGCCCATGTGAGCCCTAGCATGGGCGTGGCGAACCAGGGGCAAAAAGAGAGCGCGGCGAAGACAGGGGCGACCGTCCGGATGTATATAAATGTCATCCTTCATTATGCAACCTGCCTTTTCCCACACTCGGCGCTCGGGAGCCGTGACCTGTTGTTGGGCTTGCGCAAGATCGGGAAAGGGACTGGGAGCAACCAGACATGCTGCCTGGACTCTATAACCCCCTTGTATGAATATTCGTCTGGCAGTTCTGTCAGCTAATGCATTACCGAGAGATACGTCGTCGGTACCCCCTGAGTGGGCCGCACATTTGACCACTGCTATAAGGCGGGGAAGGAAGATCGCCGATAATAATTCACGTACCAGTCGGTAATGCTTGATGTATTTTCCCCCCGCCGTTATAAACCCACGGTTCTTCAATAGTTGGCCGAAATCATGCACCACTCCAAAAGCGTAACAGGAATCAGTATTTATAGTAGCAGATTTGTCCGTGGCGTGCACACATGCACGAGGAGGGCAAAGAGCTCGGCCTCTTGTGCTGTCGTACCATGCGGAAGGGGGTAAGCTTCTAATATGGTCTGGAGGGAGGTGACAGCGTATCCGGCCAATAGCACTCCGTCAGTCGGGCGACTGGAGGATCCGACACTGAAGAGGACCAGATCGGCGCCCTGCAGGGGTTTGTCACTTAGATCCGGCCGGGGAGATGCATCGGCCTGTACTTCCAATATACAGTCGTGAGCAAACGTCTCTGGGTGGCGGCTGAAGTTCCCTCTGAAGGTGAGAGGAAGGAGCCGGGGTTGAGAGAGGCAGAGCGAGGAAAAGACAGATTGGGGCGGGACAGCAGGATGACCTCATCGCCAGTTCGCCGGGCTGCTGAGAAATGTTGGGTGACACTGGAATTAAGGAGTAGGAGTACGGCATGGAGTGTAACGACGGTGCATGGATGATCCATAAGGATCGTGGACGCCTTCTCTACCAGTTCTGCCGTGGCTGCCACTGCCCTTAAACAAGATGGCATGCCCACGACTGCAGGTGGCAGTAAAATGGAATAATAAGCTACTGGTCGTTGATCGGAGCCGTGCTCCTGAGTCAATACGGCTGTCCCAAAACCGTCCTTTCCATTCACGTAAAGACGGAACGGCCTATGGTACCGTGGTAAACCCAAAGCGGGTGCAGTCGAAATGGCACGTTTGAGATGTTCGAAAGTGGCTCGTCGCCCGGCTGTGTCAATGGTTCCTCCGGGAGTATCCGGCTTGGCAGCTTCACGCGGTTTCGCATCATGCACTCTGTAATCTGGTATCCACTGACGGCAGTAGCCAACCATCCCTGAGAAGGCGAGGATCTCCCGTGGCGTTCTCGGGAAAGGCACACCGCCGACAAGGATGTAAGGATCTGGTTAACATCAGGTACGATGGGCGAAATAGGTATCACGATGTCATTCATGGCCCGTAGGTCTTGGACAAATCGCCACTCGTCGGGCCGATTAGGTTTCGGGATGGGAGCATCGGTGTGTTGCAGGGGCTCTGAGTTTTCTTCAGCACCCCTTGTTCCAATAGGGACTTGATAACGGGCGCTATGCCCTGCTGGGCAGCTGCGTGGAGGGGATATTGTCGAACACAAGGAAAGCGTATTCCATCACGTAGGCGCACGTGATGTAGTGGGGCAGAGATCGCTCGTCCCACGTGGATTTTGTGCTGGGCCCAGAGGGAGTTGGGCACCTCCTGTAATAGTAGCGGGTCTTGCTCTCGGGGATCTTCTGGGGTTTGCTGCCTTTGGAAGGTAGTTGGAGTGTGTATCGTGTTAAAGCAAATGAGAGCCTCTATTTCTTCCTTCGACACCCGCACAACCACTTCCTCCTGCATCGTTGCGATATGATAGGTTTCAAAATGCTCATAGTCAATTTCCCCCACTCGGCTCACCAAATTGGTCATGCATTTTGCCCCGTACGACGGCTTGACAGCCAGCGTCACATGTGGTACAGACTCCCGGAATAAGTCCTCCTGACGCCTGGAAAGTTGAGTTCGTACTCCCAACCACAGCTCGAAACCAAAGTGTCTGATTCGTTTAGACGTCCATGCACAGGAGCCGAACAGTCCGATTGCTCTACTGAGTCCGGCTTTAGGTACCGAGCGGTGCAATGAAGTCGGTCAAGTAGTCTACCGGTTTTCAACACCCAGCGCAAAGTGTCTAGTGCGGGGTTTGGTCTGTTTTAAGCGCGTTCCACAGGCGGTGGAGAATATCACGGTAGGGTTGATGGTAGAAAGACCAGCAATACAGAATTGGTCTCCGGCCATCAATAGTGGTTTCGGAGGCCAGGATACGCGACAGCTGGTGAATCTGTGGGGCTGGAAGTTGTGGCTCCTAGTTTACAAAGTGTTTGTCTGCCTGGTAGGGGGACCGGCGCGTTGGGGGAGATGATTAAAGCGTCTACTATTTCTCGGTCTCCAACTCTAACAGGGGTGGGAATAGACAGAGGTTCTCGAAGGGGAATCCCTGCGACTCCGATTGTCGAGATTTGCGCTCCACTGGGTTGAATTCCCAGGGAGGGAGGGATTGAGGACATAGTCGCTCCCGTGTCAATTAAGGCCGCCACTTTCTCTCCCCCCACTTGAAGTGTGATCATGGGTGCCTCATCTCCTTCACAGGAGACTCGAATTCGAGCGGCCTGCCACTCCTCCCTCCCGGGGCACCCCTAGACCCTGTCCGGGGTGGGGCCGAAAGGCTGTGAGTAAGTGATGGCAGGGGGACCGGGGTTATATGGTGCCGAAATTTACGCTGGGCGTCCGGCTATTCTGCAGTCCCCGGCCCAATGTCCCTTTCTGCCGCATCTTCGGCACACATCATTGGAGCGATCCCGCTGAATCCTGAAATTGGGGCCACCCTTGCTTCTGTAGTCGGGATTTTGGCGAGGTTGGTCCCGATACAGTTGCTTCACCTTTGGGGCGGGAAGAAAAAAGGCCAGCCCTGTCCATATTGACTCGGGCCGTTATCACGTCAGTCCACTGTTTATTCTGCCAATCCAATACTTTCAGTTTATAAGTCTGCGCGCACGCGGACTCGAGACAATTTAGTAGGGTCTGAACCGCTAATTGGTGGTCAGTATCCAGTGGGATCCCTGCCCACTCGTCCCAAGTCTCCCTAAATCGGGCAACGAGCTCAGGTACCGACTCCCCCTTTTTGTTTTGGAGACACCAAGTGACTTCGGAAAAGTCCCCGTCTTGCTGAGCACTTTGCATTACCGCCTCTTTACCCCTGCCGCGTAACCAAGTGTCCCGGCTCTCGTTTCCATCCTGGGTATCATCGGTTCCCACATACCTCCCTCGCCCAGGGGATAGCAAACCGATCTTTCACCGTCGCCCACGATGTTCCGTAGGCAGCTTATAAAAGGAGTCTTACATCAACAGGCAAGGGGTCGTAAATAATACGGGTTTGTTCAAGCCAATTTAGAAAAACAGCGGGTTTCTTGAGGGGATTAGGAGCGTTAGAAAGCATGTCCCGAGACTCTCTTGGGGTCCAAGGACGCAGAAGTGGAGCGTTTCCGACCATGATGCGCGGAAATTGAGAGGTATTAGAGTCCCATGATAGGGCCAGTCCCCTTCTTCTGGAGATTGATACCGGTGCCACCCATACAGATTTGGACGGAAAGGGGTGACGTAACTACCTACTTCAGTTTCTCTGAAAACTATGTCCGCTGGTGATCCGGGCCTCGGGTACGGATCATTAGGTGTCAACATCCCCACCGATGTTGGATCACTATCTCCTACCTCAGTTGGAATCCCAAGAGTCCTGCGTGTTTCTCCTTTTCTTCTACTGGGAGTGCCAGTTTTTGGAACTCTACCAGTACTATTTTTCTGTTCCATGATTAATTCCTGCTTTGAAAAGGACTTGTAAGATTACCAACATCACAATAAGTCACGCATAACACTGAACACAGACGGACAGAGCGCTCACCAAGGTCCCGCTTCGACGTGGCCCGTAGTCTCAATTAAAAATTTGTAAAGATTTGTCTTGTTCTGCGGCCCCTTGCCGTACTCACCCGGACTCCCCTGGAGCTAGAGCCCGGGTCACAGGGAATACTTACCACCCGTGCAGACTTTTGTCTTCTTGCACGGCCTCCCGCCCTGCTCACCCGGACTCCCCTGGAGCTAGAGCCCGGGACACGGGGAATACGTACCTCCCCTGCAGACCTGAATATGCCTAAATGTCCGAATCCCGTCAATGGGATCCTGCCGACTACGCCAGAACTGTTGCAGCAGAGTTAGTACTTTATTCCGAATAAAAGAGACGGAGACTCTTTGGGCTCACTTCATAGCAAAGTCCTTTTATTTTCGTGATGATCATGGAGAGCCAACCTTCACGATGGAGCGGCGGGCTCTGACCGGACGCATAAGCAAGTTGAACTTTTATACAGATAAATGAGACAGCTCTAGGTCAAGAGAGATGATTACTTCTTAGAATTTCTCTAGTCTGCGGTTGATGATAAAGCAGATAGCGCTACAATTCTTGTAAGAACATTGCTTTGACAGAAATAAATTGTTAACACCTTAGCAAGGTCAAGTGCATGAATGGGAGCTTTTAACACCTTTGCAAACTCAAATGCATCACAGGGAGCTCTTAGCAGCGAGCAAAGAAGAACTGCTAATGCAGGATTTTCCAGTTACCACAGGTTTTGTGAAGATTTCAGTTTGACTGGAGTGCGGTGAGTATTTCAGTTCGACAGTGGTTTTGTGAACATTTCTGTTCGACTGGGCAGATGTGAGCACTTCCGTTCGACTATGGTGAGGTAAATATTTCAGATCGTTTGGAGTGAGCAGAGTATTGCATTTCGAATGAGGTGTGGTGAGTATATCAGTTCGACAGGGGTAAGGTGAGAATTTTATTTTGACAGAAGTGATGTGAAAATATCATTTTGATTGAGGAGAGTTGTGTGTTTCAGATTGAATGATGTGCAGTGCGAATTGCTTCTGCAGAGGTGATGTGAAGATTTCAGTTTGACTGCAGTGAGGTGAGTATTTCAGTGCGACTGGATTGTGGTGAGTATGTCAGTTCCACCGTGGTTAGGTGAATATTTCACTTTGACTGGGGTGATATGAGTACTTCCGTTCGACTGTAGTGAGGTTAATATTTCAGATCATTTGGAGTGAGTAGAGTATTTCAGCTTGACTGGGGTGAGGTGAGTATATCAGTTCGACTGGGGTAATGTGAGTATTTCATTTTGACAGACGTGATGTGAATATTTTATTCATATTGAGTTGAGTTGTGTATTTTAGATCGACTGATTTGCAGTGTGAATTGCTTCAGACAGAGGTGATGTGAAGATTTCAGTTTGATTGCGGTGAGGTGAGTATTTCAGTTCGACTGGATTGCGGTGAGTATGTCAGTTCCACCGTGGTTAGGTGAATATTTCAGTTTGACTGGGGTGATGTGAGTTCTTCTGTTCGACTGTGGTGAAGTAAATATTTCAGATCGTTTGGAGTGAAGAGCGTATAGCAGTTCGACTGAGGTGAGGTGAGTATATCAGCTCGACTGGGGTAAGGTGAGTATTTCATTTTGACAGAAGTGATGTGAATATTTTATCCCAATTGAGTAGAGTTGTGTGTTTCAGATCGAGT
Organism: Mobula hypostoma; assembly: GCF_963921235.1. NCBI lineage: Eukaryota > Metazoa > Chordata > Chondrichthyes > Myliobatiformes > Myliobatidae > Mobula > Mobula hypostoma. The sequence goes on from NC_086098.1 coordinate 147,631,366, forward strand.
GATTTGCAGTACAATTTGCTTCTGACAGAGGTGACATGAAGATTTCAGTTTGACTGGGGTGAGGTCAGTATTTCAGTTCGAATGGGGTGCCGTGAGTATGTCAGTTCGACAGTGGTTTGGTGAACATTTCAGTTCGACTGGGCTGATGTCAGTACTTCCATTCGACTGTGGTGAAGTAAATATTTCAGATCGTTTGGAGTGAGGAGCGTATTGCAGTTCGACTGGGGTAAGGTGAGTATTTCATTTTGACAGACGTGATGTGAATATTTTATCCAGATTGACTAGAGTTGTGTATTTCAGATCGGCTGATTTGCCGTGCAATTTGCTACTGACAGAGGTGATGTGAAGATTTCAGTTTGACTGGTGTGAGGTGAGTATTTCAGATGGACAGGGGTAAAGTGAGAATTTCATTTTGACATAAGTGATGCGAATATTTCATTCAGATTAGGGGAGAGTTGTGTATTTCAGATTGACTGATGTGCAGTGCGAATTGCCTCTGACAGAGGTAATGTGAAGATTCAAGTTTGACTGCGGTGTGGTGAGTATGTCAGTTCAACCGTGGATAGGTGAATATTTCAGTTCGACTGGTTGATATGAGTGCTTCCGTTCGACTGTGGTGAGGTTAATATTTCAGATCGTTTGGAGTGAGGAGAGAATTTCAGATCGACTGGGGTGAGGTGAGTATTCCAGTTTGACAGGGTAATGTGAGTATTTCATTTTGACAGACATGATGTGAATATTTTATTCAGATTGAGTTGACTTGTGTATTTCAGATCCTGTGATTTGCCGTGTGAATTGCTTTTGACAAAGGTGATGTGAAGATTTCATTTTGACTGCTGTAAGGTGAGTATTTCAGTATGACTGGATTGCAGTGAGTATATCAGTTATGCGGTGGTTAGGTGAATATTTCAGTTCTACTGGGGTGATGTGAGTACTTCTGTTCGACTGTGGTGAAGTAAATATTGCAGATCATTTGGAGTGAGGAGTGTATTTCAGATCGACTGCGGTGATATGAGTACTTCCGTTCGACTGTAGTGAGGTTAATATTTCAGATCGTTTGGAGTGAGTAGAGTATTTTAGCTTGACTGGGGTGAGGTGAGTATATCAGTTCGACTGGGGTAATGTGAGTATTTCATTTTGACAGACGTGATGTGAATATTTTATTCATATTGAGTTGAGTTGTGTATTTTAGATCGACTGATTTGCAGTGTGAATTGCTTCAGACAGAGGTGATGTGAAGATTTCAGTTTGTTTGCGGTGAGGTGAGTATTTCAGTTCGACTGGATTGCGGTGAGTATGTCAGTTCCACTGTGGTTAGGTGAATATTTCAGTTTGACTGGGGTGATGTGAGTTCTTCTGTTCGACTGTGGTGAAGTAAATATTTCAGATCGTTTGGAGAGAAGAGCGTATAGCAGTTCGACTGAGGTGAGGTGAGTATATCAGCTCGACTGGGGTAAGGTGAGTATTTCATTTTGACAGAAGTGATGTGAATATTTTATCCCAATTGAGTAGAGTTGTGTATTTCAGATCGAGTGATTTGCAGTACAATTTGCTTCTGACAGAGGTGACATGAAGATTTCAGTTTGACTGGGGTGAGGTCAGTATTTCAGTTCGAATGGGGTGCCGTGAGTATGTCAGTTCGACAGTGGTTTGGTGAACATTTCAGTTCGACTGGGCTGATGTCAGTACTTCCGTTCGACTGTGGAGAAGTAAATATTTCAGATCGTTTGGAGTGAGGAGCGTATTGCAGTTCGAATGGGGTAAGGTGAGTATTTCATTTTGACAGAAGTTATGTGAATATTTTATCCAGATTGAGTAGAGTTGTGTATTTCAGATCGGCTGATTTGCAGTGCAATTTGCTTCTGACAGAGGTGATGTGAAGATTTCAGTTTGACTGGTGTGAGGTGAGTATTGCAGTTCGACAGGGGTAAGGTGAGAATTTCATTTTGACAGAAGTAATGTGAATATTTCATTCAGATTAGGGGAGAGTTGTGTATTTCAGATTGACTGATGTGCAGTGCGAATTGCATCTGACAGAGGTGATGTTAAGATTTCAGTTTGACTGCGGTGAGGTGAGTATTTCAGTTTGACTGGATTGCGGTGAGTATATCAGTTAGACGGTGGTTAGGTGAATATTTCAGTTCGGCTGGGGCGATGTGAGGACTTCCGTTCGACTGTGGTGAGGTTAATATTTCAGATTGTTTGGAGTGAGGAGAGTATTTCAGTTCGACTGGGGTGAGGTGAGTATTTCCTTTTGACAGAAGTGATGTGAATATTTCAGTCAGTGTGAGGTGAGTTGTGTATTTCAGATTGACTGATTTGCAGTGCGAATTGCTTCTGACAGAGGTGATGTGAAGATTTCAGTTTGACTGCTGCGAGGTGAGTATTTCAGACTATTACTTAAATGGGGAAAGAATTCAAAGTTCTGAGATGCAACTGGACTTGGGAGTCCTCGTACAGGATTCCCTTAAAGTTAACCTCCAGGATGAGTCAGTAGTGAAGAAGGCGAATGCAATGTTGGCATTCATTTCTAGAGGAATAGAGTTTAGGAGCAGGGATGTGATGTTGAGGCTCTATAAGGTGCTGGTGAGACTTCACTTGGAGTACTGTGGGCAGTTTTGGTCTCCTTATTTAAGAAAGGATGTGCTGACGTTGGAGAGGGTACAGAGAAGATTCACTGGAATGATTCCAGGAATGAGAGGGTTAACATATGAGGAACGCTTGTCCTCTCTTGGACTGTATTCCTTGGAGTTTAGAAGAATGAGGGGAGACCTCATAGAAACATTTCGAATCTTAAAAGGCATGGACAGAGTGGATGTGCCAAATTTGTTTCCCATGATGGGGGAGTCTAGTACGAGAGGGCATGACTTCAGGATTGAAGGGCGCCCTTTCAGAACAGAAATGCGAAAAAATTTTTTTAGTCAGAGAGTGGTGAATCTATGGAATTTGTTGCCATGGGCAGCAGTGGAGGCCAAGTCATTGGGTGTATTTAAGGCAGAGATTGATAGGTATCTGAGTAGGCAGGGCATCAAAGGTAATGGTGAGAAGGCGGGGCAGTGGGACTAAATAGGATAAAATGGAACAGCTCATGATAAAATTGCGGAACAGACTCGATGGACCGAATGGCCTACTTCTGCTCCTTTGTCTTATGGTCTTATAGTCTTATAGTATGTCAGTCGACTGGATTGCAGTGAGAATGTCACTGCGACCGTGGTTAGGTGAATATTTCAGTTCGACTAGTTGATGTGAGTACTTCCGTACGACTGTGGTGAGGTGAGTATATCAGATCGACAAGGGTGCGGTGAGTACGTCATTTCGACCCTGGTTAGGTGAATATTTCAGTTCAACTGGGCTAATCTGTGTATTTCCATTCGACTGTGGTGAGGTAAATATTTCAGATCGTTTGGAATGAGCAGAGTATTGCATTTCAACTGAGCTGAGGTGAGTATATCAGTTCGACAGGGGTAAGGTGAGAATTTCACTTTGACAGAAGTGATGTGAATATTTCATTCAGATTGAGGAGAGTTGTGTATTTCAGATTGACTGATGTGCAGTGGAATTTGCTTCTGACAGAGGTGATGTGAAGATTTCTTTTTAACTGCGGTAAGGTGAGTATTTCAGTTTGACTGGATTGCGGTGAGTATATCAATTAGACGGTGGTTCGGTGAATATTTCAGTTCGACTGGGGCGATGTGAGTACTTCCGTTCGACTGTGATGAAGTAAATATTCCAGATCGTTTGGAGTGAGGAAAGTATTTCCAATCGACTGGGGTGAGGTGAGTATTTTATTTTGACAGAAGTGATGTGAATATTTTATCCAGATTAAGTTGAGTTGTATATTTCAGATCGGTTGATTTGCAGTGTGAATTGCTTCTGACAGAGTTGATGTGAAGATTTCATTTTGACTGCAGTAAGGTGAGTGTTTCAGTCTGACTGGATTGCGGTGAGTATGTCAGTTCCACCGTGGTTAGGAGAATATTTCAGTTCGACTGGGGTGATGTCAGTCAATCTGTTCGACTGTGGTGAGGTAAGTATTTCAGATCGTTTGGAGTGAGGAGAGTATTTCAGTTTGACTGGGATAAGGTGAGTATTTCATATTGACAGAAGTGATGTGAATAGTTTATCAAGATTAAGTTGAGTTGTGTATTTCAGATCGACTGATTTGCAGTGGAATTTGCTTCTGACAGAGGTGATGTGAAGATTTCATTTTGACTGCGGTACATAGAAACATAGAAAATAGGTGCAGGAGTTGGCCATTCGGCCCTTCGAGCCTGCACCGCCATTTATTATGATCATGGCTGATCATCCAACTCAGAACCCCGCCCCAGCCTTCTCTCCATACCCCCTGACCCCCGCAGCCACAAGGGCCATATCTAACTCCCTCTTCAATATAGCCAATGAACTGGCCTCAACAGTTTCCTGTGGCAGAGAATTCCACAGATTCACCACTCTCTGTGTGAAGAAGTTTTTCCTAATCTCGGTCCTAAAAGGCTTCCCCTCTATCCTCAAACTGTGACCCCTCGTTCTGGACTTCCCCAACATCGGGAACAATCTTCCTGCATCTAGCCTGTCCAATCCCTTTAGGATCTTATACGTTTCAATCAGAACCCCCTCAATCTTCTAAATTCCAACGAGTACAAGCCCAGTTCATCCAGTCTTTCTTCATATGAAAGTCCTGCCATCCCAGGAATCAATCTGGTGAACCTTCTTTGTACTCCCTCTGTGGCAAAGATGTCTTTCCTCAGATTAGGGGACCAAAACTGCACACAATACTCCAGGTGTGGTCTCACCAAGGCCTTGTACAACTGCAGTAGTACCTCCCTGCTCCTGTACTCGAATCCTCTCGCTATAAATGCCAGCATACCATTCGCCTTTTTCACCGCCTGCTGTACCTGCATGCCCACTTTCAATGACTGGTGTATAATGACACCCAGGTCTCGTTGCACCTCCCCTTTTCCTAATCGGCCACCATTCAGATAATAATCTGTTTTCCTATTTTTGCCACCAAAGTGGATAATTTCACATTTATCCACATTAAATTGCATCTGCCATGAATTTGCCCACTCACCCAACCTATCCAAGTCACCCTGCACCCTCTTAGCATCCTTCTCACTGCGAACACTGCCTCCCAGCTTCGTGTCATCCGCAAACTTGGAGATGCTGCATTTAATTCCCTCATCCAAGTTATCAATATATATTGTAAACAACTGGGGTCCCAGCACTGAGCCTTGCGGTACCCCACTAGTCACTGCCTGCCATTCTGAAAAGGTCCCGTTTATTCCCACTCTTTGCTTCCTGTCTGCTAACCAATTCTCCACCCACACCAATACCTTACCCCCAATACCGTGTGCTTTAAGTTTGCACACCAATCTCCTGTGTGGGATCTTGTCAAAAGCCTTTTGAAAATCCAAATATACCACATCCACTGGTTCTCCCCTATCCACTCTACTAGTTACATCCTCAAAAAATTCTATGAGATTCGTCAGACTTGATTTTCCTTTCATAATCCATGCTGACTTTGTCCGATCATTTCACCGCTTTCCAAATGTGCTGTTATCACATCCTTGATAACTGACTCCAGCAGTTTCCCCACCACCGACGTTAGGCTAACCGGTCTATAATTCCCCGGTTTCTCTCTCCCTCCTTTTTTAAAAAGTGGAGTTACATTAGCCACCCTCCAATCCTCAGGAACTAGTCCAGAATCTAACGAGTTTTAAAAAATTATCACGAATGCATCCACTATTTCTTGGGCTACTTCCTTAAGCACTCTAGGATGCAGACCATCTGGCCCTGGGGATTTATCTGCCTTCAATCCCTTCAATTTACCTAACACCACTTCCCTACTAACATGTATTTCGCTGAATGGTGTGTACGGTGAGTGTTTCAGTTTGAATGGATTGCGTTGAGTTTGTCAGTTCCACCGTGGTTATGTGAATATTTCAGTTCGACTGGGGTGATGTGAGTCAATCCGTTCGACTGTGGTGAGATAAATATTTCAGATCGTTTGGAGTAAGCAGAGTATTTCAGTTCGACTGGGGTAAGGTGAGCATTTCATTTTGACAGAAGTGATGTGAATATTTTATCCAGATTGAGTAGAGTTGTGTATTTCAGATCGGCTGATTTGCAGTGTGAATTGCTTCTGACAGAGGAGATGTGAAGATTTCATTTTAACTGCAGTAAGGTGAGTATTTCAGTTTGACTGGTTTGCTGTGAGAATGTCGCTGCGACGTGCTTAGGTGAATATTTCAGTTCGACTAGTTGATGTGAGTACTTCCGTTCGACTGTGGTGAGGTGAGTATTTCAGATCGAATAGGGTGCGGTGAGTACATCATTTCGACCCTGGTTAGGTGAATATTTCAGTTCGACTGGGCTGATGTGTGTATTTCCGTTCGACTGTGGTGAGGTAAATATTTCAGATCGTTTGGAGTGAGCAGAGTATTGCATTTCAACTGAGGTGAGGTGAGTATATTAGTTCGACAGGGGTAAGCTGAGAATTTCATTTTGACAGAAGTGATGTGAATAATTTATTCAGATTGAGTTGTGTATTTAAGATCACTGATTTGCAGTATGAATTGCTTCTGACAGAGTTGATGTGAAGATTTCATTTTGACTGCAGTAAGGTGAGTATTTCAGTCTGACTGGATTGCGGTGAGTATGTCAGTTCCACCCTGGTTAGGAGAATATTTCAGTTCGACTGGGTGATGTCAGTCAATCCGTTCGACTGTGGTGAGGTAAGTATTTCAGATCGTTTGGAGTGAGGAGAGTATTTCAGTTCGCCTGGGATAAGGCGAGCATTTCATTTTGACAGAAATGATGTGAATAGTTTATCCAGATTAAGTTGAGTTGTGTATTTCAGATCGACTGATTTGCAGTGCAATTTGCTTCTGACAGAGGTGACGTGAGGATTTCAGTTTGACTGGGATTAGGTGAGTATTTCAGTTCGACTGGGGTGCCGTGAGTATGTCAGTTCGACAGTGGTTTGGTGAATATTTCAGTTCGACTGGGCTGATGTGTGTATTTCCATTCAACTGTGGTGAGGTAAATATTTCAGATCGTTTGAAGTGAGCAGAGTATTGCATTTCGACTGAGCTGAGGTGAGTATATCAGTTTGACAGGGGTAAGGTGAGAAATTCATTTTGACAGAAGTGATGTGAATATTTCATTCAGATTGAGGAGAGTTGTGTATTTCAGATTGACTGATGTGCATTGCAAATTGTATCTGACAGAGGTGATGTGAAGATTTCAGTTTGACTGTGGTGAGGTGGATATTTCAGTTTGACTGGATTGCGGTGAGTATATCAATTAGACGGTGGTTAGGTGAATATTTCAGTTCGACTGGGGCGATGTGAGTACTTCTGTTCGACTGTGATGAAGTAAATATTCCAGATCGTTTGGAGTGAGGAGAGTATTTCCGATCGACTGGGGTGAGATGTGTATTTCATTTTGACAGAAGTGATGTGAATAGTTTATCAAGATTAAGTTGAGTTTTGTATTTCAGATCGACTGATTTGCAGTGGAATTTGCTTCTGACAGAGGTGATGTGAAGATTTCATTTTGACTGCAGTAAGGTGAGAATTTCAGTCTGACTGGATTGCGGTGAGTATGTCAGTTCCACCGTGGTTAGGAGAATATTTCAGTTCGACTGGGCTGATGTGAATCAATCCGTTCGACTGTGGTGAGGTAAATATTTCAGATCGTTTGGAGTGAGCAGAGTATTTCAGTTCGACTGGGATAAGGTGAGCATTTCATTTTGACAGAAGTGATGTGAATTGTTTATCCAGATTGAGTAGAGTTGTGTATTTCAGATCGGCTGATTTGCAGTGTGAAATGCTTCTGACAGAGGTGTTGTGAAGAATTCAGTTTGACTGGAGTGCGGTGTGTATTTGAGTTCGACTGGGGTGCCGTGAGTACGTGAATTTGACAGTGGTTTGGTGAACATTTCAGTTCGACTGGGCTGATATGCGTACTTCCGTTCGACTGTGGTGAAGTAAATATTTCAGATTGCTTGGAGTGAGGATCGTATTTCAGTTCGCCTGGGATAAGGTGAGTATTTCATTTTGACAGAAGTGATGTGAATAGTTTATCCAGATTAAGTTGAGTTGTGTATTTCAGATCGACTGATTTGCAGTGCAATTTGGTTCTGACAGAGGTGACGTGAGGATTTCAGTTTGACTGGGATTAGGTGAGTATTTCAGTTCGACTGGGGTGCCGTGAGTATGTCAGTTCGACAGTGGTTTGGTGAATATTTCAGTTCGACTGGGCTGATGTGTGTATTTCCATTCAACTGTGGTGAGGTAAATATTTCAGATCGTTTGAAGTGAGCAGAGTATTGCATTTTGACTGAGATGAGGTGAGTATATCAGTTCGACAGGGGTAAGGTGAGAAATTCATTTTAACAGAAGTGATGTGAATATTTCATTCAGATTGAGGAGAGTTGTGTATTTCAGATTGACTGATGTGCAGTGCAAATTGTATCTGACAGAGGTGATGTGAAGATTTCAGTTTGACTGCGGTGAGGTGGATATTTCAGTTTGACTGGATTGCGGTGAGTATATCAATTAGACGGGGGTTAGGTGAATATTTCAGTTCGACTGGGGCGATGTGAGTACTTCCGTTCGACTGTGATGAAGTAAATATTGCAGATCGTTTGGAGTGAGGAGAGTATTTCCGATTGACTGGGGTGAGGTGAGTATTGCATTTTGACAGAAGTGATGTGAATAGTTTATCAAGATTAAGTTGAGTTTTGTATTTCAGATCGACTGATTTGCAGTGGAATTTGCTTCTGACAGAGGTGATGTGAAGATTTCATTTTGACTGCAGTAAGGTGAGTATTTCAGTCTGACTGGATTACGGTGAGTATGTCAGTTCCACCGTGGTTAGGAGAATATTTCAGTTCGACTGGGCTGATGTGAATCAATCCGTTCGACTGTGGTGAGGTAAATATTTCAGATCGTTTGGAGTGAGCAGAGTATTTCAGTTCGACTGGGGTAAGGTGAGCGTTTCGTTTTGACAGAAGTGATGTGAATTGTTTATCCAGATTGAGTAGAGTTGTGTATTTCAGATAGGCTGATTTGCAGTGTGAAATGCTTCTGACAGAGGTGTTGTGAAGAATTCAGTTTGACTGGAGTGCGGTGTGTATTTGAGTTCGACTGGGGTGCCGTGAGTATGTGAATTTGACAGTGGTTTGGTGAACATTTCAGTTCGACTGGGCTGATATGCATACTTCCGTTCGACTGTGGTGAAGTAAATATTTCAGATTGCTTGGAGTGAGGAGCGTATTGCAGTTCGACTGGAGTAAGGTGAATATTTCATTTTGACAGAAGTGATGTGAATATTTTATCCAGATTGAGCAGAGTTGTGTATTTGAGATCGGCTGATTTGCGGTGTGAATTGCTTCTGCCAGAGGTGATGTGAAGATTTCTTTTTAACTGCGGTAAGGTGAGTATTTCAGTTTGACTGGTTTGCGGTGAGAATGTCAGTTCCACCGTGGTTAGGGGAATATTTCATTTCGACTGGGGTGATGTGAGTCAATCCGTTCGACTGTGGTGAGGTAAATTTTTCAGATCGTTTGGAGTGAGCAGGGTATTTCAGTTCGACTGGGGTAAGGTGAGCATTTCATTTTCACAGAGGTGTTGTGAATATTTCATTCAGATTGAGGAGAGTTGTGTATTTCAGATTGACTGATTTGCAGTGTAATTTGGTTCTGACAGAGGTAACATGAGGATTTCAGTTTGACTGGGGTTAGGTGAGTATGTCAGTTCGACAGTGGTTTGGTGAATATTTCAGTTCGACTGGGCTGATGTGTGTATTTCCATTCGACTGTGGTGAGGTAAATATTTCAGATCGTTTGGAGTGAGCAGAGTATTTCAGTTCGACTGGGGTAAGGTGAGCATTTCATTTTGACAGAAGTGATGTGAATTGTTTATCCAGATTGAGTAGAGTTGTGTATTTCAGATCGGCTGATTTGCAGTGTGAAATGCTTCTGACAGAGGTGTTGTGAAGAATTCAGTTTGACTGGAGTGCGGTGTGTATTTGAGTTCGACTGGGGTGCCGTGAGTATGTGAATTTGACAGTGGTTTGGTGAACATTACAGTTCGACTGGGCTGATATGCGTACTTCCGTTCGACTGTGGTGAAGTAAATATTTCAGATTGCTTGGAGTGAGGAGCGTATTGCAGTTCGACTGGAGTAAGGTGAATATTTCATTTTGACAGAAGTGATGTGAATATTTTATCCAGATTGAGCAGAGTTGTGTATTTGAGATCGGCTGATTTGCGGTGTGAATTGCTTCTGCCAGAGGTGATGTGAAGATTTCTTTTTAACTGCGGTAAGGTGAGTATTTCAGTTTGACTGGTTTGCGGTGAGAATGTCAGTTCCATCGTGGTTAGGGGAATATTTCATTTCGACTGGGGTGATGTGAGTCAATCCGTTCGACTGTGGTGAGGTAAGTATTACAGATCGTTTGGAGGGAGGAGAGTATTTCAGTTCGACTGGGATAAGGTGAGTATTTCATTTTGACAGAAGTGATGTGTATAGTTTATCCAGATTAAGTTGAGTTGTGTATTTCAGATCGACTGATTTGCAGTGCAATTTGGTTCTGACAGAGGTGACGTGAGGATTTCAGTTTGTCTGGGGTTAGGTGAGTATTTCAGTTCGATTGGGATGCCGTGAGTATGTCAGTTTGACAGTGGTTTGGTGAATATTTCAGTTCGATTGGGCTGATGTGTGTATTTCCATTCGACTGTGGTGAGGTAAATATTTCAGATCGTTTGGAGTTAGCAGAGTATTGCATTTCGACTGAGCTGAGGTGAGTATATCTGTTTGACAGGGGTAAGGTGAGAATTTCATTTTGACAGAAGTGATGTGAATATTTCATTGAGATTGAGAAGAGTTGTGTATTTCAGATTGACTGATGTGCAGTGCAAATTGCATCTGACAGAGGTGATGTGAAGATTTCAGTTTGACTGCGGTGAGGTGGGTATTTCAGTTTGACTGGATTGCGGTGAGTATATCATGTAGACGGTGGTTAGGTGAATATTTCAGTTCGACTGGGGCGATGTGAGTACTTCCGTTCGACTGTGATGGAGTAAATATTGCAGATCGTTTGGAGTGAGGAGAGTATTTCCGATTGACTGGGGTGAGGTGAGTATTGTATTTTGACTGAAGTGATGTGAATAGTTTATCAAGATTAAGTTGAGTTTTGTATTTCAGATCGACTGATTTGCAGTGGAATTTGCTTCTGACAGAGGTGATGTGAGGATTTCATTTTGACTGCAGTAAGGTGAGTATTTCAGTCTGACTGGATTACGGTGAGTATGTCAGTTCCACCGTGGTTAGGAGAATATTTCAGTTCGACTGTGGTGATGTGAATCAATCCGTTCGACTGTGGTGAGGTAAATATTTCAGATCGTTTGGAGTGAGCGGAGTATTTCAGTTCGACTGGGGTAAGGTGAGCATTTCATTTTGATAGAAGTGATGTGAATTGTTGATCCAGATTGAGTAGAGTTGTGTATTTCAGATCGCTGATTTGCAGTGTGAAATGCTTCTGACAGAGGTGTTGTGAAGAATTCAGTTTGACTGGAGTGCGGTGTGTATTTGAGTTCGACTGGGGTGCCGTGAGTACGTGAATTTGACAGTGGTTTGGTGAACATTTCAGTTCGACTGGGCTGATATGCGTACTTCCGTTCGACTGTGGTGAAGTAAATATTTCAGATTGCTTGGAGTGAGGAGCGTATTGCAGTTCGACTGGAGTAAGGTGAATATTTCATTTTGACAGAAGTGATGTGAATATGTTATCCAGATTGAGCAGAGTTGTGTATTTGAGATCGGCTGATTTGCGGTGTGAATTGCTTCTGCCAGAGGTGATGTGAAGATTTCTTTTTAACTGCGGTAAGGTGAGTATTTCAGTTTGACTGGTTTGCGGTGAGAATGTCAGTTCCACCGTGGTTAGGTGAATATTTCAGTTCGACTGGGGTGATGTGAGTCAATGCGTTCGACTGTGGTGAGGTAAGTATTTCAGATCGTTTGGAGGGAGGAGAGTATTTCAGTTCGACTGGGGTAAGGTGAGCATTTCATTTTGACAGAAGTGATGTGAATTGTTTATCCAGATTGAGTAGAGTTGTGTATTTCAGATCGGCTGATTTGCAGTGTGAAATGCTTCTGACAGAGGTGTTGTGAAGAATTCAGTTTGACTGGAGTGCGGTGTGTATTTGAGTTCGACTGGGGTGCCGTGAGTATGTGAATTTGACAGTGGTTTGGTGAACATTACAGTTCGACTGGGCTGATATGCGTACTTCCGTTCGACTGTGGTGAAGTAAATATTTCAGATTGCTTGGAGTGAGGAGCGTATTGCAGTTCGACTGGAGTAAGGTGAATATTTCATTTTGACAGAAGTGATGTGAATATTTTATCCAGATTGAGCAGAGTTGTGTATTTGAGATCGGCTGATTTGCGGTGTGAATTGCTTCTGCCAGAGGTGATGTGAAGATTTCTTTTTAACTGCGGTAAGGTGAGTATTTCAGTTTGACTGGTTTGCGGTGAGAATGTCAGTTCCATCGTGGTTAGGGGAATATTTCATTTCGACTGGGGTGATGTGAGTCAATCCGTTCGACTGTGGTGAGGTAAGTATTACAGATCGTTTGGAGGGAGGAGAGTATTTCAGTTCGACTGGGATAAGGTGAGTATTTCATTTTGACAGAAGTGATGTGTATAGTTTATCCAGATTAAGTTGAGTTGTGTATTTCAGATCGACTGATTTGCAGTGCAATTTGGTTCTGACAGAGGTGACGTGAGGATTTCAGTTTGTCTGGGGTTAGGTGAGTATTTCAGTTCGATTGGGATGCCGTGAGTATGTCAGTTTGACAGTGGTTTGGTGAATATTTCAGTTCGATTGGGCTGATGTGTGTATTTCCATTCGACTGTGGTGAGGTAAATATTTCAGATCGTTTGGAGTTAGCAGAGTATTGCATTTCGACTGAGCTGAGGTGAGTATATCTGTTTGACAGGGGTAAGGTGAGAATTTCATTTTGACAGAAGTGATGTGAACATTTCATTGAGATTGAGAAGAGTTGTGTATTTCAGATTGACTGATGTGCAGTGCAAATTGCATCTGACAGAGGTGATGTGAAGATTTCAGTTTGACTGCGGTGAGGTGGGTATTTCAGTTTGACTGGATTGCGGTGAGTATATCATTTAGACGGTGGTTAGGTGAATATTTCAGTTCGACTGGGGCGATGTGAGTACTTCCGTTCGACTGTGATGGAGTAAATATTGCAGATCGTTTGGAGTGAGGAGAGTATTTCCGATTGACTGGGGTGAGGTGAGTATTGTATTTTGACTGAAGTGATGTGAATAGTTTATCAAGATTAAGTTGAGTTTTGTATTTCAGATCGACTGATTTGCAGTGGAATTTGCTTCTGACAGAGGTGATGTGAAGATTTCATTTTGACTGCAGTAAGGTGAGTATTTCAGTCTGACTGGATTACGGTGAGTATGTCAGTTCCACCGTGGTTAGGAGAATATTTCAGTTCGACTGTGGTGATGTGAATCAATCCGTTCGACTGTGGTGAGGTAAATATTTCAGATCGTTTGGAGTGAGCGGAGTATTTCAGTTCGACTGGGGTAAGGTGAGCATTTCATTTTGATAGAAGTGATGTGAATTGTTGATCCAGATTGAGTAGAGTTGTGTATTTCAGATCGCTGATTTGCAGTGTGAAATGCTTCTGACAGAGGTGTTGTGAAGAATTCAGTTTGACTGGAGTGTGGTGTGTATTTGAGTTCGACTGGGGTGCCGTGAGTACGTGAATTTGACAGTGGTTTGGTGAACATTTCAGTTCGACTGGGCTGATATGCGTACTTCCGTTCGACTGTGGTGAAGTAAATATTTCAGATTGCTTGGAGTGAGGAGCGTATTGCAGTTCGACTGGAGTAAGGTGAATATTTCATTTTGACAGAAGTGATGTGAATATGTTATCCAGATTGAGCAGAGTTGTGTATTTGAGATCGGCTGATTTGCGGTGTGAATTGCTTCTGCCAGAGGTGATGTGAAGATTTCTTTTTAACTGCGGTAAGGTGAGTATTTCAGTTTGACTGGTTTGCGGTGAGAATGTCAGTTCCACCGTGGTTAGGTGAATATTTCAGTTCGACTGGGGTGATGTGAGTCAATGCGTTCGACTGTGGTGAGGTAAGTATTTCAGATCGTTTGGAGGGAGGAGAGTATTTCAGTTCGACTGGGATAAGGTGAGTATTTCATTTTGACAGAAGTGATGTGAATATTTTATCCAGATTGAGCAGAGTTGTGTATTTGAGATCGGCTGATTTGCGGTGTGAATTGCTTCTGCCAGAGGTGATGTGAAGATTTCTTTTTAACTGCGGTAAGGTGAGTATTTCAGTTTGACTGGTTTGCGGTGACAATGTCAGTTCCAACGTGGTTAGGGGAATATTTCATTTCGACTGGGGTGATGTGAGTCAATCCGTTCGACTGTGGTGAGGTAAATATTTCAGATCGTTTGGAGTGAGCAGGGTACTTCAGTTCGACTGGGGTAAGGTGAGCATTTCATTTTCACAGAGGTGATGTGAATATTTCATTCAGATTGAGGAGAGTTGTGTATTTCAGATTGACTGATTTGCAGTGCAATTTGGTTCTGACAGAGGTGACGTGAGGATTTCAGTTTGACTGGGGTTAGGTGAGTATTTCAGTTCAACTGGGGTGCCGTGAGTATGTCAGTTCGACAGTGGTTTGGTGAATATTTCAGTTCGACTGGGCTGATGTGTGTATTTCCATTCAACTGTGGTGAGGTAAATATTTCAGATCGTTTGAAGTGAGCAGAGTATTGCATTTTGACTGAGATGAGGTGAGTATATCTGTTTGACAGGGGTAAGGTGAGAATTCCATTTTGACAGAAGTGATGTGAATATTTCATTGAGATTGAGAAGAGTTGTGTATTTCAGATTGACTGATGTGCAGTGCAAATTGCATCTGACAGAGTTGATGTAAAGATTTCAGTGTGACTGCGGTGAGGTGGGTATTTCAGTTTGACTGGATTGAGGTGAGTAAATCAATTAGACGGTGGTTAGGTGAATATTTCAGTTTGACTGGGGCGATGTGAGTACTTCCGTTCGACTGTGATGAAGTAAATATTGCAGATCGTTTGGAGTGAGCAGAGTATTTCAGTTCGACTGGGGTAAGGTGAGCATTTCATTTTGACAGAAGTGATGTGAATTGTTTATCCAGATTGAGTAGAGTTGTGTATTTCAGATCGTCTGATTTGCAGTGTGAAATGCTTTTGACAGAGGTGTTGTGAAGAATTCAGTTTGACTGGAGTGCGGTGTGTATTTGAGTTCAACTGGGGTGCCGTGAGTATGTGAATTTGACAGTGGTTTGGTGAACATTTCAGTTCGACTGGGCTGATATGCGTACTTCCGTTGGACTGTGGTGAAGTAAATATTTCAGGTTGCTTGGAGTGAGGAGCGTATTGCAGTTCGACTGGAGTAAGGTGAATATTTCATTTTGACAGAAGTGATGTGAATATTTTATCCAGATTGAGCAGAGTTGTGTATTTGAGATCGGCTGATTTGCGGTGTGAATTGCTTCTGCCAGAGGTGATGTGAAGATTTCTTTTTAACTGCGGTAAGGTGAGTATTTCAGTTTGACTGGTTTGCGGTGACAATGTCAGTTCCAACGTGGTTAGGGGAATATTTCATTTCGACTGGGGTGATGTGAGTCAATCCGTTCGACTGTGGTGAGGTAAATATTTCAGATCGTTTGGAGTGAGCAGAGTATTGCATTTCGACTGAGGTGAGGTGAGTATATCAGTTCGACAGGGTTAAGCTGAGAATTTCATTTTGACAGAAGTGATGTGAATACTTTATTCAGATTGAGTTGAGTTGTGCATTTAAGATCACTGATTTGCAGTGTAAATTGCTTCTGACAGAGGTGATATGAAGATATCATTTTGACTGCGGTAAGGTGAGTATTTCTGTCTGACCATATTGCGGTGAATATGTCAGTTCCACCGTGGTTAGGAGAATATTTCAGTTCGATTGGGGTGATGTCAGTCAATCCGTTCGACTGTGGTGAGGTAAGTATTTCAGATCGTTTGGAGTGAGGAGAGTATTTCAGTTCGACAGGGATAAGGTGAGTATTTCATTTTGACAGAAATGATGTGTATAGTTTATCCAGATTAAGTTGAGTTGTGTATTTCAGATCGACTGATTTGCAGTGCAATTTGGTTCTGACAGAGGTGACGTGAGGATTTCAGTTTGACTGGGGTTAGATGAGTATATCAGTTCGATTGGGGAGCCGTGAGTATGTCAGTTCGACAGTGGTTTGGTGAATATTTCAGTTCGATTGGGCTGATATGTGTATTTCCATTCGACTGTGGTGA
This sequence comes from Mobula hypostoma, assembly GCF_963921235.1. Lineage (NCBI taxonomy): Eukaryota > Metazoa > Chordata > Chondrichthyes > Myliobatiformes > Myliobatidae > Mobula > Mobula hypostoma. Next base: position 147,647,750 of record NC_086098.1, read on the forward strand.
GGTAAATATTTCAGATCGTTTGGAGTTAGCAGAGTATTGCATTTCGACTGAGCTGAGGTGAGTATATCTGTTTGACAGGAGTAAGGTGAGCATTTCATTTTGACAGAAGTGATGTGAATATTTTATCCAGATTGAGTGGAGTTGTGTATTTCACATCGGCTGATTTGCAGTGCGAAATGCTTCTGACAGAGGTGATGTGAGGATTTCATTTTAACTGCGGCAAGGTGAGTATTTCAGTTTGACTGGTTTGCGGTGAGAATGTCACTGCGACCGTGGTTAGGCGAATATTTCAGTTCGACTAGTTGATGTGAGTACTTCCGTTCGACTGTGGAGAGGTGAGTATTTCAGATCGACTAGGGTGCGGTGAGTATATCAGTTCGACAGGGGTAAGGTGAGAATTTCATTTTGACAGAAGTGATGTGAATATTTTATCCAGATTGAGTTGAATTGTGTATTTCAGATCGACTGATTTGCAGTGGAATTTGCTTCTGACAGAGGTGATGTGAAGATTTCATTTTGACTGCGGTACGGTGAGTGTTTCAGTTTGACTGGATTGCGTTGAGTTTGTCAGTTCCACCGTGGTTAGGTGAATATTTCAGTTCGACTGTGGTGATGTGAGTCAATCCGTTCGACTGTGGTGAGGTAAATATTTCAGATCGTTTGGAGTGAGCAGAGTATTTCCGATCGACTGGGGTAAGGTGAGGATTTCATTTTGACAGAAGTGATGTGAATATTTTATCCAGATTGAGTGGAGTTGTGTATTTCACATCGGCTGATTTGCAGTGTGAAATGCTTCTGACAGAGGTGATGTGAGGATTTCATTTTAACTGCGGCAAGGTGAGTATTTCAGTTTGACTGGTTTGCGGTGAGAATGTCACTGCGACCGTTGTTAAATGAATATTTCAGTTTGACTAGTTGATGTGAGTACTTCCGTTCGACTGTGGTGAGGTGAGTATTTCAGATCGACTAGGGTGAGGTGAGTATGTCATTTCGACCCTGGTTAGGTGAATATTTCAGTTCGACTCGGCTGATGTGTGTATTTCCATTCGACTGTGGTGAGGTAAATATTTCAGATCGGTTGGAGTGAGCAGAGTATTGCATTTCGACTGAGCTGAGGTGAGTATATCAGTTCGACAGGGGTAAGGTGAGAATTTCATTTTGACAGAAGTGATGTGAATATTTCATTCAGATTGAGGAGAGTTGGGTATTTCAGATTGACTGATGTGCAGTGGAATTTGCTTCTGACAGAGGTGATGTGAAGATTTCATTTTGACTGCGGTGAGGTGGGTATTCCAGTTTGACTGGATTGCGGTGAGTATATCAATTAGACGGTGGTTAGGTGAATATTTCAGTTCGACTGGGGCGATGTGAGTACTTCAGTTCGTCTGTGATGAAGTTAATATTCCAGATCGTTTGGAGTGAGGAAAGTATTTCCGATCGACTGGGGTGAGGTGAGAGTTTTATTTTGACAGAAGTGATGTGAATATTTTATCCAGATTGAGTAGAGTTGTGTATTTCAGATCGGCTGATTTGCAGTGTGAATTGCTTCTGACAGAGTTGATGTGAAGATTTCATTTTAACTGCGGTAAAGTGAGTATTTCAGTTTGACTGGTTTGCGGTGAGAATGTCACTGCGACCGTTGTTAGGTGACTATTTCAGTTCGACTAGTTGATGTGAGTACTTCCGTTGGATAGTGGTGAGGTGAGTATTTCAGATCGACTAGGGTGCGGTGAGTATGTCATTTCGACCCTGGTTAGGTGAATATCTCAGTTCGACTGGGCTGATGTGTGTATTTCCGTTCGACTGTGGTGACGTAAATATTTCAGATCATTTGGAGTGAGCAGAGTATTGCATTTCGACTGAGGTGAGGTGAGTATATGAATTCGACAGAGGAGAGCTGAGAATTTTCATTTTGACAGAGGTGATGTGAATACTTCATTTAGATTGAGTTGAGTTGTGTATTTAAGATCACTGATTTGCAGTGTGAATTGCATCTGACAGAGTTGATGTGAAGATATCATTGTGACTGCAGTAAGGTGAGTATTTCTGTCTGACCATATTGATGTAAATATGTCAGTTCCACCGTGGTTAGGAGAATATTTCAGTTCGATTGGGGTGATGTCAGTCAATCCGTTCGACTGTGGTGAGGTAAGTATTTCAGATCGTTTGGAGGGAGGAGAGTATTTCAGTTCGACTGGGATAAGGTGAGTATTTCATTTTGACAGAAGTGATGTGTATAGTTTATCCAGATTAAGTTGAGTTGTGTATTTCAGATCGACTGATTTGCAGTGCAATTTGGTTCTGACAGTGGTGACGTGAGGACCTCAATTTGACTGGGGTTAGGTGAGTATTTCAGTTCGATTGGGGTGCCGTGAGTATGTCAGTTCGACAGTGGTTTGGTGAATATTTCAGTTCGATTGGGCTGATGTGTGTGTTTCCATTCGACTGTGGTGAGGTAAATATTTCAGATCGTTTGGAGTTAGCAGAGTATTGCATTTCGACTGAGCTGAGGTGAGTATATCTGTTTGACAGGGGTAAGGTGAGAATTTCATTTTGACAGAAGTGATGTGAGTATTTCATTGAGATTGAGAAGAGTTGTGTATTTCAGATTGACTGATGTGCAGTGCAAATTGCATCTGACAGAGGTGATGTGAAGATTTCAGTTTGACTGCGGTGAGGTGGGTATTTCAGTTTGACTGGATTGCGGTGGGTATATCAATTAGACGGTGGTTAGGTGAATATTTCAGTTCGACTGGGGTGATGTGAGTACTTCCGTTCGACTGTGATGAAGTAAATATTGCAGATCGTTTGGAGTGAGGAGAGTATTTCCGATTGACTGGGGTGAGGTGTGTATTCCATTTTGACAGAAGTGATGTGAATAGTTTATCAAGATTAAGTTGAATTGTGTATTTCAGATCGACTGATTTGCAGTGGAATTTGCTTCTGACAGAGGTGATGTGAAGATTTCATTTTGACTGCGGTACGGTGAGTGTTTCCGTTTGACTGGATTGCGTTGAATTTGTCAGTTCCACCGTGGATAGGTGAATATTTCAGTTCGACTGGGGTGATGTGAGTCAATCCGTTCGACTGTGGTGAGGTAAATATTTCAGATCGTTTGAAGTGAGCAGAGTATTTCCGATTGACTGGGGTAAGGTGAGCATTTCATTTTGACAGAAGTGATGTGAATATTTTATCCAGATTGAGTGGAGTTGTGTATTTCACATCGGCTGATTTGCAGTGTGAAATGCTTCTGACAGAGGTGATGTGAGGATTTCATTTTAACTGCGGTAAGGTGAGTAATTCAGTTTGACTGGTTTGCGGTGAGAATGTCACTGCGACCGTGGTTAGGCGAATATTTCAGTTCGACTAGTTGATGTGAGTACTTCCGTTCGACTGTGGTGAGGTGAGTATTTCAGATCGACTAGGGTGCGGTGAGTATGTCATTTCGACCCTGGTTAGGTGAATATTTCAGTTCGACTGGGCTGATGTGTGTATTTCCGTTCGACTGTGGTGAGGTAAATATTTCAGATCGGTTGGAGTGAGCAGAGTATTGCCTTTCGACTGAGCTGAGGTGAGTATATCAGTTCGACAGGGGTAAGGTGAGAATTTCATTTTGCCAGAAGTGATGTGAATATTTCATTCAGATTGAGGAGAGTTGTGTATTTCAGATTGACTGATGTGCAGTGGAATTTGCTTCTGACAGAGGTGATGTGAAGATTTCATTTTGACTGCGGTGAGGTGGGTATTTCAGTTTGACTGGATTGCGGTGAGTATATCAATTAGACGGTGGTTAGGTGAATATTTCAGTTCGACTGGGGCGATGTAGGTACTTCCGTTCGACTGTGATGAAGTAAATATTCCAGATCGTTTGGAGTGAGGAGAGTATTTCCGATCGACTGGGGTGAGGTGAGTGTTTTATTTTGACAGAAGTGATGTGAATATTTTATCCAGATTGAGTAGAGTTGTGTATTTCAGATCGGCTGATTTGCAGTGTGAATTGCTTCTGACAGAGTTGATGTGAAGATTTCATTTTAACTGCGGTAAAGTGAGTATTTCAGTTTGACTGGTTTGCGGTGTGAATGTCACTGCGACCGTGGTTAGGTGAATATTTCAGTTCGACTAGTTGATGTGAGTACTTCCGTTGGATAGTGGTGAGGTGAGTATTTCAGATCAACTAGGGTGCGGTGAGTATGTCATTTCGACCCTGGTTAGCTGAATATCTCAGTTCGACTTGGCTGATGTGTGTATTTCCGTTCGACTGTGGTGAGGTAAATATTTCAGATCGTTTGGAGTGAGCAGAGTATTGCATTTTGACTGAGGTGAGGTGAGTATATCAGTTCGACAGGGGTAAGCTGAGAATTTTCATTTTGACAGAAGTGATGTGAATACTTTATTTAGATTGAGTTGAGTTGTGTATTTAAGATCACTGATTTGCAGTGTGAATTGCTTCTGCCAGAGGTGATGTGAAGATTTCTTTTTAACTGCGGTAAGGTGAGTATTTCAGTTTGACTGGTTTGCGGTGAGAATGTCAGTTCCACCGTGGTTAGGTGAATATTTCAGTTTGACTAGGGTGATGTGAGTCAATCCGTTCAACTGTGGTGAGGTAAATATTTCAGATCGTTTGGAGTGAGCGGAGTATTTCAGTTCGACTGGGGTAAGGTGAGTATTTTATTTTGACAGAGGTAATGTGAATATTTTATCCAGATTGAGTAGAGTTGTGTATTTCAGATCGGCTGATTTGCAGTGTGAATTGCTTCTGACAGAGGTGATGTGAAGATTTCAATTTAACTGCGGTAAATTGAGTATTTAAGTTTGACTGGTTTGCGGTGAGAATGTCACTGCGACTGTGGTTAGGTGAATATTTCAGTTCGACTAGTTGATGTGAGTACTTCCGTTCGACTGTGGTGAGGTGATTATTTCAGATCGACTAGGGTGTGGAGAGTATGTCACTTCGACCCTGGTTAGGTGAATATTTCAGTTCGACTGCGCTGATGTGTGCATTTAATTTCGACTGTGGTGTGGTAAATATTTGTGATCTTTTGCAGTAAGCAGAGTATTGCATTTCGACTGAGGTGAGGTGAGTATATCAGTTCGACAGGGGTAAGGTAAGAATTTCATTTTGACAGAAGTGATGTGAATATTTCATTCAGATTAGGGGAGAGTTGTGTATTTCAGATTGACTGATGTGCAGTGCAAATTGCATCTGACAGAGGTGATGTGAAGATTTCAGTTTGACTGCGGTGAGGTGGGTATTTCAGTTTGGCTGGATTGCAGTGAGTATATCAGTTAGACGGTGGTTCGGTGAATATTTCAGTTCGACTGGGGTGATGTGAATACTTCCGTTCGACTGTGGTGAAGTAAATATCCCAAATCATTTGGAGTGAGGAGAGTATTTCAGATCGACTGGGGTGAGATGAGTATTTCATTTTGACAGAAGTGATGTGAATAGTTTATGAAGATTAAGTTGAGTTGTGTATTTCAGATCAACTGATTTGCAGTGGAATTTGCTTCTGACAGAGGTGATGTGAAGATTTCATTTTGACTGTGGTACGGTGAGTGTTTCGGTTTGACTGGATTGCGTTGAGTTTGTCATTTCCACCGTGGTTAGGTGAATATTTCAGTTCAACTGGGGTGATGTGAGTCAATCCGTTCGACTGTGGTGAAGTAAATATTTCAGATCGTTTGGAGTGAGGAGCGTATTGCAGTTCGACTGGGGTGAGGTGAAAATTTTATTTTGACAGAAGTGATGTGAATATTTTACCCAGATTTAGTAGAGACTTGTATTTCGGATCGGCTGATTTGCAGTGCTATTTGCTTCTGACGGAGGTGATGTGAAGATTTCAGTTTGACCTGGTGAGGTGAGTATTTCAGATCCACAAGGGTGTGGTGAGTATGTCAGTTCGACCGTGGTTAGGTGCAGATTTCAGTTCGACTGTGCTGATGTGTGTATTTCTGTTCGACTGTGGTGAGGTAAATATTTCAGATTGTTTGTAGTGAGCAGAGTATTGCATTTCGACTGAGGTGAGGTGAGTATATCAGTTCGACTGGGGTATGTTGAGTATTTCATTTTGACAGAAGTGATGTGAATACTTTATCCAGATAGAGTTGAGTTGTGTATTTCAGATCGGCTGATTTGCAGTGTGATTTGCTTCTGACAGAGGTGATGTGAAGATTTCAGTTTGACTGGGGTGAGATGAGTATTTCAGATCCACAAGGGTGCAGTGAGTATGTAATTTCGACCGTGGTTAGGTGAATATTTCAGTTCGACTGGGGAGATTTGAGTACTTCTGTTTGTCTGTGGTGAGGTAAATATTTCAGATCGTTTGGAGTGAGCAGAGTATTGCATTTCAAATGAGGTGTGGTGAGTATATCAGTTTGACAGGGGTAAGGTGAGAATTTCATTTTGACAGAAGTGATGTGAATATTTTATCCAAATTGTGTAGAGTTGTGTATTTCAGATCGGCTGATTTGCAGTGCAATTTGCTTCTGAAGTGGTGTTGTGAAGATTTCAGTTTGACAGGAGTGAGGTGTGTATTTCAGTTCGACTGGGGTGCCGTGAGTATGTCAGTTCGACAGTGGTTTGGTGAACATTTCAGTTTGACTGGGCTGATGTGAGTACTTCCGTTCGACTGTGGTGAAGTAAATATTTCAGATCGTTTGGAGTGAGGAGCGTATTGCAGTTCGACTTGGGTAAGGTGAATATTTCATTTTGTCAGAAGTGATGTGAATATTTCATTCAGATTGAGGTGAGTTGTGTATTTCAGATCGACTGATTTGCAGTACGAATTACTTCTGACAGAGGTGATGTGAAGATTACAGTTTGACTGCTGTGAGGTTAGTATTTCAGATTGACTGGATTGCGGTGAGAACGTCACTACGACCGTGGTTAGCTGAATATTTCAGTTCGACTGGTCTGATGTGAGTACTTCTGTTCGACTGTGCTGAGGTAAATATTTCAGATCGTTAGGAGTGAGCAGAGTATTGCATTTCAAATGAGGTGTGGTGAGTATATCAGTTCGACAGGGGTAAGGTGAGAATTTCATTTTGACAGAAGTGATGTGAATATTTTATCCAGATTGAGTAGAGTTGTGTATTTCAGATTGGCTGATTTGCAGTGTGAATTGCTTCTGCCAGAGGTGATGTGAAGATTTCTTTTTAACTGCGGTAAGGTGAGTATTTCAGTTTGACTGGTTTGCGGTGAGAATGTCAGTTCCACCGTGGTTAGGTGAATATTTCAGTTCGACTGGGGTGATGTGAGTCAATCCGTTCGACTGTGGTGAGGTAAATATTTCAGATCGTTTGGAGTGAGCAGAGTATTGCATTTCGACTGAGGTGAGGTGAGTATATCAGTTCGACTGGGGTAAGGTGAGAATTTCATTTTGACAGAAGTGATGTGAATATTTCATTCAAGTTGAGGTGGGTTGTGTATTTCAGATTGACTGATTTGCAGTGCGAATTGCTTCTGACAGAGGTGATGTGAAGATTTCAGTTTGACTGCTGTGAGGTGAATATTTCAGTTCGACTGGGGTGATGTGAGTACTTCCGTTCGACTGTGGTTAGGTAAGTATTTCAGATCGTTTTGAGTGAGGAGAATATTTCTGTTCGACTCGGGTGAGGTGAGTATATCAGTTCGACTGGGGTATGTTGAGTATTTCATTTTGACAGAAGTGATGTGAATATTTTATCCAGATTGAATTGAGTTGTGTATTTCAGATCGGCTGATTTGCAGTGTGATTTGCTTCTGACAGAGGTGATATGAAGATTTCAGTTTGACTGGGGTGAGATGAGCATTTCAGATCCACAAGGGTGCAGTGAGTATGTTAGTTCGACCGTGATTAGGTGAATATTTCAGATCGTTTGGAGTGAGGAGAGTATTTCAGTTCGACGGGTGTGAGGTTAATGTTTCAGTTCGACTGGACTGAGGTGAGTATTTTAGTTCCAGTGTGTTGAAGTGAGTATTTGAGATTGACTGGGCTTTGGTGAATATTTCAGTTCGACTGTGGTGCTATAAGTATTTTAGTTCGACTGTGGTGAAGTAAATATTTCAGATCGTTTGGAGAGAGGAGCGTATGGCAGTTCGACCTGGGTAAGGTGACTATTTCAGTTTGACCAAAGTGATGTGAATATTTTATCCAAATTGTGCAGAGTTGTGTATTTCAGATCGACTGATTTGTAGTACAATTTGCTTGTGACAGAGGTGATGTGAAGATTTCAGTTTTACTGGGGTGAGGTAAGTATTTCAGATCAACTAGGGTGTGGTGAGTATGTCAGTTCAACCGTGGTTAGGTGAGTATTTGAGTTCGACTGTGTTGTTGTGTGTATTTCCATTCGATTGTGGTGAGGTAAATACGTCAGATCGTTTGGAGTGAGCAGAGTATTGGATTTCGACTGAGGTGAGGTGAGTACATCAGTTCGACAGGGGTGAGGTGAGAATTTCATTTTGACAGAAGTGATGTGAATATTTCATTCAGATTGAGGAGAGTTGTGTACTTCAGATTGACTGATGTGCAGTGCAAATTGCATCTGACAGAGGTGATGTGAAGATTTCAGTTTGACTGCGGCGAGGTGGGTATTTCAGTTTGACTGGATTGCGGTGGGTATATCAATTAGACGGTGGTTAGGTGAATATTTCATTTCGGCTGGGGCGATGTGAGTACTTCTGTTCGACTGTGATGAAGTAAATATTCCAGATCGTTTGGAGTGAGGAGAGTATTTCCGATTTTCTGGGGTGAGGTGAGTATTTAATTTTGATAGAAGTGATGTGAATAGTTTATGAAGATTAAGTTGAGTCGTGTATTTCAGATCGACTGATTTGCAGTGGAATTTGCTTCTGACAGAGGTGATGTGAAGATTTCATTTTGACTGCGGTATGGTGAGTGTTTCAGTTTGCCTGGATTGCGTTGAGTTGGTAGTACCACCGTGGTTAGGTGAATATTTCAGTTTGACTGGGGTGATGTGAGTCAATCCGTTCGACTGTGGTGAGGTAAATATTTCAGATCGTTTGGAGTGACCGGAGTATTTCAGTTCGACTGGGGTGAGGTGAGTATTTCAGATCGATTAGGGTGCGGTGAGTATGTCATTTCGACCCTGGTTAGGTGAATATTTCAGTTCGACTGGGTTGTTGGGTGTATTTCCGTTTGACTGTGGTGAAGTAAATATTCCAAATCGTTTGGAGTGAGGAGAGTATTTCAGATCGACAGGGGTGAGGTGAGAATTTCATTTTGACAGAAGTGATGTGAATATTTCATTCAGATTGAGGAGAGTTGTGTACTTCAGATTGACTGATGTGCAGTGCAAATTGCATCTGACAGAGGTGATGTGAAGATTTCAGTTTGACTGCGGCGAGGTGGGTATTTCAGTTTGACTGGATTGCGGTGGGTATATCAATTAGACGGTGGTTAGGTGAATATTTCATTTCGGCTGGGGCGATGTGAGTACTTCTGTTCGACTGTGATGAAGTAAATATTCCAGATCGTTTGGAGTGAGGAGAGTATTTCCGATTTTCTGGGGTGAGGTGAGTATTTAATTTTGATAGAAGTGATGTGAATAGTTTATGAAGATTAAGTTGAGTCGTGTATTTCAGATCGACTGATTTGCAGTGGAATTTGCTTCTGACAGAGGTGATGTGAAGATTTCATTTTGACTGCGGTATGGTGAGTGTTTCAGTTTGCCTGGATTGCGTTGAGTTGGTAGTACCACCGTGGTTAGGTGAATATTTCAGTTTGACTGGGGTGATGTGAGTCAATCCGTTCGACTGTGGTGAGGTAAATATTTCAGATCGTTTGGAGTGACCGGAGTATTTCAGTTCGACTGGGGTGAGGTGAGTATTTCAGATCGATTAGGGTGCGGTGAGTATGTCATTTCGACCCTGGTTAGGTGAATATTTCAGTTCGACTGGGTTGTTGGGTGTATTTCCGTTTGACTGTGGTGAAGTAAATATTCCAAATCGTTTGGAGTGAGGAGAGTATTTCAGATCGACTGGGGTGAGGTGAGTATTTCATTTTGACAGAAGTGATGTGAATAGTTTATGAAGATTAAGTTGAGTTGTGTATTTCAGATCGACTGATTTGCAGTGGAATTTGCTTCTGACAGAGGTGATGTGAAGATTTCATTTTGACTGCGGTATGGTGAGTGTTTCAGTTTGACTGCGGTATGGTGAGTGTTTCAGTTTGACTGGATTGCGATGAGTTTGTCAGTACCACCGTGGTTAGGTGAATATTTCAGTTCGACTGGGGTGATGTGAGTCAATCCGTTCGACTCTGGTGAGGTAAATATTTCAGATCGTTTGGAGTCACCGGAGTATTTCAGTTCGACTGGGGTAAGGTGAGTATTTCATTTTGACAGAAGTGATGTGAATAATTTATCCAGATTGAGTTGAGTTGTGGATTTCAGATCGACTGATTTGCAGTGCAATTTGCTTCTGACATAGGTGTTGTGAAGATTTCAGTTTGACTGGAGTGCGGTGTGTATTTGAGTTCGACTGGGGTGCCGTGAGTATGTGAATTTGACAGCGGTTTGGTGAACATTTCAGTTCGACTGGGCTGATATGAGTACTTCTGTTCGACTGTGGTTAAGTAAATATTTCAGATCGTTTGGAGTGAGGAGCGTATTGCAATTCGACTGGAGTAAGGTGAACATTTCGTTTTGACAGAAGTGATGTGAATATTTTATCCAGATTGAGTAGAGTTGTGTATTTCAGATTGGCTGATTTGCAGTGTGAATTGCTTCTGCCAGAGGTGATGTGAAGATTTCTTTTTAACTGCGGTAAGGTGAGTATTTCTGTTTGACTGGTTTGCGGTGAGAATGTCAGTTCCACCGTGGTTAGGTGAATATTTCAGTTCGACTGGGGTGATGTGAGTCAATCCGTTCAACTGTGGTGAGGTAAATATTTCAGATCGTTTGGAGTGAGCGGAGTATTTCAGTTCGACTGGGGTAAGGTGAGCATTTTATTTTGACAGAGGTGATGTGAATATTTTATCCAGATTGAGTAGAGTTGTGTATTTCAGATCGGCTGATTTGCAGTGTGAATTGCTTCTGACAGAGGTGATGTGAAGATTTCAATTTAACTGCGGTAAATTGAGTATTTAAGTTTGACTGGTTTGCGGTGAGAATGTCACTGCGACCGTGGTTAGGTGAATATTTCAGTTCGACTAGTTGATGTGAGTACTTCCGTTCGACTGTGGTGAGGTGATTATTTCAGATCGACTAGGGTGTGGAGAGTATGTCACTTCGACCCTGGTTAGGTGAATATTTCAGTTCGACTGCGCTGATGTGTGCATTTAATTTCGACTGTGGTGTGGTAAATATTTGTGATCTTTTGCAGTAAGCAGAGTATTGCATTTCGACTGAGGTGAGGTGAGTATATCAGTTCGACAGGGGTAAGGTAAGAATTTCATTTTGACAGAAGTGATGTGAATATTTCATTCAGATTAGGGGAGAGTTGTGTATTTCAGATTGACTGATGTGCAGTGCAAATTGCATCTGACAGAGGTGATGTGAAGATTTCAGTTTGACTGCGGTGAGGTGGGTATTTCAGTTTGGCTGGATTGCAGTGAGTATATCAGTTAGACGGTGGTTCGGTGAATATTTCAGTTCGACTGGGGTGATGTGAATACTTCCGTTCGACTGTGGTGAAGTAAATATCCCAAATCATTTGGAGTGAGGAGAGTATTTCAGCTCGACTGGGATGAGATGAGTATTTCATTTTGACAGAAGTGATGTGAATAGTTTATCAAGATTAAGTTGATTTGTGTATTTCAGATTGACTGATTTGCAGTGGAATTTGCTTCTGACAGTGGTGATGTGAAGATTTCATTTTGACTGTGGTACGGTGAGTGTTTCGGTTTGACTGGATTGCGTTGAGTTTGTCATTTCCACCGTGGTTAGGTGAATATTTCAGTTCAACTGGGGTGATGTGAGTCAATCCGTTCGACTGTGGTGAAGTAAATATTTCAGATCGTTTGGAGTGAGGAGCGTATTGCAGTTCGACTGGGGTGAGGTGAGTATATCAGTTCGACTGGGGTAAGGTGAAAATTTTATTTTGACAGAAGTGATGTGAATATTTTACCCAGATTTAGTAGAGACTTGTATTTCGGATCGGCTGATTTGCAGTGCTATTTGCTTCTGACGGAGGTGATGTGAAGATTTCAGTTTGACCTGGTGAGGTGAGTATTTCAGATCCACAAGGGTGTGGTGAGTATGTCAGTTCGACCGTGGTTAGGTGCAGATTTCAGTTCGACTGTGCTGATGTGTGTATTTCTGTTCGACTGTGGTGAGGTAAATATTTCAGATTGTTTGTAGTGAGCAGAGTATTGCATTTCGACTGAGGTGAGGTGAGTATATCAGTTCGACTGGGGTATGTTGAGTATTTCATTTTGACAGAAGTGATGTGAATACTTTATCCAGATAGAGTTGAGTTGTGTATTTCAGATCGGCTGATTTGCAGTGTGATTTGCTTCTGACAGAGGTGATGTGAAGATTTCAGTTTGACTGGGGTGAGATGAGTATTTCAGATCCACAAGGGTGCAGTGAGTATGTAAGTTCGACCGTGGTTAGGTGAATATTTCAGTTCGACTGGGGAGATTTGAGTACTTCTGTTTGTCTGTGGTGAGGTAAATATTTCAGATCGTTTGGAGTGAGCAGAGTATTGCATTTCAAATGAGGTGTGGTGAGTATATCAGTTTGACAGGGGTAAGGTGAGAATTTCATTTTGACAGAAGTGATGTGAATATTTTATCCAAATTGTGTAGAGTTGTGTATTTCAGATCGGCTGATTTGCAGTGCAATTTGCTTCTGAAGTGGTGTTGTGAAGATTTCAGTTTGACAGGAGTGAGGTGTGTATTTCAGTTCGACTGGGGTGCCGTGAGTATGTCAGTTCGACAGTGGTTTGGTGAACATTTCAGTTTGACTGGGCTGATGTGAGTACTTCCGTTCGACTGTGGTGAAGTAAATATTTCAGATCGTTTGGAGTGAGGAGCGTATTGCAGTTCGACTTGGGTAAGGTGAATATTTCATTTTGTCAGAAGTGATGTGAATATTTCATTCAGATTGAGGTGAGTTGTGTATTTCAGATCGACTGATTTGCAGTACGAATTACTTCTGACAGAGGTGATGTGAAGATTACAGTTTGACTGCTGTGAGGTTAGTATTTCAGATTGACTGGATTGCGGTGAGAACGTCACTACGACCGTGGTTAGCTGAATATTTCAGTTCGACTGGGCTGATGTGAGTACTTCTGTTCGACTGTGCTGAGGTAAATATTTCAGATCGTTTGGAGTGAGCAGAGTATTGCATTTCAAATGAGGTGTGGTGAGTATATCAGTTCGACAGGGGTAAGGTGAGAATTTCATTTTGACAGAAGTGATGTGAATATTTTATCCAGATTGAGTAGAGTTGTGTATTTCACATCGGCTGATTTGCAGTGCGAAATGCTTCTGACAGAGGTGATGTGAGGATTTCATTTTAACTGCGGCAAGGTGAGTATTTCAGTTTGACTGGTTTGCGGTGAGAATGTCACTGCGACCGTGGTTAGGCGAATATTTCAGTTCGACTAGTTGATGTGAGTACTTCCGTTCGACTGTGGAGAGGTGAGTATTTCAGATCGACTAGGGTGCGGTGAGTATATCAGTTCGACAGGGGTAAAGTGAGAATTTCATTTTGACAGAAGTGATGTGAATATTTTATCCAGATTGAGTAGAGTTGTGTATTTCAGATTGGCTGATTTGCAGTGTGAATTGCTTCTGCCAGAGGTGATGTGAAGATTTCTTTTTAACTGCGGTAAGGTGAGTATTTCAGTTTGACTGGTTTGCGGTGAGAATGTCAGTTCCACCGTGGTTAGGTGAATATTTCAGTTCGACTGGGGTGATGTGAGTCAATCCGTTCGACTGTGGTGAGGTAAATATTTCAGATCGTTTGGAGTGAGCAGAGTATTGCATTTCGACTGAGGTGAGGTGAGTATATCAGTTCGACTGGGGTAAGGTGAGAATTTCATTTTGACAGAAGTGATGTGAATATTTCATTCAAGTTGAGGTGGGTTGTGTATTTCAGATTGACTGATTTGCAGTGCGAATTGCTTCTGACAGAGGTGATGTGAAGATTTCAGTTTGACTGCTGTGAGGTGAATATTTCAGTTCGACTGGGGTGATGTGAGTACTTCCGTTCGACTGTGGTTAGGTAAGTATTTCAGATCGTTTTGAGTGAGGAGAATATTTCTGTTCGACTAGGGTGAGGTGAGTATATCAGTTCGACTGGGGTATGTTGAGTATTTCATTTTGACAGAAGTGATGTGAATATTTTATCCAGATTGAATTGAGTTGTGTATTTCAGATCGGCTGATTTGCAGTGTGATTTGCTTCTGACAGAGGTGATATGAAGATTTCAGTTTGACTGGGGTGAGATGAGCATTTCAGATCCACAAGGGTGCAGTGAGTATGTTAGTTCGACCGTGGTTAGGTGAATATTTCAGTTCGACTGGGGTGATTTGAGTACTTCTGTTTGTCTGTGGTGAGGTAAATATTTCAGATCGTTTGGAGTGAGGAGAGTATTTCAGTTCGACCGGTGTGAGGTGAATGTTTCAGTTCGACTGTGGTGAAGTAAATATTTCAGATCGTTTGGAGAGAGGAGCGTATGGCAGTTCGACTGGGGTAAGGTGACTATTTCAGTTTGACAGAAGTGATGTGAATACTTTATCCAAATTGTATAGAGTTGTGTATTTCAGATCGACTGATTTGCAGTGCAATTTGCTTCTGGTGTTGTGAAGATTTCAGTTTGACTGGAGTGAGGTGTGTATTTCAGTTCGACTGGGGTGCCGTGAGTATGTCAGTTCGACCGTGGTTAGGTGAGTATTTGAGTTCGACTGGGCTGTTGTGTGTATTTCCGTTCGACTGTGGTGAGGTAAATATTTCAGATCGTTTGTAGTGAGCAGAGTATTTCAGTTCGACTGGGGTGAGGTGAGTATATCTGTTTGACTGGGGTAATGTGAGTATTTCATTTTGATAGACGAGATGTGAATATTTTATTCTTATTGAGTTGAGTTGTGTATTTCACATCCTATGATTTGCAGTGTGAATTTCTTCTGACAGAGGTGATGTGAAAATTTCATTTTGACTGCGGTAAGGAGAGTATTTCAGTTTGACTGGATTGCGTAGAGAATATCAGTTAGATGGTGGTTATGTGAATATTTCATTTCGACTGGGGTGATGTGTGTATTTGCATTCGACTGTGGTGAGGTAAATATTTCAGGTCGTTTGGAGAGAGGAGCGTATGGCAGTTCGACTGGGGTAAGGTGACTATTTCAGTTTGACAGAAGTGATGTGAATACTTTATCCAAATTGTATAGAGTTGTGTATTTCAGATCGACTGATTTGCAGTGCAATTTGCTTCTGAAGTGGTGTTGTGAAGATTTCAGTTTGACTGGAGTGAGGTGTGTATTTCAGTTCGACTGGGGTGCCGTGAGTATGTCAGTTCGACCGTGGTTAGGTGAGTATTTGAGTTCGACTGGGCTGTTGTGTGTATTTCCGTTCGACTGTGGTGAGGTAAATATTTCAGATCGTTTGTAGTGAGCAGAGTATTTCAGTTCGACTGGGGTGAGGTGAGTATATCTGTTTGACTGGGGTAATGTGAGTATTTCATTTTGATAGACGAGATGTGAATATTTTATTCTTATTGAGTTGAGTTGTGTATTTCACATCCTATGATTTGCAGTGTGAATTTCTTCTGACAGAGGTGATGTGAAAATTTCATTTTGACTGCGGTAAGGAGAGTATTTCAGTTTGACTGGATTGCGTAGAGAATATCAGTTAGATGGTGGTTATGTGAATATTTCATTTCGACTGGGGTGATGTGTGTATTTGCATTCGACTGTGGTGAGGTAAATATTTCAGGTCGTTTGGAGTGAGCAGAGTATTGCATTTCGACTGAGGTGAGGTGAGTACATCAGTTCGACAGGGGTAAGGTAAGAATTTCATTTTGACAGAAGTGATGTGAATATTTCATTCAGATTGAGGAGAGTTGTGTACTTCAGATTGACTGATGTGCAGTGCAAATTGCATCTGACTGAGGCGATGTGAAAATTTCATTTTGACTGCGGTAAGGAGAGTATTTCAGTTTGACTGGATTGCGTAGAGAATATCAGTTAGATGGTGGTTAGGTGAATATTTCATTTCGACTGGGGTGATGTGAGTACTTCTGTTCGACTGTGGTGAAGTAATTATTCCAGATCGTTTGGAGTGAGGAGAGTATTTCAAATCGACTGGGGTGAGTTGAGTATTTCATTTTGACAGACGTGATGTGAATATTTTATTCAGATTGAGTTGAGTTGTGTATTTCAGATCCTCTGATTTGCAGTGTGAATTTCTTCTGACAGAGTTGATGTGTAGATTTCATTTTGACTGCGGTACAGAGAGCATTTCAGTTTGACTGGATTGCGGTGAGTCTATCTGTAAGACGATGGTTAGGTGAATATTTCAGTTCGAGTGGGGTGATGTGAGTACTTCTGTTTGACTGTGGTGAAGTAGATATTCCAGATCGTTTGGAGTGAGGGGAGTATTTCAGATCGACTGGGGTGAGGTGAGTATTTCATTTTGACAGAAGTGATGTGAATATTTTATCCCAATTGAGTTGAGTTGTGTATTTCAGATCGACTGATTTGCAGTGCGATTTGCTTCTGACAGACGTGACGTGAAGATTTCAGTTTGACTGCGGTGAGGTGATTATTTCAGTTCGACTGGATTGCGGTAAGTATGTCAGTTCGACCGTGGATAGGTTAATATTTCAGTTCGTCTGGGGTGATGTGAGTTCTTCCGTTCGGCTGTTGTGAAGTTAATACTTCAGATCGTTTGGAGTGAGGAGCGTGTTGCAGTACGACTGGGGTGAAGTGAGTATATCAGTTCGACTGGGGTAAGGTGAGAGTTTCATTTTGACAGAAGTGATGTGAATATTTTATCCAGATTTAGTAGAGTAGTGTATTTCAGATCGGCTGATTTGCAGTGCTATTTGCTTCTGACGGAGGGGATGTGAAGATTTCAGTTTGACTGGGGTGAGATGAGTATTTCAGATCCACAAGGGTGAAGTGAGTATGTCAGTTCCACTGTGGTTAGGTGAATATTTCAGTTCGACTGGGCTGATGTGAGTACTTCCATTCGACTGTGGTGAAGTATATATTTCAGATCGTTTGGAGTGAGGAGCGTATTGCAGTTCGACTTGGGTAAGGTGAATATTTCATTTTGACAGAAGTGATGTGAATATTTCATTCAGATTGAGGTGAGTTGTGTATTTCAGATTGACTGATTTGCAGTGCGAATTAATTCTGACAGAGGTGATGTGAAGATTTCAGTTTGACTGCTGTGAGGTGAGTATTTCAGATTGACTGGATTGCGGTGAGAATGTCAGTACGACCGTGGTTAGTTGAATATTTCAGTTCGACTGGGCTGATGTGAGTACTTCCGTTCGACTGTGGTGAGGTAAATATTTCAGATCGTTTGGAGTGAGCAGAGTATTGCATTTCAAATGAGGTGTGGTGAGTATATCAGTTCAACAGGGGTAAGGTGAGAATTTCAGTTTGACAGAAGTGATGTGAATATTTTATCCAGATTGAGTAGAGTTGTGTATTTCAGATCGGCTGATTTGCAGTGCAATTTGCTTCTAACAGAGGTGATGTGAAGATTTCAGATTGACTGGGGTGAGGTGAGTATATCAGATGGACTAGGGTGCGGTGAGTATGTCAGTTCGACCGTGGTTAGGTGAGTATTTGAGTTCGACTGGGCTGTTGTGTGTATCTCCGTTCGACTATGGTGAGGTAAATATTTCAGATCGTTTGGAGTGAGCAGAGCATTGCATTTCGACTGAGGTGAGGTGAGTATATCAGTTCTACTGGGGTAAGGTGAGAATTTCTTTTTGACAGAAGTGATGTGAATATTTCATTCAGATTGAGGTGGGATGTGTATTTCAGATTGACTGATTTGCAGTGCGAATTGCTTCTGACAGAGGTGATGTGAAGATTTCAGTTTGTCTGCTGTGATGTGAATATTTCAGTTCGACTGGGGTGATGTGAGTACTTCCGTTCGACTGTGGTTAGGTAAGTATTTCTGATCGTTTTGAGTGAGGAGAGTATTTCAGATCGACAGGGGTGAGGTGAGTATTTCATTTTGACAGAAGTGATGTGAATATTTTATCCCATTTGAGTAGACTTGTGTATTTCAGATCGACTGATTTGCAGTGCGATTTGCTTCTGACAGAGGTAATGTGAAGATTTCAGTTTGACTGGGGTGAGGTGAGTATTTCAGATCGACTGGGGTGTGGTGAGTATGTCAGTTCGACTGTGGTTAGGTGAGTATTTCAGTTCGTCTGAGGTGATGTGAGTACCTCTGTTCGACTGTGGTGAGGTAAATATTTCAGATCGTTTGGAGTGAGGAGAGTATTTCTGTTCGACTAGGGTGAGGTGAGTATTTCAGTTCGACTGGGATATGTTGTGTATTTCATTTTGACAGTAGTGATGTGTGTTCAAGATTGTGTTCAAGACTGAGGTGTGTTCGACTGGGGTGCCGTGAGTATGTCAGTTCGACAGTGGTTTGGTGAATATTTCAGTTTGACTGGGCTGATGTGAGTACTTCCGTTCGACTGTGGTGAAGTAAATATTTCAGATCGTTTGGAGTGACGAGCGTATTGCAGTTCAACTTGGGTAAGGTGAATATTTCATTTTGACAGAAGTGATGTGAATATTTCATTCAGATTGAGTTGAGTTGTGTATTTCAGATCGACTGATTTGCAGTGGAATTTGCTTCTGACAGAGGTGATGTGAAGATTTCATTTTGACTGCGGTATGGTGAGTGTTTCAGTTTGACTGCGGTATGGTGAGTGTTTCAGTTTGACTGGATTGCGATGAGTTTGTCAGTACC
The DNA here is from genome assembly GCF_963921235.1 of Mobula hypostoma. Classification (NCBI taxonomy): domain Eukaryota; kingdom Metazoa; phylum Chordata; class Chondrichthyes; order Myliobatiformes; family Myliobatidae; genus Mobula; species Mobula hypostoma. The sequence continues at coordinate 147,666,643 of NC_086098.1, forward strand.
ACCGTGGTTAGGTGAATATTTCAGTTCGACTGGGGTGATGTGAGTCAATCCGTTCGACTCTGGTGAGGTAAATATTTCAGATCGTTTGGAGTCACCGGAGTATTTCAGTTCGACTGGGGTAAGGTGAGTATTTCATTTTGACAGAAGTGATGTGAATATTTTATCCAGATTGAGTTGAATTGTGTATTTCAGATCGGCTGATTTGCAGTGTGATTTGCTTCTGACAGAGGTGATGTGAAGATTTCAGTTTGACTGGGGTGAGATGAGTATTTCAGATCCACAAGGGTGAAGTGAGTATGTCAGTTCCACTGTGGTTAGGTGAATATTTCAGTTCGACTGGGCTGATGTGAGTACTTCCATTCGACTGTGGTGAAGTATATATTTCAGATCGTTTGGAGTGAGGAGCGTATTGCAGTTCGACTTGGGTAAGGTGAATATTACATTTTGACAGAAGTGATGTGAATATTTCATTCAGATTGAGGTGAGTTGTGTATTTCAGATTGACTGATTTGCAGTGCGAATTAATTCTGACAGAGGTGATGTGAAGATTTCAGTTTGACTGCTGTGAGGTGAGTATTTCAGATTGACTGGATTGCGGTGAGAATGTCAGTACGACCGTGGTTAGTTGAATATTTCAGTTCGACTGGGCTGATGTGAGTACTTCCGTTCGACTGTGGTGAGGTAAATATTTCAGATCGTTTGGAGTGAGCAGAGTATTGCATTTCAAATGAGGTGTGGTGAGTATATCAGTTCAACAGGGGTAAGGTGAGAATTTCAGTTTGACAGAAGTGATGTGAATATTTTATCCAGATTGAGTAGAGTTGTGTATTTCAGATCGGCTGATTTGCAGTGCAATTTGCTTCTAACAGAGGTGATGTGAAGATTTCAGATTGACTGGGGTGAGGTGAGTATATCAGATGGACTAGGGTGCGGTGAGTATGTCAGTTCGACCGTGGTTAGGTGAGTATTTGAGTTCGACTGGGCTGTTGTGTGTATCTCCGTTCGACTATGGTGAGGTAAATATTTCAGATCGTTTGGAGTGAGCAGAGTATTGCATTTCGACTGAGGTGAGGTGAGTATATCAGTTCTACTGGGGTAAGGTGAGTATTTCATTTGGACAGAAGTCCAAATTTGGATGTGAATATTTCTTTCAGATTGAGGTGAGTTGTGTATTTCAGATCACCTGATTTGCAGTGCGAATTGCTTCTGACAGAGGTGATGTGAAGATTTCAGTTTGTCTGCTGTGATGTGAATATTTCAGTTCGACTGGGGTGATGTGAGTACTTCCTTCCGTTCGACTGTGGTTAGGTAAGTATTTCTGATCGTTTTGAGTGAGGAGAGTATTTCAGATCGACAGGGGTGAGGTGAGTATTTCATTTTGACAGAAGTGATGTGAATATTTTATCCCATTTGAGTAGACTTGTGTATTTCAGATCGACTGATTTGCAGTGCGATTTGCTTCTGACAGAGGTAATGTGAAGATTTCAGTTTGACTGGGGTGAGGTGAGTATTTCAGATCGACTGGGGTGTGGTGAGTATGTCAGTTCGACTGTGGTTAGGTGAGTATTTCAGTTCGTCTGAGGTGATGTGAGTACCTCTGTTCGACTGTGGTGAGGTAAATATTTCAGATCGTTTGGAGTGAGGAGAGTATTTCTGTTCGACTAGGGTGAGGTGAGTATTTCAGTTCGACTGGGATATGTTGTGTATTTCATTTTGACAGTAGTGATGTGTGTTCAAGATTGTGTTCAAGACTGAGGTGTGTTCGACTGGGGTGCCGTGAGTATGTCAGTTCGACAGTGGTTTGGTGAATATTTCAGTTTGACTGGGCTGATGTGAGTACTTCCGTTCGACTGTGGTGAAGTAAATATTTCAGATCGTTTGGAGTGACGAGCGTATTGCAGTTCAACTTGGGTAAGGTGAATATTTCATTTTGACAGAAGTGATGTGAATATTTCATTCAGATTGAGTTGAGTTGTGTATTTCAGATCGACTGATTTGCAGTGGAATTTGCTTCTGACAGAGGTGATGTGAAGATTTCATTTTGACTGCGGTATGGTGAGTGTTTCAGTTTGACTGCGGTATGGTGAGTGTTTCAGTTTGACTGGATTGCGATGAGTTTGTCAGTACCACCGTGGTTAGGTGAATATTTCAGTTCGACTGGGGTGATGTGAGTCAATCCGTTCGACTCTGGTGAGGTAAATATTTCAGATCGTTTGGAGTCACCGGAGTATTTCAGTTCGACTGGGGTAAGGTGAGTATTTCATTTTGACAGAAGTGATGTGAATATTTTATCCAGATTGAGTTGAATTGTGTATTTCAGATCGGCTGATTTGCAGTGTGATTTGCTTCTGACAGAGGTGATGTGAAGATTTCAGTTTATCTGGGGTGAGGTGAGTATTTCAATTTGACTGGGGTGCGGTGGGTATGTCAGTTCGACCGTGGTTAGGTGAATATTTCAGTTCGACTTGGGTAAGGTGAATATTTCATTTTGACCGAAGTGATGTGAATAGTTTATTCAGATTGAGTTGAGTTGTGTATTTCAGATTGACCGATTTGCAGTGTGAATTGCTTCTGACAGAGGTGATATGAAGATTTCAGTTTGACTGCTGTGAGGTGAGTATTTCAGATTGACTGGATTGCGGTGAGAATGTCAGTACGACCGTGGTTAGCTGAATATTTCGGTTCGACTGGGCTGATGTGAGTACTTCCGTTCGACTGTGGTGAGGTAAATATTTCAGATGGTTTGGAGTGAAGAGCGTATTGCAGTTCAACAGGGATAAGGTGAGAATTTCATTTTGACAGAAGTGATGTGAATAGTTTATCCAGATTGAGGTGAGTTGTGTATTTCAGATCGGCTGATTTGCAGTGTGATTTGCTTCTGACAGAGGTGATGTCAAGATTTCAGTTTGACTGGGGTGAAGTGAGTATTTCAATTCGACTGGGGTGCGGTGAGTATGTCAGTTCGACCGTGGTTAGGTAAATATTTCAGTTCGACTGGGGTGAGGTGAGTATTTTAGTTCCACTGTGGTGATGTGAGTATTTGAGTACAATTGAGGTGCGTTGAGTATTTCAGTTCTGCTGTGATGAGGTGAGTGTTTTAGTTCTTCGGGGATGATGTGATTTATATCGGTTTGCCTTGGGTGCGGTGGGCATTTCAGTTAGACTGGGGTGTGGTGAGTTTTTCATTTCGATTGGGGTGCGGTTATTATATCAGGTGCCCTGAGTATTTCAGATTGACTGGATTGCTGTGAGTTTTTCAGTTCGACTGTGGTGCGGTGATCATTTCAGTTTGACTGGGGAGCTTTGACTATCTCAGTTCGTCCAGGGTGCTGTGAGAATTTAAGTTCGACCGGGGTGCTGTGAGTATTTCAGTTTGACCCGGGTGAGGTGAGTATTTCAATTCAACTGGTCGTGTGGTGAATATTTCAGTTTGATTGCTATGCTTTGACTATTTTATGTTGACCGGGGTGCTGTGAGAATTTCAGTATGACCACGGAGCGGTGAGTATTTCAGGTCAACGCGTGTGAGATGAGTATTTCAGTTTAGCCGGGGTGAGGTGAGAATTTCAGTTCGACCGGGGTGAGGTGAGTATATGAGTTCGACTGGGGTTTGGTGAGTACTTCTGTTCAACTGGGGTGATGTGTATATTTCAGATCGTTTGCAGTGAGGAGAGTATTTCAGTTCGACTGTGGTGATGTGAGTATTTGAGTTTGGTTGGGGTGAGGTGAGTGTTTCCGTTCGACTGGGATAAAGTGCGTATTTCAGTTCGACTGATGTGAGGTGAGTATTACAGTTTGACCGGGGTGAGTTGAGCATTTCTGTTCGACCTGTGTGAGGTGAATATTTCAGTTCGACTGGAGTGAAGTCAGTATTTCAGTTCGACTGTGGTGAAGTGAGTATTTGAGTTCTACTGGGGGGAGGTGATTATTTCAGTTTGACCTGAGTGCCGCGAGAAATTAAGTTCGACCGTGGTGCGTTGAGTATTTCAGTTCGACCCGGGTGAAGTGAGTATTTCAGTTCAACCTGCGTGCGATGAGTATTTCCGGTCGACAGGGGCGAGGTGAGTACTTCTGTTCGACAGGGGTGAGGTGAATATTTCTGATCGTTTGGTGTGAGGAGAGTATTTCATGTTGGTCTGTTGTGAGTTGTGTATTTCAGTTCGACTGTGGCCATGTGAGTATTTTATTTCGGCTGTGGTGAGGTGAGTATTTGAATTCGATTGGGGTGAGGTGAGTTTTTGAGTTTGATTGAAATGAGATGAGTATTTCAGTTTGTCTGGGGTGCAGTGAGTATTTCAGTTTGACCGGGGTGAGGTGAGTATTTCAATTTGACTGTGGTGATGTGAGGATTTCAGTTCAACAGGGTAGAGGTGAATATATCAGTTCGACTGAGGTGCGGTGAGTAATTCAGTTCGACCGAGGTGAGGTAAGCATTTAAGTTTGACTGTGGTAAGGTCAATATTTCAGATCGACTGGAGTGAGCTGAGTATTTTATTTCGACCGAGGTGAGGTGAGAATTTAAGTTTGACTGTGGTGAGGTGAATATTTCTGATCGACTGGAGTGAGCTGAGTATTTCAGTTTGACTGTGGGGAGGTGAGTATTTGAGTTCGACTGGCATAGGTGAAGATTTCATTCGACTGCGGTAAGCTGAGTATTTGAGTTTGAGTAGTGTGAGGTGAATATTTTAGTTCAACCAGGGTGAATGGGATGCGGTGAGCATTTTTGTTTGGCCGGGGTTATGTGAATATTTCAGTTTGACTGGGGTGAGTTGAGTATTTTAGTTCAACTGTGGTGAGATATGTATTTGAGTTCGATTGGGGTGAGGTGAGAATTCAGTTCGATTAGGATGAGGTGAGTATTTCAGTTCGACTGTGGTGAGGTGAGCATTTCAGTTTGTCTGGGTGAGGTGAGTTTTTCAGTTCGACTGTGGTGAGGTGAGTATTTGAGTTCGACTGGGATGATGTGAGTGTTTCAGTTCGACTGGGGTGATGAGAGAATTTTAGCTCGAATGGGGTGGGGTGAGTATTTGAGTTGGCCTGCGGTGAGATGAGTATTGGAGATTGACTGGGGTTAGGTGAGTATTTCAATTCGACTGGGTTGCGGTGATTATTTCAGTTCGACCGGGGTTAGGTGAATATTTCGGTTCGACCTGGGTGAAGTGAGTATTTTTTTCCGACTGTTGTGAGGTGAGTATTTGAGTTCGACTGGGGTGAGGTGAGTATTTCTGTATGTCTGGGGTGAAGTGAATATTTCAGTTCCACTGGAGTGAGGTGAGTATTTCAGTTCAATTGTAGTGAGGTGAGCATTTGAGTTCGACTGGGGTGAGTTGAGTGCGTCAGTTCGACTGGGGTGAGGTGAGTATTTTATTTCGACTTTAGTGATGTGACTAAAGTTCGATTGGGGTGAGAGGTAAGTTTTTCAGTTCAACTGGGATGAGGTGAGTATTTCAGTTTGACTGGCTTGATGTGAGTACTTTAGTTTGACCGGTGTGAGGTGAGTATTTCAGTTGGACTAGTGTGAGATGAGTATTGCAGGTTGATCTGGGTGTTGTGAGTATTGCAGGTTGACCTGGGTGTTGTGAGTATTGCAGGGTGACCTGGGTGTTGCGAGTATTTCATTTCGAATGGGTTGCGGTGAGTATTTCAGTTCCACTGGGGTTTGGTGAATATTTCAGTTCAACTGGGGTGAAGTGAGTATTTAAGTTCGATTGGGGTGTGGTGAGTTTTTCAGTTTGATTGGGGTGAGATGAGTATTTCAGTTCGACTGGGATGAGGTGAATATTTCAATTCCATTGGAGTGAGGTGACTATTTCAGTTTGACTATAGTGAGTTGAGAATGTGAGTTTGACTGGGGTGAGTTGAGTGTTTCAGTTCAACTGTGTTGAGGTGAGTATTTTATTTTGACTGGGATTATACAAGTATTTCAGTTTGACAGAAGTGATGTGAATATTTCATTTAGATTGACGTGAGCTGTGTACTTCTGACCAACTGATTTGCGGTGAGAATTGCTTCTGACTGAGTTGTAGTGAAGATTTCAGTTAGACTGAGATGAGTGAGTATATCAGTTTGACTGGGGTGCCGTGAATATTTCAGTTCAACCGAGGTGAGGTAAGCATTTAAGTTTGATTGTGGTGAGGTGAATATTTCTGATCGACTGGAGTGAGCTGAGTATTTCAGTTTGACTGTGGTGAGGTCAGTATTTGAGTTCGACTGGGGTGAGGTGAGTGATTCAGCTCGACTGGGATGAAGTGATTATTTCAGTTTGACAGAAGTGATGTGAATATTTCATTTAGATTGAATTGAGCTGGGTAGTTCAGATCGACTGATTTGCGATGAGAATTGCTTCTGACTGAGTTAAGGTTAAGATTTCAGTTTCACTGAGGTGAGGTGAGTATTTCAGTTTGACCGAGGTGATGTGAGTATTCCAGTTAGACTGAGGTGAGTGATTATATCAGTTTGACTGGGGTGCCGTTAATATTTCAGTTCGAACTGGGTGTGGTGAGTATTTCAGTTCGACCGGGGTGAGGTGATCGTTTTAGTTCAACTGGGCTGAGATGAGTAGTTAAGTTCAACTGGAGTGAGCTGAGCATTTCAGATTGACTGTGTTGTGGTGAGTATTTGCATTTTGACTGGAATGAGGTGAGTCTTTCAGTTTGACTGAGGAGAGGTGAGTATTTCAGTTTGACTGGGGTGAGCTGAGTATTTCAATTCGAACGTAGTGAAGTGAGTACTTTGTTAGACTGGGGTTAGTTGAGTGTTTCAGTTCGACTGGGGTGAGGATAGGATTTCAGTTCAACAGCGGTGAGGTGAATATTTCAGTTCGACCGGGGTGTTGTGAGTATTTCTGTTCGACTGTTGTGAAGTAAATATTTCAGTTGACTGGAGCGAGGTGAGTATTTCAGTTCGACTGTGGTGAGGTGAGTATTTGAGTTCGACTGGGGTGAGGTGAGTATTTCAGTTTGACTGGGGTGCGGAGAGTATTTGAGTTCGACTGGGGTTTAGGTAAATATTTCTGTTCGACTGGGGTGAGGTGAGTATTTTAGTTCTACTGTGGTGAGGTGAGTATTTGAGTACGATGGGGAGTATTGAGTATTTCAGTTCTGCTGGGATGAGGTGAGTATTTCAGTTCGACGGGGATGATGTGAGTATTTCAGTTTGACTTGGGTGCAGTGAGCATTTGAGTTACACTGGATTGCGGTGATTATTTCAGTTCAAATGGGGTGCTGTGAGAATTTCAGTTCGACTGGGGTGCAGTGAGCATTTCAGTTCGACCCGGGTGAGGTGAGTATTTTAGTTCAGTTGGGGTGAGGTGTGTATTTCGGTTCGGCAGAGGTGAAGTGAGTATTTGAGTTCGACTGGGGTGCGGTGAATATTTCAGTTTGACCAGGGTTATATGAATATTTCAGTTCGAATGGGGTGAGGTGAGTACTTCCGTTCGTCTGTGGTGAGGTAAATATTTCAGATCGTTTGGAGTGAGGAGAGTATTTCAGTTCGACCGGTGTGAGGTGTACGTTTCAGTTCGACTGGACTGAGGTGGGTATTTCAGTTCGAGTGTGTTGAAGTGAGTATTTGAGTTCGACTGGGCTTAGGCGAGTATTTCAGTTCGACTGTGGTGCTATAAGTATTTCAGTTCGACTGGGTAGCGGTGAGGATTTCAGTTTGAACGGGGTTAGGTGAATATTTCAGTTCGACTGGGGTGATGTGAGTACTTCTGTTCGAGTGGGGTGAGGTAAATATTTCAAATCGTTTGGAGTGAGGAGAGTATTTCAGTTCGACTGTGGTGAGGTGAGTAGTTGAATTTGGCTGGGGTGAGGTGACTATTTCAGTTCGACTGGAATGAGGTGAGTATATCAGTTTGACTGGGGTGACGTGATTATTTCAGTTTGACAGGGGTGAGGTGGGTATATCAGTTCGACTGGGGTGACGTGAGTATTTTAGTTTGACTGGGGTTAGGTGATTATTTCACTTTGACTGGGGTGAGATGAGCATTTCAGTTCAACAGGGGTGAGGTTAATATTTCAGTTCGACCACGGTGAGGTTAATATTTCTCTTCGACCGGGGTGAGTTGAGTATTTCAGTTTGTCTGTGGTGTGGCGAGTATTTAGGTTCGACTGGGGCGAGGTGAATAAGTTAGTTTGACTGTGGAAAGGTGACTTTTTGAGTTCGATTGGGGTGAGGTGAGTTTTTCAGTTCAATTGGGATGAGGTGAGTATTTGAGTTCGACTGGGGTGAGGTGAGCATTTCAGTATGTCTGGGGTGCGTTTAGTATTTCAGTTCGACTGGCGTGCAGTGAATTTTACAGTTCGACTAGGTTGAGGTGAGTACTTCATTTCGACAGGGGTAAGGTGAGTATTTCAGTTTGACAGAAGTGATGTGAATATTTCATTCAGATTAAGGACAGTTGGGTATTTCAGATTGACTGATTTGCAGTGCGAATTGCTTCTGACTGAGGTGATGTAAAGATTTCAGTTTGACTGTGGTGACATGAGTACTTCAGTTTGACAGAGGTTATGTGAGTCTTTCTGTTAGACTGAGGTAAGTGAGAATATCTTTTCTACTGGGATACAGTGAGTATTTCTGTTTGACAGTGGTGCTGTGAGTATTTCCGTTTGAGCGTGATGAGGTTAGTATTTCATTCGACTGTGGAGAGGTGAGTATTTGAGTTTGAGTCGGGTGAGGTGATTATTTCAATTTGACTGGGATGAGGTGAGTATTTCAGTTCGACCGGTGTGAGGTGAATATTTCAGTTCGACTGGAGTGAGGTGAGTATTTCAGTTCAACTGGGGTGCGGTGAGTATTTCAGTTCGACCGGGGTTTTCGTGAATATTTCAGTTCGACTGGGTTGAGATGAGTACTTCCGATCGACTGTGGTGAGGTAAATATTTCAGAACATTTGGAATGAGGTGAGTATTTCAGTTACACTGTGGTGAGGTAAGTATTTGAGTTTGGCTGGGGTGAGGTGAGTGCTTCAGTTCGACTGGGGTGAGGTGAGTATATAAGTTCGATTGGGGTGATGTGAGTATTTAAGTTTGACTGGGGTGAGGTGATTATTATTATTTTATTGGGGTGAGTTGAGGATTTCAGTTCAACAGGAGTGAGGTGAGTATTTTAGTTCGACAGGGGTGAGGTGAGTATTTTAGTTCGACAGGGGTGAAGTGAGTACTTCAGTTCGACTGGGGTGAGGTGAGTATTTCAATTCTACTGGGGTGCGGTGAGTATTTCAGTTAGACTGGGGTGCGGTGAGTATTTCAGTTCGACTGGGGTGCAGTGATTATTTCAGTTTGACTGCGGTGCTTTGACTATTTTAGTTTGACTGGGGTGCTGTGAGAATTTCAGTTCGACTGGGGTGCGGTGACTATTACAGTTTGACTGGAGTGCGGTGAGTATTTCAGTTTGACTGGGGTGCTTTGAATATTTCAGTTCGACCGAGTGCTGTGAGAAATTCAGTTCGACGGGGGTGTGTTGAGTATTTCAGTTCGACCGGGTTGAGATGAGTACTTCCGATCGACTGTGGTGAGGTAAATATTTCAGAACGTTTGGAGTGAGGTGAGTATTTCAGTTACACTGTGGTGAGGTAAGTATTTGAGTTTGGCTGGGGTGAGGTGAGTGCTTCAGTTCGACTGGGGTGAGGTGAGTATATAAGTTCGATTGGGGTGATGTGAGTATTTAAGTTTGACTGGGGTGAGGTGATTATTATTATTTGATTGGGGTGAGTTGAGGATTTCAGTTCAACAGGGGTGAGGTAAATATTTTAGTTCGACAGGGGTGAGGTGAGTATTTTAGTTCGACAGGGATGAAGTGAGTACTTCAGTTCGACTGGGGTGAGGTGAGTATTTCAATTCTACTGGGGTGCGGTGAGTACTTCAGTTAGACTGGGGTGCGGTGAGTATTTCAGTTCGACTGGGGTGCAGTGATTATTTCAGTTTGACTGCGGTGCTTTGACTATTTTAGTTCGACTGGGGTGCTGTGAGAATTTCAGTTCGACTGGGGTGCGGTGACTATTACAGTTTGACTGGAGTGCGGTGAGTATTTCAGTTTGACTGGGGTGCTTTGAATATTTCAGTTCGACCGAGTGCTGTGAGAAATTCAGTTCGACGGGGGTGTGTTGAGTATTTCAGTTCGACCGGGTTGAGATGAGTACTTCCGATCGACTGTGGTGAGGTAAATATTTCAGAACGTTTGGAGTGAGGTGAGTATTTCAGTTACACTGTGGTGAGGTAAGTATTTGAGTTTGGCTGGGGTGAGGTGAGTGCTTCAGTTCGACTGGGGTGAGGTGAGTATATCAGTTCGATTGGGGTGATGTGAGTATTTAAGTTTGACTGGGGTGAGGTGATTATTATTATTTGATTGGGGTGAGTTGAGGATTTCAGTTCAACAGGGGTGAGGTAAATATTTTAGTTCGACAGGGGTGAGGTGAGTATTTTAGTTTGACTGTCGTGAGATGTGTATTTGAGTACGATTGGGGTGAGTTGAGCATTTCAGTTCTGCTGGAATGAGGTGAGTATTTCAGTTCGACCGGGTGCTGTGAGAATTTCAGTTCGATGGGGGTGTGTTGAGTGTTTCAGTTCGACCCGGTGAGGTGAGTATTTCAGTTTGACAGGGGTTACATGAATACTTCAGTTCGAGTGTGGTGAAGTGAGTATCTGTGTTCGACTGGGGTGGGCTTTGTATTTCAGTTCGACTGGGGTGTGTTGAGTATTTCAGTTCGACTGGGGTGAGGTGAGTACTTCCGTTCGTCTGTGGTGAGGTAAATATTTCAGATCGTTTGGAGTGAGGAGTGTATTTCAGTTCAACCGGTGTGAGGTGAACGTTTCAGTTCAACTGGACTGAGGTGAGTATTTTCAGTTCGAGTGTGTTGAAGTGAGTATTTGAGTTCGATTGGGCTTAGGTGAGTACTTCAGTTCGACTGTGGTGCTATAAGTATTTCAGCTGGACTGGGTTGCGGTGAGGATTTCAGTTCGAACGGGGTTAGGTGCATATTTCAGTTCGACTGGGATGATGTGAGTAGTTGAATTCGGCTGGGATAAGGTGACTGTTTCAGTTCGACCTGGATGAGGTGAGTATATCAGTTCGACTGAGGTGACGTAATTATTTCAGTTTGACTGCGGTGAGGTGGGTATATCAGTTCGACTGGGGTGATGTGAGTATTTTAGTTTGACTGGGGTTAGATGATTATTTCAATTTGACTGGAGTGAGCTGAGGATTTCAGTTCAACAAGGGTGAGGTGAATAATTTAGTTTGACTGTGTAAAGGTGACTTTTTGAGTTCGATTGGGGTGAGGTGCATTTTTCAGTTCGATTAGGATGAGGTGAGTATTTGAGTTAGACTGTGGTGAGATGAGCATTTCAGTATGTCTGGGGTGCGGTGAGTATTTCAGTTCAAATTTCGTGCAGTGAATTTTACAGTTCGACTAGGTTGAGGTGAGTATTTCATTTCGACTGGGGTAAGGTGAGTATTTCGGTTTGACTGAGGTGATGTGAATATTTCATTCAGATTAAGGTGAGTTGGGTATTTCAGATCGACTGATTTGCAGTGCGAATTGCCTCTGACTGAGGTGATGTAAAGATTTCAGTTTGACTGCGGGGACTTGAGTACTTCAGTTGACGGAGGTGATGTGAGTCTTTCTGTTAGGCTGAGGTGGGTGGAAATATCTTTTCTACTGGGATGCAGTGAGTATTTCTGTTTGACAGTGGTGCTGTGAGTATTTGAGTTTGAGTCTGGTGAGGTGATTATTTCAGTTCGACTGGGATGAGGTGAGTATTTCAGTTCGACAGGTGTGAAGTGAATATTTCAGTTCGACTGGAGTGAGGTGCTTATTTCAGTTCGACTGTGGTGAAGTGAGTATTTGAGTTTGACTGGGGTGAGCTGAGTACTTCAGTTCGACTGGGGTGTGGTGAGTATTTCAGTTTGATTGGGGTTATGTGAATATTTCAGTTCGACTGGGGTAAGCTGACTATTTTAGTTCGAGTGTGGTGAGGTGAGTATTCGAATAAAATTGGGGTGAGTAGAGTATTTCAGTTCTCCTGGTATGAGGTGAATTTTTTAGTTCGACGGGGGTGAGGTGAATATATCAGTTTGACTTGGGTGTGGTGAGTATTTCAGATAGACTGGGGTGCGGTGAGTATTTCATTTCGACTGGGAGTGGTAAGTATTTTATTTCGACTAGGGTGCAGTGAGTATTTCAGTTTGACTGGCGTGCGGTGATTATTTCAATTTGACTGGGGTGCTTTGACTATTACAGTTCGATAGAGGTGAGGTGAGTACTTCCGTTCAACTGGGGTGAGGTGAATATTTCAGATCGTTTGGAGTGAGGAGAGTATTTCAGTTCAATCAGTGTGAGGTGAATATTTCAGTTCGACTGGACTGAGGTGAGTATTTGAGTTCGACCGGGGTTAGGTGAATATGTCAGTTCGATTGGGGTGAGGTGAGTACTTCCGTTCGACTGGGGTGAGGTAAATATTTCAGATCGTTTGGAGTGAGGAGTGTATTTCAGTTCGACTGTGGTGAGTTGAGTATTCGAGTTCATTTGGGGTGCGGTGTGTATTTCAGCTCCACTGGGATGAAGTGAGTGTTTCAGTTCGACTGGGGTGATGTGAGTATTTGAGTTTGACTGTGGTGAGGTGATTACTATAACTTGGGTGGGATGAGGTGAGGATTTCAGTTCAACAGCGGTGAGGTAAATATTTTAATTCAACTTGGTGAGTATTTCAGTTGGTCTGTGGTGAGGTGAGTATATGAGTTCGATTGGTGTGAGGTGAGTTTTTCAGTTCGATTGGGATGAGGTGAGTATTTCAGTTCGACTGGTGTGAGGTGAATATTTCAGTTCGACTGGGGTGAGGTGAGTATTTTAGTGCGACTGTGATGAGGTGAGTATTTGAGTACGATTGGGGTGAGTTGAGTATTTCAGTTCTACCGGGATGAGATGAGTATTTCATTTTGACGGGGATGACGTGAGTATATCGGTTTGACTTCCGTGCGGTGAGTATTTCAGTTTGACTGGACTGCTTTGACTGTTTCAGTTCGACCGGGGTGCTGTGAGAATTTTAGTTCGACCGGGGTGCGGGGAGTATTTCAGTTCGACCTGGGTGAGGTGAGTATTTCAGTGCAGTTGGGCTGAGGTGAGTATTTCAGTTCGACGGGTGAGGTGAGTACTTCCATTCGACAGGTGTGAGGTGAATATTTCAGATCGTTTGGAGTGAGGAGAGTATTCCAGTTCGAGCAATCTGAGGTGAACGTGTCAGTTGGACTGGACTGAGATAAGTATTTCAGTTCGAATGTGCTGAAGTGAGTATTTGATTTCGATTGGGATGAGGTGAATATTTCAGTTCGACTGGGGTGCTGTATGTATTTCAGTTCGACTGGGGTGAGGTAAATATTTCAGATCATTTGTAGTGAAGAGAGTATTTTAGTTTGACCGGGATGAGGTGAGTATTTGAATTCGGCTGGGGTCATGTGAGTGTTTCAGTTCGACTGAGATGAAGTGAGCATTTTGGTTCGACTTGGGTGAGGTGAGTATTTCAGTTTGACTGGCGTGAGGTGATTATTTCAATTTGAGTGTGGTGAGCTGAGGATTTCAGTTCAACAGAGGTGAGATGAATATTTCAGTTCAACTGGTGTGAGCTGAGCATTTTAGTTCGACTGTGGTGAGGTGAGTATTTGAACACGATTGCTGTGAGTAGAGTATTTCAATTTTGCTGGTATGAGGTGAAATTTTTAGTTCAACGGGGTGAGGTGAGTATATCAGTTTGACTTGGTTGCTGTGAGTATTTCAGATAGACAGCTGTGCGGTGAGTATTTCATTTTGGCTGGGGTGTGGTATGTTTTTCATTTTGACTGGGGTGCAGTGAGATTTCAGTTTGACTGGGGTGCGGTGATTATTTCAATTTGACTGTGGTTCTTTGACTATTTCAGTTCGATAGGGGTGAGGTGAGTACCTCAGTTTGACTGCGGTGAGGTGAATATTTCAGATCGTTTGGAGTGTGGAGAGTATTTCAGTTCAACCGGTGTGAGGTGAATATTTCAGTTCGACTGGACTGAGGTGAGTACTTGAGTTCGTGTGTGGTGAAGTGAGTATTTGATTTCGACTGGGGTGAGGTGAGTATTTCAGTTCGACCAGGGTTAAGGTGAATATGTCAGTTTGATTGGGGTGATGTGGGTACTTCCGTTCGACAGGGGTGAGGTAAATATTTCAGATTGTTTGGAGTGAGGAGAGTATTTCAGTTCGACTGTGGTGATCTGAGTATTTGAGTTCGGCTGGGGTGCGGTGAGTATTTCAGTTCACTGGGATGAAGTGAGTGTTTCAGTTTGACTGGGGTGATGTGAGTATTTCAGTTTGTCTGTGGTGAGGTGATTACTATAATCTGAGTGGGGTGCGGTGAGGATTTCAGTTCAACAGCGCTAAGGTAAATATTTTAATTCAACTTGGGTGAGGTGAGTATTTCAGTTGGTCCGTGGTGAGGTGAGTATATGAGTTCGATTGGTGTGAGGTGAGTTTTTCGGTTTGATTGGGATGAGGTGAGTAGTTCAGTTTGACTGGTGTGAGGTGAATATTTCAGTTCGACCGGGGTGAGATAAATTTTTCAAATCATTTGTAGTGAAGAGAGTATTTCAGTTCGTCTGTGGTGAGGTGTGTATTTGAATTCGGCTGGGGTCATGTGAGTGTTTCAGATCGCCTGAGATGAAATGAGTATTTCAGTTCGACTTGGGTGAGGTGAGTATTTCGGTTTGACCAGGGTTAGGTGAAAATGTCATTTCGATTTGGATGAGGTGAGTACTTCAGTTCGAATGGGGTGAGGTAAATATTTCAGATCGTTTGGAGTGAAGAGAGTATTTCAGTTCGACTGTGGTGAGGTGAGTATCTGAGTTCGGCTGGGGTGCGGTGAGTATTTCAGTTCCACTGGGATGAAGTGAGTGTTTCAGTTTGACTGGGGTGATATGAGTATTTCAGTTTGACTGTGGTGAGGTGGTTATTATCATTTGAGTGGGATGAGGTGAGGATTTCAGTTCAACAGGGGTGAGCTAAATATTTTAGTTAAACTTGGGTGAGGTGAGTATTTCAGTTGGTCTGTGGTGAGGTGAGTATATGAGTTCGATTGGTGTGAGGTGAATTTTTCAGTTCGATTGGCATGAGGTGAGTATTTCAGTTCGACCGGTGTGAGGTGAATATTTCAGTTCGACTGGGATGAAGTGAGTGTTTCAGTTCGACTGGGGTGAGGTGAGTATATAAGTTCGATTGGGGTGATGTGAGTATTTAAATTTGACTGGGGTGAAGTGATTATTATTATTTGATTGGTGTGAGTTGAGGATTTCAGTTCAACAGGGGTGAGGTGAGTATTTTGGTTCGACTGTCATGATGTGAGTATTTGAGTACGATCAGGGTGAGTTGAGTATTTCAGTTCTGCTGGGATGAGGTGAGTATTTCAGTTCGACCGGGATGAGGTGAGTATATAAGTTTGACTTGGGTGCGGTGATTATTTGAGTTACACTGGATTGTGGTGAGTATTTCAGTTCGACTGGGGTGCAGTGATTATTTCAGTTTGACTGGGGTGCGGTGAGTATTCCAGTTCAACCTGGGTGAGGTGAGTATTCCAGTTCAGTTTGGGTGAGGTGAGTATTTTGGTTCGACAGGGGTGAAATGAGTATTTCAGTTAGACTGGGGTGCGGTGAGTATTTCATTTCAACTGGGGTGCAGTGAGTATTTCAGTTCAACTGGGTTGTGGTGAGTATTTCATTTCGACTGTGGTGCAGTGACTATTGCAGTTTGACTGGAGAGCGGTGAGTATTTCAGTTTGACTGGGGTGCTGTGAGAATTTCAGTTCAAATGGGGTGTGTCGAGCGTTTAAGTTTGACCCGACGAGGTGTGTATTACAGTTCAGCTGGGGTGAGGTTAGTATTTCAGTTCGAGTGTGGTGAAGTGAGTATTTGAGTTCGACTGGAGTGAGCTGAGTATTTCAGTTCGACTGGAGTGTGGTGAGTATGTCAGTTTGACCGTGGTTAGGTGAATATTTCAGTTCGACTGGGGTGATTTGAGTACTTCTGTTTGTCTGTGGTGAGGTAAATATTTCAGATCATTTGGAGTGAGGAGAGTATTTCAGTTCGACCGGTGTGAGGTGAATATTTCAGTTCGACTGGACTGAGGTGAGTATTCCAGTTCGAGTGTGTTGAAGTGAGTATTTGAGATCGACTGGGCTTAGGTGAGTATTTCAGTTCGACTGTGGTGCTATAAGTATTTTAGTCCGACTGGATTGTGGTGAGGATTTCGGATCGAACGTGGTTAGGTGAATATTTCAGTTCGACTGGGGTGATGTGAGTACTTCCTTTCGCGTGGGATGAGGTAAATATCTTAAATCGTTTGGAGTGAGGAGAGTATTTCAGTTCGACTGTGGTGAGGTGAGTAGTTGAATTTGGCTGGGGTGAGGTGACTGTTTCAGTTCAGCTGGGATGAGGTGAATATATCAGTTCGACTGAGGTGACGTAATTATTTCAGTTTGACAGGGGTGAGGTGGGTATATCAGTTCGACTGGGTGATGTGAGTATTTTAGTTTGACTGGGGTTAGGTGATTATTTCAATTTGACTGGGGTGAGCTGAGGATTTCAGTTCAACAGGGGTGAGGTTAATATTTCAGTTCGACCGGAGTGAGGTGAATAATTTAGTTTGACTGTGTAAAGGTGAGTTTTTGAGTTCGATTGGAGTGAGGTGCATTTTTCAGTTCGATTGGGATGAGGTGAGTATTTGAGTTAGACTGCGGTGAGGTGAGCATTTCAGTATGTCTGGAGTGCGGTGAGTATTTCAGTTCAAATTGCGTGCAGTGAATTTTACAGTTCGACTAGGTTGAGGTGAGTATTTCATTTCGACTGGGGTAAGGTGAATATTTCAGTTCGACTGTGGTGAGCTGAGTATTTGAGTTCGGCTGGGATGCGGTGAGCATTTCAGTTCACTGAAGCGAGTGTTTCGGTTCGACTGGGGTGATGTTAGTATTTCAGTTTGACTGTGGTCAGGTGATTACTATAATCTGAGTGGGGTGAGGTGAGGATTTCAGTTCAGCAGTGCTGAGATAAGTATTTTAATTCAACTTGGGTGAGGTGAGTACTTCAGTTGGTCTGTGGTGAGGTGAGTATATGAGTTCGATTGGTGTGAGGTGAGTTTTTCGGTTTGATTGGGATGAGGTGAGTATTTCAGTTCGACCGGTGTGAGGTTAATATTTCAGTTCGACTGAGGTGAGGTGAGTATTTTAGTGTGACTGTGGTGAGGTGGGTATTTGAGTACGATTGGGGTGAGTTGAGTATTTCAGTTCTGCTGGGATGAGGTGAGTATTTCATTTCGACGGGGATGAGGTGAGTCTATCAGTTTGACTTCGGTGCGATGAGTATTTCAGTTAGACTGGATTGCGGTGAGTATTTCAGTTTGACTGGGGTGCAGTGATTATTTCAGTTTGCCTGGACTGCTTTGACTGTTTCAGTTCGACCGGGTGCTGTGAGAATTTCAGTTTGACCGGGGTGCGGAGAGTATTTCAGTTCGACCTGGGTGAGATGAGTTTTTCAGTTCAGTCGGGCTGAGGTGAGTATTTCCGCTCGACAGGGGTGAGGTGAGTGTTTCAGTACTACTGGGGTGAGGTGAGTACTTCCATTCGACAGGAGTAAGGTGAATATTTCAGATCGTTTGGAGTGAGGAGACTATTTCAGTTCGAGCGGTGTGAGGTGAACATGTCAGATTGACTGGACTGAGATAAGTATTTCAGTTCAAGTGTGGTGAAATGAGTATTTGAGTTCAACTGGGATGAAGTGAGTATTTCAGTTCGACTGCGGTGCAGTATGTATTTCAGTTCGACTAGCGGGAGGTAAATATTTCAGATTATTTGTAGTGAAGAGAGTATTTCAGTTTGACTGTGGTGAGGTGAGTATTTGAATTTGGCTGGTGTCATGTGAGTGTTTCAGTTCGACTGAGACGAAGTGAGTATTTTAGTTCGACTTGGGTGAGGTGAGTATTTCAGTTTGACTGAGGTGAGGTGATTATTTGAATTTGAGTGTGGTGAGCTGAGGATTTCAGTTCAACAGGGGTGAGATTACTATTTCAGTTCGACTGTGGTGCTGTTAGTACTTCAGTCTGGCTGGGGTGTTTCGACTATTTCAGTTCGACCAGGGTGCTGTGAAAATTTCAGTTCGACCGGGGTGTGGTGAGTGTTTCAGTTCGATGCGAGTGAGGTAAGTATTTCAGTTCAACTGGGGTGAGGTGAGTATTTCAGTTCAAATGGGCTGAGGTGAGCACATCCGTTTGACAGGGGTGAGGTGAATATTTCAGATAGTTTGGAGTGAGGAGCGTATTTCAGTTCAACTGGTGTTAGGTGAATATTTCAGTTCGACTGTACTGAGGTGAGTATTTGAGTTCTAGTGTGGTGAAGTGAGTATTTGAGTTCGACTGGGTTGGGGTGAGTACTTCCAATCGACTGTGGTGAGGTAAATATTTCAGAACGTTTGGAGTGAGGTAAGTATTTCAGTTACACTGTGGTGAGGTAAGTATTTGAGTTCGGCTGGGGTGAGGTGAGTGTTTCAGTTCGCTGGGATGAAGTGAGTGTTTCAGTTCGACTGGGGTGAGGTGAGTATATAAGTTCGTTTGGGGTGATGTGAGTATTTAAGTTTGACTGGGGTGAGGTGATTATTATTATTTGATTGGGGTGAGTTGAGGATTTCAGTTGAGCAGTGTTGAGGTAAATCTTTTAGTTCGACAAGGGTGAGGTGAGTATTTTAGTTCGACTGTCGTGAGGTGAGTGAGTACGATTGGGGTGAGTTGAGTATTTCAGTTCTGTTGGGATGAGGTGAGTATTTCAGTTCGACTGGGGTGCAGTGATTATTTCAGTTTGACTGGGATGCTTTGACCATTTTAGTTCGACCGGGGTGCTGTGAGAATTTCAGTTCGACTGGGGTGCGGTGAGTATTTCAGTTCGACCCGGGTGTGGTGAGTATTTCAGTTCAGTTGTGGTGAGGTGAGTATTTCGGTTCGACAGGAGTGAAGTGAGTATTTCAGTTCGACTGGGGTGAGGTGAGTATTTCAGTTTGACTTTGGAACGGTGAGTATTTCAGATAGACTAGGGTGTGGTAAGTATTTCATTTCGACTGGGGTGCGGTGAGTACTTCATTTTGACTGGGATGCAGTGACTATTGCAGTTTGACTGGAGTGCGGTGAGTATTTCAGTTTGACTGGAGTCCTTTGACTATTTCAGTTTGACCGGGGTGTGTTGAGTGTTTCAGTTCGACCCGGGTGAGGTGAGTATTTCAGTTCGACCAGGGTTACATGAATATTTCAGTTCGAGTGTGGTGAAGTGAGTAGTTGAGTTCGATTGGGATGAGGTGAGTATTTCAGTTCAACTGGGGTGCGTAGAATATTTCATTTTGACTGGGGTTACATGAATATTTCAGTTCAAATGGGGTGAGGTGAGTACTTCCGTTCGTCTGTGCTGAGGGAAATATTTAAGATCGTTTGGAGTGAGGAGAGTATTTCAGTTCGACCAGTGTGAGGTGAACATTTCAGTTCGACTGGACTGAGGTGAGTATTTCAGTTTGAGTGTGTTGAAGTGAGTATTTGAGTTCAACTGGGCTTAGGTGAGTATTTCAGTTCGACTATGGTGCAATAAGTATTTCAGTGTGACTGGGTTGCGGTGAGGATTTCAGTTCGAACAGGGTTAGGTGAATATTTCAGTTTGACTGGGGTGACGTGAGTACCTCCTTTTGAGTGGGGTGAGGTAAATATTTTAAATCGTTTGGAGTGAGGAGAGTATTTCAGTTCAACTGTGGTGACGTGAGTAGTTGAATTTGACTGGGGTGAGGTGACTGTTTCAGTTTGACTGGGATGAGGTGAGTATATCAGTTCGACTGAGGTGACGTGATTATTTCAGTTTGACTTGTGTGAGGTGGGTATTTCAGTTCGACAGGGGTGACGTGAGTATTTTAGTTTGACTGGGATTAGGTGATTATTTCAATTTGACTGGCGTGAGCTGAGGGTTTCAGTTCAACAGGGGTGAGGTTAATATTTCAGTTCGACCAGGGTGAGGTTAGTATTTCAGTTCTACTGGGGCGAGGTGAATAATTTAGTCTGACTGCGTAAAGGTGATTTTTTGAGTTCGATTGGGGTGAGGTGCATTTTTCAGTTCGAATGGGATGAGGTGACTATGTCAGTTGGACTGGTGTGAGGTGAGCATTTCAGTATGTCTGGGGTGTGGTGAATATTTCAGTTCAAATGGCGTGCAGTGAATTTTACAGTTCAACTAGGTTGAGTGGAGTATTTCATTTTGCCTGGGGTAAGCTGAGTATTTCAGTTTGACAGAAGTGATGTGAATATTTCATTCAGATTAAGGACAGTTGGGTATTTCAGATCGACTGATTTGCAGTGCGAATTGCTTCTGACTGAGGTGATGTAAAGATTTCAGTTTGACTGCGGTGACATGAGTACTTCAGTTTGACAGAGGTTATGTGAGTCTTTCATTTAGACTGAGGTGGGTGAGAATATCTTTTCTACTGGGATGCAGTGAGTATTTCTGTTTGACAGTGGTGCTGTGAGTATTTGAGTTCGAGCGTGGTGAGGTGAGTATTTCATTCGACTGTGGAGAGGTGAGTATTTGAGTTTGAGTCGGGTGGGGTGATTATTTCAGTTCGACTGGGATGAGGTAAGTATTTCAGTTCGACCGGTGTGAGGTGAATATTTCAGTTCGACTGTGGTGAAGTGATTATTTCAGTTCGACTGGGATGATGTGAGTATTTCAATTTGACCCGTGTGAAGTGAATATTTCAGTTCGACTGGAGTGAGGTGAGTATTTCAGTTCGACTGTGGTGAAGTGAGTATTTGAGTTTGACTGGGGTGAGCTGAGTACTTCAGTTCGACTGGGGTGTGGTGAGTATTTCAGTTCGATTGGGGTTAGGTGAATATTTCATTTCGACTGTGGTGCTGTAAGTATTTCAGTTCTACTGGGTTGTGGTGAGGATTTCAATTCGAACGGGGTTAGGTGAATATTTCAATTCGACTGGGGTGATGTGAGTAGTTCCTTTTGAGTGGAGTGAGGTAAATATTTTAAATCGTTTGGAGTGAGGACAGTATTTTAGTTCGACTGCGGTGAGGTGAGTAGTTGAATTCGGCTGGGGTGAGGTGAGTGTTTCAGTTTGACTGTGATGAAGTGAGTATTTCAGTTCGACTGGGATGAGGTGAGTATATCAGTTCGATTGGGGTGACGTGAGTATTTCAGTTTGACTGGGGTGAGGTGATTATTATAATTTGAGTGGGGTGAGGTGAGGATTTCAGTTCAACAGGGGTGAGGGAAATATTTTATTTTGACTGGGGTGAGGAGAGTATTTCAGTTGGTCTGTGGTGAGTTGAGTATTTGTGTTCTATTGGGGTGAGGTGAGTTTTTCAGTTCGATTGGGATGATGGGAGTATTTCAGTTTGACCGGTGTGAGGTGAATATTTCAGTTCAACGGGGGTGAGGTGAGTATTTTAGTTCGACTGTGGTGAGGTGAGTATTTGAGAAGTATTGGGGTGAGTTGAATATATCAGTTCTGCTGGGATGAGGTGAGTATTTCAGTTCGACAGGGATGATATGTGTATATCATTTTGACTTGGGTGCGGTGAGTATTTCAGTTAGACTGGATTGCGGTGTGTATTTCAGTTCGACTGAGGTGCAGTGATTATTTCAGTTTGACTGGGGTGCTTTGACTACTTCAGTTGGAATTGGGTGCTGTGAGAATTTCAGTTCGACCGGGGTGCGGTGAGGACTTTAGTTCGACCCAGGTGAGGTGATTATTTCAGTTCATTCGGGGTGAGGTGAGTATTTCATTTCGATTGGGGTGAGGTGAGTATTTCAGTTCGACCTGGGTGAGGTGATAATTTCAGTTCATTCGGGGTGAGGTGAGTTTTTGAGTTCGATTTGGATGAGGTGAGTGGGTGAGGTGATAATTTCAGTTCATACGGGGTGAGGTGAGTATTTGAGTTCGATTGAGGTTAGGTGAGTTTTTCAGTTCGATTGGGATGAGGTGAATATTTCAGTTTGACTGGGGTGAGGTGAATATTTCAGTTCGACTGGGGTGAGTTGAGTATTTCAGTTCTACTGGGATGAGGTGAGTATTTCATTTCGACGGGGATGAGGAGAGTATATCAGTTTGACTTCTGTGAGGCGAGTATTTCAGTTAGACTGGATTGCGGTGAGTATTTCAGTTTGACTGGGGTGCAGTGATTATTTCAGTTTGACTGGGGTGCTTTGACTATTTCAGTTCGACCGGGATGCTGTGAGAATTTCAGTTCGACCGGGATGCGGTGAGGACTTTAGTTCGACCTGGGTGAGGTGATTATTTCAGTTCATTCGGGGTGAGGTGAGTATTTCAGTTCGAGTGGGGTGAGGAGAGTATTTTAGTTTGACTTTGCTGCGGTGAATATTTCAGTTCGACTGGTATAGGATGAGTATTTCAGTTCGACCTGGGTGAGGTGATAATTTCAGTTTGTTTGGGGTGAGGTGAGTTTTTTAGTTCGTTTTGGATGAGGTGAGTATTTCAGATCGACTGTTGTGAGGTGAATATTTCAGTTCGACTGGAGTAAGGTGAGTATTTCATTACGACTGTGGTGAGCTGAGTATTTGAGTTCGACTGGGGTGAGGTGAGTATTTCAGTTCGACTGGTGTGCGGTGAGTATTTGAGATCGACTGTGGTGAGGTGAGTATTTGAGTACGGTTGGGGAGAGTTGAGTATTTCAGATCTGCTTGGATGAGGTGAGTATTTCAGTTCGACGGGGGTGAGGTGACTATTTCAGTTAGACTGGGGTGCGGTGAGTATTTCATTTCGAATGGGGTGTATTGACTGTTACATTTTGACTGGAGTGTGGTGAGTATTTCAGTTTGACTAGGGTGCTTTGAATATTTCAGTTCGACCAGGGTGCTGTGAGAATTTCAGTTCGAACGGGTTGTGGTGAGTGTTTCAGTTCGACCTGCGTGAGGTGAGTGTTTTAGTATGTCTGGGGTGTGTTGGGTATTTCAGTTCAAATGGCGTGCAGTGAATTTTACAGTTCGACTAGGTTGAGTGGAGTATTTCATTTCGACTCGGGTAAGGTGAGTATTTCAGTTTGACCGAAGTGATGTGAATATTTCATTCCGATTAAGGTGAGTTGGGTATTTCAGATTGACTGATTTGCAGTGCGAATTGCTTCTGACTGAGGTGATGTAAAGATTTCAGTTTGACTGCGGTGACATGAGTACTTCATTTTGACAGAGGTGATGTGAGTCTTTCTGTTAGACTGAGGTGGTTGGGAATATCTTTTCTACTGGGATGCTGTGAGTATTTCTGTTTGACAGTGGTGCTGTGAGTATTTCAGTTCGAGCGTGGTGAGTTGAGTATTTGAGTTTGAGCCGGGTGAAGTGAATATTTCAGTTCCACTGGGATGAGGTGAGTATTTCATTCGACAGTGGTGAAGTGAGTATTTGAGTTTGACTGGGGTGAGCTGAGTATTTCAGTTCGACTGGGGTGTGGTGAGTATTTCAGTTCGATTGGGGATAGGTGAATTATCAGTTCGACTGTGGTGCTATAAGTGTTTCAGTTCGACTGGTGTGCGGTGAGTATTTCAGTTCGACCTGGGTGAGGTGATAATTTCAGGGCCACAGGGGTGAAGTGAGTATTTTAGTTCAACTGTGGTGAGGTGAGTATTTGAGTAGGATTGGGGTGAGTTGAATATATCAGTTCTGCTGGGATGAGGTGAGTATTTCAGTTCGACAGGGATGATATGTGTATATCATTTTGATTTTGGTGGGGTGAGTATTTCAGTTCGACTGGGGTGCAGTGATTATTTCAGTTTGACTGGGGTGCTTTGACTATTTCAGTTCGACCGGGGTGCTGTGAGAATTTCAGTTCGACCGGGGTGCGGTGAGTATTTCAGTTCGACCCGGGTGAGGTGAGTATTTCAGTTCAACGGGGTGAGGTGAGTATTTCAGTTCGACTGGGGTGAGGTGAGTATTTCAGTTTGACTTTGCTGCGGTGAGTATTTCAGTTCGACTGGTGTGTGGTGAGTATTTCAGTTCGACCTGGGTGAGGTGATAATTTCAGTTCATTCGGGGTGAGGTGAGTTTTTTAGTTCGATTTGGATGAGGTGAGTATTTCAGATCAACTGTTGTGAGGTGAATATTTCAGTTTGACTGGAGTAAGGTGAGTATTTCAGTACGACTGTGGTGAGCTGAGTATTTGAGTTCAACTGGGGTGAGGTGAGTATTTCATTTCAACTGGTGTGCGGTGAGTATTTCAGTTCGACCCGGGTGAGGTGAGTATTTCAGTTCAGTTGAGGTGAGGTGAGTATTTTGGTTCGACAAGGGTGAAGTGAGTATTTCAGTTAGACTGGGGTGCGGTGAGTATTTCATTTCAACTGGGGTGCAGTGTCTATTGCAGTTTGACTGGAGTGCGGTGAGTATTTCAGTTTGACTCGGGTCCTTCGACGGTTTCAGTTCGACCGGGGGGGGCGCTGTGAGAATTTCAGTTCGACAGGGGTGTGTTGAGTGTTTCAGTTCGACCAGGGTTACATGAATATTTCAGTGCGAGTGTGGTGAAGTGAGTGTTTGAGTTCGACTGGGGTGATGTGAGTATTTCAGTTCGACTGGGGAGCGTTGAGTATTTCAGTTCGACCGGGGTTACATGACTATTTCGGTTTGAATGGGGTGAGGTGACTAGTACCGTTCGTCTGTGGTGAGGTAAATATTTCAGTTCGTTTGAAGTGAGGAGAGTATTTCGGTTCGACCGGTGTGATGTGAACGTTTCAGTTCGACTGGACTGAGGTGAGTATTTCAGTTCGAGTGTGTTGAAGTGAGTATTTGAGTTCGACTGGGCTTAGGTGAGTATTTCAGTTCGACTGTGGTGTGATAAGTATTTCAGTCCGACTGGGTTGCGTTGAGGATTTCAGTTCGAACGGGGTTAGGTGAATATTTCAGTTCGACTGGGGTGATGTGAGTACTTCCTTTCGAGTGGGGTGAGGTAAATATTTTAAATCATTTGGAGTGAGGAGAGTATTTCAGTTCGACTGTGGTGAGGTGAGTAGTTGAATTTGGCTGGGGTGAGGTGACTGTTTCCATTCGGCCGGGATGAGTTGAGTATATCAGTTCGACTGGGGTGACGTGAGTATTTTAGTTTGACTGGGGTTAGGTGATTATTTCAATTTGACTGGGGTGAGCTGAGCATTTCAGTTCAACAGGGGTGAGGTTAATATTTCAGTTTGACCGGGGTGAGGTTAATATTTCAGTTCGACCAGGGTGAGGTGCGTATTTCGGTTGGGCTGTGGTGTTGTGAGTATTTCAGTTTGACTGGGGTGAGGTGAAAAATTTAGTTTGACTGTGGAAAGGTGACTTTTTGAGTTCGATTGGGGTGAGGTGAGTTTTTCAGTTTGATTGGGATGAGGTGAGTATTTGAGTTCGACTGGGGTGAGGTGAGCATTTCAGTATGTCTGGGGTGCGGTGAGTATTTCAGTTCAACTGGCATGCAGTGAATTTTACAGTTTGTCTAGGTTGAGGTGAGTATTTGATTTCGTCTGGGGTCAGGTGAGTATTTCAGTTAGACAGAAGTGATGTGAATATTTCATTCTGATTAAGGTGAGTTGGGTATTTCGGATTGATTGACTTGCAGTGCAAATTGCCTCTGATTGAGGTGATGTAAAGATTTCAGTTTGAGTGCTGTGATATGAGAACTTCAGTTTGACGGAGGTGATGTGAGTCTTTCTGTTAGACTGAGGTGGGTGAGAATACCTTTTCTACTGGGATGTGGTGAGTATTTCTGTTTGACAGTGGTGCTGTGAGTATTTCAGTTCGAGCGTGGTGAGGTTAGTATTTCATTCGACTGTGGAGAGGTGAGTATTTGAGTTTGAGTCGAGTGGGGTGATTATTTCAGTTCGACTGGGATGAGGTGAGTATTTCAGTTCGACCAGTGTGAGGTGAATATTTCAGTTCGACTGTGGTGAAGTGAGTATTTGAGTTCGACTGTGGTGAGGTGAGTATCTGAATAGGATTGGGGTGAGTAGAGTATTTCAGTTCTGCTGGTATGAGCTGAATTTTTTAGTTCGACGGGGGTGAGGTGAGTATATCAGTTTGATTTGGGTGCCGTCAGTATTTCAGATAGACTGGGGTGCAGTGAGTATTTCATTTCAACTGGATGTGGTAAGTATTTTATTTCGACTGGGGTGCAGTGAGTATTTCAGTTTGACTGGGGTGCGGTGATTATTTCAATTTGACTGAGGTGCTTTGACTATTTCAGTTCGATAGTGGTGAGGTGTGTACTTCTGCTCCATTGGGGTGAGGTGAATATTTCAGGTCGTTTGGAGTAGGAGAGTATTTCAGTTCAACCGGTGTGAGGTGAGTATTTCAGTTCGACTGCACTGCGGTGTGTATTTGAGTTCGAGTGTGGTAAAGTGAGTATTTGATTTCGACTGGGGTGAGGTGAGTATTTGAGTTCGACCAGGGTTAGGTGAATATGTCAGTTCGATTGTGATGAGGTGAGTATTTGAGTTCGGAGGGGTGCGGTGAGTATTTCAGTTCCACTGGGATGAAGTGAGTGTTTCCGTTCGACTGGGGTGATGCGAGTATTTCAGTTTGACTGTGGTGAGGTGATTATTTTAATTTGAGTGGGGTGAGGTGGGGATTTCAGTTCATCAGGGGTGAGGTAAATATTTTAGTTCAACTTGGGTGAGGTGACTATTTCAGTTGCTCTGTGGTGAGGTGAGTATATGAGTTCGATTGGTGTGAGGTGAATTTTTCAGTTCGATTGGGATGAGGTGAGCATTTCAGTTTGACTGGCGTGAGGTGAATATTTCATTTCGACTGGGGTGATGTGAGTATTTCAGTTAGACTGGATTGCCGTGAGTATTTCGGTTTGACTGGACTGCTTTGACTGTTTCAGATCGACCAGGGTGCTGTGAGAATTTCAGTTCGACCGGGGTGCGGAGAGTACTTCAGTGCGACCTGGGTGAGGTTAGTATTTCAGTTCAGTCGGGCTGAGGTGAGTATTTCAGTTCGAAAGGGGTGAGGTGAGTATTTCAGTACGACTGGGGTGAGGTGAGTACTTCCATTCAACAGGAGTGAAGTGAATATTTCAGATCGTTTGGAGTGAGGAGAGTATTTCAGTTCGAGCGGTGTGAGGTGAATGCGTCAGTTCGACTGGACTGAGATGAGTATTTCAGTTTGAGTGTGGTGAAGTGAATATTTGAGTTTGACTGGGATGAGGTGAATATTACAGTTCGACTGGGGTACGGTTACTATTTCAGTATGACTGGGGTGTTTTGACTATTTCAGTTCGACCAGGGTGCTGTGAGAATTTCAGTTCAACCGGGGTGTGTTTAATGTTTCAGTTCGACCCGGGTGAGGTGAGTATTTCAGTTCGAATGGGGTGAGTTGAGTCCTTCCGTTCGACAGGGGTGAGGTGAATATTTCAGATAGTTTGGAGTGAGGAGCGTATTTCAGTTCAACTGGTGTTAGGTAAATATTTTAGTTCGACTGTACTGAGGTGAGTATTTGAGTTCTAGTGCGGTGAAGTGAGTATTTGACTTCGACTGGGGTGAGGTGAGTATTTCAGTTCGACCGTGGTTAGGTGAATATGTCAGTTCGATTGGGGTGAGGTGAGTACTTCTGTTCGACTGGGGTGAGGTATATATTTCAGATCGTTTGGAGTGAGAAGAGTATTTCCGGTCGACTGTGGTGAGGTGAGTATTTGATTTCGGCTGTGGTGAGATGAGTGTTTGAGTTCCACAAGGATGATGTGAGTATTTCAGTTCGACTGGGGTAAGGTGAGTATATCAGCTCGATTGGGGTGAAATTAGTATTTCAGTTTGACTGGGGTGAAGTTATTATTATAATTTGAGTGGGGTGAGGTTAGAATTTCAGTTCCACGGGGGAGGTAAATATTTCAGTTCGACTGGGCTGAGGTGAGTATTTCAATTGGTCTGTGGTGAGGTGAGTATTTGAGTTTGATTGGGGTGAGGTGAGTTTTTCAGTTCGATTGGGACGAGGTGAGTATTTCAGTTCGACTGGTGTGAGGTGAGTATTTCAGATTGACTGTGGTGCGGTGAGTATTTGAATTTGACCAGGGTTTGTTGAATATTTATGTTCGACTGGGGTGAGATGAGTATTTTAGTTCGACTGTGGTAGGTGAGTATTTGAGTACGACTGGGGAGAGTTGAGTATTTCAGTTCTGCTGGGATGAGGTGAGTATTTCAGTTCGACGGGGGTGAAGTGAGCATTTCAGTTTGACTTTGGTTTGGTGAGTATTTCCGTTAGACAGGGATGCTGTGAGAATTTCAGTTCGACTGGGGTGCAGTGAGTATTTCAGTTCGACCCGGGTGAGGTGAGTATTTCAGTTCAGTCGTGTTGAGGTGAGTATTTCAGTTCGACCGGGGTGAGGTGAGTATTTCAGTTCGACAGGGGTGAGGTGAGTATTTCAGTTCGACGGGTGTGAGGTGAATATTTCAGTTCGACTGGACTGATGTGAATATTTCAGTTCAAGTGTGGTGAAGTGAGTATTTGAGGTCCGACTGGGGTGATGTGAGTATTTCAGTTCGACCGGGGTTACGTGAATATTTCAGTTCGAATGGGGTGAGGTGAGTACTTCCGTTCGACTGTGGTGAGGTGATTATTTCAGATCGTTTGCAGTGACGAGAGTATTTCAGTTCGACCGGTGTGAGATGAACATTTCAGTTCGACTGGACTGAGGTGAGTATTTCAGTTCGATTGTGGTAAAGTGAGTGTTTGAGGCCGACTGGGGTGAGGTGAGTATTTCAGTTCGACTGGGTTGCAGTGGGTATTTCAGTTGGTGTGTGGTGTGGTGAGTAGTTCGGTTCGACTGGGGCGAGTTGAGTATTTTAGTTCAACTTTGGAAAGGTGATTTTTTGAGTTCGATTGGGGTGAGGTGAGTTTTTCAGCTCAATTGGGATGAGGTGAGTATTTGAGTTCGACTGGGGTGAGGTGAGCATTTCAGTATGTCTGGGGTGCGGTGAGTATTTCAGTTCGACTGGGATACCATGAATATTAGAGTTCGACTAGGTTGAGGTCAGTATTTGATTTCAACTGGGGTAAGGTGAGTATTTCACTTTGACAGAAGTGATGTGAATATTTCATTCAGAATAAGGTGAGTTGGGTATTTCAGATCAACTGATTTGCAGTGCGAATTGCTTCTGACTGAGGTGATGTAAAGATTTCAGTTTGACTCTGGTGACGTAAGTACTTCAGTTTGACGGAGGTGATGTGAGTCTTTCTGTTTCACTGAGGTGGGTGAGTATATCTTTTCGACTGGGATGCGGTGAATATTTCTGTTTGACAGTGGTGCTGTGAGTATTTCAGTTTGAGCGTAGTGAGTTGAGTATTTCATTCGCCTGTGGAGAGGTGAGTATTTGAGTTCGACTGGGGTGAGCTGAGTACTTCAGTTTGACTGGGGTGTGGTGAATATTTCAGTTCGACTGGGGTTAGGTGAATATTTCAGCTCGACTGGGGTGAGCTGAGTATTTTAGTTCGACTGTGGTGAGGTGAGAATTTGAATATGATTGGGGTGTGTTGAATATTTCAGTTCTGCTGGGATGAGGTGAGTTTTTCAGTTCGACAGGGGTAAGGTGAGTATATCACTTTGACTTGGGTGCGGTGAGTATTTCAGATAGAGTGGGGTGCAGTGAGTATTTCATTTCGACTGGGCTGCTGTGAGTATTTCATTTCGACTGGGGTGCAGTGAGTATTTCAGTTTGACTGGGGTGTGGTGAGTATTTCATTTCGACTGGGGTGCGGTGAGTATATCAGTTTGATTGGGGTGACGTGAGTATTTCAGTTTGCCTGGGGTGAGGTGATTATTATAATTTGAATGGGGTGAGGTGAGGATTTCAGTTCAACAGGGGTGAGGTAAATATTTCAGTTCGACTGGGGTGAGGTGAGTATTTCAGTTGATCTGTGGTGAGGTGAATATTTGTGTTCGATTGGGGTGATGTGAGTTTTTCAGATCGATTGGGATCAGGTGAGTATTTCAGTTCAACCAGTGTGAGGTGAATATTTCAGTTCAGCTGGGGTGAGGTGAGTATTTTAGTTCGACTGTGGCAAGGTGAGTATCTGAGTACTATTGGGTTGAGTTGAGCATTTCAGTTCTGCTGGGATGAGGTGTGTATTTCATTTCGACTAGGATGAGGTGAGTATTTCAGTTTGACGGGTGCGGTGAATATTTCAGTTCGACCGGGGTGCGGTGAGTATTTCAGTTCGACAGGTGTGAGGTGAGTATTTGAGTTCGGCTGGGGTGAGGTGAGTGTTTCCATTCGACTAGGATGAAGTGAATATTTCAGTTCGACTGGTGTGAGGTGAATATTTCATTTCGACTGGGGTGCGGCGAGTATTTCATTTCGACTGGGGTGTAGTGAGTACTTCAGTTTGACTGGATTGCGGTGAGTATTTCAGTTCGACCGGGGATAGGTGAATTTTTCAGTTTGACTGAGGTGAGGTGAAAACTTCAGTTCGACTGGGGTGAGGTAAACATTTCAGATCATTTGGAGTGAGGAGAGTATTTCAGTTTGACTGGGGTGAGGTGTTCACTATAATTTGAGTGGGGTGATGTAAACATTTCAGTTCGACTGGGGTGAGGTGAGTATTTCAGTTGGTGTGTGGTGAGGTGTATATTTGAGTTTGATTGGGGTGAGTTGAGTATTTCAGTTTAGCTGGGATGAGGTGTGTATTTCATTCGACGGGGGTGCAGTGAGTATATTAGTTTGACTGGATTGCGGTGAGTATTTCAGTTCGATCGGGGTTAAGCGAATATTTCAGTTCGACTGTGGTGAGGTAAATATTTCAGATTGTTTGGAGTGAGGAGAGTATTTCAGTTCGACTGTGGTGAGGTAAGTAGTTGAGTTCGGCTGGGGTGAGGTGAGTGTTTTAGTTCGACTTGGATGAAGTGAGCATTTCTGTTCGACCGGGGTGTGGTGAGAATTTCAGTTCGACCGGGGTGCTGTGAGTATATCAGTTCGACCTGGATGAGGTGAGTATTTCAGTTCGACGGGGTGAGGTGCGTATTTCAGTTCGACTGGGGAGAGGTGAGTACTTCCGTTCGACAGGGGTGAGGTGAATATTTCAGATCGTTTGGAGTGAGGAGAGTATTTCAGTTCAACTGTGGTGATGTGAGCATTTGAATTCGGCTGGGGTGAGGTGAGTGTTTCCGTTCGTCTGGGATGAAGTGAGTATTTCAGTTCGACTGGGGTGAGGTGAGTATTTCAGTTCGACAGTGGTGAGGTGAGTGCTTCAGTTTGACTGGGGTGAGGTGAGTATTTCAGTAAGACTGGGGTGTGGTGAGTATTTCTTTTCGACTAGGGTGCGGCTAGTATTTCATTTTGACTGGGGTGCAGTGAGTATTTCAGGTTGACTGGCTTGCGGTGAGTATTTCAGCTCGATTAGGGTGCGGTGATTATTTCAGTTTGACTGGTGTGCTTTGACTATTTCAGTTTGACAGGGGTGCTGTGAGAATTTCAGTTCGACCTGGGTGTGTGGATATTTCAGATTGACACCGTTGAGGTGAGTATTTTAGTTCAGTTGAGGTGAGGTGAGTATTTCAGTTCGACTGGTGTGAGGTGATTATTTCAGATCATTTGGAGTGAGGAGAGTATTTCATTTCGACCAGTGTGAGGTGATCATTTTAGTTTGACTGGACTGAGGCGAGTATTTCAGTTCGAGTGTGGTGAATTGAGTATTTGAGTTTGACTGGGATGAGGTGAGTATTTCAGTTCAACTGGGGTGCGGTGAGTATTTCAGTTCGACTGGGGTTAGTTGAATATTTCAGTTCGACTGGGCTGAGGTGAGTACTTCCGTTCAACTGTGGTGAGGTAAATATTTCAGATCGTTTGGAGTGAGGAGAGTATTTCAGTTTGACTGTGGTGAGGTGAGTATTTGAATTCGGCTGGGGTGAGGTGACTGTTTCAGTTCGACTGGGGTGCGGTGAGCATTTCAGTTCGACTGGGGTGCTGTGAATATTGCAGTTCGACTAGGTTGAGGTGAGTATATCAGTACGACTGGTGTAAGGGGAGTATTTCAGTTTGACAGAAGTGATGTGAATATTTCATTCAGATTAAGGTGTGTTGGGTATTTCAGATCGACTGATTTGCAGAGCGAATTGCTTCTGACTGAGGTGATGTGAAGATTTCAGTTTGACTGCGGTAACGTGAGCATTTCAGTTTGACGGAGGTGATGTGAGTATTTCTGTTAGACTGAGGGCGCGAGTTTATCTTTTCGACTGGGATGCTCTGATTATTTCTGATTGACAGTGGTGCTGTGAGTATTTCAGTTCAAGCGTGGTGAGGTTAGTATTTCAGTTCGACTGACGTAGGCGAGTATTCCATTCGAATGTGGTGAGGTGAGTATTTGAGTTCGGATGGGGTGAGGTGAGTTTTTCAGTCTGACTTGGATGATTTCAGTATTTCAGTTCGAATGCGGTGAAGTGAGTATATCAGTTCGATTGGGGTGACATGAGTATATCAGTTTGACTTGGGAGCAGTGAGTATTTCAGTTAGACTGGGGTGCAGTGAGTATTTCATTTCGACTGGCGTGCGAGTGAGTATTTCATTTCGACTGGGGTGCAGTGAGTATTTCAGTTTGACTGGATTGCGGAGAGTATTTCAGTTTGACTGGGGTGCAGTGATTATTTCAGATTGACTGGGGTGCTTTGACTATTTCAGTTCGACCGGGATGCTGTGAGAATTTCAGTTCGACCCGGGTGCAGTGAGTATTTCAGTGCAACCCCGGTGTGAGGTGAGTATTTCAGTTCGAGTGCGGTGAATTGAGTATTTGAGTTTGATTGAGATGAGGTGAGTATTTTAGTTTGACCCGGGTGCGGTGAGTATTTCAGTGCAACCGGTGTGAGGTGAGTATTTTAGTTTGACTGGAGTGCTTTGATTATTTCAGTTCGACCGGGCTGCTTTGAGAATTTCAATTCGACCAGGGTGCGGTGAGTATTTCAGTTTGACTGGAGTGCTTTGATTATTTCAGTTCGACCGGGCTGCTTTGAGAATTTCAATTCGACTGGGGTGCGGTGAGTATTTCAGTTCAACCGGGGTGAGGTGAGTATTTCAGTTCGACAGGGGTGAGGTGAGTACTTCTGTTCGACTGGGGTGAGCTGCATATTAAGTTTGATTGAGATGAGGTGAGTATTTCAGTTCGACTGTGGTGAGGTGAGTATTTCAGTTTGACCAGGGTGCGGTGGGTATTGCAGTTCGACAGGAGTGAGGTGTGTATTTCAGTTCGACCGCAATGAGGTGAGTATTTCAATTCGACCGGTGTGAGGTGAATATTTCAGTTCGACTGGAGTGAGCTGAGGATTTCAGTTCAACAGGGGTGAGGTTAATATTTCAGTTCGACTGGGGTGATGTGGGTACTTTAGTTCGACTGTGGTAAGGTGAGTTCTTGATTTCAATTGGGGTGAGGTGAGTTTTTCAGTTTGATTAGGATGAGGTGAGTATTTCAGTTCGACTGGGGTGAAGGGAGAATTTCAGCATGTCTGGGGTGTGGTCAGTATTTCAGTTCGTCTGGGGTGCTGTGAATATTACAGTATAACTGGGTTGAGGTGATTATTCAGTTCAACTGGGGTAAGGTGAGTATTTCAGTTTGATAGAAGTGATGTGAATGTTTCATTCAGATTAAGGTGAGTTGGGTATTTCAGTTCTGCTGGGATGAAGTGAGTATTTCAGTTCGATGGGGATGAGGTGATTATTTGCGTACGACTGTGGTGAATTGAGTATTTCAGTTCTGCTGGGATGAGGTGAGTATTTCAGTTCGACGGGGGTGAGGTGAGTTTATCAGTTTGACTTGGGTGCGGTGAATATTTCATTTAGACTGGGTGTGGTGAGTATTTCATTTCGACTGGGGTGCGGTGAATATTTCATTTTCACTGGGATGCAGTGCGTATTTCAGTTTGACTGGGGTGCTGTGATTATTTCAGATTGACTGGGGTACTTTGACTATTTCAGTTCGACTGGGGTGAGGTGAGTCTTTCAGGTCGACAGCGGTGAGGTGTGTATTTCAGTTTGAAAGAAGTGAGGTGAATATTTCATTTAGATTGAGTTGAGTTGGGTATTTCAGATCGACTGATTTGTGGTGTGAGTTGCTTCTGACTGAGGTGAGGTGAAGATTACAGTTTGACTGAGGTGAGGTGTGTATTTCAGTTTGACTGAGTTGATGTGAGTATTTCAGTTAGACTGAAGTGGGTGAGTATATCAGTTCAACTGGGGTGCGGTGATAATTTCACTTTGACCAGGGTGTAGAATGTATTTTAGATCGACCAGGGTGAGATGAGTATTTCAATTCGATATGGATGAGGTGAGTCTGTCAGTTCAACTGGGGTGAAGTGGGTATTTCAGTCTGATTGGGGTGAGGTGAGAATTTCAAGGTGAAATATTCACCTCAAGGTGAATATTTCAGTTCGACTGGAGTGAAGTGTGTATTTCAGTTTGATCAAAGTGATGTGAATATTTCAGTTTGATTGAGGGTGAGGTGAGTATTTTAGTTGGATAGAAGTGCGGTCAATATTTCAGTTTGACTGGGGTCCTCTGAGTATTTCATTTCGACTGGGGTGAGGTGAATATTTCAGCTTTCCTGAGGTGAGGTTAGTACTACAGTTTTACTAAGGGTAATGTGAGCATTTCAGTTCATTCCGAGTGAGGTGAGTATTTCAGTTCAACCGGGGTGAGGTGAGTATTTCAGTTTGACAGGGATGAGGTGAGTACTTCCATTAGACTGGGGTGAGCTGCATATTTCAGATCGTTTGGAGTGAGGAGAGTATTTCAGTTCGACTGTGGTGATGTGAGTATTTCAGTTCGACTGGGGTGAGGCAGGTATTACAGTTCGACTGGGGTGAGCTGAGTATTTCAGTTCGACTGAATATTTCAGTTTGACTGGAGTGAGGTGATGATTTCAGTTCGACAGGGGTGAGGTGAGTGTTTCAGTTCGAATCGGGTGAGCTGAGTATTTCAGTTCGATCAGGGTGCGGTGGGTATTTCAGTTCGACAGGGATGATGTGAGTATTTCAATTCGACTGAAAATTTCAGTTCGACTGGAGTGAGGTGATGATTTCAGTTCGACAGGGGTGAGGTGAGTGTTTCAGTTCGAATGGGGTGAGGTGAGTACTTCGGTTCGACCAGTGTGACATGAATATTTCAGTTCGACTGGACTGAGGTGAGTATTTCAGTTCGAGTGTGGTGAAGTGAGTATTTGAGGTCGACTAGGGTGAGGTGAATATTTCAGTTCGACTGGGGTGCGGTGAGTATTTCAGTTCGACTGGGTTTATGTGAATATTTCAGTTCTTTGCGGTGAGGTGAGTACTTCTGTTAGACTGTGGTGAGGTAAATATTTCAGATCGTTTGGAGTGAGGAGAGCATTTCAGTTTGAGTGTGGTGAGGTAAGTATTTGAGTTCGGCTGGGGTGAGGTGAGTGTTTCAGTTCGACTGGGATGAAGTGAGCATTTCAGTTCGACTGGGGTGAGGTGAGTGTATCAGTTCGTTTGGGGTGACATGATTATTTCAGATGACTGGGGTGAGTAGATTATTATAATTTGAGTGGAGTGAGGTGAGGATTTCAGTTCAACAGGTGTGAGGTAAATATTTCAGTTCGACTGGGGTGAGGTGAGTATTTTATTTGGTCTGTTCTGAGGTGAGTATTTGAGTTTGATTGGGGTGAGGTGAGTTTTTCGGATCGATTGGGATGAGGTGAATATTTCAGTTCAAATGGGATGAGGTGAGTATTTCAGTTCGACCAGTGTGGAGTGAATATTTCTGATCAACTGGGGAGAGGTGAGTATTTTAGTTCGAATGTGGTGATGTGAGTACTTGAGTACGATTGTGGTGAGTTGAGTATTTCAGTTGGTCTGTGGTGTGGTGAGTATTTCAGTTCGACTGGGGCGATGTGAGTATATTAGTTCGACTGTGGTAAGGTGAGTTTTTGAGTTTGATTGGGGTGAGGTGAGTTTTTCAGTTAGATTGGGGTGAGGTGAGTATTTCAGTTCGACTGGGGTGAGGTGAGCATTTCAGTATGTCTGGGGTGCGGTGAGTATTTCAGTTTGACTGGGGTGCTGTGAATATTGAAGTTCGACTAGGTTGAGGTGGGTATATCAGTTCGACTGGTGTAAGGGGAGTATTTCAGTTTGACAGAAGTGATGTGAATATTTCATTCATATTAAGGTGTGTTGGGTATTTCAGATTGACTGATTTGCAGTGCGAATTACTTCTGACTGAGGTGATGTGAAGATTTCAGTTTGACTGCGGTAACGTGAGCATTTCAGTTTGACGGAAGTGATGTGAGTATTTCAATTAGACCGAGGTGCGTGAGTATACCTTTTTGACTGCGATGCTGTGATTATTTCTGATTGACTGTGGTGCTGTGAGTATTTCTGGTTGATAGTGGTGCTGTGAGTATTTCAGTTCGAGCATGGTGAGGTTAGTATTTCAGTTCGAGCGTGGTGAGGTTAGTATTTCAGTTCGACTGGTGTAGGTGAGTATTTCACTCGACTGTGGTGAGATGAGTATTTGAGTTAGGATGGGGTGAGGTGAGTGTTTCAGTTCGACTTAGATGATTTGAGTATTTCAGTTCGAATGGTGTGAAGTGAGTATATCAGTTCGATTGTGGTGACATGAGTATATCAGTTTGACATGGGCGCGGTGAGTATTTCAGTTTGACTGGGGTGCAGTGAGTATTTCATTTCGACTGGTGTGCGAGTGAGTATTTCATTTCGACTGGGGTGCAGTGAGTATTTCAGTTTGATTAGATTGCGGAGAGTATTCCAGTTCGACTGGTGTGCGGTGATTATTTCAGTTTTACTGGGGTGCTTTGACTATTTCAGTTCGACCGGGGTGCTGTGAGAATTTCAGTTTGACCCGGGAGCGGAGAGTATTTTAGTTCGACAGGGATAAGGTGAGTATTTCAGTTCAACCGGTGTGAGGTGAGTATTTCAGTTCGACTGGGGTGAGGTGAGTGTATCAGTTCGTTTGGGGTGACGTGATTATTTCAGTTTGACTGGTGTGTGTAGCTTATTATAATTTGAGTGGGGTGAGGTGAGGATTTCCATTCAACAGGTGTGAGGTAAATATTTTAGTTCGACTGGGGTGAGGTGGGTATTTTATTTGGTCTGTTCTGAGGTGAGTATTTGAGTTCGATTGAGGTTAGGTGAGTTTTTCAGTTCCATTGGGATGAGGTGAATATTTCAGTTCGACTGGGATGAGGTGAGTATTTCAGTTGAACCAGGGTGAGATGAATATTTCAGATCGACTGGGGTGAGGGAGTATTTCAGTTTGACCAGGGTGCTGTGAGTCTCACAGTTCGACAGGAGTGAGGTGAGTATTTCAGTTTGACTGGGGTGAGGTGATTATTATAATTTGAGTGGGGTGAGGTGAGGATTTCAGTTCAACATGGGTGAGGTAAATATATCAGTTCAACTGGGGTGAGGTGAGTATTTCTGTTGGTCTGTGGTGAGGTGACTATTTGAGTTCGATTGGGGTGAGGTGAGTTTTTCAGTTCGATTGGGATGAGGTCAGTATTTCAGTTCGACCCATGTGAGGTGAATATTTCACTTCGACTGGGGTGATGTGAGTATCTGAGTTTGATTGAGGTAAGTTGAGTATTTCAGTCCTGCTGGGATGAGTTGAGTATTTCAGTGAGACTGGGGTGCTGTGAGAATTTCAGTTCAACCGGGGTAAGCTGAGTATTTCAGTTCGACAGGGGTGAGTTGAGTATTTCAGTTCGACTGGGGAGAGGTGAGTACTTCCGTTCGACAGGGGTGAGGTAAATATTTCAGATTGTTTGGAGTGAGGAGATTATTTCAGTTCCACTGTGGTGAGTTGAGTATTTGAATTCGGCTGGGGTGAGGTGAGTGTTTAAGTTCCACTGGGATGAAGTGAGTGTTTCAATTTGACTGGGGTTAGGTAAGTATTTCTGTTTGACTGTGGTGAGGTAAGTATTTCAGTCCGACTGCGGCGATGTGAGTATTTTAGTTCGACTGTGGTAAGGTGAGTTCTTGATTTCGATTGGGGTGAGGTGAGTATTTCAGTTCGACTGGGGTGAGGGGAGAATTTCAGCATGTCTGGGGTGTGGTCAGTATTTCAGTTCGACTGGGGTGCTGTGAATATTACAGTACGATTGGGTTGAAGTGATTATTTCAGTTCAACTGGGGTAAGGTGAGTATTTCAGTTTGATAGAAGTGATGTGAATGTTTCATTCAGATTAAGGTGAGTTGGGTATTTCAGATTGACTGATTTGCAGAGCGAATTGCTTCTGACTGAGGTGATGTAAAGATTTCAGTTTGACTGCAGTGACTTGAGTATTTCAGTTTGACGGAGGTGATGTGAGTATTTCAATTAGACCGAGGTGCGTGAGTATATCTTTTTGTCTGGGGTGTGGAGAGTATTTTTGTTTGACAGTGGTGCTGTGACTATTTCAGTTCGAGCATGGTGAGGTGAGTATTTGAGTTTGACTGGGATGAGGTGAGTATTTCAGTTCGACTGGCATGAGGTGAATATTTCAGTTCGACCGGGGTTATGTGAATATTTCAGTTCGACTGAGGTGAGTTGAGTATTTTAGTTCGACTGTGGTGATGTGAATATTTGAATACGATTGTGGTGAGTTGATTATTTCAGTTCTGATGGGATGAGGTGAGTATTTCAGTTCGACTGGGGTGAGATGAGTATTTTAGGTCGACTGTGGTGAGGTAAGTATTTGAGTATGATTGGGCTGGGTTGAGTATTTCAGTTCTGCTGGTATGAGGTGAGTGTTTCAGTTTGACGGGGATGAGGTGAGTATATCAATTTGACGTGGGTGCGGTGGGTATTTCAGTTAGACTGGGGTGCGGTGAGTAGTTCATTTCGACTGGGGCTCGGTGAGTATTTCATTTCGACTGGGTTACAGTTAGTATTTCAGTTTGACTGGATTGCGCTGAGTATTTCAGTTTGACTGCGGTGCGGTGATTATTTCAGTTTGACTGGGGTGCTTTGACTATTTCAGTTCGACCAGGGTGCTTTGAGAATTTCAGTTTGACCGGGGTGCGTTGAGTTTTCAGTTTGACCCGTTTGAGGTGAGTATTGCAGTTCAATCGGGCTGAGGTGAGTATTTCAGTTCAACAGGGGTGAGGTGAGTTCTTCCGTTCGACTGGAGTGAGGAGAATATTTCAGATCGTTTCGAGTGAGGAGAGTATTTCAGTTCGACTGGTGTGAGGTGAATATTTCTGTTCGACTGGGGTGAGGTGTGTATTTCAGTCCGAGTGTGGTGAAGTAAGTATTTGAGTTCGACTGGGATGAGGTGAGTATTTCAGTTCGACTGGGATGAGGTGAATATTTCAGTTCTACTGGGGTGAGGAGATTATTTCAGTTCAACTGTGGTGAGGTGAGTATTTGAATTCGGCTGGGGTGAGGTGAGTGTTTAAGTTCGACTGGGACGATGTGAGTATTTTAGTTCGACTGTGGTAAGGTGAGTTCTTGATTTCGATTGGGGTGAGGTGAGTTTTTCAGTTCGATTGGGATGAGGTGAGTATTTCAGTTCGACTGGGGTGAGGTGAGTATTTCAGCATGTCTGGGGTGTTGTAAATGTTACAGTACGACTGGGTTGAGGTGATTATTTCTGTTCAACTGGGGTGAGGTGAGTATTTCAGTTTGACAGAAGTGATGTGAATATTTCATTCAGATTAAGGTGAGTTGGGTATTTCAGATCGACTGATTTGCAGAGCGAATTGCTTCTGACTGAGGTGATGTAAAGATTTAAGTTTGACTGCAGTGACTTGAGTATTTCAGTTTGACGGAGGTGATGTGAGTATTTCAATTAGACTGAGGTGCGTGAGTATATCTTTTTGTCTGGGGTGTGGAGAGTATTTTTGTTTGACAGTGGTGCTGTGACTATTTCAGTTCGAGCATGGTGAGGTGAGTATTTCAGTTTGACTGAGGTGATGTGAGAATTTTGAGTTTGATGGAAGCGACTATTTTAGATGGAGTTGTGGGCAGCCTTTGTGTATTAATGAGGTGAGGTGAGTATTTCAGGTTGACTGAGGTAAGGTGAGTATTTCAGTTCGACTGGGGTGTGGTGAGTATTTCAGTTCGACTGGGGTAGTTTAGTGTTTCAGTTCGACTGTTGTGAGGTGAGCATTTCAGTTCGACTGGGGTGAAGTGAATGTTTAAGTTCGACTGGGATGAAGTGAGTATTTCAGTTCGACTGGGGTGAGGTGAGTATTTCAATTTGATAGAGGTGAGGTGAATGTTTCATTTTACTGATGTGAGTATTTCAGTTGACAGGGGTGAAATGATTATTTCAGTTCGATTGAGGTGAGTTGAGTACTTCAGTTTGATTGAAGTGGTGTGAGTATTTCAGTTTGACTGAGGTGATGTGAGTATCTCTGTTTCACTGAGCTGAGGTGAGTATTTCTGTTTGAAGGAGGTGAGGTGAGTATTTCTGTTTGACAGAAGTGAGGTGAGTATTTCAGTTTGGCTCAGGTGATGGTGAGAATTTCAGTTTGACTGGGGTGAGGTGAGTATTTAAGTTCGACTGGGGTGAGGTTAGTATTTCAGTTTGATAGAAGTGATGTGAATATTTCGTTTTACTGGAGTGAGTATTTCAGGTGGACAGGCGTGAGGAAATAATTTCAGTTTGATTGAGGTGAGTTAAATATTTCAATTTTACTGAGTTTAGGTGAGTATTTTAGTTTGACTGGGGTGAGGTGAGTATTTCAGATCGACTGGGTTGAAATCTGTATTTCAGTTCGACTGGGGTGAGATGAGAATTTCAGTTTGACTGGTGTGAGTTGAGTATATCAGTTTGACTGGTGTGAGGTGAGTATATCAGTTTGACTGGTGTGAGTTGAGTATATCAGTTTGACTGGTGTGAGGTGAGTATATCAGTTTGACTGGTGTGAGTTGAGTATATCAGTTTGACTGGGGTGAGTTGAGTATATCAGTTTGACTGGTGTGAAGTGAGTATTTCAGTTTGACTGGTGTGAGTTGAGTATATCAGTTTGACTGGGGTGAGTTGAGTATATCAGTTTGACTGGTGTGAGTTGAGTATATCAGTTTGACTGGGGTGAGGTGAGTATATCAGTTTGACTGGGGTGAGTTGAGTATATCAGTTTGACTGGTGTGAGGTGAGTATATCAGTTTGACTGGTGTGAGTTGAGTATATCAGTTTGACTGGGGTGAGGTGAGTATATCAGTTTGACTGGTGTGAGTTGAGTATATCAGTTTGACTGGGGTGAGGTGAGTATATCAGTTTGACTGGTGTGAGGTGAGTATATCAGTTTGACTGGTGTGAGTTGAGTATATCAGTTTGACTGGTGTGAGTTGAGTATATCAGTTTGACTGGGGTGAGGTGAGTATATCAGTTTGACTGGTGTGAGGTGAGTATATCAGTTTGACTGGGGTGAGGTGAGTATATCAGTTTGACTGGTGTGAGTTGAGTATATCAGTTTGACTGGTGTGAGGTGAGTATATCAGTTTGACTGGTGTGAGTTGAGTATATCAGTTTGACTGGGGTGAGGTGAGTATATCAGTTTGACTGGTGTGAGTTGAGTATATCAGTTTGACTGGTGTGAGGTGAGTATATCAGTTTGACTGGTGTGAGTTGAGTATATCAGTTTGACTGGGGTGAGTTGAGTATATCAGTTTGACTGGTGTGAAGTGAGTATTTCAGTTTGACTGGTGTGAGTTGAGTATATCAGTTTGACTGGGGTGAGTTGAGTATATCAGTTTGACTGGTGTGAGTTGAGTATATCAGTTTGACTGGGGTGAGGTGAGTATATCAGTTTGACTGGGGTGAGTTGAGTATATCAGTTTGACTGGTGTGAGGTGAGTATATCAGTTTGACTGGTGTGAGTTGAGTATATCAGTTTGACTGGGGTGAGGTGAGTATATCAGTTTGACTGGTGTGAGTTGAGTATATCAGTTTGACTGGGGTGAGGTGAGTATATCAGTTTGACTGGTGTGAGGTGAGTATATCAGTTTGACTGGTGTGAGTTGAGTATATCAGTTTGACTGGTGTGAGTTGAGTATATCAGTTTGACTGGTGTGAGTTGAGTATATCAGTTTGACTGGTGTGAGTTGAGTATATCAGTTTGACTGGTGTGAGTTGAGTATATCAGTTTGACTGGGGTGAGGTGAGTATATCAGTTTGACTGGTGTGAGGTGAGTATATCAGTTTGACTGGGGTGAGATGAGAATATCAGTTTGACTGGTGTGAGTTGAGTATATCAGTTTGACTGGGGTGAGGTGAGTATATCAGTTTGACTGGGGTGAGTTGAGTATACCAGTTTGACTGGTGTGAGTTGAGTATATCAGTTTGACTGGTGTGAGTTGAGTATATCAGTTTGACTGGTGTGAGTTGAGTATATCAGTTTGACTGGTGTGAGGTGAGTATATCAGTTTGACTGGTGTGAGTTGAGTATATCAGTTTGACTGGGGTGAGGTGAGTATATCAGTTTGACTGGGGTGAGTTGAGTATATCAGTTTGACTGGGGTGAGTTGAGTATATCAGTTTGACTGGGGTGAGTTGAGTATATCAGTTTGACTGGGGTGAGTTGAGTATATCAGTTTGACTGGGGTGAGTTGAGTATATCAGT
The DNA here is from genome assembly GCF_963921235.1 of Mobula hypostoma. Lineage (NCBI taxonomy): Eukaryota > Metazoa > Chordata > Chondrichthyes > Myliobatiformes > Myliobatidae > Mobula > Mobula hypostoma. The sequence continues at coordinate 147,709,209 of NC_086098.1, forward strand.
TTGACTGGTGTGAGGTGAGTATATCAGTTTGACTGGGGTGAGGTGAGTATATCAGTTTGACTGGTGTGAAGTGAGTATTTCAGTTTGACTGGTGTGAGGTGAGTATATCAGTTTGACTGGTGTGAGTTGAGTATATCAGTTTGACTGGTGTGAGGTGAGTATATCAGTTTGACTGGGGTGAGGTGAGTATATCAGTTTGACTGGTGTGAAGTGAGTATTTCAGTTTGACTGGTGTGAGGTGAGTATATCAGTTTGACTGGGGTGAGTTGAGTATATCAGTTTGACTGGTGTGAGGTGAGTATATCAGTTTGACTGGGGTGAGGTGAGTATATCAGTTTGACTGGTGTGAAGTGAGTATATCAGTTTGACTGGGGTGAGGTGAGTATATCAGTTTGACTGGTGTGAAGTGAGTATTTCAGTTTGACTGGTGTGAGGTGAGTATATCAGTTTGACTGGGGTGAGTTGAGTATATCAGTTTGACTGGTGTGAGGTGAGTATATCAGTTTGACTGGGGTGAGTTGAGTATATCAGTTTGACTGGGGTGAGTTGAGTATATCAGTTTGACTGGTGTGAGTTGAGTATATCAGTTTGACTGGGGTGAGGTGAGTATATCAGTTTGACTGGGGTGAGTTGAGTATATCAGTTTGACTGGTGTGAGTTGAGTATATCAGTTTGACTGGGGTGAGGTGAGTATATCAGTTTGACTGGGGTGAGTTGAGTATATCAGTTTGACTGGTGTGAGGTGAGTATATCAGTTTGACTGGGGTGAGTTGAGTATATCAGTTTGACTGGTGTGAGTTGAGTATATCAGTTTGACTGGTGTGAGTTGAGTATATCAGTTTGACTGGGGTGAGGTGAGTATATCAGTTTGACTGGGGTGAGTTGAGTATATCAGTTTGACTGGTGTGAGTTGAGTATATCAGTTTGACTGGGGTGAGGTGAGTATATCAGTTTGACTGGTGTGAGTTGAGTATATCAGTTTGACTGGGGTGAGGTGAGTATATCAGTTTGACTGGTGTGAGTTGAGTATATCAGTTTGACTGGTGTGAGTTGAGTATATCAGTTTGACTGGTGTGAGGTGAGTATATCAGTTTGACTGGTGTGAGTTGAGTATATCAGTTTGACTGGGGTGAGGTGAGTATTTCAGTTTGACTGGTGTGAGTTGAGTATATCAGTTTGACTGGTGTGAGTTGAGTATATCAGTTTGACTGGTGTGAGGTGAGTATATCAGTTTGACTGGTGTGAGTTGAGTATATCAGTTTGACTGGGGTGAGGTGAGTATATCAGTTTGACTGGGGTGAGGTGAGTATATCAGTTTGACTGGGGTGAGTTGAGTATATCAGTTTGACTGGTGTGAGTTGAGTATATCAGTTTGACTGGTGTGAGTTGAGTATATCAGTTTGACTGGGGTGAGGTGAGTATATCAGTTTGACTGGGGTGAGGTGAGTATATCAGTTTGACTGGTGTGAGTTGAGTATATCAGTTTGACTGGTGTGAGTTGAGTATATCAGTTTGACTGGTGTGAGGTGAGTATATCAGTTTGACTGGTGTGAGTTGAGTATATCAGTTTGACTGGGGTGAGATGAGTATATCAGTTTGACTGGGGTGAGGTGAGTATATCAGTTTGACTGGTGTGAGTTGAGTATATCAGTTTGACTGGGGTGAGGTGAGTATATCAGTTTGACTGGGGTGAGGTGAGTATATCAGTTTGACTGGGGTGAGTTGAGTATATCAGTTTGACTGGTGTGAGTTGAGTATATCAGTTTGACTGGGGTGAGGTGAGTATATCAGTTTGACTGGTGTGAGTTGAGTATATCAGTTTGACTGGTGTGAGTTGAGTATATCAGTTTGACTGGGGTGAGATGAGTATATCAGTTTGACTGGGGTGAGGTGAGTATATCAGTTTGACTGGTGTGAGTTGAGTATATCAGTTTGACTGGTGTGAGTTGAGTATATCAGTTTGACTGGTGTGAGTTGAGTATATCAGTTTGACTGGGGTGAGGTGAGTATATCAGTTTGACTGGGGTGAGGTGAGTATATCAGTTTGACTGGTGTGAGGTGAGTATATCAGTTTGACTGGGGTGAGGTGAGTATATCAGTTTGACTGGTGTGAGGTGAGTATATCAGTTTGACTGGGGTGAGGTGAGTATATCAGTTTGACTGGTGTGAGTTGAGTATATCAGTTTGACTGGTGTGAGTTGAGTATATCAGTTTGACTGGTGTGAGTTGAGTATATCAGTTTGACTGGGGTGAGGTGAGTATATCAGTTTGACTGGTGTGAGTTGAGTATATCAGTTTGACTGGGGTGAGGTGAGTATATCAGTTTGACTGGGGTGAGGTGAGTATATCAGTTTGACTGGTGTGAGGTGAGTATATCAGTTTGACTGGGGTGAGTTGAGTATATCAGTTTGACTGGTGTGAGGTGAGTATATCAGTTTGACTGGTGTGAGGTGAGTATATCAGTTTGACTGGTGTGAGTTGAGTATATCAGTTTGACTGGGGTGAGGTGAGTATATCAGTTTGACTGGGGTGAGTTGAGTATATCAGTTTGACTGGGGTGAGGTGAGTATATCAGTTTGACTGGGGTGAAGTGAGTATATCAGTTTGACTGGTGTGAGTTGAGTATATCAGTTTGACTGGGGTGAGGTGAGTATATCAGTTTGACTGGTGTGAGTTGAGTATATCAGTTTGACTGGGGTGAGGTGAGTATATCAGTTTGACTGGGGTGAGGTGAGTATATCAGTTTGACTGGTGTGAGGTGAGTATATCAGTTTGACTGGGGTGAGGTGAGTATATCAGTTTGACTGGGGTGAGGTGAGTATATCAGTTTGACTGGGGTGAGTTGAGTATATCAGTTTGACTGGGGTGAGGTGAGTATATCAGTTTGACTGGGGTGAAGTGAGTATATCAGTTTGACTGGTGTGAGTTGAGTATATCAGTTTGACTGGGGTGAGGTGAGTATATCAGTTTGACTGGTGTGAGTTGAGTATATCAGTTTGACTGGGGTGAGGTGAGTATATCAGTTTGACTGGTGTGAGGTGAGTATATCAGTTTGACTGGGGTGAGGTGAGTATATCAGTTTGACTGGGGTGAGGTGAGTATATCAGTTTGACTGGGGTGAGGTGAGTATATCAGTTTGACTGGGGTGAGTTGAGTATATCAGTTTGACTGGGGTGAGGTGAGTATATCAGTTTGACTGGGGTGAGGTGAGTATATCAGTTTGACTGGGGTGAGGTGAGTATATCAGTTTGACTGGTGTGAGTTGAGTATATCAGTTTGACTGGGGTGAGGTGAGTATATCAGTTTGACTGGTGTGAGTTGAGTATATCAGTTTGACTGGTGTGAGGTGAGTATATCAGTTCGACTGGGGTGAGTTGAGTATATCAGTTTGACTGGTGTGAGGTGAGTATATCAGTTTGACTGGGGTGAGGTGAGTATATCAGTTTGACTGGTGTGAGTTGAGTATATCAGTTTGACTGGGGTGAAGTGAGTATTTCAGTTCGACTGGGGTGAGGTGAGTATATCAGTTTGACTGGGGTGAAGTGAGTATATCAGTTTGACTGGGGTGAGGTGAGTATATCAGTTTGACTGGGGTGAAGTGAGTATTTCAGTTTGACTGGGGTGAAGTGAGTATTTCAGTTCGACTGGGGTGAGGTGAGTATATCAGTTTGACTGGGGTGAGGTGAGTATATCAGTTTGACTGGGGTGAGGTGAGTATATCAGTTTGACTGGGGTGAAGTGAGTATTTCAGTTCGACTGGGGTGAGGTGAGTATATCAGTTTGACTGGGGTGAAGTGAGTATATCAGTTTGACTGGGGTGAGGTGAGTATATCAGTTCGACTGGGGTGAGGTGAGTATATCAGTTTGACTGGGGTGAGGTGAGTATATCAGTTTGACTGGTGTGAGGTGAGTATATCAGTTTGACTGGTGTGAGTTGAGTATATCAGTTTGACTGGTGTGAGGTGAGTATATCAGTTTGACTGGGGTGAAGTGAGTATATCAGTTTGACTGGGGTGAGGTGAGTATATCAGTTTGACTGGTGTGAGGTGAGTATATCAGTTTGACTGGTGTGAGGTGAGTATATCAGTTTGACTGGTGTGAGGTGAGTATATCAGTTTGACTGGGGTGAAGTGAGTATATCAGTTTGACTGGGGTGAAGTGAGTATATCAGTTTGACTGGGGTGAAGTGAGTATATCAGTTTGACTGGGGTGAAGTGAGTATATCAGTTCGACTGGGGTGAGGTGAGTATATCAGTTCGACTGGGGTGAGGTGAGTATATCAGTTTGACTGGGGTGAGGTGAGTATATCAGTTTGACTGGTGTGAGGTGAGTATATCAGTTTGACTGGTGTGAGTTGAGTATATCAGTTTGACTGGTGTGAGTTGAGTATATCAGTTTGACTGGGGTGAAGTGAGTATATCAGTTTGACTGGTGTGAGGTGAGTATATCAGTTTGACTGGGGTGAAGTGAGTATATCAGTTTGACTGGGGTGAAGTGAGTATATCAGTTCGACTGGGGTGAGGTGAGTATATCAGTTTGACTGGGGTGAGGTGAGTATATCAGTTTGACTGGTGTGAGTTGAGTATATCAGTTTGACTGGTGTGAGTTGAGTATATCAGTTTGACTGGGGTGAAGTGAGTATATCAGTTTGACTGGGGTGAGTTGAGTATATCAGTTTGACTGGTGTGAAGTGAGTATTTCAGTTCGACTGAGGTAGGATGAGTATTTCAGTTTTATTGAGGTGAATTGTGTTGTGTGTTTCAGTTCGGGTGAGGTGAGTATTTGAGTTCGCACTGAGGTGAGATGTGGATTTCAGTTCGCATGAGGTGAGCATTTCAATTTGTGGGAGGTGAGTATTTCAGTTCATATCATTAGGTTTTATTCCTGTTTGACTGAGGCAATGAGAGTATTTGATTTGTATTGACTATAGTCGAACATTTTTGTTTCATTGAGTTCAGATTAGCATTACCATTCGACCTTGGTGCTGCGATTATTTCAGATATATTGGAAAGAGTAATTGTGATTGAGCTGTGGGGAGCCTTTTGAGTTTGATTGATGTGAGGTGCGTGTTTCAGTTCGACTACATTGAGGTGAGAATTTTGAATTTGATTGAAGCGATTATTTTAGATTGAGGTGTGGTGAGTCTTTGCTGGTGATTGTGGTGAGGTGTTTATTTTCGTTTGACAGAGGTGATGAGTTGTTCAGATTGATAGAGGTGAGGTGAACATTTCAGTTCGACTAGGGTGAGGTGAGTATATCAGTTTTACTGAGGTGACGTGAGTACTTCAGTTTTACTGAGGTGAGTATTTTAGTTTGACTGAGGTGAGGTGAGTATTTGAATTTTTCTGAGAGTGTGGTGAATATTTCAGTTTTGGTGAGGTGAGTATTTCAGTTTGACTTAGTTCAGGTGAGTACTTCAGTTTGACTGAGGTGAGCAGAGTATTTCTGTCTGACTGAGGTGAGGAGAGTATTTCAGTTTGTCAGAAGTGAGGTGAGAATTTCAGTTTCATTGAGGTGAGGTGAATATTTCAGTTCATCTGGGGTGAGTTGAGTATTTCAATTTGATAGAAGTGAAGTGAATATTTTGTTTTACTGATGTGAGCATTTCAGGTCGACAGGGGTGGGGTGATCATTGCAGTTCGACCTGGGTGGGGTGATTATTGCAGTTCGACCGGGGTGAGGTGAGTATTTCAGTTCGACCGGAGTGAGGTGAGTTTTTCAGTTCGACCGGGGTAAGGTGAGTTTTTCAGTTCGACTGGGGTAAGGTGAGTATTTCACATTGACAGAAGTGATGTGAATATTTCAGTTAGATTGAGGTGAGTGAGTGTTTCGGTTCGAATGAGGAGACTACTTTAGTTTCCTTGAGGTGATGTGAGTGTTTTAGTTTGATAGATGTGAGGTGAGTATTGCAGTTTATGTCACAGGATGTGCTGGGAACGGACCCAAATGCATGACACAGACACTGAAGTACAAGGAACAGGACTTGACTAGAGTAAGGACGTGACAGGATTCAGGCAAGGAGCAGGGACAAGAGTGCAGACTTGGGCTAGGGAAAGCGGGACCAGGACTAGGAACCATGAACTAGGAGACAAGGCTTGGACTCTGAGCCTGAGACTGGACAAGGACCCAGAACCTGGGTTTGCCTAGGGCTTGGACCCCAGAACCAGGCAAGGACATGACTTGGCTTGAGGCTGGGGTCTTGGGTCTCGAGGTTTGGCTTGAGGCTGGGGTCTTGGGTCTCGAGGCTTGGCTTCGGGATCGTCGAGGCTGGGGTTCTTGGAGCTTGGCTGCGGGATCGTTGAGGTTGGGGTTCTTGGAGCTTAGCTGCGGAATCGTTGAGGCTGGGGTTCTTGGAGCTTGGCTGCGGGATCGTCGAGGCTGGGGTTCTTGGAGCTTGGCTGTGGGATCGTCGAGGCTAGGGTAGTCACTCAGCTGGCCCGGGAAACAGCTGAATCCATACCACAAAGACCACTCCTACAAGTGACAACAAGGTTCCATGAAGCAGTGGTCCTCCAACCAGGCCTAGAGATCACAAATGGTTTCATCAGCAGGTTGCTCCAAGGGGGACCGACAAGACAAACCAGCAGCCCACACTCAATCCCAAGGCTACAAGGCAAGCCCAAAGATGGGAATCAGGTGCCTATGATTAACTGAAACAAGGGACAGCTGGAAGACGCGGAGTCCTGAGTCCGCGGACCGGACCGTGAACCGGAATGTAGACTTCACGGACCAGACCATGACAGTTTAACTAGTTGATGTGTTGAGAGTATTTCAGTTTGATAGAGGTGTGATGCATATTTTGGTTTGATTGAGGTTGAGGTGATTATTTCAGTTCAACTGAGCTGAGGTGAGTATTTCAGTTCAACAGGGGTGATGTGAAAATTTCAGTTCGACTGGGGTGAGGCGAGTATTTCAGTTTGACTGACATTAGTTGAGTATTTCAGTTTGACTGAGGTTAGTTGAGTATTTCAGTTTGACTGAGGTTAGGTGAGTATTTCAGTTTGACTGAGGTTAGGTGAGTATTTCAGTTTGACTGGAGGTGAGGAGTATTTCAGTTTGGCTGGGGTGAGGTGAGAATTTCAGATTAATTGAGGTGAGGTAAGTATTTCAGTTTGACTGGTGTGAGATGAGTATTTCAGTTTGACTGGGGTGATATGAGCATTTCAGTTTGACTGGGGTGAGTTGAGAATTTCAGTTTGACTGAGGTGAGGTGAGAATTTCAAGTTGACTGAGGTGATATGAGTATTTTAGTTCAACAGTTGTGAGTATTTCAGTTTGATTCAGTTGAGCGGAGTACTTCAGTTTGGCTGAGGTGAGAAGATTCGAGTTTTATTGAGAAAGAGTGAGTGTTTGGCTTTGACTGAGATGAGTAGCAATAAGTACTTCAGATTGATTGAAGTGAAGTGAGTATTTCAGTTTGACTGATTGAGGTGAGTACTTTAGTTTGATTGAGGTTACGTCAGTATTTCATTCTGATTGAAGTGAAGGCAGTATTTCAATTTGTTTGATGCACGATGAGTATTTCAGTTTGTCTTAGGCGATTTGTTATTTCTGTTTGCTGAGGCGAGGTGAATATCTGAGTTGGATTGGATAGAGGAGAATATTTCTGTTTCATTGAGTTAAGTATTACCATTCGACTGGGGTGCAGCGGGTATTTCAGTTTGACTAAGGTGAGGTGAGAATTTTGAGTTTGATTGAAGCATGTATTTTAGATTTTGGAATGGTGAGCATTTGCTGGCGATTGTGGTGAGTTGAGTATTTTGGTAAGCTATATTGACTGTTATGTTGTATATCTTACTGTTCATACTATTCATTACAAATTACTATAATTTGCACATTGCCTATCCATACAGAGATGTAATATCAAGATTTTTACTCCTCACATATGTGAAAGATGTAAGAAATAAAGTCAATTCATTTCAATTCTAAAAGCCTCTTAATTATCCCTAATATATCTGTCCCTACCCACCCCCCCAGAGTGTCCCACACGCCCACCACTTTCTGTGTTTAAAAAAAAAAATTATGTCTGACCTTTTCAAGCAGAACTTTATTGTCATCTGACTGTGGGTATTTACAACTAAACAAAACAATGTTCCTCCCAGACGATGGTGCCCCCACAATTCACAGCACATAACACAAAATATGACCACAAGTAAGTTATAATTAAATATTACTCAAAATGCATGTGAAGTGTGCAGCATCAATAAACAGGTTAACATGTCCATTTATACATTCTCAATAGCATGAATATTTAGTGTAGCTGTTCCCTGTCAATGTTGCAAATTCAGTTTCTTCTCTGTTGACTTTTCTTTGTTGCATCTGTACTTAAAATGCAAAGCAAACCGGAAGAGTTAATGTTTAGACCTTAGTTCAAATAACTTGAGTAGATTGCAATATTAACAATGTAACAAGGACATATTTCTGGTTAAAAAAATTCCATTTAACAAAGAACTACTGGAAAAGGCACAGGAATTCCTTAAACTTCAAAACTGTGGCAAAGTTATTCATGTAAATGTTTTATATATTTGGTTTAAAAAGACAACAGAACAAAATGTAACCACAAAATTTGAATGTGCGTGCAACTATCAAAGTTAGCTGCAGTAACTGTAATCCATTGCAGCTTACAAAATTTTAAATTAATCTTTCAAAATTTCAATTTATTCAGAAATTGCAGCTTTCTAAGGTTTAATTGCTCTAAACTAGGCATATGGTTTAAAATATTGGGGTGCCATAGTAGCATAGTGGTTAGCATGACATTATTATAGCTTGGAGCGTCAGAATTTGGAGTTCAGTTTCGGCATCCCTGTAAACAAGCTTATATGTTCCTTCCCATGTGCGCATTGATGTTTCCTCTGAGTACTCTGGTTTTCTCCCACAGTCCAAAGATATACCATTAGTAGGTTAATTGGTTGTTGTAAATTATCCTGCGATTAGGCTAGGGTTAAGTCAGTGGGTTGTTGGGTCGTGCCGCTCAAACAACCGAAAGGGCCTGTTCCATGCTGCATCTCTAAATAAAACTAAATAAAACAACTTTATAATTTGTAATGGAAGAAAAAAATTTCAAAGCAGTCTCTATAAATTGTTAAAGCGCTAAAAGTTTGTTTATGCTTAATGGGCTAATAATGTTTGACAAAACTGTGCGAGAGAGTACTTTTTTTTTCTAATGGCTGCTTTTAATTTAGTTCAAACTGACACAAGCCCTCTGGGACTCCATAATGAAAACAATAACTCAAGCTAACTTTTTTTCTTCTTGTTTTGCTATCGCAAAAGAAAATCGTTAAGTAAATAATGTTAAAACTTTTCAGCTGTGTTTCAGACTTCACTGGAATATGTTTTCGAGGAAAGGTCGGAAAAATTGCACGGCAGTGTCCAAGTTAAAGTTGATTACAAGGACCCATGGCCAGCTTGTCAGATGATCACTTTGATACTGTATGTTAATGTGACAAAGGCTCCCAGAATTCTCTGTGAGTGACAGAGCTGGCTTGGATGGCTGTTACAGATTGGGGAAGTTAACTGCTGCCTTTGGCGTTAGTTAAAACAGCTGCCAGTCAGTGAGAAGCAACGTAAACTAGCTGCCAATCAAATGCCATCTAGGAAAGAGGGTTATAGTCAATCAGGGTGAAACAGTAGTTTGACAATGTAATTACCAGCACTGCTGGAACAGCACAGCTTAGAGTAGATAGAGAGAGTTTTATTGATTTATTTAGAGGAGGAAATTTATCAATGTCGAGGTCTGGATGCAAAAGGTCTCTCTCAGAAGGACGTTGACCGGTTCTGTGGAAAATCCAAGTTGATAGTTCTGTCGAAACATCCATTTTACCCTTTTAAATGGAAAAGAAATTGTGAAAAAGTAATGATTTATGTCATCGCACATCAGTGGCTTTTGTAACATGAGACAGGCTAACACAAATTTTTCATGTGACTGCTTATTGAGAATTATTTTGAGTTGTGGAAACTGTGAGCTGGGCACTTTTTCAGCCAGCTTCTGTTGCTTGGAAACTTTTCATTTCTTTAGCATTCTGATAATACTGGTCACCCCACCACAAGAAAGATGTTGAGGCTGTGGCGATGATGCAGAAGATGCTGCTTGGATTAGGGGGCATGCGCTATAATGAGGAGTTGGACAAACTAGGGTTGTTTTCTCAGGAGCAACGGAGGCTGAGGGGAGATCTGATAGAGGCTTATAAGATTATGAGAGGCGTAGATAGAGTAAACAGGGAGTATCTGTTTCCCAGGGTTGAAATGTCTAATACTGGAGCGCACGCATTTAATGTGAGCAGGGGTAGGTTCAAAGGACGTGAAGGGCAAGTTTTTTTACACAGGGAGTGGTGGGTGCCTGGGGAGGCGGTGGAGGCAGAAGCATTAGAGACCTTTAAGAGACACTTAGATAGGTCCATGAATGTGAGGAGAATGGAAGGATATGGACATTGTGTAGGTAGAAGAGATTAAGCAGTTGGCTATTTGATTGCTAATTTAATAGGTTCAGCACAACATTGTGGAGCTGAAGGTCCTCTTCCTGTCCTGTACTGTTCTGTGTGTCATATTCTCTGGACCTCCATCTACTTCAAGAAGCTGCTCTACCATGATCCATACTTCTGGAAGAAGGAGATTCTCACCCATACAGCTGGAAGTCACCAATATTTATGTGTCACTTTTTCAGAATACAGACATTGCTTTTGAGAGCATCGTTCACTGCCCAAGTCCAGCTGATCTGGAAAAGCCAGTGCAACGCTCATTTCTAACGTACTGCAACATTTGAAGAGCCATGAGGTAATGCTGCAGCTCTGTAAAGCCTTGGTTAGGCCACACTTAGAGTATTGTCTTCATTTCCGATCCCCCTCATTATAGGAAGGATGTGGAAACTTTAGGGAGGGTGCAGAAGGGATTTAGCAGGATGCTGCCAGGATTAGAGGGTATGTCTTGTGAGGATAGGCTGAGCGAGCTAAGGCTTTTCTCTGGAGTGAAGAAGAATGGGAGCTGCCTTGATTGTAAGATAATAAGAGGTGTAGATTGAGTATCATCCAGAGACTTTTTTCCCAGGGCAGAAAAGGCTAATACAAGAGGGCATAATTTTTAGGTGATTAGAAGAAAGTATAGAGGGGATGTCAGATGTAGGTTTTTTTTCACACAGAGTGATGGGTGCTTAGAACACTTTTCAAGGTGTGGTGGTAAAGCTAGATACATTAGGGGGATATAATAGACTCTTAGATAGGTACATGGATGAAAGAAACATGGAGGGGTAGGTAGGAGGGAAGGGTTAGGTTGATTATAGTCATAGTCATACTTTATTGATCCCAGGGGGAAACTGGTTTTCGTTACAGTTGCACCATAAATAATAAATAGTAATAGAACCATAAATAGTTAAATAGTAATATGTAAATTATGCCAGTAAATTATGGAATAAGTCCAGGACCAGCCTATCAGCACAGGGTGTCTGACCCTCCAAGGGAGGAGTTGTAAGGTTTGATGGCCACAGGCAGGAATGACTTCCTATGACGCTCTGTGCTACATCTCGGTGGAATGAGTCTCCGGCTGAATGTACTCCTGTGCCCACCCAGTACATTATGTAGTGGATGGGAGACATTGACCAAGATGGCAAGCAACTTAGACAGCATCCTCTTTTCAGACACCACCGTGAGAGAGTCCAGTTCCATCCCCACAACATCATAGAGCAGGTTAAAAGGTTAGTACAACATCTTGAGCTGAAGGGTCAGTGTTGTGCTGTTATGTTCTATGTTTGATAGAGCCATCGAACCATAGAACATTACAGCACAGAAACAGACGTTTTGGCCCTTCTTGGCTGTGCCGAACCATTTTTCTGCCTCGTCCTACTGACCTGCACCTGGACCATATCCCTCCATACACCTCTCATCCATGTACCTGTCCAAGTTTTTCTTAAATGTTAAAAGTGAGCCCGCATTTACCGCTTCATCTGGCAGCTCATTCCACACTCCCACCACTCTCTGTGTGGAAAAACCTCCCTAATGTTCCCTTTAAACTTCTCCCCCTTCACCCTTAACCTATGTTCTCTGTTTTTTCTCTCCCCTAGTCTCAGTGGAAAAACCCTGCTTGCATTCACTCTTTCTATACCCATCATAATTTTATATACCTCTATCAACTCTTCCCTCATTCTTCCATGCTCCAGGGAATAAAGTTCTAACCTATTCAACCTTTCTCTGTAACTCAGTTTCTCAAGTCCGGACAATATCCTTGTAAACCTTCTCTGCACTCTTTCAACCTTATTAATATCCTTCTTGTAATTTGGTGACCAAAACTGTACACAATACTCCAGATTCGGCAGGAAGATATTCATGCAGTGATGATATGCAGGAACTTGCTGAATTTAGACCCAACAACAATGACGAAACTGTGATTTATTTGTAAGCTTGCATAGTGTGTCAGTTGCTGAATATTAAGATCTGATGGAAATCATTCTTGTGAACCTCCTGCGGACCATGATAATTCCTTAAAGCTAACATGTGCCAATTTCGTGTGAGAATTAAAATGGCACTCACTTCCACGCACCAAATTCTGATTTCAATTCAGATGTGGAAAATCCAGGTGAGTGATAAATAATTCTAGCACAACAAGCTGTCAGAAGCAGAGGTAGACCTAGAAAGAGTGAGAAAGAGAGAGTGAGGGGAGGAGCAAGATTGTATCTCTGGCTTCCAACAAATTAATGCAATACTTCATCAGGGGTCTGAGGAGATTTGGTATGACCATAAGACGCAGGAGCAAAATTAGGCCATTCGACCCATTGAGACTGCGTTGTGGCTGACTTATCTTCTCTCTCAATGCCATTCACCTGCCTTCCCCTCACCCCCATAACATTTTATGCCCAGGCTAATCCAGAACCTATCAACCTGCACTTTAAATATGCCCAATGACTTGGACTGCGTAGAATATGCAACCATCAGTTCTTTGCTTCATTATGGCACACTGCTAACAGGAGCAGTTCTGAGGCCTTTCGATGGTGCACAGATTGACATTCCCTGAAGCACTTTCTGCTAGTTGGCGACGATGAGGGTTATCACAAAATGCTTGATGTGTGACCCCAATGTTTGTGAATAATGAAAGGAATGTACATATTCCAGGACCACCTGATATGACCATAAGAACATAAGAGCAGAAATAGGCCACTTGGCCCATCAAGTTTGCTCCATCATTCAATCATGTCTGACTTATTATCCCTCTCAACCCATTCTTCTGCATTCTCCCTGCAACCTTTGACATCCAGACTAATCAAGAACCTATTAACTCCAACCTTAAATATTTCCAATGATTTGACAATGAATTCCACAGATTCACCACACTCTGACCAAAGGAATTCTTCCTTATCTTACTTCTAAAGGGGCGACTTTCTATTCTGAGTCCGTGCCCTCTGGTCTTCCGTGGGCCAAATGACCTAATTCTGCTCCTATGACTTATGGTCATACGCTCATGGTAGAACGGGAAGCTTCACTGGCTAGCTTCAAATGTGAAGGGAAGTAACTTTAGGAATGCATCTGAGGGTTATTACTGTGTAAGGGAACATGGACTAAACTCTGAAAGTGAGAAAGATAGAGGAAAAGGTGATGCCATCGGTAACTCCATATTTGATTAGTTCTTGTCCCTTGGGTTTAAGGTGAGGTGAGCTTCTCATACTTTAAACCTGAGATAAGCTGAGCAATACCAGCGAGTAAAATCTGCAAGTAGAAATACAAATGAGAGAAAACCTGCAGATGTTGGAAATCTGAGAAAGAAACAGCTATCCCCTAGTGTTTCTCTCTCCCCTCTCCCCTACTTTAAAATCTACTCCTTGGCTTTTTTTTCTCCAGTCCTGCCAAAGGGTTTTGGCCCGAAACGTTGACTGTACTTTTTTCTGTAGATGCTACCTGGCCTTCTGGGTTCCTCCAGCACTTTGAGAACTGAAAATAACCCTGGAATCATTGTCTGCCTTCCTGTCAAGTACAATCAATGTTATATTCACCCTCAGCTTGGTGTACATTCTCTGGACTCAGAAAAGCATCTGACTCAGATGGGACACCTGGCCATGCCTAAAGACCTGTGCCGATCAACTTGCTGGTGTTTTCACTGAGACCTTTGACCTCTCACTTCGGCATTCTGAGTTACACACCTGACTGAAGTAGGCTTCAGTCATACTGGTGCCTGAGAAGAGTGTGATGATCTGCCTCTGTGAGTATTGCCCAGTAGCACTTGCATTCACAGTGATGAAGTGCTTTGAGAGGTTGGTGATGAAACATATCAACTCCTGCCTGAGAATCAACTTAGATCCACTCCAATTTTCCAACTGGAGAAACAGGTCCACAGCAGAGGTCATCTCATTGACTCCTTACTCAGCCCTGGAACATCTGGACAGCAAAAATGAATACGTCAGGACGCTCTTTGTCAACTACTGCTCGGCATTCAATACCATCATCCCCTCAAAACTAATCAATAAGCTCCAAGTATCTCAATATCTCCTTGTGCAACTGGATTCTGGATTTCTTCACTTGCAGACCCCACTCAGTTCGGATTGACAACAACATCTCCTCCACCATCTCCATCAGCGCAGGTAGACAACAAGGCTGTAGGCTTAGATCCCGGCTCTACTTGCTTTATACTTATGACTGTGTGGCCAAGTACAGCTCCAATGTCGTATTTATATTTGCTGATGACACCACTGTCATAGGCTGAATCAAAGATGGTGATGAATCAGCATATAGGAAAGTGATTGAAAATATGACTGAGTGCAGCCCTCGTCGGAGGATCAGAGGTGGAGAGGGTTATCAGCTTCAAATTTCTAGGTGTTATTATTTTGGAGGACCTGTCCTCAGCCCAGAACGTAAGTGAAATTACGAAAAAGGCACATCAGCACCAACATCGCATGCCCACAGCAGTAGTTTGCAGAGATTGGGCATTACATCTAAAACTTTGACAAACTTCTATGGATGTGTAGTGGAGAGTATATTGACTGGCTGCCTCACAACCTGGTACGGAAACACCAATGCCCTTCAAACAAAAAAATTCTACGAAAAGTAGTGGATATGGCCCAGTCCATCATGGTTAAAACCCTCCCCACCATTGAGCACATCTACATGAAACACTGCCACAGGGAAGCAGCATCTATCATCCAGGACCCTCATCACACAGGACATCCTCTCTTCTCACTGCTGCCATCAGGAAGAAGGTACTGGAGCCTCAAGACTCACACCACCAGGTTCAGGAACAGTTATTACTCTTCAACCATCAGGCACTTGAACCAAAGGAGATAACTTCACTCAATTCCACTTACCCCATCATTGAAATGTTCCCAGAATGAATAAATTCACTTCCAAGGACTCTTCATTTCGTGTTCTCGATATTTATTGTCTATTTATTTATTATTATTATTTCTTCTTTTGAATACGCATAGTTTGTTGTTTTCTGCACTCTGGTTGAATGACCTAGTTGAGTGGTCTTTCATTGATTTTGTTATGGTTATTATTCTATAGATTTATTGAGCATGCATGCAAGGAAATGAATCTCAGGGCTGTATATGGTGACATATAAGTACTTTGATAATAAAATTTACTTTGAACTTTGATGGAGTGCAGATTGTTATACGGCATATAGATACAAATAGACTAAACCTTTGACAATGTCAGCAACTCCAGTGAAGTGTACTGAAAGCTCTGATTAATAAATCCTTTACTTCTCCCAATGCAATGACAGTTAAATTTTGACATCATCAGCCTGGAAGTTTTCCATTTTTATTACAGATCTTTTACTTCAAGATATAGTAGATTGATGGCAGCTATCAAATAAATAACTTCATTATATTTTGGCCTCGTTTTAGTCAAATCCAATCTGTCTGTTCAACATATAGGCTGTTGTCCACTGAACTCTTCTGCTATGCACTCAGCCAGATAATGAACCTTCTCTTTCCAGAAAGGGATGAAAGGCCATGAGAGTAGATTTTGTAGAGTCAGTGTGTGACCCATGTGAATAGCTCTAACACTACAGTTAGGGTATCCATTATTTTTAGTATGTCTCAATACCATGGTTCATGTGATTGTGATTGGGGATGTCTTTGTTGGTGTGAAGGTTATTACTGATTCTATTGTATTTCTTTGTTCTGCTGTAAATGCCTGTAAGAAAATGAATCTCAGGGTAATGGATGGCAACATATCTGCACTCAATAATAAACTTACTTTGGACTCTGATTTTGAACTTTAGATGCTGTTTAAGGACAGACAATCAACGAATGTGCAAATGAAAAAAAAAACTGTGCACTTAAAATAGATAAGAAATTAAATAGATAAATGGATAATAAATAAATAAAACCGAGAACTTGAGTTGTGGAGTTCTTGAAAGTGAGTCTATTGGTTGTGGAATCAGTTCAGCGTTTAGGTGAGTGGTTATCCACGCTGGTCCAGGACCCGGATGTTTGAAAGGTAGTAATTGTTCCTGAACCTGGTGGTGTGGGTCCTGATGCTCCTGTACCACTTTCTTGATGGTACCAGTGAGAAGAGGGCATGTCCTGGGTGATGGAGTCCATGATAATAGATTCAGTGCAAGAAATCAATGTGGAATGTTGAGAGAAAAACACAGTTGATTGAAATGTATTCTAGGAGATAAGACCATAAGACATAGGATTAGAATTCGGTCATTCAACCACCAAGTCTGCTCTGTCATATCTGATTTATTATCCCTCTCAAATTTATTCTCCTGCATTTTCCCTGTATCCTTTGATTTACCAAGAACGTATCAACCTCCACTTAAATATACCCAATGACTTGGCCTCCACAGCCATCTGCAGCAACGAATTCCACTGATTCACCAGCCTGTGGTTAAAGAAATTCCTTCTCATCTTTGTTTTAAATGGATGTACCTCTGTACTCACCCACTATAGGAAACATCCTCTCCACATCCACTTGGTCTAGGCTTTTCAATATTCAATAGGTTTTAGTCAGATCCCCCCTTTATCTTCTAAGCTCCAGTGAGTACAGACCCAGTGCTATTTAATGCTGCTCATATGTTACCCCTTTCACTCCCAGAAACATTCTTGTGAACCTCCTCTGGATCCTCTCCAATGCCAGTACATCTTTTCCCAGATAAGGGGCTCAAAACTGTTTCCAATACTCTGTGCAGTCTAACCAATGCCTTTGAAACACTGAGCATTTGACTAAACCACAGCTCTGTGATGCTCACAATGTCATACATACTATTTGATATTCTATGACTTGAAAGGTCAACCTTGGAAAAACTCACTCCATTGTCACAGAGTCATAGAGTTCTAGAGCATTACAGCATAGAAATAGGCTCTTCGGTCCATCTAGTCCATGCTGAGCCATTAATCTGCCTAGTCCCATTGACCTTCACCTGGACCATAGACCTACATACCCCTCCTATTCATGTACCTATCCAAATTTCTCTTAAATGTTGAAATCTAATATGAATTCTCCGCTTGCGCCGGCAGCTCATTCCACACTCTCAACACCCTCTGAGTGAAGAAATTCCCCCTTTGGTTCCCCTTAAACATTTCACCTTTCACCCTTAACCTATGACCTCTAGTGCTAGTCTCATCCAACGTCAGTGGTAAAAGCCTGCTTGCATTTACCTTATCTATATCCCTCATAATTTTTTATACCTTCATCAAATCTCCCCTCAATCTTCTACGTTATTCTTCCATGAATAGTCTGAACCTATTCAATCTTCCACAATAACTCAAGTCCTCCAGTATCAGCCACATCTTGTAAATTTTCTCTGCACTCTTTCAATCTTATTGGCATCTTTCCTGTAGGTAGGTGACTAAAACTGCATACAATACTCCAAATTAGGCCTCATTAATGTTCCACACAATTTCAACATTATATCCCAACTCTTGTACCCAATACATTTTTTTATGAAGGCCAATGTGGCAAAAGCTTTCTTTGTGACTATTTACTTGTGATGGCACTTTCAAGGAAATATGAATCCGTATTCCCAGATCCCTCTGTTCTACCTCACTACTCAGTGCCCTACCACTTTACCACGTAAGACCTAACCTGGTTGGTCCTCCCATAGTGCAACACTTGTCTGCATAACATTGCATCTGTCGTTTTTCAGACCATTTTCCCAGCTGGTCCAGATCCTGCAGCAAGCTTTGATAGTCTTCCTTGTTGTCCAGTATACCGTCAATCTTTGCATCATCCACAAATTTGCTGATTCAGTTAACCACATTATCATTCAGATCGTTGATATAGATGTCAAACAACAAAGGACCCAGTACCAATCCCTGTGGTACAAGTCCTCCAGTCAGAGAGGTAACTCTCTACTACCACTCTCCGGCTTCTTCCACAGAGTCAATGTCTAATCCAATTTTCTATCTCATTTTGAAAACCAAGCGACTGGATCTTCTTGAACAACCTCTCAAGCGGGACCGTGTCAAATATCTTACTAACGTCCATGTAGATAACATCCACTGTCTTTCCTTCATCAACATTCCTGGTACTTTCATCAAAAACCTCTGAGATTGGTTAGACACAACCTACCATAAACAAAGCTATGTTGACTATCTCTATTCAATCCCTGTCTATCCAAATATTTATATACCTAGTCCCTTAGAATACCTTCCACCAACTTTATCACTACTGATGTCAAGCTCACCTACCTATGTTTTCTTGACTTATTCTTAGAGCCTTTCTTAAACAACGGAACAACATTAGCTATCATCTAATCCTCCAGCACCTTACCCGTGGCTAAGTATATTTTCAATATCTTTGCTGAGGCCCTTACTATTTCTGCACTAGCCTCCTACAAGTTCTGAGGGAACACATTGTCAGGGCCTGGAACGTGTAGAATGAGAGTGAGTTTAAAATCAGCGGTTGGAGGCAGTTGACACATTTTGAGTGCTACATTTCCCAAGGAGACATTCAATTGCACATAATTAGGCACTAGGCCAAATCCAATAAAAAGGTCAATTGTAGCAGAGTGGTCATTGTGTGAGTGAGCCAGTGTTAGAGTGGGAAGAGAAGAGTTTGGTTTGTCGATGTTTCAGCAAGGAGAGGCATAGGTTGTAGGTAGATTTTTTTTTTCATTATTTATGATTTCTTCCTTTCTTATTGTACATTTAAAGTAACGGGGATGCCAGGCAGGATAACGAATGCTCCTCTTGCGGGATGTGGGAAGGCAGGGAGACCTCCAGCGTCCCTGACGACTACAACTGCAAGAGATGCATCCAGCTGCAGCTTCTAACACTCTGCATGAAGGCATTGGAGCTGGAAGGATCTGAGAAGCGTGGACTGAGACAGGCTTTTTTTTTTTGGCAAAGATGTACTTAGTAAGTGGAAGGCCTTCAAAACTGAAATTTGGAGAATACAGAGTTTGTATGTTCTTATCAGAATAAAAGGCAAGGATAACAGGTTTAGGGAGCCTTGGGTTTTGAGAGATACTGGGGCCCTGGTTAAGAAAAAGAAGGGGGTGTGTAGTAGATATAGGCGGGTGGGAACAAATGAGAAGTTCAAGAGAACTTAAAAAGGAAATCAGGAGGGCATGAGGTTGCTCTAGCATATAAGGTGAAGGAAAATCCTGAGGGCTTCTACAGATATATTAAGAACCAAAGGATAGCAAAGGACAAAGTTGGACCTCTGGAAGATCAGAGTGGTAATCTTGTGGAGCTGAAAGAGATGGGGGAGGTCGTATTTTGCATCTGTACTTACTTGGAAGATGAATAGATAATAGTTCAAAGGCTCAGAGGTTCATTTCTTAACAAAGTATGTATCCAGTGTACTGCTCTGAGATTCATCTTCTCTAGATATTCACAAATCAAAGAAAACTTATAGTTGTTCAAAGAAAAACATCATCCCCCTGCACAAAAAAAAACAAATCTCGCAAACAGCATTATCATTAACCCCCCCCAGTGAGAAAAGAAAAATCATGCAAACGGCAACAAGAACATCAACCCCTTCCACAGAAAAACAAATCGTGCAAACAGAAAGAACATCAAACCCCAAACCTGAAAACCCTACACAAAAAAATCTAACTAATTCTGTCAAACGACAACAAGAGCATTAATCCCCCCACCATGCTGAAAAAGAAATTGGGCAAATTTAATTCAGTAGCACTGAATGTTCCCCGAGTAAGTTTTGTTAGAACATGGGAAACAAAAGATGAAGTAAGTAGTCAATACCTCCTAGCCACTCTATCATTCAGTGAGGTCGTTGACTATCCTTCCTGTAGCCATTTCCATGCACTAACCTCTGAACTCTTGATTCCTGAACATGAATTGAATATATTCAATGACTGATACTCCATAGCCTGATGGACAGTGAGATCACTCACTGTCTGGGTGAAGGACATTCTTCTCTCCTCTGTCTCCAAAACCAATCCCTTATTTTGAGATCATGTGCTCTGCTTCTAGACATCCTAACTAAGGGAGTACCAACGTTGCATCAAGCCTGACAAACTTCCTGAGGACTTTACACTTTTCAATGAGAATGCTTCTCACTCTTCCAAACATAGGAGGGTAGAGGTCCAGCCTGATTATCTTCCAAAATGAGGAGAATAGAAGTTTAGTCTTTTTAATGTCTCTATTACGGTACGCAACCAACTATGCCAGTTTCTGGGATTAAGACACTCCAATTCTCCAAAACATGGATAGCTGGCCCAATCCGCTTGTTAGCGGCCAACAATAACTTGCTTTGCGCATTTCCTTTAAACTTTCCCCAATTCCATAATTCCTGGTAAACTCACCTCTAAACTCTGAGGCCTGTGACTCAACACCTCCCTCTGCAATTGGATTCTTGATGTCTTGATCAGCAGATTGCAATCAGTAAAGATATGCATCAACACTTTCATGGAGTTGTTCTCAACACTGGTGTCCCACAAAGCTGTGTCCTCAGCCCCCTACTCTACTCGCTGCACACCCATGGCTGTGTGGACGGACCCTGCTCTAACCCCAACTATAAGTTTGCACTGCAGTGAGCCTTATCTCAAATAAGTCACAGGAAAGAGATAGAGGGCCTTGTAAGCTCATATCACAAGGACAGCCCCTGCCTCAATGTCAGAAAAATAAAACAGCTGATCATTGACCTTTGACTTCAGACCAGGGGTGGGGGTGGCAGTGCACATGCTGTTGTCTACATCAGCAGTATTGAGGTTCAGAGGGTTGAGAGCTTCAGGTTCTGGGGTGTGAACATCATCAGTAGTCCGGCCTTGTCCAACCACCTAGACACCACGGCCAAGAAAGCTCACTGACACCTCTACTTCCTCAGGAGGCAGTAGAAATATGGCACATCCCCTTTGATCCTTACCACTTTTTATCGATGCACCATAAAAAGCATCCTATCTGGATGCATGGCAGCTTGGTACAGCAACAGCTTTGCCCATGACCATTACAAAACTGCAGAGAGTTGTGGACACAGCTCAATGTGTCATGGAAACCAGCCCTCCCCCCCTGGACTCTGTCTACACTTCCCATTGCCTTCGTAATCAAATACCCCATGCTCCCCAGGCATTCTCTCTTCTTCCCCATCCCTTCAGGAGGAAAAGCCTGGCCAAGCTTAAGGACAACTTCTATTCCCCATTGTAAGATTATTGAATGGTTCCCAAGTATGATAAGATGGTCTCATGACCTCAGAAATTACTTTGTTATGATCTTGCACCTTATTGTTTACCCTGCTCTGTACTTTCTCTGTAAAAGTAAGTTACACTTTACTCTGTACTCTGTTATTGCTTTACCTTGTACCACCTCAATACACTGTTGTGGAGATCTGATCTGTATGAACAGCATGCAGGGCAAGTTTTTCACTGTATCTCAGTACACGTGACAATAATAAACCAATTGACTATTTTCTTTTACCCTCTCACTATAAATGCATGTCCAATTAACATTTGACATTTCTACTCAAGGAAAAAAACATTCTGAATGTCCACCTTATCTTTGCCTGTCATCATTTTATAACTATCTGTCCTCCAGTGCAGGTTTGATCAAACCCTCCTTATGGCACAGACACTTTCATCTGGGCTGCATCCTGGTAAACCTCCTCTGGACACCTACCAAGCCCTCTGCATCCTTCCGGAATGGGGTGGCCAGAATTCAGCATCTTCTCTAGTTCCTTCCTTATCACTGAAGTAAGGCTCAGTGTTCGATAATTTCCTGTAACGATCCATTCTTTCCACCTCAGTCTTCATTGATAGACCCAACATCTCTTCATTTTTGATTGGTGCATTTCATGGATTGTAGCATAGACCACACTGGTCTCACTATCCCTCAATTTTGTACTTTCAAAGATTTGTTTCTTTATCAGCTGTATGTCAAATCATACAGCGAATTGCGTGTTTGCTGGGGGCAGCCTGCAAATACTGGCACAGATCTGGCACCAACATAGCATGCCCACTTTGCTTGATGGAACAACACAGAACATAACAAGCAACCATAACAACAATGAAAGCAAGCCCCCTTTCTCCCTCCCACCCATGTACATGCACAGTCCTTTAACCCCGGGGCAGGTCTACAACTCCAACCTCCAGCGGACACAGACACCGGCCTGCACACACTGAGCTTCAACCTCTTCAGCGGACTTAGATTACATTAGATTAGATTTTTTTTAGATTATGAGGACACTCAGCCCTCGTTTATTGTCATTTAGAAATGCATGCATTAAAAAATGATACAATGTTCCTCCAGAGTGATATCACAAAAAAAAACAGGACAAACCAAAGACTAACATTGACAAGACCACGTAATTATAACATATAGTTACAGCAATGCAAAGCAATACCATAATTTGTTAAAGAGCAGACCATGGGCACGGTAAAAAAAAGTCTCAAAGTTCAGATCGACTCCCGATAGTCCCGATAGCAGGTGGCAAAAGGGAGAAACTCTTTCTGCCATAAACCTCCAGGCCCCTACAACTGCCGATGCATTGGAAGCACCTGACCACAGCCGACTCTGAGTCCGTCCGAAAACTTAGAGCATCCGACCAGCCCCACCGATACAGCCTCCCGAGCACCGTCCTCTGCCGAGTGCTTTGACCCGACCCCGGCCGCCGAGCAACAAGCAAAGCCGAGGACTCAGGGCCTTCTCCTCCGGAGATTCTGGATCATACAGTATCAGCGGCAGCGAAGAAGGCATTTCAGAAGTTTCTCCAAATATTCCTCCGTGCTTTCACGTCTGTCTCCATCAAATCAGGATTGTGCACGGCACCCTACTTGACAGATAACAGATATCATTCACCAGAGTGGCCGCCGCGTGCTGCGTCGTGCCGCCATCTTCTCCTCCTTGAGGACTTGCCGAGTTTAGTAAAATCGGCTCCAGCCAATGGGCCTGAACTTCCGGACTTCTAATTCGACCTGTGGGTCTCGATCCTCCGCATCGATTATCGATTCCAGGACACACAGATCACTAAACGCTAGGCCTCAAACTCCAGACTTGCCAATGGCAAGACCCCGAACACTAGGCCTCGAACGCTGGTCTCATTGATTGGCGAACCCAGGCAGTGATCAGAAGTTGTTCCTCCTGCATGCACAGAACTCTCACTCCGTTGACTTGATGTCTCTCGTCCACTTCCCGCAGGTTCGATATCAGACATCTGATCACGAATATTGCACATCATCGATACCTTCCTGTTTGTGATATATGTTTGATCTTACTCACTGTGGACATTTCCTTTGCCCCTGCCCCAACCCCCAGACTGCCTGTTTGAATTCGTTCCTGCTTTCCCTGAACTCTTTAAGGACCCTGTCTGATTTGAGTTTCCTAAATGTAACATCAGCTTTCTTTCCATTTTTGACTAAATTTACACTTTCTGCCATCCAAGAGCCCCGAGCCTTACCAGTCTTGTTTTCCTTCCTTACCAGAACATGCAGCTCCTGAATTCTGATCAGTTGTTTTGTGAACAACTCCCACATGCCAGATTTGGAATTACACAGGAACAGCTGCTCTCAATCTTCTCTTCCGAGCTCCAGCCCAATAATGTTGTAATTTGTTTTTGCCCAGTTTAGCACTTTTCCCCTGAAGTCCAGACATATCCTTATTCACAAGTGCCTTAAAAACTAATCAGTGGTTATAATTCTATCAAATGGCTTTCTCAGTGAAAGCCCAATAACCTGGTTAACCTTGTTTCCCAATACAAGGTGCAGTATGGCCTCTCCTCTCACTGACCTATCTACATATTGTTTCAAGAAACCTCTTTCATGCACCTAGCAAGCATCTCACTCTAAGGATGTTCCAGTCAGTACTGGGAAGGTTAAAGTTCTGCACTACGACACATCTTTCCATAATCTGCCTGCATGTCGGTTCTACTATCCCCATTCAGTTACTGGGAGGCCTGTAGTGTAACCCCATCAAAGTGAATGGTGAATATTTTCTCCAGAAGTTGGGCTGCTGAGATGTTTATCAATTTGTTCCTCACTGTTGACTGCTTTCCATTATAAGAATCACCTTAATTGACGTGGTTGGTCATTTGGTAGGGGTTGGGAACTAGGGAAAGGAGGCTAAGATGACTTTCTGTGAAGATCTGACTTCAAAGAGTATCAAGATCATCACATTCTAAGTGGACAATTCCTCGGAGCAACATGTTCCCTGGCTGTGGTCACCACTTCCTACTTGCTGCCATCTTATCACCATTGGGCAGGAGGTACAAGAGCCTTAGGCCCCATACTACCAGATTCCGGAACAGTTATTACCCTCAACCACTATGCTCCTTCTCATATCCTGAGAGCCATCTCTCAGCAAGGACGGCCATCCCATCGCTGATGGAATTCATCACTGCCTCAGCACAGACTCTGAATGACCAGTCTAAGGGTTGCTTGAAGATCAAGGAGTTAACACGGCAATCAGCAGAAGTAATCCTCCTGAGTGTTTGGGGACAAGGACGACCTACCAAAGTTGCCTCAGTCACCAGTGCTGCCTTTGCAAAACTGTGTGCAAGACGTGTGACCCATTATCAGTGTCCTCACCCAGACCAATGTTCTCAGCCTCAGGGGCCGGTGAGCAGGACATGTCATCCATCTGTCTGTCACCAGACCTCCTGAAATGGGATCTATCCCCTGAGCTCCTGGAGGGCGGAGAAAACATTTTCATGTTTCCTCATAAAGCATTTTTAAAAGGATTTTTAAAGATTAGTTTTATTTGTCACATATACATTGAAATAGACAACGCATCAATGACCAAGGATGTGCCAGGGGCAGCCCACAAGTGATGCCAAGCCCACAACTTACTAACACTAACACTGACCTGTACGTGCCTGGAAAGTGGGAGGAAATCCATGGGGTCAAGGGCAGAACGCACAAACTCCTTACAGACAGCAATGGTAATTGATCTCTGGTCTCTGGTGCTGTAAAGTGTTGTGCTGGCCACTACACCACTGTGCCATTTACTATGCTATTGAGTTTTGAGCAATCATTCGCTCATGAGAATAATTAAGGACAAAATAATTGTGAACCATCCCTGAACAGTAGCTGTTGAGGATGGAAAAGGAGTAGATGGAAACCTTTGAGAACAGAGAGCGCGGAAGGAGAACTGAATTTATCTACCAAAATGCTTGTTCTCTCAAAGTCCCCCTCCATCATCTGCGGCACAGTCGACAGACCCTACACAGGGCTCTGATAACTTACAGATGTGGAACATAGAACAGTACAACACAGGAACTGGCCTTTTGGCCCACAATGTTCTGCCAAACAAATTAAATTACTAATCAAATGGCCAACTGAACTAAACTCTTCTACCTACACAATGTCCATATCCTTCCATTTTCCTCACATTCATGTGCCTATCTAAATGTCTCTTAGAAGTCTCTAATGTTTCTGCCTCCACCTTCTCCCCAGGCAGTGCATTCCAGGCACCCACTCTCTCTCTGTTTAAGAAACTAACCTCTCACATTTCCTTTGAAATTATCCCCTCTCAGCTTGAATGCATTACAACCCTGGGAAACAGACATTCTCTGTCCGTTCTATCTATGCCTCTGATAATCTTATAAACCTTTTAGCCTCTGCCAGTCTCCTGTGGTATTCAGTCTCTTGTGGTAGCATATGCCCTCTAATACAGGCAGCGTCCTGGTGAATCTCATCTGCATACTCTCCAAAGCCTTAATATCCCTTCTATAATGGGATGGTGGAGTTAAAACAAGCCTTCCTAGACCTGAGGGACAAGTTGTACCATGCTATAATGGAACAGACTGCGAAGAAAACACATGCATGTATTTAGTCACAGCATATTTTAGTGAATTGTGGAATTTGTGTTTCTTCACAACTTTGACTATTGCCCAGTAGTATTCACATCTAAGGTGATGCAGTGCTTTGGGAGGCTGGTCATGGCCAGAATCTACTCTTGTGTAATCAATGACCTGGACTCACTGCAATCTGCTTATGGCCAGAATAGGTTTACAGCAGATGCAATCTCACTGGCTCTCCACTCGGCCTTGGATCACCTGGATAATAGCAATGCCTACGTCAGTCTGCTGTTTATTGACTACAGCTCAGCATTCAACACAATCATATCCTCAGTTCTAATCAACAAGCTCCAAAACCTGGGCCTTTGTACCTCCCTCTGCAACTAGATCTTTGACTTCCTCATCGGGAGACTGCGGTTTGTGTAAATTG
Organism: Mobula hypostoma; assembly: GCF_963921235.1. Taxonomy (NCBI): domain Eukaryota; kingdom Metazoa; phylum Chordata; class Chondrichthyes; order Myliobatiformes; family Myliobatidae; genus Mobula; species Mobula hypostoma. Next base: position 147,735,753 of record NC_086098.1, read on the forward strand.
GAAAGAACATCTTCTCCTTGCTGACAGCCAGCACTGGCGCAAGTCAAGGCGCTTAGCTTACTGCTCTACTCTCTCTGCACCCACGACTGTGTGGCTGGGCACAGCTCAAACACCACCTACAAATTAGAGGGTTCACAAGTATTGTGGGTGAAATTTCAGATGGTGACGAGGAGGCATACAGGAGTGAAGTAGATCAGCTGGATGAGTGTTGTTGCAGCAACAACCTTGCGCACAACACAAGACCAAGGAGTTGATTGTGGACTTCAGGAAGGGAAAGTTGAGGGAAAACATACCAGTCCTCATCGAGGGATCAGTAGTGAAAATGATGAGCAAATTCATGCTCAAGGGTGTCAACATCTCTGAAGATCTATCAAAGGTCCAACATATTGATCCAATTACAAAAAAGGAATGACAGCGACTATATTTCATTAAGGGTTTGATGACACTTGGTATGTTACCAAAAACACTCACAGATTTCTACAAATGAGCTGTGGAAAGCATTCTCGCTGGTTGCATCACTGTCTTGTTAGGAAGGACCACTACATAGGAATGGAAGAAGCTGCAGAAAGTTCTAAACTCAGTCATCTCCATCATGGCACTAAACCTCCCCAGCATCGAAGACACAATCAAAAGGAGATGCCTCGAAAAGGTAGCATTCGTCGTTAAGGATCCCCATCACCCTTTTTCTCATTGCTAACGTCAATGACAAGGTACAGGAGCCTGAAGAAAATACTCAACGTTTCAGGAGTCGCTTCTTCCCCTCTGCCATCAGATTTCTGAATGGACAATGACCCATGAACACTGCCTCACTATTCTTTTACTCTCTTTTTGCATGATTTCAATTTCATATACTTACGTACTTCTTACTGTAAAATACAGTTGTTTTATTGTTATGTATTGCACTGTACCTCTGCAGCAAAATAACAAATTTCGGGACGTAAGCTGATGATATTAACCCTGATTCTGATTCTGGTTCACAGTTTGAAATTGTTTTTTCATGCTTCTTCCAGATTATGACTAACGCCTGTCTGATTCAGTGATCTTCTAATGAGTAACTGCTCCACTCTCCTTTCCCTGCCGGGTGTACATGTGATTCCACATTCACCATTTTCCTCAAGTGTGATCCAGTTAAACCCTGACTTTTAGGAGCATTTACAGATGACTAGTGATGTTCACACTCATGAATAACTATAAACAAGAAAGCTCTCTCCCTTTCTACTATTGAGTCAGAGAGTCATAGAACACTACAGCTTAGAAACAGGCCCTTCGGCCCATCTAGACCATGCTGAACTATTAATCTGCTTAGTCCTATTGACCTGCACCCAGACCATAGTATTCCATAACCCTCCCATCAACGTACCTATCCAAACTTGTCTTAAATATTGAAATCAAACATGAATCCATTGCTTGCAGCTCATTCCACACTCTCATCACCCTCTGAGTGAAGATGTTCCCCCTCACGTTCTCTTTAAACATTTCACCTTTCACCCTTAACCCATAACTTCTCTCACAACCTCAGTGGAAAAAGCCTGCTTGTATTTACCCATCTTTACTATCCCCCCCCCCCGAAGATTTCATATACCTATGTTTAGATTTTGCTTGGCACTTCATATTTTTGACAATTTCAGATCCGACAATAACCTATGTTTAAGCATCAGAGTTTACCACCTGCCATATAGTCCAGGGCACTTTACAGGGGAGCATTATCACAAGAAAATAGTCTGGCAGATGACCAATACCCTTGTTAAATGAATAAGTTTAGAAGGAACATCTTAAGGGTAGTAAAATGGAAAATCTAAGTAATTTAGGGACAGTATTTGCAGGGTATGAAGGCACAGTCCTCAACAACAGAGCAATAATTTCCCAGAGTTTGAACTTTCTATTTATACAACGTAACTATGAGAAAACTTAAACAATACCACAATAAATCCATTTAAATCTTAGGAGACAAATTCCTTTAGTGATGGTTATAGATAACACAATCACAATTCACACACCACTTTCCCTTGCTTTTTCCTTTTTCCATATTCTTTATTTTCTATTCATTGTTTTATTATTTTAGCTTTTTTTTAAAAAGCCATTCCACAAATCTTTCAACGACAATTATTTATTTTCACAAAAGAGCTTTTAGAAATGAGTAGACTTGGAGATCTATTTTTTACTATTAGCTGGGTGTCATTCGCAGGGGCAAGAAGTAGATGAGGGGGTTTCACCTTTCTCCTCTCTGACTTTCGCAAACACTGAATGTCACTCGCCTGCCATTCTCTAACGAGCTGGCAGTGATCAGACATCACAAAGTGGTGACTGCATGAATCAGTTTATGGATTGCCATCCAGAGCTGACTGAACACAAGTTGGTCCCATCAATAAGCCATTATATATTTTTTTTGTTTTTGTAAACCACTGCATTTTTCATTGATTTGATATGCATTCTTTCTCTTTTAAAGGGAATTTCTTTTCTTTGAATAGACAGAATGCAAGGACTATGCGGCAGCCAGATATTATTTTTCTTTTGGTCGGAATCTTTAGATCTATAAACCTTATGCATGTATGATGGTCGGTTCAGCGAAATCACAAATCAGTAATCTGATTAAAGTTAATTAGTTTATTTATCATAAGTATCTTGATAATCTAGTGTCAGAGGTGTCTCATCTGATGTGCAGTATTTCCAAGTTATTGCTTTGTCATATTAAACATGAGGCTTCCCTCATTAAAAACGTAAAAGTTTTAATATCCCAGAGAAATAGAACACCAGAGAGTGGGAGGGTGAGGGAGATTGAAGTTTTACACACGTGGTCTTTTCTTTCCATTGAGCGCTAGAGGTAGTTCTAAAGAGAGAGGCATGAAATTTTCCTTTCATAGTATTTCCTTTGGGGTGAAGCATAGGACCAAGTCTTAAACACATAAGATTCTGCAGCTGTTGAAAATCCAGAGTAACACACAAAAAGTTCAAAGTAAATTTTATTATCAAAGTACATATACGTCACCATATACAACCCTGAGATTCATTTTCTTGCGAGCATTCACAGTAACTAGAGAGAAACATAAATGAATCAATGAAAAATTGAACACAACAAAGATACTTTATACTTTATTGTCGTCAAACAATTGATACTAGAGTGTACGATCATCATAGCGATATTTGATTCTACGCTTCCCGTTCCCTGGATTACAAATCGATAGTAAATATTAAAAATTTAAATTATAAATCATAAATAGAAAATAGAAAAATGGAAAGTAAGGTAGTGCAAAAAAATGGACAAACAACCCATATTTAAAAAACAACAAACTTTTTGAATAGAAAAAGAAAGACAAATGAAATAATAGTAATAAGTAAATAAGTAATAAATATTGAGGACATGAGATGAAGAATCTTTAAAAGTGATTCTATAGGTTGTGAGAAAAGTTTGGTGTTGGGGTGAGTGAAGATGAGTGAAGTTATCCCCTCTGGTTCAAGAGGCTGATTATTGAGGGGTGATAATTGTTCCTGAAACTGGCGGTGTGGGCCCTGAGGCTCCTGTACCTACTTCCTGATAGCAGCAGTGAGAAGCATGGCCTGACTGTTGGGGACCATTGACAGTGGATGCTGCTTTCCTGTGACAGCTGGAGAAACTCAGCAATGCTGAATGCTGAATCCTGAAGGAATACAGCAGATCAGGCAGCATCTATAAAAATTAATAAACAGCTGATGTTTCGGGCTGAGTCTCTTCTTCAGGACCCAATCGGCACACACAGGACCTGATGGAGGGTTTCGACCCACAACATCGACTGTTTATTCATTTCCATAGATGCTGCCTGACCTGCTGAGTTGGACCAAAAGTGTTTCTGCCTTAAAAGAGAGACTATTTCCATTCCTGTATATCTAGTTTCGGACCTTCAAAGATCACTTAAAGTGGGAATGCTGAGCGAAGCCCATGTTACTGAAAGATCACGAATGATGATAGTGGATTTACTGCATAGCTCATGCCAAAATTTACATACTCAGTGTTTTGAGTTCAAGAGGCAAATCTGTAGGAGTTCCTGGCAAATGGAGATGGAGTGGAAGGATTTCAATATTTACCAGGGGAACCTCCATTTTAAAGTCCACAACTTTTCTATAAAGAGCAGTAGTTTGCTTTCTTTTGATAGATAAATTCAGATTGAGGACACGTCTTCAACAAGAAACTTATCTTTTTACCTGCTTTCTCTTTTAAAATAAAACAGTTTTTCTAAGGACATGTTACCAGGTTCGGATATGGCCCAAATGCAGAGTGAGAGACACTGAAGCAGGTCGATAGTTCACAGACATTAATACGAACAGTGTTGAATGGAAAATAAACAATAATCGCTAGGCCAAACAGGGCCGTTAACTAAAAGGAGCATGAGCCTACACTATGGCTGAAAAGGACATCTAAATATTAAGTGAACAACATTAGTCTTCAGAGTGAGTCGACTTGAAATTCCAATATCTCAGGGAAGGCCAAAAGCAAAACAGTAGTGAAACGTTGCTAGGCTCTGTCCAAGTCTCGACAAGCACTACGACGACAAGTATGGAGTTAAATACTATCATGATTAAATAACAATTAGCTGACACGTGCAAATTCACAAGCGCAATTTGCTATATCTACTGCACTGCCGAATCCGTGGTGGTGACAGGACATTGACTTAGAACATAGAACATAGAACATTAAAGCACTGTACAGGCCCTTCTGCCCACAATGCTGTACTGACCCTTTAACCTTCTCTAAGATCAAGCTAACCTTTCCGTCTCACATAGCCCTCTATTTTTCTATCATCCATGTACCTATTTAAATGTCTCTTAAATGTCCCTAATGTATCTACCTCTACCAATCCACCCCCCCAGAAGAGCATTCCATTCACCCACATATTTTGTGTAAAAAAAGCCTACCTCTAATACCCCCCCTATATTTTCCTGCAATCACCTTTAAATGTCCCCCCTTGTATTAACCATTGCTGCTCTGAGTAAGAGTCTCTGGTTGTATACTCTATCTATGCCTTTTATCATCTTGTCACTTATCAAGTCACCTCTGCATCTTCTCTCCAAAGAGAACAGCCCTCACACAACTTATCCCCATAAAACATGCAATAGGAAGAATGTTGAGGCTTTGGAGAGGGTGTGGAAGAGATTCACTAGGATGCTGCCTGGTTTAGAGGGCATGTGCTATCAGAAGAGGCTGGATAAACGCGGGGTGATTTCTCTGGTGCCTGAGGCTGAGGGGAGATCTGATAGAGATTAAGAGAGGAATAGATAGAGTGGACAGAGAGTGTCTGTTTCCCAGGGTTGAAATGTCTAATACCAGAGGGCATGCATTGAAGGTGAAGATAGAGGGAAATGGACATGGTGTAGATAGTGTTTGAATATTTTCATTCATTTCATTTCCACGGATGCTGCCCGACCTGCTGAGTTCCTCCAGCGTGTTGTGAGTGTTGCTTTGATCCCAGCATCTGCAGATTATCTTTTGTTTGAATGTTTTTGATTTGTTTTTCAACTGGTTCAACACAACATTGTGGGCTGAATGGCCTGTTTCTGTGCTGTACTCTTCTACATTCTATGTTCCCTGTTCTATGCTCTCTAATCCAGGCAGCATTCTGGTGTATCTCCTCTGCACCCTCTCTAAAGCTTCTAAATTCTTCTGACTATAATGAGGAGAACAGAACTGAATACAATATTCCAGGTGTGGTCTAATCAGAGTTTTATAGAACTACAACATTATCTTACGGTTCTTGAACTCAGTCCCCTGACCACTGAAGGCCAACACACCATTCGCCTTCTTAACCATCCCATCAACTTCTGTGGCAACTTTGAGAGATCTGTGGACATGGACCCCAAAGTCTCTCTGTTCCTTGACACTGCTAAGAATTGTGCCATTCTGCCTTCAAGATTATTCACTTCGCACTTCTCTGGGTTAAACTGCATCTGCTGCTTCTCAGCCCAACTCTGCATCCCATCAATGTCCTGTTGTGACCTAGGGCAATGCTCTCCTCTTTCCAAACTCCATCAGTCTTCATGTCTTCAGAGACTTACTAACCCATCCTTCCACTTCCTCATCCAAGTCATTTATAAAAATCACAAAGAGCGGGGGTCTCAGAACAGATCCCCGCAGAACACCACTGGTCACCGACCTCCAGGCAGAATACACTTCATCTACAACCACCTTCTGCCTTCTATGCGCAAAGCAATTCTGAGTACAATCAGATGCTTCCCTGGATTCCATACCTCCTGACTTTCTGAATGAGCCTACTATGGGGAACTTTATCAAACATCTTATTAAAATCCATATACACCACATCCACTGCTCTACCTTCATCCTCAAAGAATCAAAGATTCAAGGCTTCCAGTGTAACATTAAGATTGCGATCGAGATAAACCTATTGCCAAGGAGAAGGTTGATGAGAGTTACGTTGAACACTGCTTTGCACCTCTGTGGTTGCATTAGACAAATCCCAAGACAGATCAATGCAATGCAGTCCCAGATGTTTGCCACTAGATGCCAGTGCGGTATTTAAGTTCCTCACCATTGTTTACAAGTTGGAAGGTGTTGAGATGACACGTTCCCCATGGAGCCGGGTCAGAATCCAGTCAGAATTCAGACTTGTCATTCTGGTGCTTTCATACCGTTTGGTGCTGTCGGATGTCCTGGATTACTTGAACTACTAAGAGAAAATAAAGATAACATCCAGTTTCCACCAACATTTTCTCTTCATGTTTCACCCAACCTTATTTATTTATTGAGATACAGTGTGGAGTGGGCCCTTCCAGCCTTTCTAGCTGCACCAACCAGCAACTTAATTTAACCAATTTAACCCTAGGGCAATTTATCATGACCAATTAACCTGCTAATCGGTACGTCTTTGGACTGTGGGAGGAAACTGGAGCACCCGAAGGAAACCCACACACATGGGACAAACTTACTTACAGGGGGCACTGGAAATGAACTCTGAACTCCAGAACGTCCTGACTGTAATTGCATCACGCTAACCGCTATGCCATGGCGGCACCTTAATTCCCAACGTGTCACTTGGATGAGTTAATCGAGGGTTAAAAGGGCTTCTGAGTGCTCTTTTTAATCTCTATAATGATGGGGTATTACCATAGTGGGTGTCGGGGAGGACCTGTGTGTGGTGTTGTGAATCCCACTGCAGGCTCGATTGGCAATGAAGTGGATGAGGGCCTTCCGAGGTCATTGAGTTCCAAGGTTGGAGGACCATAGCCATCTCCAGAGGCCTGAGGTCAACAGGCCTGTTTTAGATGGCTTCAGAAATGCCCCATGTAGCTAGTCTTTATGCTTATTCCAGACAACAGTCAATTTTTATTCACAGACTTGGGGCTTCCTACATCAGTCTTTCTGGATCTGGTGACATTAATCGAGAGCACGCGTTCCCAACCTTTTATGTGCCATGGACCAATACCGTTAAGCAAGGGTTCCGTGGATTCCATGGATCTAGAGGTCCCTCGGGAGTCAAGTATTTTTATTTTTATTTGGGGAAACGTCGCAGAACAGGCCAATGAGTTGCACCGCCTAGCAACCCGCCAATTTAACTGTAGCCTAATCATGGGACAATTTACAATGGCCAATTAAGCTGCCAAGTGACAAGTCTTTGGGCTGCAGGAGGAAACCAGAGCACCTGGAGGAAATCCACGCAGTTACAGGGACAAATCCTTGCAGAGAGCGGCAGGAATCGAACTTCGGTTGCTGGAACTCCAGGGCTTAGTGCTAACCACTACACAACTGTGCCACACCGAATGAGGCATAAAACCTGGTGGTTGCAGTTGTTTTATGAAGTGTCACAAGAACAAGCAACAAACAAAGAAAAAAATGCAAGATTAGCTTTGTTTTTGTCATTGCTATGAGGAAAAAGCATAGATTTCGTAAGTGAAACAGAAGGCACTGATTATGAATAAACACAGTAACCGTTTATTTACAGAAATACAGTAAAGCATTCAACCAAACATTTAAGTCACTCTACGATACAGGAACCAGGACACTAAATATTCAGCAACACTTCAAAATCAACAAGTACTTCATTAAGTCTCCCCAAGTTGCACAACTCCAAAACTAAACATTCAACGGATACTTAGCTAAGCGTGCACGTGGGCCCTCTTGTATCTGCAGCATACTTTCCCAGTGGATCTTCAGCAGTGGTCATGACCTCAGAGTGAAGAGAAGTCCCTGGTGACAAATGAAAACCAGCCAGATCTTCACACGTGCTGCTCTTATACCCTCAAGGCACGGGAAACCGGACACTAGTCCCGTAGCACACAAGGCAACCAATGGGAAAGAGCTGCTCCGTCCTTCAAACGGGCTAATCACAGCAGAAGTGGCTTTCAATAGACAAGTAAACTATCCTTTCACATTACAGTCACAGGTCGAAACATAAAGTGAAATGTGTCATTTTTGCGTCAGTGACCAACATAGTCCAGGATGTGCTGGGACAGCCTGTATGTGTCGCCTTGTAGAGTGCCTGCAACTTACTAACCCCTACTAACCCAAATGTCTTTTTGAATGTGGGAGGAAACTGGAGCACACGGTCACAGGGAGAATGTTCAAATTCTTTATAGATAGCAGCAGGAATCGAACCCCAATCTTCTGATCACTAGCACTGTAAGGTGTTACTCTAACTGCTATGCTAACATGCCAAGTTGTAGTCATTTTTTTAGATTATGAGAACACTCAGTCCTCTTTTATTGTTATTTAGAAATGCATACATGCATTAAGAAATGATACAATGTTCCTCCAGAGTGATATCACAGAAAACAGGACAAACCAAAGACTAACACTGACAGAACCTCATAATTATAACATATAGTTACAGCAGTGCAAAGCAATACCATAATTTGATGAAGAACAAACCATGGGCACGGTGAAAAAAAATCTCAAAGTCCCTGAGTCGATCGACTCCCAATTCCCCGATAGCAGGCGGTAAAAGGGAGAAACTCCCTGCCATAAACCTCCAGGCACCGTCAACTTGCTGATGCCTTGGAAGCAGCCGACACTGAGTTCGTCCATCCAAAAGCTTCGAGCCTCCGACCAGCCCCTCCGATACAGCCTCCCAAGCGCTATCCTCTGCCGAACGCCTTCGACCAAGCCCCGGCTGCTGAAACAAGCAAAGCCGGGGTTCGGGGCCTTCTGCTCCGGAGATTCCAGTTACCACACAGTAGCAGCGGCAGTGAAGCGGGCATTCCAGAAGTTTTCCAGATGTTCCTCTGTACTCTCGCGTCTGTCTCCATCAAATCATAATTGTGCACGGTACCCTACTTGACAGATTACAGATATCATTCAGTGGAGAGGCCGCGCGCGCTGCCATTGTGTCGCCATCTTCTCCTCCTCAGACTCTCTTCCTCATACTCAGATTAGAGATAACAACAGTCCAATGATAAGAATTAACCTATAGTCAGGTTCAGGTGGTGAGACACCAGCTACAGAAAAACTAAGAAGCTTCTAGAATCAACTATATTTCAATTACTTGTCAGGCATGGACATGCAAGCTCCTTTCCAGTCTCCACCCAGATAACAGGAGTCACCTGCCACTCATTTCTGACTCGTCACCTGCAGCCTATTTAAACCCAGCTCTGGTTCATTCATATGAACTAGCCAGCCTCAGCCAGTTGCTCCTAGCCTTCAGTTACCTTGTTGCCTTGTCGTGTTAAGTACCTGTTCTCTCTTGTTTTGTGGCCCCTTGTGTCTTGTTATTTTGCAGTTTATTATTAAAGGTATCATTTGGTTCAAACCTTCTCTACATATCCTGAATTACCAGAAAACCTACTCAACAGTTGTGTATATAAATAGGCGATTATATAAAAATCATAAGCAAGCATAGGAAAGCTAAACTACATGTAAAATACAAGAAAACAAACAATTCTGCATTCTAATATAACAGTTGGCAGTGGAGAGGAGCAGTGATAAAATTGCATGTTGGTTGGAATAGTTCTACAAGTGAAGCTTAATTAACATCTTTCCTCACCCCAAAATCTTTCAGCTGATAATAGGTGTTCTGAACGGAAAACCTCAGCATTGTTTAGGGTGCTCCAGAGCTGGAAGCTGCAGTCTTTGTATGAACCTTTCAATTAGAGCAGTCAGTAATTTGCCTGGAAGGCACAGAGTTCCAGCATATTGGAGAAGCATTTCACAGGCACATTTCCACTTCGAACTTTGCTAGAGATGCAACTGTGAATGGTGTGACACAAGATCAATAAATCTCAGTGAGCCCTTTCTATCTTTTTTTTCTACCCTTTTGTATTCACAGGGATATTTTCTCTGGCTTCCTGTATCAGCGATGTCTTCTGTGGAATGACTTATGACTTGGCTTAGATGGCTTCGGTGATTGTCATGCTGTGTGGCACGTCTGATTGCTTAGTATCAATAAGCTGATATTCGGAAATGTCATGCAAACACCTCTCCATTTGAGATGAGGGAAATTGACTGGGGCTTTGAGCCCCCTTCATAGGCTTCCGGTGAAGATGGTGCCGAGCTGCGGTCTCCGTCAGGATCACGGCTCAGACATAGCAGTTTTTTTAATATGTTTTAGGTTCGTAACGATGGTTTTGGGGACAGAGCGGGGAGTTTAGTGTTTAGTGGGGGATTTAGAGTCTAAGCCTCCAGTCTGTGTTCGAATGCCAGTGGCTTGGGTGTGATCAGTTCTCAGGCCTGCAAACCAGCAAAGATGAGGGCAAGTGCTTCTCCCCAGGTCAGCGAGCTGTCAACGAGTTCCGGGATTGAAGTTTTGTGGCAAGAGGCCTGAGCAACCCCCTCCCCCTTACCCCCCCGGATGCATGAATTGGCGAGACTGAAGTTTGAGGCCTAGTGCTCGGGTCCAGTCATCAGCGAGTCTGGAGATCGAAGCCTGGAGTTGCAGTCCTCATTCAGGGCCCTCATCCATCGTCATTGACAAGTCCTGAGTCAACACTGAAGATCGGAGCCCGAAGGTCACTCGGAAGCCTAGTAGAGCACTGAGTTCATGAATCTCTGCGAGTCCATTGGGGAAGTCGAAGGCTCAATGTCAGCGAGTCGACGAGTCCACTGGAGGCTAGGGGCCAAAGGTGACCTGTCCTGGGGTTGGAGAACGGAGTATGTGTGTGGGTGGGAGGGGAGGAAAGGGCTTGTTTTGCTGTTGTTGCTTAGCTACTTGGTATTTTTTGCTTTATTGTGTTCTACGTGGTTCTGTTCAGCACTGAAGACATATGGGTGTTTGAAGGTGTCCAGAGAGGGTTATCTCCTCTGGTGAAGGGGCTTGTTGTCCATTCTGGGGCAGCTCACTCACCTTTGGTCCCCATCTGACCCTCAGCTCTCATCTGTGTTTCCAAGTAGTTGCTTGCATGCGACAGCGCATCCGCCAATCCATCGGAGCTGACTTTGCCTGCTAGGACGGGCGTGTCGCTACCACACCCAGCTAAAAGGCCACTGGGGCTACCCCCACCTTTTGAAGCGGTGCACCGGGATGTGGGGTCCAATTCCTACTGCTGTCTGTAAGGAGTGAATACGTTCTCCCTTGACCCTATGGGTTTCCTCCAGGTGCTCTGGTTTCTTCCCACAGTCCAAACATGTACGATCAGGGCTAGCGAGCTGTGGTGCTGGAAGTGTGTCAGCACTCGTGGGCTGCCGTCAGCACATCCCACGAACTGTGTTGGGCATTGACACATATGGCGCTTTCACTGCATGTTTTGATGCCTCGGTACGGGTGACAAATAAAGCTAATCTCTTGAAATCTTTAGAATTGATCCCCATCCTCCTGTGTGTTTGGGGACAAGGACGGACCTGCTGAAGTTGTCTCAGTCACCAGTGCTACCTTGCAAAACTGTACCAATCTCTATACAGAACGTGCAACCCAGTTCCTGTGTCCTCGCCCAGACCAGCGTTTCGATGTTTCAATGGACACGTGACAAAGTTAATCTAATCTGATATTAACTGCTGGCAACGAATGACACAAAGGCACTATTGCCGAGGAGAAAATGACAGAACCTACACCATCAAAAAATAAAAGTGCAATTTGGCTTTATGCATTGCTCTGCTATTACCTACTGTGAACCGGCAGTTAACCCTTTCAGGAACAGAGAGGAGTATATGTTCCAAGTGTGACGCTTTCTGGACCTATTGATTCTTTCACTTCTTGCTGAGTTGTCTATTTATTTATTTATTGAGGTACCGTGTGGTACAGGCCCTTCCAGCCCTTCGAGCTGCGCCGCCCAGCAACCCCTGATTTAATCCTAGCGACATTCCGGAACAATTTACAATGACCAATTAACCTACCAATCGGACTGGTACATCTTTGGACTGGGGGAGGAAATTTTTTCCAGGCAGCAGCTGGAATTCAGCATGGGTCGCTGGTACTGAAAAGCTTTTCTACCAACCAATGTGCTACCATGTCAGCACATAGAAACATAGAAACACAGGTACAGGAGTAGGCCATTCAGCCTTTCGAGCCTGCACCGCCATTCAGTATGATCATGGCCGATCATCCAACTCAGAACCCTGTACCTGCCTTCTCTCCATACCCCCTGATCCCTTCAGCCACAAGGGTCATATCTAACTCCCTCTTAAACATAGCCAATGAACTGGCCTCAACTGTTTCCTGTGGCAGAGAATTTCACAGATTCACCACTCTCTGTGTGAAGAAGTTTTACCTAATCTCGGTCCTAAAGGGCTTCCCCTTTATCCTAAAACTGTGACCCCTCGTTCTGGACTTCCCCAACATCGGGAACAATCTTCCTGCATCTAGCCTGTCCAATCCCTTTAGGATTTTATACGTTTCAATCAGATCCCCCCTCAATCTTCCAAATTCCAACGAGTACAAGCCTAGTCGATCCAGTCTTTCATCATATGAAAGTCCTGCTATCCCAGGGATCAATCTGGTGAACCTTCTTCGTACTCCCTCTATGGCAAGAATGTCTGTATATGGTATGCATATTTTGATCATAAATGTACTTTGGACTTTTGAACTTTAGTGGCTGCTGGGTTGAAATGACAGGCAGCTTTGGTTAGTTACCCATTAACGTGAAAAGAACATTATCCTGTTTCTCAATCCTAATGCTCCTTGAAGGTTTACTGTTAAACATATTAGCCTGAAATTTCCATGGCAGTTTGCCCAGTCTCCTGATGCAACCAGTGGAAGACTGGGAACACTTGGAACATCAGTAGAATCACTTGGAAAAACAATAAAGGGAGCTGTTAGAACCATAGAACCATAGAAACTACAGCACAGAAACAGGCCTTTTGGCCCCTCTTGGCTGTGCCGAACCATTTTCTGCCCAGTCCCACTGACCTGCACACGGACCATATCCCTCCATACACCTCCCATCAATGTATCTGTCCAATTTATTCATAAATGTTAAAAAAGAACCCGCATTTACCACTTCATCTGGCAGCTCATTCCATACTCACACCACTCTGTGTGAAGAAGCCCCCACTAATGTTCCCTTTAAACTTTATCCCCCTCACCCTTAACCCATGTCCTCTGGTTTTTTTCTCCCCTTGCCTCAGTGGAAAAAGCCTGCTTGCAATCACTCTATCAATACCCATCATAATTTTATATACCTCTATCAAATCTCCCCTCATTCTTCTACACTCCAGGGAATAAAGTCCTAACCTATTCAACCTTTCTCTGTAACTGAGTTTCTCAAGTCTCGGCAACATCCTTGTAAACCTTCTCTGCACTCTTTCAACCTTATTTATATCCTTCCTGTAATTTGGTGACCAAAACTGAACACAATACTCCAGATTCAGCCTCACCAATGCCTTATACAACCTCATCACAACATTCCAGCTCTTATACTCAATACTTTGATTAATAAAGGCCAATGTACCAAAAGCTCTCTTTACGACCCTATCTACCTGTGACGACACTTTTAGGGAATTTTGTATCTGTATTCCCAGATCCCTCTGTTCCACTGCACTCCTCAGTGCCTTACCATTAACCCTGTATGTTCTACGTTGGTTTGTCCTTCCAACATACAATACCTCACACTTGTCTGTATTAAACTCCATCTGCCATTTTTCAGCCCATTTTTCCAGCTGGTCCAAGTCCCTCTGCAGGCTTTGAAAACCTTCCTCACTGTCCACTACACCTCCAATCTTTGTATCATCAGCAAATTTGCTAATCCAATTTACCACATTATCATCCAGATCATTGATATAGATGACAAATAATGGACCCAGCACTGATCCCTGTGGCACACCACTAGTCACAGGCCTCCACTCAGAGAAGCAATTCTGTACTACCACTCTTTGGCTTCTTCCACTGAGCCAATGTCTAATCCAGTTTTCCACTTCTCCATGTATACCTAGCGACTGAATTTTCCTAACTATCCTCCCATGCGGGACCTTGTCAAATGCCTTACTGAAGTCCATGTAGACAATATCCACTGCCTTCCCTTCATCCACTTTCCTGGTAACCTCCTCGAAAAACTCCAATAGATTGGTCAAACATGACCTACCACGCACAAAGCCATGTTGACTCTCCCTAATAAGTCCCTGTCTATCAAAATGCTTGTAGATTCTGTCTCTTAGTACTCCCTCCAATAACTTACCTACTACCGATGTTAAACTTACTGGCCTATAATTTCCCGGATTAGCTTTTCGATCATTTTTTAAACAACGGAACAACATAAGCCACTCTCCAATCCTCCGGCATCTCACTTGTAGACAGCGACATTTTAACTACTTCTGCCAGGGCCCCTGCAATTTCAACACTAGTCTCCTTCAAAGTCCGAGGGAACACCCTGTCAGGTCCTGGGGATTTATCCACTTTAATTTTCCTTAAGACAGCAAGGACCTCCTCCTTTTCGATCTGTACAGTTTCCATGATCTCACTACTTGTTTCCCTTAATTCCATAGACTTCATGCCAGTTTCCTTAGTAAATACAGACGCAAAAAAAACTATTTAAGATCTCCCCCATTTCCTTTGGTCCGCACATAGCCGACCACTCTGATCTTCAAGAGGACCAATTTTATCCCTTACAATCCTTTTGCTCTTAATATACCTGTAAAAGCTCTTTGGATTATCCTTCACTTTGACTGCCAAGGGAACCTCATGTCTTCTTTTAACCCTCCTGATTTCTTTCTTAAGTATTTTCTTGCACTTCTTATACTCCTCAAGCACCTTATTTACTCCCTGCTTCTTATACATGTCATACAACTCCCTCTTCTTCTTTATCAGAGTTGCAATATCCCTTGAGAACCAAGGTTCCTTATTCCTATTCAATTTGCCTTTAATCCTGACAGGAACATACAAACTCTGCACTCTCAAAATTTCCCCTTTGAAGGCTTCCCACCTACCAATCACATCTTTGCCAGAGAACAACCTGTCCTAATCCACGCTTTTTAGATCCTTTCTCATTTCTTCAAATTTGGCCTTCTTCCAGTTCAGAACCTCAACCCTAGGACCAGATCTATCCTTGTCCATGATCAAATTGAAACTAACGGTGTTATGATCACTGGAACCAAAGTGGTCCCCTACACAGACTTCTGTCACTTGCCCTAATTCGTTTCCTAACAGGAGATCCAATATTGCATCCCCTCTAGTTGGTCCCTCTATATATTGATTTAGAAAACTTTCCTGAACACATTTTACAAACTCTAAACCATCTAGACCCCTAACAGTATGGGAGTCCCAATCAATGTATGGAAAATTAAAATCCCCTACCACCACAACTTTATGTTTCCTGCAGTTGCCTGCTATCTCTCTGCAGATTTGCTCTTCCAAGTCTCGTTGACTATTGGGTGGTCTGTAATACAATCCCACTAATGTGGCCATACCTTTCCTGTTTCTCAGCTCCACCCATAAGGACTCAGTAGACAAGCCCTCTAATCTGTCCTGCCTGAGCACTGCTGTAATATTTTCCCTAACAAGCAATGCTACTCCCCCACCTTTCATTCCTCTGCCTCGATCACATCTGAAACATCGGAACCCTGGAATATTAAGCTGCCAGTCCTGCCCCTCCTGTAGCCAAGTTTCACTAATTGCTATAACGGCGTAATTCCACGTGTCAATCCACGCCCTCAACTCATCCGCCTTCCCCGCAATACTCCTAGCATTGAAATATATACACCTCAGAAGATTTTTACCACCACTCACAACCTTTCTATTAGCGGATTTGCTTGAACTTTTAACATCATTTGTTTTCACCCCAGCCACACTGTCAGCTCTGGCACTTTGGTTGCCATCCCCCTGCAAATCTAGTTTAAAGCCTCCCCAATAGCACTAACAAACCTCCCTGAAAGGATATTGGTCCCCCTGTAGTTCAAGTGTAACCCGTCTCTCTTGTACAGGTCCCACCTGCCCCAGAAGAGGTCCCAATGATCCTGAAATCTGAAACCCTGCCCTCTACACCAGTTCCTCAGCCACTTGTTCATCCTCCAGAGCATCCTATTCCTACCCTCACTGGCATGTAGCACAGGTAGCAATCCTGAGATTACCACCCTCGAGGTCTTGCTTTTCAACTTCCTACCATTTCTCTGGGCTTCTGCTGATCTTTCTGCAGGAACAGTGGAAAATTACAACAACCCGACCAATTTTCAGTAATATGTAAAATGATTGCTGTTTTAGGATATCAAACAAATGTGAAACTAAATTGAGTGGTTACCTTTGGTGTCACACTCCAATTAAACACTTATATCACACTTTACAGGGGACAGTAAAAACCACCCAGAGGATCACCAGGGTCTCCCTCTCCCCTATTTGTGACATTTACCAGGAACATTGCAGATGAAGGGCCCAAAGCATTGTTGAGGATCCCAACCACTCATCCCACAATCTCTTTGACCCCCTACCATCAGGAAGGAGGCACAGAAACATCAGGACTAGGTAACAGGGTCTTCTCTCAGGCTGTGAGACTAATGAATACCCTGCCACCACCGAGGTCTTGGCGCTTGGACAGCGAGCTGTTACTGTCTACTGTGCTGCGCACTACAGATGCATTTTCAATTATATTTTATGAGCTTATTTATGGTAACATTTTGTCTTATGTGCTTTGTGTGATGTATGGCTGTGCCATGGTCTGGAGGAACGTTGCTTTGATTGGTTGTATACATGTCAGATGACAATAAACTTGAACTATATTTCCAAAGTAGGTTGTACTCCTGTCTTGCACAAAAGTACACTGGCTGAATAATTTGTTTTGTTCTTGTACTGTATCAGAACGTGGCAGGTGCACATGCGGCAGTCTGATGGCTTGGCGAATCGATCGGGCCTCCTGCGTGCAGAAGGGTCTCTCTTTTGGTGTGGGCTTTTGAGTGTGCATGTGTTTTGTTTTGGGCGGGCCCAACTCTTACCTCCAGAACTCAGTTACACATAAACCCCTCCCCACCACTGAGCACATCTACATGGAACAGTGTTGCAGGAAATCAGCATCCATCATCATGGTCCTCCCCACCATACAGGGCATGCTCTCTTCTCACTGCTGCCATCAGGAAGATGGCACAGGAGTCTCACGACTCACACCGCTAGGTTCAGGAACAGTTGCTACTCCTCAACCATCAGGCTCTTGAACCAAAGGGGATAACTTCACCCCATCACTGAACTTCCCATAACCTATGGACTCACTTTCAAGGACTCTTCATTTCCCTTTCTCAATATTTAGTGCTTAGTTATTCATTATTATTATTTTCTTTTTATAGTTGTATAGTTTGCTGTCTTTTGTGCATTGGTTGTCCGTCTTGTTGTGTGTGGTCTTTCATTGATACTATTGTGTTTCTCCATATTTACTACGAATGCCCACAGGAAAATAAATCTGAGGACTTGATAGAGCTGTACATGATGATAAGAGGCATAGATTGGGTGGACAGCCAGAAACATTCTCTCAGAATGGAAGAGTCTAATATATGAGGGGGCATAATTTAAAGATGATTGGAGGAAAGTATAGAGGGGATGTCAGAGGTAAGTTTTTTTACAGAGTGGTGGGTGAGTGAAATTCTCTCCCATGGGTGGTGGTAGAGGCAGATACATTGGGAACATTTAAGAGATTCTTAGATAGGCCCATAGATGATAGAAAAACGGAGGGCCATGTAGGAGGGAAGGGTTAGAATGATCTTAGAGTAGGTTAAAAGGTCAGCACAACATTGTGGGCCAAAGGGCCAGTGCTGTGCTGTATTATGCTCCATGTTCTATGTTTTTAGAATCTCCTGGAGCATGTTCTATGCATCAATTCAATCAACTGTCTGGTCTTCTAAACTTAGAGCATTTACAACCTCCCCACATGCTTCTGTTGGGGTTATACCTATCCCAAGTTAGCATATCTTTTCTGATATTCACTGCCAAAAAGTATGTCACGTGGTGCTTCAGACGAGCATTACCCACACTCTGCATAATTACAACATACACAAAAAATGCTGGAGGAATTCAGCACGCCAGGCAGAGTCTATGGAAACGAATTAACAGTTGACGTTTCAGGCCAAGACCCTTCCTCAGGACTGGAGGGAAAAAAATGAGGTCAGAGTAAGAAGGTGGGGGGAGGGGAGGAGGAAACACTGTACAAGGTAGTAGGTAACAGGTGAGGGGGAGGGATGAATAAAGAGCTGGGATATCAATTGGTGAAGGAGATAAAGGGCCAGGAAAAGGAGAAGGGTTGAAGCTGGGAGAACGGCTGAGGAGCCCTTCCCAAGGAAATAGGCATGGAGGTGGAAGTGGAGGAAGAAGAGCTCAGTGTCATGGTGGTGTGAAACTCACTGAGATGAGGGTGCAGGGGGACAAATGTGAGGCCCTTACTGAGGACAGAACGTTCTGCCTCTGAGAGGGGAAGGTCAGAGGGGCTTGCTTAAGTCTCAAACCTATGTGAACCACCTACAGTTAGTTCTGCTTAGCCAAAGAAATGTGTCTTTCTCAGCTGAAAACTTTGCAGTCTAGTGCAACACACACTAAACGCAATACACTCTCAGCAGGTCGGGCAGCATCTATGGAAATGAATAAATATAGCCAACTTTTTGAGCCGAGACCTTTCAACAGAACTGCGGTCTAGAGAATTGTTATTACCCTTCAACCATCAGTCTCCCAAGCAAGCATGGATAACTTCACTCACCACAACACTGAACTGATTTCATTGCCCCAGACTCACTGTCAAGGATTCTACAGCACGTGTTCTCAGCATTATTTTTATTTTATATTTGCTTATTGGCTATTTGTCGGTCTTTGTTAATGTACAATTTTTCATACTATATGTACTATAAATGTAGGAAACTAAATATTTCTTTAATTTCCTGCAAATGCCTGCAGGGTAATGAATCTCAAGGTGGTATATAGTGAGTAACATATGCACGTATTGATAATAAATTTACGTTAAACTTTGACTTTAAGTCTCGTACCAGTGTAGAAGATTGAAGTGCTCTTGAGCCAATGGATTGGGTCTTCCTCAAAGTTCAAAGTTGAAAGTAAATTTATTATCAAAGTACTTTAATGTCACCCTGAGATTGATTTCCTTGCAAGCATTGACAGTAAGTACAAAGAAACACAATAAAATCAATGAAAGATCGCACCCGAGACAGACAACCAATGTGCAAAAGACATCAAACTCTGCAAATACAAAATCAAAAATAAGTAAATAAATGAATGAGCAATGAGTATCAAGAACATGAGATGAAAAGTGCTTGAAAGTGAGTCCATAGATTCTGCCAACAGTTCAGTGTTGGGGTGAGGGACATTGTCACCTCTGGTTCAAGGGCCTGATGGAAATATTGCCGTCTACTACTCAGTCCTTTGCTTTGCTTACATCTCCCAACATTTTGTGGGTGGTATTCCTGGTACTAATTACTCGCATATGTTAATACAATGTTTATTTGCTATTAACTGTCAGATCGAGGCGTTCCAAGGGCTGATTGAATTCTGCCAGTGCGCCACATCCAGATCAGGCACAGGTGAAGTTCTCAGCACATGGCTGGAACCCTGACTCTGCCACGTTCATCAGATGTCAGATGTCAGATTCAGGACTGTTTGTTGTCATTCTTCATACACGAGTGTAAAGGAGAACTAAGTAATTGTTACTCCAGATCCGGTATAGCATGAAAAAAAACATAACAAGCATAAAAAACAATAAATATAAATATAAAAAGCAATCCTATAAAACACAGTGCATAAGAAAAAACTTGGCTGTGCCACGTACTGTAAGCTTAACTTACCTGCACAGACTGATTGTACATGTAACGTGCATGCGGGGATGAATTGTGCTAAGGGACTGTGGGGAGACAGTGGCTGATGTCTACATAGCGTTGGAGGGCTGGAGGTGTAGATCAGCCTGATGGCTTTGGGGAAGTAACTGTTTTGGAGTCTGGTAGTCCTGATGTGGATGCTGCGAAGCCAACTCCCTGATGAGAGAGGAACAAACAGTTCCTGGCACAGAAATTGAGAGTGGCTCTCAGTTAGAACGTTGGAACCCAGAGAGCGATTTTTACACCTATCCAAAGGGGTATAGCTTTGAGATGATCAGAGGAAAGTGTGGGAGAGGGGTCCGGGGAATGTCAGATGTAGGGCTGTCTACACTGAAAGTGGTGTGTGTGTGTGTGTGTGTGTGTGTGTGTGTGTGTGTTTGTGTGTGGAATGTCCTGCCAGAGATGGTTGTAGAGGCAGATACATTAGGGACATTTAGAGACTCTTAGATAGGCACATGGATGACAGAGAAATGGAGGATTATGTGGGAGGGAAGGGATAGATGATTTTAAAGAAGGTTAATAGGTTGGCTCAGCTGCAATGACCTAAGGGCCTATATTGGGTTGTACTATTCTGTTTCCATGCCAACCAGTGCTATCAAGTCCAGGGTACTTTGACTGGCATGGGCAAATTGGCCTGAAGCCTTCTTTCTGTGTTGTATCACTATGACACTATGAATCTAAATCCAGATGTACAATGGCTAAAATCAAATGAAAACTTTTTCTTTAATATCTTTCCTTTGCCTGTTTGCTTTCTTCTATGAGGGGTCTGGGCAGTAACATGGGCACTGTGTGAGGCTTGTCTCATGCTCAACATTAGCAAATGGGCACAGCCGGTGTATGTTAGAAAGCTTTTGATAGTGAGGGGCCTAAAATCTAACCTCAGTTCTGGACTCCTCAGTGACGACATGAGGAACGGTCAGCTATGGTTGTCATCTGGAGCAGGACCATGGGAGTTCCTCAAGATTCAAAATTGTTTCATGTCATTTCCAATACACAAGTGTAAAGTGTATGAAATAGTTGTTACTCCGGAACCAATACAGTACAAAAGATAACCCACAATGAGATAAAGAACACAATAATAAAAAACGCAATAAATATAAATACATAATATAGCTCTTATACATAGATTGATTGTATGTACCCTAAAATAGGGACACCTCTTTTTCCCTTATTAGGGAGAGAGAGAGCCTGTGGTATGTCAAATATCGGGTGAATGAGTAGTCTTTGGGGTACTGCAATTCCATGTCTTTATTGACGCTTTGCTTCACACTTGAGTGCTTGGTGGAGGGTGCAGTTGTTTTTTTGCTGGTGGGGAAGGGGGGTTTCGCTTTGAGGCTGCTTATGCGGGGAGGGGGAGCTAGTGGGGGTTTTGGGGTTCTGACATTTAACTGTCATTCATTCTTTGGTGCACTCCTCTGTTTTAGTGGATGGTTGCAAAGAAGAAGAATTTTAGGGTGTATATTGTATACAGTTTTTTGACATTAAATGTACCTATTGAAACCTATTGTGCATATATATATATACATAGCTAGACATATATATAAAGCTAGGGTGCCAAAGACTTTTGCACCGTATTGTATTTGAAAATGTGGAGTGGAGCGTGAGTTTGTAAATCTGGCAGGACACTAGGCAAGGTCATTTAATTCCAAACAATTGGTTTATTGATTTTTTGATCATTATAGAATGACTCCGGTACTTGGGAGTGTGGAGAGCAGTGTTAGTGGGTGTAGGTGTTGATCAGCCTTACTACTCGGGGAAAGTGACTGTTTTTGAGTCTGGTGGTCCTGGCATGGATGCTATGTTGCCTTCTCCCTGATGGGAGTGGGACAAACAGTCCACGAGGAGGGCAGGTGAGATCCTTCACAATGTTACTGGCCTTTTTCTGGCACCTTCCTGTATTTTCTGTCTTTGATAGTGGGTAGGCTGGTGCCAGTGATGCATTGGGCAGTTTTGACCACCTATTGTAAAGCCGTCCTGTCTGCCACAGAGCGGTTTCCGTACCATGCAGTGATGCAGCTATTAGGATGCTCTCCACTGTCTGTAGAACGATGTGAGTATAGATGTGTGAAGTCCAGCAGTCTTCTGCCTCCTCAGAAAGTAGAAATGTTGGAGGGCTTTCTTGTGTCTTCTGGGACTAGTAAAGTTAATTCACTTTATTCAAAGTTCAAAGTTCAAAGTAAATTTGTTATCAAAGTATGCATATGTCACAATACACTAGCCTGAGATACACTTTGTTGTGGGCAATAACAAATAATAATAATAATAATAAATAAAATAGCAAACAAATAGTATGAGTTGTAGAGTTCTCTAAAGTGAGTCCATAGGTTGTGGAATCAGTTCAGTGTTGAGGTGAGTGAAGTTATCCTGATGGTTGTAGGGCAATAACTGTTCCTGAACCTGGGGTTGAAGTAGCTAAGGCTCTTGTACCTCTTCCTGATGGCAGCAGTGAGAAGAGAGCATGGCCTGGATGGTGGGGTTCCTTGATGATGGATGCTGTTGTCTCGTGACGGTGCTCCTTGTAGATGTGCCCAGTGGTGGGGAGGACTTTGTCTGTGACAGACTGAGTTGTATTTACTACTTGTTGTAGACTTTTCCATTCTTCTGCATTGGTGTTTCCATACCAGGCCCTGCTGCTACCAGTCAGGATACACTACAACAGTGAACACTCTGCATCTATAGAAGTTTGTCAAAGTTTCAGATGACATGCTGAACTTACACAAAATCAGTTCCCCATTCCTCACCTGTCCATTCCACAGTTAACAGATATCAAGGCACGGATGTAGGCAAAAATATTTATTTTAAGGCATCAACTTTGTCACACTGTCTGGCTAGGAATCCTTCCCAGTGCATGAACTGCAATGTCACTGGTGTTTTAACCTTTGTATATTCTGAGACTGCAGCGAATGGTTGAATTATAATATAATTGGGTTGTTTGGGTTGTTTTCTCTGAAGCGGCAGACGCTGAAAGGAGATCTGATAGAGGTTTATAAGATTATGAGAGGCATTGATAGAGTAGACAGACAATATTGTTTCATTCCCAGTGTTGAACTGTCTAATACCTGAGGGCATGGATTTAAGGTGAGGGGGGTAATTTCAAAGGAGATATGAGGTGGTTGCCGGGAATGGACTGGCTGGGGTGGTGCTGGAGGCAGATACATTAGGGACTTTTAAGAGACATTTAGATAGACAAGTGAATGTAGGATATGGAAGGATATGGACATTGTGTAGGCAGAGGGAATTAGTTTAGTTGGCCATTTGATTATTAATTTAATTGGTTAGCACAACATTATGGGCCGAAGGGCCTGTTCCTGTGCTGTAATGTTCCATGTTCCATCTATTTTTGAAGATGCATGGCTTGAGCCAGTTAAATTGAGAAACAGACTAGAGCAATATGGTCTTGCTATGTTAATGCTGGACATGTGCAGGCTCCTCCCGCAATACCCATGGGTGTGTGAATCGTTAATGCAAATGATGCGTTTCACTCTATGTTTCGATGTATACATGATAATAAATTTGGATGCTGAATCTTGGATAATTTGCAAATATATCGCTCGAGGGAAGAGGTGTATTCATAGTAATCAACTGGGCACCCACACAAGCGGGACAGAATGCTTGAGAGGAGAAATAGAATGGAAATCATGTTTTCTATAGAGAGTTATTCCAAGTTACAGCAGCAGCCCTGCAGTGAAGCTGAGGGGATGTCCGTCTATAATGAAAGGGAGAGTATGGTTTCTCCGGGTCGTCCAATCTCCCACTCCACTCTTTGTTTATTTACTTCTCACCAGTTCCTCCAAGAACTCCAACCGATAATGAATAAGTGGATTGTGGCGGTTGTGGTAGAGTTCAAAGTTCAAAGCTCAAAGTAAATTTATTATCAAAGCACATCTACAAACGTTTGTATATGTCATCACCCACAGCCCTGAGACTTATTCTCTTGTGAGCATGCTTAGTAACTCCAAGCAACAGAATAGAAACAATGGAAGGCCACACCCAACAGGATGAACTAGAATTTGTTTACTATTATCACACGTATGAGATGCGGTGAAGAGCTTGTTCTGAAACTGTTCATACAGATCAAATCCTTGCACAATTCAATGAAGTACTAAAGGGTTAAAAAATAATAGCGGAACGCAGAATGAAATGTAACAGCTGCAATCTGCGGTGCAGGTAGACGATAAGGTTCAATATCATAATGAGGTAGATTGTGAGGTCAAGAGTCCAAATTATCGTACTAGGGTGACGAGGGTCCTTAATGATGGATGCTGCCCCTTTGTGTCCTTAATGGTGAGGAGGCTATTTCCCACGATGGAACTGGGTGTGTTTGCAACCATCTGCAGCTTCTTCTGATCCTGTGCATTGGCTCCTAACACCAGACGGTGACACCATCAGTTAGAATACTCTCCACAGCACACCTGTGGAAATTTGTTGGAGTCTTTGGTGACATGTCGATTTTCCTCAAATTCCTAATGAAATATGGGCATTGGTGAGCCTTCTTTGTAATTGCCTCATTATATTGAGCCCAGGATAGATCTTCAGAAATGTTGACATGCTGGAACTTGAAACTGCTCACCCTTTCAACTGCTGATAACACAATGAGGACTGGTGCGTGTTCCGTCGAATTCCCCTTCCTGAAGTCCACAATCAATTCCTTCATCTTCAGAGAAATTGCTTTAAATATACCACTGACCCTGGGACCTATAAACCTATGACGGATTTGGCAGCATGTGATGTTTCAGGATATCCCCACCGCCACCACCATCACCAGTGATGAGCCTGCCTCATCAGCCCTATCTATCCCACTGTAATATGATGGTCCCTTAGTACAACTTAGTTAATTGGTTCCTTAGTACAATAATTTGGACTCTTGGCCTGTGTTTTGCTGGTAGCGCTGGACAGGATAGAAGCTGAAGAGCTTTGTTACTTTTGAACTTACAATAATACGATGTAGGACCATAAAGGATTTGACAATTTTAGAACAAACTTGACTTCTACCAGTAAGTGCAGACATTTCAATGTTGTCACAAGTCCATCCTTAACCTCTTTGCCTACACATTTATTAGCCCTGCTTAATAATTTTCTTCCGCATCCCTGATTTCATTCTGATGGGTATTTCCATTCCCTTCACTTTCATGGAGCTGCAAAGCTCCAAGACTGACCATTCCCAGAGATTCTTCTCTTCCTGATTTCTTTTGCATCTTACCTCTTCATTTTTCCAAAGTTTAACTTGGTTCATTCATCTATGAACAGACTGTTCTTCCATTCCTTCACATCGTGACTTGCCCTAATTCCACTCTCTTACTTACATTAGCAAAAGGCTATCATAGTCATTCTGAGTACTTCATTCAGTCCATGATCCACAACAAATTGCGGAAGCTGCTTTCAGATCTCCACCACCCTTTGTGCGAAGTCCACTTCCTGTTCCACCCCTGAGTTCCTGTTTTAAAAGGTCGAGCTGTCACCTCTAATTTCTGCCTTCAGTTCCTGGATCTGTGAAGCTTGTTAGAGGCAATAGATGGTTGTGAGTTGTTGCTGTAAACGTGTGTTTGCATTAGCTTTGATCAAAATTCTACATAGGAGGCATGGCACAAGAAATGAGCAAGATTACCAGCACTCAAAAATAATGTCAATTGACTCACATTTATTTCTCGAGTTCTGATATTTTGCGATGACTTGGCATAAACTGTTCAGAAATAAATGCCAACCCATTAATAATGTGGCTGACATCATAAGCAATAAATTCACCAGGAAATTATATAATTCAGTCCCAGAACTTTAGCAAAATCTAACTAAATGACAGACATACGGGGCATCGCAGTATCATAGCGGTCAGTGTGACACTTTTACAGCTCGGGGCGTCGGAATTCGGAGTTTAATTGCGGCGCCTTCTGTAAGATATTTTGTATGTTCTTCCCATGTGCACATAGGTTTCCTCTGAGTGCTCTGGTTTCCTCCCACTGTCCAAAGACGTATCGATTAGTCATTGTAAGTTGACCCATGATTACACTACGGTTAAATCGATCGGTTGCTGGGCAGTGAGGCTCAGTGGACTGAAAGGGCCCATTCCACACAAGTATCTATAAATAATTCTGAACCGCTGTTCAGGGATAAATGTGCTGACTGGCCTCGCCAGCAATGCATACATCCTGATGAAGGAGTCAATAGGAGAAAAGTCCTGACGGCAAAATCCATACTTCAGTCAGGTGAGAAGTTTGTGGCTATACTTATAAGCTGAAGCTACTGTGTGATCCAGAATCTCCGGAGGGGAAGGCCCCGAGTCCTCGGCTTTGCTTGTTGCTCGGCGGCCGGGGCGGGGTCGAAGTGCTCGGCAGAGATGGTGCTCAGTGCTTGGTGTCGGTGGGCTGGTTGGAGGTTTGAAGTTTTCGGACGGACTCAGAGTTGGCTGCGGTCGGGTGCTTCCAATGCATCGGCAAGTTTGCGGCGCTTGGAGTTCGTGGCAGGGCGAGTTTCTCCCTTCTACTGTCTGCGTGAGATGATGAGTCTTCCCCCACACTGTCCATCTCCCACGGCAGCGATTACTGTGGACTGAACTGAACTTTGCATCACTTTGAAACTGGTCATTTACCCCTAGACAACGATAGAGCTTGATTGATCCTGTTATCTTAATTCTGTGTACATGTATGTTTATCATTGCTGAACTGTTGCATTTATTATCCTTTTGATTAGAGTACTGTGTTGCTTGTTTCTTTAATAAAACTTTCTTAGTTCTAGTAATCTGGACTCCAACTGAGTGATCCATTTCTGCTGGTTTGGCAACCCAGTTACAGGGTACGTAACATATGTTGCACCCAGAAGTTGGTGGGGTGGTATGTGAGGACAAGGAGAACCCTATTCCTAATGGGGTGGCAGGAGGATGGAGTGAGAGCAGATGGCGGGAGGATGTAGTTAGTCTTTATTCTTTGGAGCATAGAAGGTTGAGGGGGGACTTGATAGAGGTGTTTAAAATTATGAGGGGATAGATAGAGTTGACGTGGATAGGCTTTTTCCAATGACAGTAGGGGAGATTCAAACAAGAGGATATGAGTTGAGAGTTGGGGGGCAAAGGTTTAGGAGTAACACAAGGGGGAACTTCTTTACTCAGAGAGTGGTAGCTGTGTGGAACGAGCTTCCAGTAGAAGTGGTAGAGGCAGGCTTGAAGTTGTCATTTAAAGTAAAATTGGATAGCTATATGGACAGGAAAGGAATGGAGGGTTATGGGTTGAGTGCAGGTCGGTGGGACTAGGTGAGAGTAAGCATTCAGCACGGACTAGAAGGGCCGAGATGGCCTGTTTCCATGCTATAATTGTATATGGTTATACTTGGTATATGGTTATATATGGTTCAGTTCCTTACTGACAGTGGCAGGAACTGAACCATGATCTTACATGGTAGAATCAATTCCGTGGTAGAATCAATTGTTTGGGAGACTAATGAAAGAAGGGGTGCACAGAACTTAATGCCATGTCCCTTGCATTTCATGGCATTGCTTTAGACTTAAATCTAGGAAGGGCTGAATGATAGCCTTTATCTTCCAGATGAACCCTAAACCGATTGTAAAGAGTGGTCAGCTGCACAGATATGAAAATCTGTCCATAGAAGTGAAAGTTCATGCACCTGGGGAGGGTGAATAAGATATGGAAGTGAACACGGATGGCAGAATATGAAGAGAAGAGAGAGCATGGCCCCAATCCCAGAGACATTGCAGGGCCAGTTGGCAAAGTGATTAAAAACAGGCCAGGATTTTTTTGGGCCACGTGTAAATTATAAAAGCATGGAATTCCTACAGACACACTAATCAGAGCAGAGCTAGATTACTGCAAGTGGTTCTGGTTACTACACCATAGGAAAGTTGTGATAGTATTCGCCAGAGTGTGGAGGAGATTTATGGGGATTTTGGAAAGTCTGAAGTATTATAGTTATATTGAATGCATCAGGAAGGTGAAGTCTTTTTCTGTGAACATTTGAAGAATGACTTAATGGACGTATATAAAATACAAGAGGCTTGGACTGATGTGGAAGAAGATGTACAATTTCTGTCAGTGGCGAGGTTGATACCTATACAGGCAGCAAATTAACAAGATTAGAGGGTAGTTCAGTGGTACGTGTCTAATGGGGTGATCAGAGCTCAGCGCAATACTCCAAGTGTGGTCAAATCAGGGATTTTTCGAGCTGTGACATTACCTTGCGGTTCTTAAACTCAATCCCCCAACTAACGGTGGCCAGCACATTTTAGCTTTCTTACCAATTTGCGGATCCCTGCCCCGATGAGTTTGCAGACAAAAGCCTTCCTAATCAGAGCACCATTGCTGGCAACTTCCATATGATTATTAGTAACCAGTGATAATATTTATTAACCATCACCTTGAAACATTTAATGCAGCATAAGACCTGTATATGACTTGGTAACTGATATTAATGTCTCCTAAACATGTGGTTCAGCGAATGCTAAAAAAAATTAGAGTCTTAATATAACCCAAAACTGCAGAATCAATTTCAAAGTAAATTTCTGTCATTTTCTTCATTTCAATCCATCGCTAAATCAGTGGCAGATGAAAGGAAGAATTCCATTCCTCAATATGTGCGGCTGCTGTTGACTCATCAGAAACACATCGCGAAAAATCACAGACATTTTCCCTTGATTTTCAGCCCATTTACTTCAGTGGATAGAAAATTATGGAAATATACCTGCCATCCCTTGCCTTGAATTTCGATTCACTGAGGGTCCACGTCAGAATTACTCTGAAGAATCTTCATCAAGGAGACAGTTTATTAAAAAAAACTTCTTGCTGTTTAAAATTTTAAAACAAATGACACATTGTTTTTCTATTTGCTTGGAGAATGTTGGAAATCTTCAATGCCTTCTTTAAATCTGGGTGATGTGAAGATTGTCTTTGAGTCTTTATGTTTGTTGCAGTTACCTGTCTGACACCCATTTTATACCCAGGTTTTAAAATGTCATACATACCACCTTCATCCTATTCTGTCATCTCCACATCAAAAATCAAACACTGACAGAAATTAACGGAGTGACCTGTTGGAATTCACTTAAATGTTTTATTCTCTTGAGCAAGCAGTCTGAGATTTACACAATTGAAAAGATTATTAATTATTTGATAACCAATTTGAATGTTATGCAACAATTGTATTTCCCTTCATTATAGTGTCCTGATAAAACATTGTCAAGTGTGTCAGGACTCACCTTTAAGGACTCTTCATCTCGCGTTCCTGATATTTATTGCTTGCTTGTTTATTCATTTATTTATTTATTTCCTTTTTGTATTTGTACAGTCTGTTGTCTTTTGCACATTGGTTGAATGTCCAAATTGGTGTGGTCTTTCATTGATTCTGTCATGATTGTCAATATATTAAGGATTTATTGAGTATGCCTGCTGGAAAATGAATCTCAGAACTGTATACTGTGACATATATGTTCTTTTACTTTGGACTTTAAACTTTAATGCTCTCATTTGGATGGGAGTATAAAAATTATACCAGCTCAGCTGGAGGCTTCCTTATATAAACCTCACTATCCACAGTAATGTAGCAGTTAGCACAATGCACGGCTAGGGGTGTTCCATACTTCATCTATAAGGAGACTAAATGTCCTCCCTGTGACCGCGTGGATTTCCTCTGGGTGCCCTACAGTCCAAAGATGGTTAATTGGTCATTGTAAATTGTTCTGTGATTAGGATAGGGTTAAATAGGTGGGTTGGCGAGTGCTGTGGTACTAAGGGCTGGAATGGTCTGTTCCACAATGTTGTCGTCGTCATCGTGTCTATCCCTTGAGGTCGAGGATGATGGCCCTCGTTCCGTTGTCCCACAGAGTGAAGACGCCTGTGCGCGTATTTGTTTATCGTGTACTTAATGTTGCACTCCAAGAAGCACACGATACTTCACAAATCAACCAAATGATTCCAATGGCATGGAAACCACGCCGATTGGAGCTGATGGATTTGTTGCAGCCTTCATCCGCCTTCAGAGCCGTTGATTTCGAAGTAACTTCATCTGCCTGTTCCACCGTTCAGTTCTTGGTTGGATTGTTCTTCGTCAGGGACCTCACCCTCGACCTTACTACCATGGGTGACCCTAACAGGAGCATAGCTGCAGACGGCATCGCTCTCGGGATCTCAGGTCCACAATGTATCTCTAAATAAAATAAATAAAATTAAAAATCTAGGATATGTGTACTAACAGGACAGTGAACTGGAGTTTAAATTGTAAGCAGCTTGCTTAGAAAGTTTTGAACCGGAAATATTTACCAGCAAAACCATGATGTGACACCTACTCACTTGTTAGAGTAGAGAAGGTGACCATTCAGCCCTTTGAGTCCAGACTGGTTCCCTGCAGGAAATCCCACCAATGCCATTCCCCCTACAGTTATAACCTCACAACATGTTCTGCACATATCCATCAACTCCTTTTGGTTCATTGGCCAATTACTGACTGTAAGAGGTATTGTTTTAACTTGTTCTTTCTCAATGCACTGTGTAAAGATCTGATCTCTGTGAATGGTATGCAGGACAAGGTCTTCGCTGCACACTGCACATGCAACAATAAAGATTTGATGCAAATGTAATGCTCAGCTATATTGGCTTGTATTCCCCGTCCGCCGCACACCTAGTCTCCCGGTTATGTCGGTTGCTGTACAACCGACACCTGATTCGGCTTCAAACATCAATCATCAGCCTGCACACAATGTACGTTTTACCAATTACACTTTATAGATATTACTAAGTCTATGAGATTAATAGAATTCAATATGAAAAAGGAATGGAAAAAGGCGCCAGACTTATCAAAGTTCAAGTTCTTCGTGCACACGTTGGAGCTCGGGGACCTCTTCAGGACCACTCTGACCCCGGCGACTCGTGGCTCGGGACCACCTGGAGTAATCAGCCTGAGCTTTCCCACACGCCCGTTGTTCTCACGGTCTCTCCTCCAACTCCCCGCCAAAACCCCCTGGTTCCCAACCATATGAGACAGCATACCATCCCAAGAAAGAATAACATGGACACTCATTGGTTCATTGACTCTGTTATATATATTATAACCCAAGCAAAGTGCTAGCTAGAGACTTTATCAGCATTTAACATAACAAAGAAGCCATTTTGATTAACATACGCAGTAACATAAAAGAAGAAACCCCTTACACAAACAATGCACTTCACTGGAAGTTTCAACATACATGTGACAAATAATCTTTAAATCTTTAATAAACCAATTCTAATTCCAATTCCAATTCCAATTAATTCAGATATTTAATAAACAGTCAACATTTCAGATGAAGACCCTTCATCAGGACTCAAGTACCAGCTATAGAGGGTCTCAGCCTGAAACATCAACTATTTATTCCTCTCCATAGATGTTTCCTGATCTGTTGAGTTCCTCCAGTGTTTTGTGTGTGCTCAAGACTTCTAACATCTGATATTTAGGTCCAAGCCCAAAACGTTGACAATTTATTCCCCTCCATAGATGCTTCCTGACCTGCTGAGTTCCTCCAGCATTTTGAGTGTGTTGTCCAAGATTTCCAGCATCTGCAGACTTGCTCATGTATCTGATAATGACTATTTAATGACATTATTCTCTGCTAAGAGGTGATTCTCCTTTGATTGTGTCGTGTGTAAAATGCCAGGAAAAATAAATAATTCCGGAATGCAACTAAACTAATCCTTTCTGCCTACACAAACTTATATCCCTCCACTCTATGCATGCTTCTATCCAATAGCCTCTTAAACACTTCTATTGTATTCGCCTCTACCACCATCCCTGGTAGCACATTCCAGCCCCACCACCACCACTCTCTGTGAAAAAAATCTTCCCCACACATCTCCTTTGAAATTACCCAACTCACTTTAAATGCATGGCCTCAGGTATTAGACATTTCAACCCTGGCAAAAAAAGATACTGTCTGTCTACTCTATCTATGCCTCTCATAGTCTTATAAATCTCCATCAGATCTCCCCTCGGCCACTGCCACTTCAGAGAAAACTTTGTTCGCCCACTGCGCCATTCACACTAACTGCTCACTCACTGAAAAGTCGGTCACCTGGCCAAGGTCATTATCCGTCAGATCTTACTGAAGTCTTATACAACTTCATTGTAACATCCCAACTCCTGTACTTAAAACTCGGATTCATTTACCATCAATAGCAACTAAATACCAGGCTATGAAATTATAGCAACACACACAAAAAATGCTGGTGAACACAGCAGGCCAGGCAGCATCTATCGGAAGAGGTACAGTCGACGTTTCGGGCCGAGACCCTTCGTCAGGACTAACTGAAAGAAGAGATAGAAAGAGATTTGAAAGTGGGAGGGGGAGGGGGAAATCTGAAATAGTAGGAGAAGACAGGAGGGGGAGGGATGGAGCTAAGAGCTGGAAAGTGATTGGCAAAAGGGATACGAGGCTAGGAAAGGGAGAGGAGGCCTAGGGAGAAAGAAAGGGGGAGGGATGGAAAAAACCCAGAGGATGGGCAAGGAGTTATAGTGAGAGGGGCAGAGGGAGAAAAAAGAGAGAAGAAAAGGGGAAAAGGAAAAAATAATTAATAAACAAATAAATAAGGGATGGGGTACGAGGGGGAGGTGGGGCATTAACGGAAGTTTGCGAAGTCAGTGTTCATGCCATCAGGTTGGAGGCTACCCAGATGGAATATAAGGTGTTTTTCCTCCAACCTGAGTGTGGCTTCATCTTGACAGTAGAGGAGGCCATGGATAGACATATCAGAATGGGAATGGGACGTGGAATTAAAATGTGTGGCCACTGGGAGATCCTGCTTTCTCTGGCGGATAATTTATTTTTTTCTGTGCTGTTGATGGGTTTTTGTGAAATAAAATATCCCGTTTTTTGTTCAGTGATATTGATTCTTGGGTGGCGGGGTGGAGATACGTCTCTACCAATGGAGGTGTAAGGCGCTCCTTCCCTCCGGTAAACCTCAGGTCACCCTTCGGCAAGGTGTGGCACCTGCTTAGCCTCCCCTCCCACCCGATCAGGGTCACATGAAGACATGGGAGCAGGTGGCGGATGATCGTACGAGCAGCTGGTGCACATCACAAGTCCTGGTTATGCGACCACTGACAACAGGCTGACAGTCTCTGAAGAGTACTGATAATGGCTGAGGGTCACCCGTCTTGTAAAGACACTGCCCAGAAGGTGGCAACGGCAAACCACTTCTGTAGAAATATTTGCCAAGAACAATCATGGTGATGGAAAGACCATGATCTCCCACATCATATGACGTGGCAAAGAATGAAGATCTTGAGTCTGAGATTTCCAACAGCTTTAGTTTAATGCGTCATCAAATTCTCACTCTATAGAAAACCCCGGTTAATTGGCATCCGATGCATCTGAGTATTGCATTCAGTCCCGTTTACTCCACTGTAGGGAGCATTGTGAAGGTTTTGGAGAGGGTGCAGAGTAGGTTCATAAGATTATGAGAGGAATAGGTGAAAGGAGCAGAGTGTCACTAGTCGTCTCCCAGGTATATCTAATACTAAAGAGCATACGTTTAAAGTGAGAGGAGGCAACTTTAAAGGAGATGTGCAGGGCCAGTTTTTACACAGAGAATTGTGGGAACCTACTACCAGGGGCAGCAGTGGAGTCAAAACACAATAGAGGTGTTTAAGAGTCTATTATATAGACTATTAGATGGGTTTTTAAGGTTATTATAACTGAGAGAGGTAGCGGGGCTAAGTTCCCACTACCTATTAAATGTCATATAACCTCTGACAACCAAGTCCAGCTCCTTAGCTCCTTAGCTACTAGGCCCAGCGGAACCATTCCTGCTGACAGGAAAAGGGGCAAAGGCATGTTACTGGCTCCTTAAAGCAAGTTGTTTTGGGTATATGGTGCTCGTCATCTAGGAGAAGGAAGACTCTGATCTCAAACCTGCGCTGCATTGCGGCTAAACCCTTTCATGGGGAAGGCTTCGGGGGTAAACCCCGAGGAAAAGTCTGTAGCAGGAGTGCTTAAGTATTCGTATGTTGAGTTCAATGATGATTGGCCGCTCCTGTGACACCACGAGCGCCAAATTGTAGCGATCTCTGTCGTTCTTTCGGATTCATCAGCAGTGTGGAGAGGGAAATCCTGCTGCACAGACAACCATTTGCTCTCCATATCGTACTGCTCTGGTATGTGTATCAAGTAGACATCTGAGACGCAACATCCATGGTTGACCGTGAGCAATGGAGGGCCTGGTCATTACATAGGAACATGAACATGTAGAGAATGAAGGAACATGGATTTATGTAGCCAGAAGGGACTAGTTTAGTTGGTATGCATTAACTAATTTAATTAGTTTAGCACAATGTTGTAGGCCAAAGGGCCTGTGCTCCTTGTTCTATGTTCTATATTCTGTGTTTTATACTCTATGTTGTATATCGTACCCCTTTGTCGTCGATCTCCTGCAGCGTTTCAGTAATGCTCACTTTGACCTGAAGGAACAGCACCTTATCTCTGAACATTACCATCCTTCTAGACATCATTCAGCCAGTTTTGGGCCCCTTATCTGAGAAAAGATGTGCTGGCATTGGACAGGGTCCAGAGGAGGCTCACAAGAAAGATCCTGGAAATGAAAGTGTTAACATATGAGGAGCATTGGTTGGCTCTGGGCCTGAAATCGCTGGAGTTCAAAAGAATGAGAAACTTATCGAGTATTAAAAGGCCTAAATAGAGCGGACTGTGGAGAGGGTGTTTTCCAGAGCTTATCCTATATGCTAGAACCAGAGTGCACAGTCTCAGAACTGAAGGACGTCGCTTTAGAACAGAGATAAGCAGGAATTTCTTTAGCCAAAGGGTGGTGAATCTGTGGAATTCATTGCCACAGACAGTTGTGCAGGCCAGGTCAATGGGAATATTTAAAATGGAGGTTGATAGGTTCTAGATTAGTTAGGCCATCAAAGGTTACGGGGAGAAGACAGGTGAATGGGGTTCAGAGGGATAATAAATAAGCCATGATGGAATGACAGAACAGACATGATGGGTTGAATGGCATAACTCTGCTCTAGGTCTTATGGCCATATGGTTCTTGCTACCAACTGGATTCTGAAAAGACTCTGAACTTTATGTTGTCGGGCTTATTAGGAATTCCCTTCTAAGCTGATTTAACTAATCCAGGCTGATTTGACTACTTTTTTAAATATTTTAAAGGTTAGGCATTTCCTTAACATTTCATAATTAACATTTGTATATATTTTTAATATTTTCTAAAGATGAAGAGATCAAATAGATGAGCTTTATTTGTCACAGGCACTTTTGAAAGATCAAAATACACAGTGAAATGCGTTGTTTGCATCAACAGACAACAAGGTCCGAGGAAGTGCTGGGACAGCATGCAAGTGTCACCAGGCTTCTGGCAGCATCGCAGTGTGCCCACCACTCACTAATCCTAACATGTACGTCTTTGGAATGTAGGAGGAGACTGGAGCACCCGGAGGAAATTCACTTGGCCATAGGGAGAACGTACTCTCTCCTTACAGACAGCAACAGATAATCAAAATCAACAATTTTCTATTTTTCCAAAGCATTTAACGATCATTGGATCAATGAATAGATTTGGTCATTTCCTCTAAGGCTACTTTATCTGGATGGTCACTGGAGATGCTAATTATACAGTTATATTGACAGTGAAATATGGAAAAGTCATTAATGATATGTTTAAAACATAGTGTCAGGCCTGTACAGGCAGTCACTTCCCAGTCTCCACCCAGCTAACAGGAGTCACTTGCCACTCGTTTCTAACTCATCACCTGCAGCCTATTTAAACCCAGCTCTCAATCCTAATCCTTGTTCACTCACATGAACCAGTTGCTACTAGCCTTCAGTTCCCTTGTTGTCTTGTTGTGTTAAGCATCGGTTCTCATTTGTTTTGTGTCCCCTCTTAACCATATAACCATATAACAATTACAGCACAGAAACAGGCCATCTCGGCTTTTCTAGTCCATGCCAAACCCTTACTCTCACCTAGTCCCACGGACCTGCACTCAGCCCATAACCTTCCATTCCTTTCCTGTCCATATAGCTGTCCAATTTTACTTTAAACGACAACATCGAACCTCAACCACTTCTGCTGGAAGCTCGTTCCATACAGCTACCACTCTCTGAGTAACGAAGTTCCCCCTCATTTTACCCCTAAACTTTTGCCCTCTAACTCTCTTGGCTTGTTATTTTGCAGTTTATTAGTAAAATATCATTTACTGCTAAAACGTCTCTGCTGCTCTGCCTTTGGGTCAAGCATACATGTCCTGACATATAGTTTCACTGATCAGCAAGTTACATTGCATGGAAGCCAAGATCATGGTTAAGCAGATCATGGTTAGTCATTGTGAATAGCAAGATCAGAGAACTGAGATGAGGAGGAACTCCTTCAGTGAGAGGGTGATAAATCTGTGGAAATCTTTGCCACGGATGACTGTAGAGGCTAAGTCATTGGGTATATTCAAAGTAAGGGTGTCAAAGGTTACAGGGAGAAGGTAGGAGAATGGGGTTGAGAGGGAGAATAAATCAGCCATAATGGAATAGCAGAGCAAACTCAATGGGCTGAATGACCTTATTCTGCTCCTCTGTCTTATAGTCTTATGATCATCAAGATCATAGTGTCAGCAATATCATGTTGATCAACAAGACCAGGTATAAACAAAATCATGGTTAACCAGGTAATGGTAAATCATAATGATCAGAAAGTTACATTGCATGGAAGTCAAGATCAGTACTAGCCATAATGAATTATTTTTACCTTGATAAAGGCTCTTGCAAAGGCTGTAATCCTTTCCCTCTGAGTTCCCAATATTTGTGTTCAAGAAGTCCTTCAGGGAAGATCTGGAACTCACTTGTGAAGGAGGCAGAAATTCTCATCTCATGTTTAAAAATCTCTAAGGAATACTGAAAGAATCATTGCCATAGACCTCACAATAGGGGCATATAAGGTGATTGGAGGAGATGCCAGAAGTAGTTATTTTTTACACAGAGAGGGGTGGTGTGAGGAGCACACCATCAGGGGTGGTGGTAGAAGTACATAGATTTGGGACATTTAAGAGACTCTTAAAAAGGCATGGATGATAGAAAAATGGAGGCAGTGTAAGGTTAGAATGACTTTGGAGGAAGTTAAAAGGTCAGCACAACATCATGGGCTGAAGGGCCTTACTGTGCTTACTATTCTATGCTCTATGTTCTGACTGGAAAATTCACTTTTGGCTTGCATTAACATAATGAACACATGGCCTCCAACTGATTCCACCAGTCAGTATGTCCCTGGAGTTCCACATTATAAATCACCCCTCATAATCAGTAATTAAAATAATAACACACTTTTACTATTTAATCAATGGGTTATAAACAACTTTCTCTTAAAATGTTTACTGTTTCACAACAATCCTTTTCCTAATTGATAATTGTTCTTACCCGGGTCATTTACTAACCTAGGTCAGTCATTTTACAGTTAGTAATCAGAGTAAGGGATCTGTTCGTTAATCCTGAAATTCACAATTAAACATACCCTAGTGAGCTTTCAGATCTCATCAGCAGCCAAACCTGAGAAAAGAAAGTAAAAAGAAGTATTTTGTTTCTGCTACTTGTCACCTGCTGTTATTTAAAGAAATAACTCAAGGAGAAAAATTAAACCAGAAGACCGCTGATCAAATCTCCTACTCCCAGTGCTGGGTTCTGGTCTGTATGTGTGTAGGTTCCCTTCTGAAGCTCATCACCTCATTGTGGTGGTGAGGCTTGTGAGCTCTTGAGATCCCTAGAGTGATGCCCTCTGGGGTTTAGCCACCTGGGACTTAGCTCCGGGTAGGATCACCCATGGCGGGAAGGTGAAGGAGATGTTCCGGGCAAAGAGAGATCCAACCAAGACTTCAACAGTGAAGCTGGCAGAAGATGATGCCACGTCTCAATGCCAGTGAAAGTGGAGGAGGAATGCAGCAGTGCAGGGGTCCCCGTCATCTTCCATTCCATGCCACTGGACCCCACACCCCACCCCACCCCCATTCTGTTAAGGACTCTGTGATTGCTGCCCATGCATCAGCCTCTCCACAATAAACAAATTCACACAGAAGTGTTCTCCACTAGGAAATAGCCCCTTAGGTGAACATCATACTCAGCTCCAGTGATCACACGTACGTAGTTTGCAATTTAGCATTCGTTTCGAGTGGACTAGAATATATGAGGCTGAAGCTTTATAAGGCATTGGTCAGACTGCACTTGGAGTATTGTGGGGGTTCCCAACGTAAGATCCACAGTCCCCTCAGTTAATGGTAGGGGTTCATGACATAAAAATCATCGGGAGCCCCTAAGTATCGTGAGCAGGTTTGGGACCCTTATGTAAGAAGTGCTCGCGTTGGAGAGCGTCCAGAGGAGCTCATGAGAATAATTCTGTGAAATGTAAGGGTTAACGTATGAGGAGTGTTCGATGGTCCTTGGTCTGTACTCGCTGGAAGAATGAAGGGTGATTTCATTGAAACCTCTCGAATATTGAAAGGTCTAGATAGAGTAGATGTGGAGAGGATATTTCCTATAGTCATGGAGTCTTGGACCAGAGGGCACAGCCTCAGAATTGTCCATTTAGAACAGAGAAGAAGAAGAATTTCTTTAGGCAGAGGCTGGTGGATCTGTGCAATCCATTGCCACAGATGGCCGTGGAGGACAAATCATTGGGTATAGTTAAGGGGAGGTTGATAGGTTCTTTATTAGTAAGGACATACACGGTTACAGGAAGAAGGCAGGGGAAGTGGGTTGAGAGGGATAATAGGTAGTTCAGCTATGATGAAATGGCAGATCAGACTCTATGGGCCGAATGGCCTAATTCTACTCTTATGTCTTATGGTTTGATATGCAAATTGACCATGTGGTTTTTAGTTATCACAGAATAGTAAGCCCCACTAAATTGTGGTTTAATGCAGAGGCATAAATAATTGTTGTTCAGCCCTAGTGTTCCACAGCTCTCTGGTGAACAGCAATCCCTGCTGTATTGATGGAGGAAGAGATTATGTACAGTTTTGACAGTGTTGCTAAACATTTTGCTGAAGATTTGCACAAGTTGTTACATTCTTTGAGCCATTCTCAGTTAAAGTCCAAAGATGTGAATAATTTTAAGTCCTTTGCCCCCCAAGGATTTTAGAAGAAAACTTTTACGATGTAAACACAGGTGCAGAGTATAACAATCATTTTCTGGTAATATTGAGCATCGCACAAAACGCTGGAGGAACTCAGCAGGTCAGGCAGCATCTATGGGGAGGAATGAACAGTTGATGTTTTGGGCCGAGACCCTTCATCAGGACTGGAAAGGAAGGGGGAAGAAGCCAGAATAAGGAGATGGGTCTCATGAACCTTGCCAGTATTTGCTAATTGTTACCTTATCTAGAGTCACTGAACCCTTGTGCTTTCTATTTATTCTCATCAAGCTTATTAAGACTGGCATGGGATTTTAGCCTACTGAGATGGGTAGACTGATCACGGGGTCTTGTGTGTGTTTCGAGAGACATTCGTCTCACAGTGTCACTCATCCAGGCTGCCAAAGTTCAGTTGGAATTCTGATAAATATACTCGTCTTCCGTCTCTACATGGGGACTGTCATTCCTCCACACTTGGAGATCATGACACTGGGGGGAGGGGGAAGAGTACAAGCTGGCAGGTGATAGGTGAGACTAGTATGGGGGAAGGTGGGTGTGTGTGTTGGGGAGGTGAATTGAGATTCTGGGAGTGGAGAGATAGAAGAGGTAAAGGGCTGAAGAAGAAGGAATCTGATATGAGAAGAGAGCAGACCATGGAAGAAAGGGAAGGAAGACCATAACACCCCAGGACATGGGAACAGAATTAGGCCATTTGGTCCATCAAACCTGCTCTGCCATTCAATCATGGCTGATCCTTTCTTCCCTCCTCAGCCCCACTCCCTGGCCTTCTCCCCCATAGCCGTTGTTGCCGTGTCCAGTCAAGCTCTGCCTCAAATACACACGATGACCTGGCCTCCACAGCTGTCTGTGGTGACAAATTCCACTCATTCACCATCCTCTGACTGAAGAAATTGCCCCGCTTCTCTGTTTTAAATGAACATTCCCAGTCGTGAAGCTGTGCCCTTTTGTCCTAGACTCCCTCATCATGGGAACTATCTTCGCTGTCTAGGCTTCTCAACAGTCAAAAGGTTTTAATGAGACACCCCCCCATCCTTCTAAATTCCAATGAGTACAGAACCAGAGCTATCCTCATTGCTCATATGATAACCCTTTAATTTCTGGAATCATCCTGTGATTCTCCTCTGAACCTTCTCCAATACCAGCACATCTTTTCTTGGAAAAACAGCCGAAACCTGTTCACAATACTCAAGGTGAGGCCTCACCGGTGCCTTATAAAGTCTCAGCATCACATCCCTGCTGTAGTATTCTAGACCTCTTGGAATGAATGGTAACATTGCATTTGTCCTCCTCACCACCAACTCAACCTGCAAGTTAACCTTTAGGGAGTTCTGCACAAGGACTCCCAAGTCCCTTTGCATCTCAGATTTTTGGATTTTCTTCCTGTTTAGGAAATAGTCTGTACATTTATTTCTACTGCCAAAGTCCTAACCATGCATTTTCCAACATTGTATTTCATTTGCCACTTTCTTCCCCATTCTCCTAATCTGTCTAAGTCCTTCTGCAGTCTACCTGTTTCGTCAACACTACCTGCTTCACCAACAATCTTTGCATCATCTGCAAACTTGACACCAAAGTCATCTATTCCACCATCTAAATCATTGATACACAGCATCAAAAAAAGTGGTCCCAACAGTGAAACCTGCGGAACACCACTAGCCACTGGCAGCAAACCCGAAGAGGATCCTTTTATTCCCACTCGTTACCTCCTACCACTCAACCAATGCTCTAACCATGCCAGAAACTTTTGTGCAATACCATGGGCACCTAACTTGATAAGCAGTTTCATTTGTAGCACCTTGTCAAAGGCTATCTGAAAGTCCAAATATACAACATCAACTACATCACCTTTATGTATCCTACTCAAAGAATTCTAACAGGTTTGTCAGGCAATAATTTCCCGTAAGGAAATCATGCTGACTTTATCCTATCTTGTCCTGTGCCACCAAGTGCCCCATAACCTCATCCTTAACAACTGAGTCCAACATCTTCCTAACCACTGAGGTCAGGCTAACTGGTCTATAATTTACTTTCTGTCGCCTACTTAAAGAGTGGAATGACACTTGCAATTTTCCAGTCCAAAGATTGTTGAAAGATCATTGCTTATGCTTCCACAATCTCTACTCCTACCTCTTTAAGAGCCCTATGGTGCAGATCATCTGATCCAGGTGACTTATGTACTGTTAAGTCTTTCAGCTTTTTGAGCTCCTTCTCTCTTGTAATAGTAACTGCACTTACTTCTCTTCCCTTACATCCTTCAACATCTGGCACACTGTTAGTATCTTCCACAGTGAAGAATGATGCAAAATACTTATTTAGTTCATCTGCCATCTCCTTGTCCCCGTTATTATTTCTCTGGCCTTATTTTCAAGTGGTCCTATATCCACTCTCATTTCTCTTTTTTTACATACTTGAAAAAACTTTTACTATCAACGTTGATATTGTTTGCTAGACTTTGCTCCACTGACTTTGCTGGAGGAGGGAAACCTGAGGGAGGTGATGGGCAGATGAGGAGAAGAGAAGGGGAACTTAATATTCCAGGGTTCCGATGTTTCAGATATGATCGAGGCAGAGGAATGAAAGGTGGGGGAGTAGAATTGCTTGTTAGGAAAAATATTAGAGCAGTGATCAGGCAGGACAGATTAGAGGGCTTGTCTACTGAGTCCTTATGGGTGGAGCTGAGAAACAGGAAAGGTATGGCCACATTAGTGGGATTGTATTACAGACCACCCAATAGTCAACGAGACTTGGAAGAGCAAATCTGCAGAGAGATAGCAGGCAACTGCAGGAAACATAAAGTTGTGGTGGTAGGGGATTTTAATTTTCTATACATTGATTGGGACTCCCATACTGTTAGGGGTCTAGATGGTTTAGAGTTTGTAAAATGTGTTCAGGAAAGTTTTCTAAATCAATATATAGAGGGACCAACTAGAGGGGATGCAGTATTGGATCTCCTGTTAGGAAACGAATTAGGGCAAGTGACAGAAGTCTGTGTAGGGGACCACTTTGGTTCCAGTGATCATAACACCGTTAGTTTCAATTTGATCATGGACAAGGATAGATCTGGTCCTAGGGTTGAGGTTCTGAACTGGAAGAAGGCCAAATTTGAAGAAATGAGAAAGGATCTAAAAAGCGTGGATTAGGACAGGTTGTTCTCTGGCAAAGATGTGATTGGTAGGTGGGAAGCCTTCAAAGGGGAAATTTTGAGAGTGCAGAGTTTGTATGTTCCTGTCAGGATTAAAGGCAAATTGAATAGGAATAAGGAACCTTGGTTCTCAAGGGATATTGCAACTCTGATAAAGAAGAAGAGGGAGTTGTATGAAATGTATAAGAAATAGGGGGTAAATCAGGTGGTTGAGGAGTATAAGAAGTGCAAGAAAATACTTAAGAAAGAAATCAGGAAGGCAAAAAGAAGACATGAGGTTGCCTTGGCAGTCAAAGTGAAGGATAATCCAAAGAGCTTTTACAAGTATATTAAGAGCAAAAGGATTGTAAGGGATAAAATTGGTCCTCTTGAAGATCAGAGTGGTCGGCTTTGTGCGGAACCCAAGGAAATGGGGGAGATCTTAAATAGGTTTTTTGCATCTGTATTTACTAAGGAAGCTGGCATGAAATCTATGGAATTGAAGGAATCAAGTAGTGAGACCATGGAAACTGTACAGATTGAAAAGGAGGAGGTGCTTACTGTCTTGAGGAAAATTAAAGTGGATAAATCCCCGGGACCTGACAGAGTGTTCCCTCGGACCTTAAAGGAGACTAGTGTTGAAATTGCGGGGGCCCTGGCAGAAATATTTAAAATGTCGCTGTCTACGGGTGAAGTGCCAGAGGATTGGAGAGTGGCTCATGTTGTTCCGTTGTTTAAAAAAGGATGGAAAAGTAATCTGGGAAATTATAAGCCGGTAAGTTTAACGTCAATAGTAGGTAAGTTATTGGAGGGAGTACTAAGAGACAGAATCTACAAGCATTTGGATAGACAGGGGCTTATTAGGGAGAGTCAACATGGCTTTGTGCATGGTAGGTCACGTTTGACCAATCTGTTGGAGTTTTTTGAGGAGGTTACCAAGAAAGTGGATGAAGGGAAGGCAGTGGATATTGTCTACATGGACTTCAGTAAGACCTTTGACAAGGTCCCGCATGGGAGGTTAGTTAGGAAAATTCATTCGCTAGGTATACATGGAGAGGTGGTAAATTGGATTAGTCATTGGCTCAATGGATGAAGCCAGAGAGTGGTGGTAGAGAATTGCTTCTCTGAGTGGAGGCCTGTGACTAGTGGTGTGCCACAGGGATCAGTGCTGGGTCCATTGTTATTTGTCATCTATATCAATGATCTGGATGATAATGTGGTAAATTGGATCAGCAAGTTTGCTGATGATACAAAGATTGGAGGTGTAGTAGACAGTGAGGAAGGTTTTCAGAGCCTGCAGAGGGACTTGGACCAGCTGGAAAAATGGACAGAAAAATGGCAGATGGAGCTTAATACTGACAAGTGTGAGGTATTGCACATTGGAAGGACAAACCAATGTAGAACATACAGGGTTAATGGTAAGGCACTGAGGAGTGCAGTGGA
The DNA here is from genome assembly GCF_963921235.1 of Mobula hypostoma. NCBI lineage: Eukaryota > Metazoa > Chordata > Chondrichthyes > Myliobatiformes > Myliobatidae > Mobula > Mobula hypostoma. Next base: position 147,779,561 of record NC_086098.1, read on the forward strand.
ACAGAGGGATCTGGGAATACAGATACAAAATTCCCTAAAAGTGTCGTCACAGGTAGATAGGGTCGTAAAGAGAGCTTTTGGTACATTGGCCTTTATTAATCGAAGTATTGAGTATAAGAGCTGGAATGTTATGATGAGGTTGTATAAGGCATTGGTGAGGCCGAATCTGGAGTATTGTGTTCAGTTTTGGTCACCAAATTACAGGAAGGATATAAATAAGGTTGAAAGAGTGCAGAGAAGGTTTACAAGGAATGTTGCCGAGACTTGAGAAACTCAGTTACAGAGAAAGGTTGAATAGGTTAGGACTTTATTCCCTGGAGCGTAGAAGAATGAGGGGAGATTTGATAGAGGTATCTAAACTTATGATGGGTATAGATAGAGTGAATGCAAGCACGCTTTTTCCACTGAGGCAAGGGGAGAAAAAAACCAGAGGACATGGGTTAAGGGTGAGGGGGGAAAAGTTTAAAGGGAATATTAGTGGGGGCTTCTTCACACAGAGAGTGGTGTGAGTATGGAATGAGCTGCCAGACGAGGTGGTAAATACGGGTTCTTTTTTAACATTTAAGAATAAATTGGACAGATACATGGATGGGAGGTGTATGGAGGGATATGGTCCGTGTGCAGGTCAGTGGGACTAGGCAGAAAATGGTTCGGCACAGCCAAGAAGGGCCAAAGGGCCTGTTTCTGTGCTGTAGTTTCTATGGTTTCTATGGTTTCTAGAATTGGGGATAAAAAAGAAATAAGCATGGAGTGGAGAGAAACTACTGGAAGTTGGAGAAGTTGATGTTAATGACATCAGGTTGGAGGCTACTCAGACCAAATATGAGCCTTTACTCCTCCAATCTGAATTTCACCTCATTATGGCAGTAGATGAGGCCATAGACCGACATGTCAGAATGGGATTGGGAAGTCAAAATGAAATGGGTAGCTACCAGGGCATCCAATCTTTTGCGGGAGATAACTGTTGCTCCCCTCTACCAAGCCCATTTAAGTACCCTAGAATGAGATATATTTCCTGGGGAAACATTGGTGTGATGATCCTGGTAGCCTGTTCGACCAGAAGACCCACGTTATGTACAGTGGTCAATCTCAAACCTCCAGACCTTGAGAATGTTCTGTACAATGTATGCCCAACCTCCCATACCACCACTGAAAGGACAGCTCTCAATGTAAACAGAATAATTAAGATAACAGTGAGGTAGGATTTTAAAACAACATTAGTAATCTAATATTACATTTTTTTTAATATTATAGAAGTCCTTCAATTTTTTTTGATAAAGTTGCCACCCTTCAACCACCAGAACCCTGAATCAATATTGATAACTTCAATCACCTCAACACTGAACAAATTCCACAACCTGTGGACTCACTTTCAAGGACTCTACAACTCATGTTCTCAGAGTTATTTATTTACTATATATTACTTATTTTTATTGTATTTTTATTTTTTCTCAGCTCAAGCTGGTAAAACCTGAGGTACGTGCATAGCCAAGCAGACACATTTCTCCATCACTAGGAACATTTAGGCTATTCTTGTAGTGTTTAGTATTGGGTCTTTCTAGAGATTTTACATAAGTATTGCTGTATAGCCTCAATTGTTTAATGCTATCTTGTGTAGTGACTTTGGGATGACACCAGTTGTAGATACTACTATTGGGACAATGTATACCCTGTTCATGTTCCACAGTCTTTCAAATTCCTCTTTTAATTCAGCATATTTCTGGTGATGTTCACTTAATGATTTCTGTATGTTATGTGTGTTTGGAATGGTTATACCTATTAAGTAAGTTGTTCTTGGTTGCTTATCCTGTAATACAATACCTGGACGGTTATTATGGATTGACCTATCTCTGATAATGTGTGGCATGTGACCAAGTGGTTACGCCATTGGACTAGCAATCTGAAGGTCGTGGGTTCGAGCCTCGGCCGAGGCAGCATGTGTGTCCTTGAGCAAGGCACTTAACCACAAAATGCTCCAGTCTACCCAGCTGAGAATGGGTACCAGCAAAAATGCTGGGGGTTAACCTCGCAATAGACTGGCATTCTATCTGGGGGGGGGGGGGCGGAGTCTCGTACTCTCAGTTGCTTCACGCCACAGAAACCGGCATAAGCACCAGCCTGATGGGCCACAAGGCTCGGGACAGACTTTAATCTTTACTCTATCTCTGATAATGAATCAGTTGTACTACAATTTGTGGGACTGTGCTTCTAAAACTGGATTAACGTATTTATAGTAAGGTATGGTGTCTCTTATGAATCTGTATCTTAAAGCAAGATTTTGTTGAATGATATTTGCCACTTGATTGTGCCTGTGTAAGTAACCAGATTATATTAAACTGTTACAGGACCCTGCAATATGGTGGATTGTTTATGGTTTTGCTTGGGATTTTCTGCATTTATTGTCTTGAATTTGATGGTCTTTTATTATGTATTTTTGATAGTTTTTTTGTGTTGACCGCATGGTCCTGTATTTCCACAAGGAACCCTTTTGTTTGTGGGAAGAGATCTTCAACTCTAAGCCAAGTGCTCGTTGCTTCCTTGTCAACATTTTGTCTGCTCAGATCATGAGGATGTCTTCCATGGAGGGTTGTGCTCTTCCATTGGTTAACTTTTTCTTCTAAAGTGATAATTTCTTCATTTTTCTGGGTTGTGCTTTCACTTAAGTTTAGTGGTGTGTACTTCTTATTGTGGAGTGCTGAATCCTGTTTTTGCTGATGAAAGTATATCCCTAAAAATTTTTATATAACTGTTCTTTAATTTTTTTAGGTCTGTTATTCTTCTTCTTCCTTCTGTTCTAGGTAGTGCTAATCTAAGCATAGTTGAGGCTGCATATTGTTTCCTAAAGTTCATCATTTCAATTTTTATTTTTCTTTGTAAATTTTCCAGATCGGTTTTGGACCAAGATATTATGCCAAAAGAATATGTTAGTATGGGTATAGTGGAAACGTTTATTGGCTTTGTTATATTTTTATTATTGAGCTCTGCTTGGCAGATTTTCTTTAGCCTTGAAGTAAATTTGTTGGAAGTTTTCTCTTTATCGCACTAAGGTATATTTTCTTTGCTTGTTGATATTCCAGATATGTTTCATGATAATCCATCAGTTGTATTGTATCCTGCTGCTCTGTTTTTTTTATTCTGTTAGCTTTATTGCACCTTTTTTTATGTTTAATGTTCTGCATTTATCTCGTCCGAAGCTCATGTTTATATCTTTAGAAAACAGTTTGACTATTTGAAATAACTGCTTCAACATTACTGATGAAGGAGCCTATAATTTCAAATTGTCCATGTACAGAAAGTATGTCAAGGTATAATTCATCTGGTTGTTTCCGATTTGATGCCCTATTTTCATCTGATTCAGTGAATTAGAGAGCGGGTTTAAAGCTAGACTGAACCATAGTGGATTTAGAGAGTTGCCTTGGAAAATGCCTCGGTTTATTTTGATAATGGTGGTTGTTATTTTTTGGTGCTTAATAGATTGGGAGATTATCGTACGTCAATCCTTCATCAGATGTTGAAGGAATTTCACAAGTATTGGGTGTAGTTTATATTATTACAAGCTTCTATTAACCATGAGTGTGGGAAAGAGTCAAATACCTCTTGGCAGTCAATATAGCAACAAGAAAGATCTCTGCTTTGCCAACGGTCTTGCTTTAGAATTATAGAATCTATTATCAGTTGTTCTTTACATCCTTTCAAACCCTCATGGTGTCCTTTTTGCTCTTCGGTAAGTATATTGTGGTTATCTAAGTGAGAAGTGATTAGTTGTGAGATGCATGATGTTACAATTTTATATATAGCTTGTAAACAAGAAATAGGATGATGTTTAGATGGATTATTTCATCTGTAATGATAATAATTATCATTATTTTTGTATTCACAGAGTCAGCCTTCTTTTGCACACTGGTTGGTTGTCAGTCTTTGTGTGCAGTTTTTCATAGATTCTATTGCATTTCTTTGTTCTACTATGAAAGCCTGAAGAAAATGAATCTCAGGGTAATACAGGTTGACATATACAGCACATAGGTAGATAATAAATTCACTTTGAATTTTGATCTTTAGTCAAAACTTAACAGTTTTGAAGGCCAGAATGGAGGCTTGCACTATTCCGAACGTGCAAGAGGGAATGAAATAATTTTAACAAAGGATCTGATCTAAAATAAATATGTTTTTAAATAAAGCGATACCATTTCAAACAAATCACAATTATATAATCAGTGCCCTGATTTATTTTCTCTGCAAGATTGCTTACAAACTTGTTTTTCAGAGATTGGTTATGCAAGTGAACTTTAATCTTTTTCATTCATTTCCACTATTTCATACAAGAATTGATAGGCAATCCTAATTTGACTGTCATGGTGGGAAAATAACTGGACAAGCTGCTTAACTTCCGTATATACATCAGTCTGTATCTTGGGTATGAAGATGAAAATTCATATTTATTTTATTTTTGCTTATTTAGAGATACAGTGTGGAAAAGACCCTTCCAGCCCAGCCAGCCGCACTGCCCAGTAACCCACCTATTTGACCCTAGCCTAATCACAGCACAATGACCAATCAACCACCAACCGGTATGTCTTTGGACACTGGAACACCCGATGGGGAAACCCATGAGGTCATGGGAAGAAGGTACAAACATTCTTACAGAAGACATCAGAATTCAACCCTGAACTTTAGGGGTGCCATGGTAGCATGGCGGTCAGTGCGATGCTATTACAGCTCGGTGTGTTGGAGTTCAGAGTTCAATTCCGACGTCATCTGTAAGGAGTTGATGCGTTCTCCCCATGATCGCGTGGGTTTCTTCTGGGTGTTCTGGTTTCCTCCCAAAGACAAAAGATGTACTGGTTGGTAGGTTACTAGGCCATTGCAAATTGCCCTGTGATTGGTAATGGTGGCATCCGTTAACCTCGCGAGACCATGGATCTGTGCCTGGATTTTTCTCCAGGGCGCAGGCCTGGGCAAGGTTGTATGGAAGACCGGCAGTTGCCCATGCAGCAAGTCTCCCCTCTCCACGACACCGATGTTGTCCAAGGGAAGGGCAAGGGCTGATACAGTTTGCACCAGTATCGTCGCAGGAGTTGCCAGAACGAGGTTGAAGGCAACGTCGGACTGCCTTAGGGACTCCAGCTCCGGATTTGTCGTCAGGGTTTACTCCCGAAGCCTTTCCTATGAGTGGGTATGGCCGCAAGGCAGCGGAGGTCTGAAATCAGAGTTTTCCCTCTCTTAAATGGACTGCCTTCCCAGGCTGACGAGCTCCACCTACCCGAAGCACTGGTTTTAAGGTGCCAGGACCTGCCTTCGCCCCTTCTCCTTTCAGTAGAAACAGTTCCACTGGGCTTACGGGCTAAGCCACACGAGAAGGCCAGGAATTGGACTTGGTTGTTAGAGGCTATTTGAGGTGCATGCTGTGAGGAGCACTTTTAGGTAGTGGGAGCTTGTCCCCACTACCACCCCTCGGCTTGACAACCTTGGAACCCTGTGATTAGGCTAGGATTAAAGTGGTGGGTTGCTGGGCAGCGCCTTGGAGTGCTGGAGTGGCCTGTTCCATGATGCATCTCTAAATAAATAAATAGCCATTGAGCACGTCTACATGGTGCTCTGTTGCAGGAATGCAGCATCCATCAACAAGGACTCCCACCATCCGGGCCAAACTCGCTTGTCACTGCTGCCGTCAGGGGGAAGGTACAGGAGCCTCAGGACTCACACCACCAGGTTCCGGAACAGTTATTACTCCACAGCCATCAGGCTCGTGAACCAAAAGGGACAACTCCACTCACCCATCACAGAAATGTTCCCATAACCTATGGACTCACTTTCAAGCACTCTTCGTCTCATGTTCTCAATATTTATCGTTTCTTTATTATATAATATTCTCTTTCTTTTTGTATTTGCACAGTTTGTTGTTTAAATTTTGCACCTTGATTTGTTCATCCTTTTGGTGCAGTCTTTCATTGAGTTTCTTGTATTTACTGTGTATATCCACAAGGAAATTAATCTCAGGGTTGTATATGGTGACATATATGTACTTTGATAATAAATTTACTTTGAACTTTGAAGTCTGTAACTTGGATATGAATAAAATATAAATGAAAGTGATAATACATATAATGTATATTTACATATACTTATAAATAACATTGGCAATTAACTAAACTGTTAAACTGATATACATTAGATCCTTACCATTAACGGAGTGGTCCGTGAACCCCAGGATGGGAACCTCTGCATTAGATGGAGATTATGAGACAACAATATTTTCACTTAGTTACAAACACCATGTGCATGTCGTGATTTTTGAACCAAGCTGCAATTATTTGAACAAGGAATACATTTTCATTTGGAATTCGGGTTAGATCATTTCATTTGACTAAGGTTTTAAAAATAAACTCGACATTTCTCTTGAAGTGATATTTCTCACAGAAGTGCTATTGAGGCTTTGGAGATCCATGTGACCAGAGCTGAGGATGCAGCTTTCAACTGCTGACTTCATCATCCATGGTTAGAGCCAAATCGTCAATTTCATGCCTAGGCCCCTATCTGCCTCAGAACAAGGCGTCTCTGTTGACTTTGGCCACCACACAAGAAAGGCCTTTCTTGTAGGCCTGACGACATGGAGCCACTCTTTTTCATACAGATCCTGGTCGCCGATGAGCCAGCTTTCAATCAAAAGACCTGAAATGGGGCAAGGATAATGAGCGTGTAGCATATCAAAAAGGGGATGAGTATTAAGGCTGAAAAGAAAAGCTGTTAAAGACAGCAAGCAGTCTCCACATCAAAGAGAGGGTGGACTGCCTTGTCAGCAGACTGATAAAGCATCATTTGTTCCCATTTGACTTATGCAAAAGGTTTGGCATGTAGAACTCCCGTCTCGCAGACGCAGGCCCTGTTGTTCGTGTGTCAGGAGTTAGGCAGCTGGGTGCGTTACACTAGCGGCAAACCGTATAATCGCTTGACTCCGCCGTTACAATGAGCACTTGTAGGGGGTTGGCTAAGGGGAGGAACCCGCTTACAATAGGAACACAAAATTGCAGCTGCATGGAGAGTAATAATTTTGTAAGGGACTAGAGGGCTGGGCTCCCCACTCTGACACATACAGGTTTGTTTTAATTCATAAGCAGATTTTTAACACTTTCAGCTGGCGGTGGGGATCCAGCAGCTGCCTGGCTGCAGAGGACGCTCAGATTGTACATTCTGGTGGGGGTCACTTTACTTTTGACCTCTTCGTTTATGATTACAGAAGATTTGAGAACAACTGCGGCGCGTTGGAGGAAGTCAATAGAAAGGCATTGATTCCTAATTAATCGCAATAAATTCATATTAGTTAGTGCTCTCTGCCAAGCCTCCTGCTCCATTCGGAGGTTGGCCTGGCTCACAGTGATTATCTTGCAAAGCTGCATTGTGGTGATAAATGGTGAGCAAACGGCAATAAATAAAATTTACCCTGTGCATTAATTTGCCGCAGGGTAACATTATCATTAATCATCCGTGTTTATATGAGATGTAAATATCTGGTGTTTGAATACTTGTTTTTTTTTCTCTATGACTATTTGAACAATTTGCAGGGGCAGTGATTATTCTCCCTCTAACAGCATTGTTTTATTTTTATTTTTTAATTAATTTATTTAGCGATACAGTGCACAACAGGCCCTTCTGGCTCTTCGAGCTGCACAGCCCAGTGACCCCTGACAACACGATTTAATACTAACCTAATCACAGTGACGAATGTTCCTACCCAGTACGTCTTTGGACTGTGGGCGGAAACCGCAGGATGCGAGGAAAACCCACTCGTTCCACAGGGAGGACGTTTAGACTCCTTGCCGAGGATGCTGGAATTGAACTCTGAACTCTGACATCCCGAGCTGTAATAGCATCATGCTAACCGGTAAGTCACTGTGGCGCCTGCAGTTTGCTAAATAAAAATAGTTCATAATTTTGGTTTTTTTGGTTTACTCTGCCTTTGCCTCAACCTTAATCGATTGGTATGGCCTCTGGACCATTTCATCAAGTCAAAGTGGAGGCTTTTGAAACTCTACAACAGTGGATGAAACTTTGGTGCACAGTATTCACTGAACACAGCAAAGTTCTGAGTTTTAAAATCTCAGTCATTTGGGAAAGTTCCAAACTAACTTTATTTCTTGGTGAAAGGTTTGGTTACAAAGTTATGGGTGGTATTTGTGAGGCTGTAAAATAGAATTCTGCCATCACAACGTTCTCGTAACTGGAACAGCAAGCTGTTTACAGTTTACTATACTGTTGAGTGTTTACGGTTTACCTGTGCTGTGCCCGGCAAAAAGTTTGGATTAGGTGCTACTTGGCCTGCTGAGTTCCTCCAGCATTTTGCACGTGTTGCTTGGATTTCCAACATCTGCAGACTCTCTTGTTTGTACATTTTGAACTATATTTTATTAACATATTTGTGAGAGTGTTTTGTTTTGTGTGGTGTGTGTGATCTATGTTTTGTGAGTGCACTGTGCTCCGGAGGAACTTTGCTTTGTTTGGTTGTATGTATGTACAGTCATATGACAATAAACTTGAACTTGAACTGGGATGTCCCATCATAACATGAAATTACAGGTGGATGAGCACATATGATACGCTCGAGAGCCATGGTGTAGTATTGTTCTGGATATTGAGACTCAGATTTATTGATTACAGGTACATCAAAACATAGAGTACAATGCATCATCTGTGTTAACAATCAACACACCCAACGACATCCTACCAGATACATTTTGTCAGCTACTTTAATTCCTTATGTCTTCACATTTAACCTTTCCAGGCAGAATAAACATTCAGATCTCAATCAGATTTTGAAATGGAGAGATAAGAGTTTTCCTCTTTCCATACCTACTTCAGCAAATTCTGAATTGGAGTTCAGGTGATTATTGAATTGGCACTGACACTCCCTCCCTCTCGTTGAAGTGACATGGAATTATAACATGCCCAATAATTCTGGTCTAGTTGACACTAATTCAGTACTCTCGCAGAGTGAGGTTCGAGCAATGACATTTTGTGGACGTTCTCACGCTGGGAGCGGTATCATCTCCAACAGAAAACACAGTGCCTCCTTTGCGGGCAACTAGTGTAGATAAAACATATGGTTTGTTCAACATTGATAATGTATGAAGAACTTTTTATTAATTAATAATTTTTAGAGATTTTGATTTCCAGCGAAATCCAATAACAGCACACATTCTCGGATTCATTTTCAAGGACTCTACAACTCAGGTACTCATTATTTATTTATTTATCTATCTGCCTACCTATTTATTATTTTGTACTTGTCTCAGTTTCTGCGTACCTTTTATCAATTATTTAATTTTTTTTATCTAGAGCTGCAGCACAGAACATAGTGGTGCATAGCAGCCCACCAATTTAACCCCTAGCCTAATCGCAAGAACATTTACAATGGTCAATTAACCTATCAACCAGTATATCGTTGAGTTGTGGGAGGAAAGCCGAGCACATGCAGGAAACACACACGATTCACGGGGAGAATATACAGACTCCTTACAGGCTGCAGTGGGATTTGAACTCTGATGCCCCAAGCTGTAACAGTGTTGCACTAATTGTGACACCACCGCGGTGCCCTATTGCATTTTTCTTTTTTCCCTTGAATGGCTGTAAGAAAATGAATCGCAGTGTCATATACGGTTACGTATGTGCTTTGATAATAAGTTTACTTTGAACTTTGCTTTTCTCTATAAAACTTTTATCACTGCAACCCATCACAACGCAGTGGGAGCTCAACATAAAATCCATGTTCCGGCATAGACAGATCTTATCCATCATCCAATACAGACATTACTGCTGACGCAATATGATCTGCATGGTACTGATGGTGTATTAACTATGGAAGTGTTTTTCAATCATGAAAATTTGTTACATTAATGAGTAAGCTCTTTTATTCATAAAAATACAGAAGATATACCAAGTAGTTCCTTAATTGTTTGCTGTGGTCACACTTTTAGAAGGAATCCAGGAAAATGAGTGAATAAGTTAGGATCCATCCTAATTCTACTTTTGTACTTGCAGTTTGTTGTCTTCTGCACTTTGGTTGTTGGTCCATCTTATTGGGTACGGTTTTTCACTGAATCTATGCCATTTCTTGTATTTACTGTCAATATCTGCAAGAAAATGAATCTCAGGGTTGTGTATGGTGATAAGTTTACTTTGAACTTTGATAATAAACTTACTTTGAACTTTGAAAATAAGTTTACATTGAACTTTGAACTTCAACTTTATGAAGTGAATTGATATGACCATGGCAAAGTTTGCCGCAGGGATAGATTTTAAAAAAGGATTTAAAAGATTAGAAACATTGAAACATACAGTGAAATGCGCCATTTGCATGGATGACCAACTGGGTCAAAAGATTCTGCTGGGGGCAGCCCACAAGAATTGAGAAGCTTCCACTGCCAATATTGAATGTCCACAGCTTACTAAACCTAACCATACGTTCTTTGGAATGTGGGAGGAAACTGGAAAATTTGGAGGAAAGCCATGCGGTCATGGGCAGAGTGTACAAATCATCTGTCAAAGAAAGGTTAAGTGTTTACAAGCAAAGAAATAAGTCACTGGGAGGCTGCAAGGGAGCAGGATTAATCATGGATTGTCCAACTAGAAAGCCACATCCTTCTTCAATATTGGAAAGCTAATATTCCACAGGGCACCAACTTCCCTCATTTTCTGCAAGATTCACTAATTCCACACCATCGGATGTGAAAACATGAGGTAAAAAAGTACGGAAAGAGTTATCTACTTTATGGATTCTGCTCCGGCAAGGACAGGATGAAGTTTTCCAACAAGTTATGAGTGATAGATTCTCCTGGGGGGTCAGAGTTTGGTGATCTCAGTAGTGCAAGGAGCCCTTGTTTCCTGAGCTCTGCAGGAACTTCTATAGAAGCTTAAAAACAGACAGTGTCTACCATCAGATCATGTTGGTTGTGGAGCTGCTGGAGTGCAACCAGAGTCAAAGTCCAAAGTTCAAAGTAAATTTATTATCAAAGAAAGTATAGGTCACCATATACTAACCTGAGATTTATTTTCTTGCAGACATTTACAGGAAAATAAAGAAATACAACAGAATTTATGAAAAACTATACACAAGTAAAGACTGACAAACAACCAATGTGCAGAAGAGGACAAACTGTGCAAATATTTTTCTTTTACTGAGTTGTAAAGAGTCCTTGAAAGTGAGTCTGTAGGTTGTGGGATGAGTACAGAGTTGAGGTGAGTGAGGTTATCCATGCTAGTTCAGGAGCATGATTTTTTTTTTGGGTAGAAACTGTTCCAGAGAATCTCCACCAGACCAGGCAGAGATTCTCCAGAAATACACTGGGGAATAGATAGATAGATATACTTTATTAGTCCTGAGGAAATTTGGTTTCATTGCAGCTGCACCAACCAAGAATAGAGCGTAAATATAGCAATACAAAAACCACCAACAATCAAACAGCAAAATGCAAACTATGCCAGATGGAAAATAAGACCAGGACCAGTCTATTGGCTCAGGGTGTCTGACCCTCCAAGGGAGGAGCTGCACGTTCGATGGCCACGGGCAGGAACGACCTCCCGTGCCGCCAAGTGTTGTATCACGGTGGAATGTGGCCGATGTCCAACAGTAAAAAGTTCAATATCCAGTCTGCAAACACGTTCCTCGATCTTAATATGACCTGGATTGCACCATCCGTTGTTAACCAGATCAGTAAGCACCCAACTCCTTTACGCTTACTGCTCTCAGTGCACTTCCGGTCAGCCGGAATGGTATTACCCACCAAAATCCTCTTCTCCAAAAGTCTCTTCTCAGATCCTACCGCAGAAAGAGATGCTACTTCAGAAATCCTATAAGCTTCATTGGGGACATACATATACTTCGAACTTTTTCCTCTCTTTTCGTATTACTTATTTAATTTAACTTTCTTTTTTATATATGCTTTGTATTGTAAGTTATAGTTTTATTATTATGTATTGCAATGTACTGGGACTGCAAAAGAACAAAAGACACGACATATGCCGGTGATATTAAACCTGATTCTGATTCTGATAATAGCATTGCTTTGTTAGTTATGTTGTAAATAGTATCCACGCAGATTAGAGTCACAGAAGGAGGCCATGGAAGTGTAGTCCAGAGAAAATAAAAGCGCTGACAAGCATAATGTTTTAATGCAAAGAAATGATTTTTCACGCAGAAATTTAAGTGAATTTTTGAATAAAATCACTTGTTTGATTCTGTCGTAATTTAGCAGATTTAAAAAAATAAATTACAGTTGACTGCAATAACTTTAAAATGTTGCTAAGGAGAAAAGCAGGTGTTGAGATCTCCCTGGGCCTGTGACAATTAGCAAAGAAATGACCTTTTGCATTAAATGACCAAACTTCTGCTGAGGAGAACTGAATTAACATCCAACAACAGGCCTGTAGGGGGAATTAGAGACTCAGACTATATAATTGTACGGACTATGAAACTGTCACCATTCATTATCATTACTCTGCAAAGCTCTCAGCAACTTTTTTGAAGAAACATAATTAGATGTGGGAATCCATGGGCTGTTGCTAGTGACTGTATGCATCGTTGTATTAGCTCCTGTTTAAATTGTGAAAAGTGTCATGATTACTACTTAATAAGTCTTCAGATGCTAACTGTGCTGACTTTATATGAATAGATTATCACTACATCAAGTAAAAACTTCAAAATGTAAATATAGTGAAATTATTTGAAAACTCTTTCCAATAAACACAAGAGATTCTGCAGATGCTGGAAACCCAGAGCAACACATTCAAAATGCTGGAGGAACGCAGCAGATCAAGAGAATAAACAGTCGATGGCTCAGGCCTGATGAAAGGTTTCAGCTCGAAATGTTGACTGTTTATTCCTCTCCATAGATGCTGCCTGACCTGCTGAGCTGCTCCAGCATTTTGTGTGTGTTGCTCATTATTCTATCTGACTTGTAATATATGAAAAATTAAATTAAATAGCTAATTTCAAAATATACAGGCTTTTATGTTCTGTTCCTGAATCTCCTATTAGAAACATAGAAATCTACAGCACATTACAGGCCCTTCAGCCCACAATGCTGTGCCGACCATATAACCTACTCGAAATTGCCTAGAATTTCCCTACTGCATAGCCCTCTATTTTTGTAAGCTCCATGTACCTACCATAAATATTATTTTCTATCTTCAAATTGACAGGTATTCTGTCAACATAAACAGTCCAACCATTCATAAGACATAGGAGCAGAATTAGGCTATTCAGCCCATTGAGCTGCTGTACTATTCCATCATGGCTGATCCTGTTGAAAGGACATCTAATTCACATATTGAGGATGTAAGTTCTGTAAAAAGGGAAAGCCTTCACAGGTCTGGTACAGGTTTACCTGGGATAGATGGCGTGTAACAAAGGGTCTCCAGAGGAGCAAACCAACAGAGTGTCATTTAACGCGAAATGCCAATGACCATGTACTCTACCTCACATTTTTGCTCTTGTTTTGTCCTACCAATTTATTTTTACATATAATTCTTATTTAAATTTATATATATATTAATTATTATATTGTAAAACAGCAAATTTCACAACCTGTGTCAGTGATACTAAACCTGTTTTGCTGATTCTGATTAATTTCTTTGCTAATTGTTAGAGACCCAGGGAGATCACAACACCAGCTTTCTCCCTTCAAAACATTTTAACAATGTCAGGGTCAACAGTAATTTGAATTCTAAAAGTTCTGCTGATTTCCAACTGAAACACACAAGTGATTTTTATTTCAAAATTTGATTTCAGTTTCTGCACAAAACTTCATTTCGTAGAATTAGCAAGTTCAGATAAATGAGAGGAGAGCTCAGGAACCTTGAAAAGTTCTGGTGGGATTTGATTACGTAGACAGACGGATGATATCTCTTCTGGTAGAGGTCAAAATCCCAGAATAAGAGGTCAGTTATTTAGGACAAAGGGTTCAAAGTTCAAAGTAAACTTTTTATAAAAGTATGTAAATATTACCATTGAGATTCATTTTCTTGCGGGCATTCACAAGTAAATAAAATATACCACAGACTTCACAAAAAAACTATAGATGAACAAATACTGACTAACAACCAGTGTGCAAAGGAAGGCACATTGTGCAAATGAAAGAAAATTAATCGTGAGAACATGTGTTGTAGAGAGTCGGTGAAAGGCAGAGTGTCGGCCATAGGATCAGTTCAGAGTTGAGGTGAATGCAGTTATGCATGCTGGCTCAGGAACCTGATGGTCGTTCCTGAACCTGGTGGTGAGGGACCCAAGAATTCTGTACCTCCTACCTGATGGCAGCAGCGAGAAGAGGGCATGGCCTGGATGGTGAGGGCCTTTGCTAATGGATGCTGCCTTCTTGTGGCAGTGCTCCATGTAAGTATACTCAATGGAGGGGAGGGTTTTTCCTGCGAATGATTGGGCTGTGTCTACCATTTTCTGAGGCCTTTTCCATCCCTGGGCGTTGGTGTTTCCATACCAGGCTGTGCTGCAACCAGTTAGGATACTCCCCACTGTGCATCTTTGGAAGTTTAAAACATAAACTTCTGTACTTCCTACTCAGGGAGTGACAGATTTTTGATGAAAAATGGACTGGGTTTGCTGGGGCGGCATGGCTCGAAGGCCTGGAAGGGCCTACTCTGTGCCATATCGCTAAACAAATAAATGAAAATCTTCCGCTGAATGTGGCGAACCTCTGGAATTCTAAATCAAAAGGGTTGTGGGGGTTCAGTTGATGAACATAGGTCAATGGGGGTAGCTTTTTAGGGCATCATATGATAGCATTTTATATTCTAGTCCTGCTGAGATTAATGCTAACTTTGTACTTGCCTTCCACACCACCAACTCAACCTGCAAATTAACCTTAAGGGAATCCTGCATGAGCACTCTCTTACACCCCTGATTTTTCAGTTTGATCCCCCATTTAGAAAATAGTCTATGCCTTTGCTCCTTCTATTAAAGTGCATGACCATACACTTCCTTACACGGTATTCCACCTGCCAGTTCTTTGCCTATTCTCCAAATCTGTTGAAGCCCTTCCGCTGACTCCCGGCTTCCTCAACGCTAACTGCTGAGGAAGCAGGGAGTCGCTTCACCCATCTTTGTATTGCCTGAAAACCTGGCCACAAAGCCATCAATTCCATCATCTAAGCTGTTGACAAATAATGTGAAAATAAGCAGTCCCAACACAGACCCGTGTGGAACACCACTAGTTGCTGACAGCCAACCAGAAAAGGCTTTCTTTATTCCCTATCCTCACTTCCCGTTAGTCCGTCAATCTTCTATCCATGGAAGAACCTTTCCTATAATACCATGGGCTCTTTCTTGTTTAGCAGCCTCATGTAGTCTTATATAGTAGATAAGGGGTACAGTCTATCCAAGAAAGTGGTGCGAGGTAAAAGATTGGCTGTGTCCTTTTTGCATGGTAACACATCTACGGGGGTCTAGTGGCCTCCCACTGCTTTTATTTCTGATGCTCTGACGTTCTCACAGGTTCAATATTCTGCCATAGTTAATAAACAATCGATGTTCTTAGCTCATTATTTAAGTAGTAAAAATCCAGCAGAAAATGAAAGTTAAGACCGCTGGTGAAGGGCATCCATTACCATTTGGACCACTAGATGGAGATGTCTTGTGTCAAAACTCAGCATGTGAAACCTGTTGAATCATTTTCAGTGACAGTTTGGAATGAATTCACCACAGTTCAAATACTTCGCTAATTTCCCAGGTGAACAAAAAATCAAACTAAATGGACAATTTCAACCTCATCAAATGTTTAGATTCTGCCTCAACAAGAGTACGATTCACTGAGTTCTTATATTTGTCAATCCATGATTATACTCTATGAACAAGGGTACTGGAAAAGACCATTCATCCCTTTCAGAATATTCTATCATTCAATCAGACCTTTGACATACGTTTGCATGGGCTCAAATTCCTTAAAACTTTTAGACATTGGAGATTCTTCAGTTTCAGATTTAAAGGAGTTGTCATCCACTCTTTCATGTATCAAGAATTTCCAAATCACTTTGTTATGGCATGCTGCCACAAGAAAATCACATCAAGGAGCCCCACCATCCAGGCCATGCTCTGTTTACAATACTTTCATCAGGCAGGAGGTACAGGACCCTAAGGTTCCACACCACCAGGTTCAGGAACAGTTATTACCCTTCAACTATTGGGTTCCTGAACGGGCATGGTTAGCTTTACTCACCATAACTCTGAACTTACTCCACAGCCTACAGACTCACTTTCAAGGACCCTACAACTCATGTTCTCAGTATTATTTTAAAAATTATTATTAGCTCAATTTACCACTTTTGGCATACAGATTATTTGTCAGTCTTTGTTTATGCATAGTTTTTCATAATTTCTGTTATATTTCTCTATTTTCTTGTCAATGCCTCCAACAAAATGAATCTCAAGAAATGTACTTTGACAATAAATTTACTTTGAATTTTTCTTTGTGGGGGAAAGGTCCCGATGACCCAAAATATCACAATTCCTTTTTCCCATAAATCATGCTCAACCCATTAAGCTATTTCAAATCTGAACCTATGTGGAAGTGTGTTCTAACTTCACTTTTGAAAGTCCTTGTTGTGCCTGTGATCAAAGTGACTGGAGAGTCACTGAAGTTGGTTGATTGAATTGACTTTATTTCTTACATCCTTCACGTACATAAGGAGTAAAAATCTTTACATTACATTTCCATCTAAATGTGCAGTGAGCCACTTATAGTAATTTGTAATAAATAGCATGTACAACAGGACAGTCAATATAACATAGAAATACAGTTGTATCGGCATGAATTAATCAGTCTGATGGCCTGGTGGAAGAAGCTGTCTCAGAGCCTGTTGGTCCTGGCTTTTATGCTGTGGTACCATTTCCCGGATGGTAGCAGCTGGAACAGTTTGTGGTTGGGGTGACTCAGGTCCCCAATGATCCTTTGGGTCCTTTTTATGCACCTGTCTCTGTAAATGCCCTGAATAGTGGGAAGTTCACATCTACAGGTGCTCTGGGCTGTCCGCACCACTCTCTACAGAGTCCTGCGATTAAGGGAGGTACAGTTCCCATACCAGGCAGTGATGCAGCCAGTCAGGATGCTCTCAGTTGTGCCCCTGTAAAAAGTCCTTAGGATATGGGGACTCATACCAAGCTTCTTCAAATGTCTAAGGTGAAAGAGGTGCTATTGTGCTTTTATCACCACACAGCCGGTATGTACAGACCACGTGAGATCCTCGGTGGTGTGTATACCGAGGAACTTAATGCTGTTCACCCTTTCAGCCCCAGATCCATTGATGTCAATAGGGGTTAGCCTGTCTCCATTCCTCCTGTAGTCCACAACCAGCTCCTTTGTTTTAGCAACATTGAGGAAACAATGATAGAAAACATTAGAACCTTAAAGCACTTCCCTGCACTAGCAGCAGCAAATGCATCAACTATCCCCCCTCCCTGCACTTGCTCCAGCAAAAGCATCAAGCCCCATCATCCACAACGCAAGCAATAGCAAAGCCCTCAGACACCACGATCCAGAGTCCTTCCAAGCCACTGTCCCTCCCAACACTCTGACATCTGAAACTGGATCCCTCACTCACTAGCGAGGGAGAGAGGTGTCGCTCCTGCAACAGATGAGAGGGAGACCAAAAGCTCCCCCTGTTCTGATGCTACAGTCTGCAAGACCCCAGCCACCTTGAAAAGGGGAAAAAGAGATATTGAATGAGAAGAAATTAAACTGTTTCATGGATGGAATGGAAGAAGTCACTTAGACCAGCATAAACCTCTGGCACTACGTTTAGATCCTCCCATGTCTCATTATCTTGTCTTCTCCCCATAAAACCTTTGACACCCTTACTAATCGAGAACCCATCAACTTTGCTTTATATATACCCAATAACTTTCTCTCCATAGCCATCTGTGGCGAAGAATTCCACGGATCCACCACTATCTGTCTTAAGAAATTCCTCCTCATCTCACTCCTAAAGGGACATCCTTGTATTTTGAGGCTGTGCTCTCTGGTGCTAGACTCCCACATTATTAAATACATCCTCTCAACATCCACTCTGTGTAGGCCTTTCAATATTAATAGGTTTCAGTAATATTCGTCCCCTCTATTCTTCTAAATTCCAGTGATTATGGGCTTAGAACCATTAAACATTCTTGATATGTTAATCCTCCCCTCCCCTTTTTCTGCTGTCCATAAAGATCGCTCCCTACGCCACTCCCTTCTCCATTTGTCTCTCCGCATTAATCTCCCTCCTGGTACTTAATCTTGCAAGCAGGACATTGCCACACCTACCCTTACAACTCCGCCATCACTACCATTCAGGCCCCAAACAGGTGAGGCGACAGTTCACCTGTGAGCCTACTGGGGTCATCTACTGCATCCGGTGCTCCCAGTGTGGCCTCCTGTACATCGGTGAGACCCGATGTAGATTGGGAGGCCGCATCGCCGCACACTTATGCTGCGTTCGCCAGAAAAAGCAGGATCCCCTAGTGGCCACCTATTTCAATTCTACTTCCTGTTCCCATTCTGACATGTCAGTCCATGGCCTCCTCTACTGCCACGGTGAGGCCACAGTCAGGTTGGAGGAGCAACACCTTATATTCCATCTGAGTAGCCTCCAACCTGATGGTATGAGCATTAATTTCTCAAACTTCCAGTAATTGTTCCCCCCACTTCACCATTCCCCATTCCCATTTCCCCTCTCTCACCTTACCTACCCATCCCCTCCCTCTGGTGCTCCTCCCCCTTCCCTTTCTTCCATGTCCTCTCCTATCAGATTGACCATTCTCCAGCCCTTTATCACTTTCACCAGTCAACTTCCCAGCTCTTTACTTCACTCTAGCCTCTTCCTGGTTTCACCTATCTCCTAGCATCTAGTACTTTTTCTTCCTCTCCTCCCACCTTCTTATTCTGACTTCTCATCTTTTTCCCCAGTCCTGATGAAGGGTCTCAGCTCAAAACGTCGACTGTTTACTCTTTTCCTTAGAAGCTGCCTGGCCTGCCGAGTTCCTCCAGCATTTTGTGCGTGTTGGCTTTGGACTTCCAACATCTGCAGATTTTCTCACGTTTGTGACACATTAACCCTTTCACTCCCAGGGTCATTCTCATACACCTCTCCTGGACCCTCTCCAATGCCAGCACATCCTTTCTTAGATAAGGGGGCCCAAAAGTACTCACAGTACTCCCACTGTGATTCTGACCAATGCCTTATTAAGTTCCAGTGTATGAACTTTTCTTCAAATTCAGTTTTATACTCACTTCCTTACTTATCCCAGGCAGTTCATACTTGTTTGACACACTGTTTTCACTGGTATATGCTTCTCCTGATGTCTATCGATCCTGCCTGTAAATATTTCCCACAGTTTCTCTACTACCCAATGGAGGTTGCATTAATAGTCATGACAGAGGCAAAGGGAAGGGAGCTGGGCTCTGCACTTATTCAGTGTTTTGCCTGATCTGTCAATGCCTGATGTGAGTATTAAGTCACCAGCTGAGAACCAGCTTAATGCTGTCAAGTTCTCAGCCGACCACTTCATTCCCACAACAGAAACTCATTACACTTGCTCTCAGTCCCATCATTCTTGTGAATTATAAAAACCGTGGAGATTTCCAATGGTCTCTGGAAATAATTCGACCAACTGTCTTCCCTTCAGCTCATCCTTTCCTGTAAGGATTTGTTCTGAGCACCAAACTGCTCCGATTTCCTTCAATCATTCTCCCTCAGGTTAAACTTGATAACCCAGCACCTAACAGATTTTATTCTGAGTTTTAAACCCCATGATCTATTGACTACCAGAGCAACCATCTTTACCACCTCAAAAATCCGCAGGTTAAGATCAGGTTAGACTTTCAATTTTAGGAATAGTTCAATGATGGGTAAAATCTGGGTGACTGGTGTGAGTGTGGAATGAGCTGGCAGCAGAAGTGGGTTTGATTTTGACATTTAAGAGGAATTTGGATGTACATGGATGGGAGGGATATGGAAGGCTATGGTCCGGGTGCAGGTCAATGGGACTATGCAGATGAATAGTTCAGCACGGACTAGATGGGCTGAAGGACCTCTTCAGTGCAGCAGCGTTCTATGGCTCTATGTCTTTATAACATCGCACCACCTGCTTCTGGGTCAAGTGAATGTGGAACAGAAGACGAGATGTCCACCTATTTCCTAAAGGGCTGATAATCAATTATATATATAATCAGTAAAGAACTTCATTATTAATCCTAAACACAGGAGATTTTGCAGATGCTGGAAATCCAGAGCAACGCACACAGAATGCTGGAGGAACACAGCAGAACAAGCAGCATCTATAGAGAGGAAAAAACAGTCGAACGTTTGTTCCCTTTCCTTTCTGGACCTGATGAAGGGTCTTGGCCCAAAATATCAACTGTTGCTCATTCTCTCCCATTGATCCTTCAGTATTTTGTGTGTGGTTTGTTCTTAATCTGGTTGGCGGGTTTAACTTTGGCCTGAGGGTATTTCAGGTTCTTGGGATGTGACAGTGAAGTTAAATGTTTTTACACCATTGAATAAGCAGCAATTAGACTACTACTTCAACTCTGTTATTCCTTCACATATCTGTGATTTTCTCCATATTTGCTCTTCTGATTTGATTAGCTGCAAACGACGCATTTCACTGTCTGTTTCGATGTACAAGTGACAAATAAAGCTAATCGTTAAATCAATCGGAACGACTAAACCAAACCCAAAGCATTGACTAGTTATTCATTTCCATACCTGCTGAGTTCCTCCAGCATTTTGTGTATGTCACACTGCTATGCTCACAAGTCAGTGAAAAATGCACAAGCAATATGATTTCAGTCAAGCAAGATTGTTTGCAATTAAAACATAATTTTATGCTAGCATGTGATTAGCTTTGGAGATTTGCCATAGAAAAGTATTTTTCTGCCTCCTTTTACTCTCAAAATCTGAGATTTACTATCCTTGTTTTTCTTTTGCTTTCTGCAATATGATTGAAATTGGTTCATACCTTCTGGTTTAGTCTGCATAGCTTTAATCACGAACCAGACCAGTTGAAAAGACCTGCTGATTCTCCCCCACTCCAGTGGATCAGAAAGCCATTGACAGCAATCTGCACTCAGAAGTAAACAGTCTTTTGGGAACAGTCATCCTGGAAGATGATGATTATCTCGCTTTCATCCCGAACAACAATATGCAGTCAATAGTGCACTTTGTTAAAGATTTATAACACTTTACACTTGTGAGAGTTCAGATAAAAGTATTGCTGCTTGGCAAGGCTCACAGGGTAGCATCCTAACCTTCTGAAGTTGTTTGTGGTTGCTGATTTAAAGGTTACGGTCTGAGAATTGCAAGGCATCTGACCACAAAATCCTACAAAGGATTGCAAGGACGGCTGAGAGGATCATTGGGGTTTCTCTTCCATCTCTGAGATACATATCAGGAATGTTGTATACACAGGCCCTTAGCATTGGCAAGGACCCTTCCCATCCGTCCCACAATCCCTTTCAGCCCCTACCATCAGGCCAGAGGTAGGACAAGGACTGTTAGAATGGAAAACAGCTTCTTTCCCTCAAGCCATGAGACTACTGAATTCCCTGCCACTACCCAGGTCTCATCACATATGAAGGGCCTATATCGTTATATGTACTTTACTTTTTAATTTGTATAATAAATACACCTTAATCTTCTGGAATATATTTTAATATTTGTTTATAACTTTGAGGTAATATTACCTTACATGTTGTGTGTGAGTTGCAGGTACTGTGTTGTGCACATTGGTCTGGACAAGTGTTGTTTCATTTGACGGTATACATGTGTACGGTTGAAATGAGAATAAACTTGAACTTGAACCCATTGTTCAATTATTTCTTTTTGATTGTCTTTACAATCAGCAAATTACGCCAACTTTCACTTAATGGGATAGTCAGTGTGCTGACAATTAGTGACTTAGCTTCAAAGACAAGGCTTCCCTGCTGAGACAAGTGATTGACCATCCAGAACTGAAGGGATAAGCTTGCTGGTCCAGAGTATCATTGTTCTACAGGGCAAGGCCTTGGAGGTACCAGGAACTTGCGTGATATGATTTAATGATGCAAGTTCCTGGCATGTGGCAGAACCAGGGAAGGATCCACTCATGACAAGACTGAGCAAATCTTCGACAGACACTGAAACCGAAAATCAACTTTGTCTTCTGTCAGCTTTTTCTAAATGCTTCTCAATGTCACTACTATTCTAAAGTATTCCCAATCAAATAATAATTTTAATGACCCCAGCATCAAGGACATCTTCAAAAGACGATTCCTCAAAAAGATGGCATCCATCATTAAGGACCCCCATAACCAAGAACATGCCCTCTTCTTAAAGTTCAAAGTTCAAAATTCAAAGTAAATTTATTATCAAAGGACATATGTGTCACCAGATTCATTATCATGTGACCAATTATCCTGAGATTCATTATCCTCAATAAATCCATAGAATAATAACAATAACAACCAGAACAGAATCGATGAAGGACTATGCCAAGTTGGGGGTTCAACCAGTGTACAAGAGACAGGAAATTGTGCAAGTGCAAAAAGAAAGAAATAATAATGTCACAATGGCGGGGGCTTTGGGAGCAAAGGTGGACCCAAATGCAAGACACATCTTGTGAGGTTAATTAAATTTAGTTGATTGTTCGATATCAGGAGAGCTAGGCAGGAGCAGGAGTAGCGAACTGGACAAGGACTGAGGACTACCACTAAGCTGGGACCAAGGGTCTGGGCTTGGACTCGGAATCGGCTCCCAGAACTAGAGGAGACATGAAGAGGCTAGGGTATGGACTCTGAGCCCAAGACTGGGCAAGGACCCAGTATCAAGGTCTTGCCTCGGGCTCAGACCCCAGAACCAGGCATGGACATGACATGGGCTAGGGAGAGGAGGAACATGGAAAACAGAGCCTCGGTCTCGGGAGAGCAGGTACATGGAACCATAGACACATACACAGAACACAGAGTCGGGACCCCTCCTTGGGTACAGGACATAGGGCCGGGACTCATGACTCTCCGCGGGGCAATGGCAAGACGGCCTGACTTACCCCACAGAGGCGAGGACAAGACAAGACAAGACATGAACCCCACGGGGCAACAGCAAGACGGCCTGACTTACCTCACGGAAGCGAGGACAGGACAAGACAAGACAAAATAAATAAATAAAACTTTGACAAACTTCTGTAGATATAGTGGAGAGTATATTGACTGGCTGCATCACAGCCTGTTATGGAAACACCAATGACTTTGAGCAGAAAATCCTACAGAAAGTAATGGATACAGCACAGTCCATCACTGGTAAAGCCCTCCTAACCATTGAGCATATCTACATGAAACATTATTGCAGGAAAGTAGCATCCATCATCTAGGACTCCTACCACTCAGGACACGCTCTCTTCTCGCTGCTGCCATCAGGAAGAAGGTACAGGAGTCTCAGGATTCATGCCACCAGGTTCAGGAACAGTTATTATCCCTCAACCATCAGGGTCCTGAACCAAAGGGGATAACTTCACTTGTCCCATCATTGAAATGTTCCCACAAGCAATAGACTCACATTCTATGGACTCTTCATCGCATGTTCTCAATATTTATTGCTTGTTTATTTATTATTTGTCATGGTCCGGATTGAGGTCCCTTTAAATTTATCTTGTTTATGTTACGATCAGGACCGTTGATTCCCTGTTTTCCCGTGTCCCTCAACTTTGGTGATTAGAGGCAATTAACGCGCGGCTGAACCGGTAGTTTATAGTCTCTGTCTTTCAGCCGTTCAGTGCGGGAGCCTCTGCAAAGTCACCAAGGTACGGCGTGCCAATGTCATCTGGCCGGAGCAAGCCTAGTCTCCGCCCGAAGCGAATGCCGGTAGTTCGCCTTTCCTCACCGGAGCAACCTTGTTAAGCTACCTTGCCAAAGCGAGCCTGCAAAATTTCCTCACCGAGGTGGGTTTGTCAGTTAACCCACTGGGGAGAATCAAGAACCACTGTCTACTGTTCCCGGGCCGAGTCGAGAGCTCGCCACAACCCGGAGGCTCCAACCCTGGCTCTGGCGGCACTCTAGCACCAAGTCTTTTACAAGGCGCAGAGCGAGAGAGAGAGAGAGACTGTGTGGCGCACCACTCCTCACACAGACATTTTCTCAGTATTTTCCCTTTATTTTACGAGGTCGAGTTGCGCTCTCAACACTCAACCCGGCACAGATGGAAAGCATACTCGGGAGCGGACCCGACTAGTTTCAAACCCGGGAACCTCCGCTCCCGGGTCCGGCGCCGATGTCGTTGCGCCATCAGCCGGCCCTTGTCAAAGTCTTAGATGTCGTGCTGAATGTTCACAAACTCCTAAGAAAGTAGAGGTGCTGCCGCGCTTCCTTTGTAATTGCACTTACATGCTGGGCCCAGGACAGGTTCTTCAAAATTAAAACACTGAGGAGATTAAAGGTGCTAATCTTCCCCACCTCTGAACCTCTGATGAAGATTGGCTCATGGATCTCTGGTTTCCTTCTCCAGAAATCAACAATCAACTCCTTGGTCTTGCTGACTTTGAGCGAGAGGTTGTTGGTATGACACACTCAGCCAGATTTTCAATCTCCCTCCTAAATGGGGATTCATCAGCACCTTTGATTCAGCCTACAACAGTGGTGTCACCAGCAAACAAGAATATGGCATTGGAGCTGTGCTCAGCCACACAGTCTATAGAAGTTTGTTAAAGTTTTAGATGTTACACCAAAACTCCGCAATCTCCAAAGTAAGCAGAGGAACTGCTGTGCTTTCTTTGTAATCACACTTACGTGCTGGGCCCAGGACAGGTCCCCTGAAATAATAACACTGAGGAATTTAAAGTTGCTGACCCTCTCCTCCTCTGATCCTCCAATGAGAACTGGCTCATGGACCCCTGGTTTCCTCCTCCTGAAGTCTATAATCAGCTCTTGGTCTTGCTGATGTTGAGTAAGAGGTTGTGGTTATGACACCACTTAGCCATATTTTCAATCTCAGTCTTAAATACTGATTCATCACCATCTTTGATCACTACCTATGACAGTGCTGTCACCAGAAAACATAAATATAGTTTTGGAGCTGTGTTTAACTATATGGCCATAGGTGTAAGGCAAGTAGAGCAGGGGACCAAGCACACAGCCTTGTGGTGCCTCTGTGCTGATGGAGATTGTGGAGGAGATGTCGGTGCCAATCCAAACTGACTGGGGTCTACAAGTGAAGAAATCTAGGATCCAATTACACAAGGAGGTATTGAGGCCAAGGTCTTGGAGCTTATTGATTAGTTTTGAGAGGATGATGGTATTGAATGCCCAGCTGTAGTTAATAAAGAGCATCCTGATGTATGCATCTTTGCTGTCCAGATGCTTCACAGCTGAGTGAAGACCCAATGTGATGACATCTGTTGTGGACCTGATGCTCCGGTAGTCAAATTAGAGCAGACCTGAGCTAATTCTCAGGCAGGAGCCGATATGTTTCATCACCAACCTCTCAAAATACTTCATCGCTGTGGACGTAAGTACCACTGGATGATAGTCATTGAGGCAGAACACCATGATGTTTTTGGGCTTCGGTATAATTGAAACCTGCTTGAATCAAGCGGGTACCTCAGACTGCCGAAGGAAGGTTAAAGATCTCAGTGAACACTCCAGTCAGACGACCAGCACAGGTCTTTAGTACTCGGCCAGGTACCCCGTTTGGGCTGGATGCTTTGTGTGGGTTCACCCTCCCGAAGGCTGCTCACATGTTGGCCTCAGAGACTGAAATCATCGGATCATTGGTGGCTGTGCGAGTTCGTGATGGTTTCTCCAAGCTTTGATGGTCAAAGCGAGCATAGAAGGCATTGGAAGGAAGGCCCTGCTGTCACCTATGTCGCTTGATTTATCTTTATAAGAGGTGATAGTAGTCAAACCTGCACTGAGTCACCAGACCGGAATGCCTCTGATCTGTCTCTCAGCCGACTGCAGATCTCGTGGTTCATCCAGGGCTCCTGACTGGGGAACACTCTGAATGATCTTGTGGGGTTACACTCAACTATAACTGCTTTAGTAAAGTCCGTAGTAAAGTCTAATAAATTCTCATTGCTAACGTTAAGGAGGAGGTCGAGGAACCTGAAGACTCAACATTTTAGGGACAGCTTTTTACCCCTCTGCCACCAGATTTCAGAATCTACAATGAACCCATGAAAACTACTTCAATAATTTTAATTGCTATCTTTTTGCACTACTTACTTTGGTTTAATTTGGTTTGTAAAATATATTTCTTATTGTAATTCATAGTTTTGTTATTATTATGTATCACAGTGTACTGCTGCTGCAAAACAACACAACATATGCCAGTGATATTAAACCTGATTCTAATTACTGATTATCAAATTTCAAATCTCAAGTTTCAAATTTATTATCGAAGTACATATAGCATATACAACCTTGAGATTCACCTCTTGCAGACATTCGCAAAACGAAGAAACACAATTGAATCTACAAAAAAAGCACACACACACAGTAAAGTGCAAAGGAGGACAAATCACTCAAGTAATAAAAAAGTAAACATAAACTGCAGATCAATAAACGTCAATCAAAAAAGACTTCATTGAGAAAACAAGGAATACCCCTTACTCATCTGATATGCAGTATATGGCTGCCTAGTATTCACCATAATTGGCAACGCTGAAGAGACACTTGACTTAAGACCATAAGACATAGGAGCAGAATTAGGCCATTCGGCCCGTTGAGTCTGTTCCGCCAGTCCATCATGGCTGATCCCAGATATTACTCAACTCCATACACCTGCCTTCTCGCCATATCCTTTGATGCCCTGACCGATCAAGAAACTATCAACTTCCGCCTTAAATAAACGCATGGACTTAGCCTCCACTGCAGTCTGTGGCAGAGCATTCCATAAATTTACTACTCTCTGGCTAAAAAAATTCCTCCTTATCTCTGTTCTAAATGGGGAATAAAAGAAGAGGGAAGGGGGAGGGGTGAAAATTATTGGAAGTAGTGCCACCCCGTGTCCGTCAGTCAGACTCTGCCAAGTTGCCAGGGTCCAGCAAGAATCTGAATGTTTAATGAGCAACACACACTAAATGATGGAGGAACTCAGCAGGTCAGGCAGCATCTATGAAAATGAATAAACAGCTGACATTTTGGGCCGATACCCTTCATCAGAACTGGACAGGGAGGGGGAAGATGGCCAGAATAAGAAGGTGGGGGGAGAGAAAGGAGGACAAGTTAGAAAGGGCCCCTCCATAGATGCTTCTAGACCTGCTGAGTTCTTCAAGCATTTTGTGCGCTTTGCATTCAGTTTCTTGCAGGAGGAGAAGGAGCGAAGGTGGGTCCCGGCGCCTTAAAACCAATGATTCGGATAATGGAGCTCGCCATTCTGGGAAGGCAGTCCATCTAAGAGAGGGAAACTCTGATTTCAAACCTCCGCTTCCTTGCGGCCATACCCACTGTTGGGAGATGCTTCGGGAGTAAACCCTGAGGACAAATCCGGAGCTGGGAATCCCTAAGGCAGTCCAACGTTGCCTTCAACCTCGTTCTGGCAACTCCTGCGATGACACCGGTGCCAAGCTATATTGGCCTTTGCCCTTCCCTTGGACAACATCAGTGTCGTGGAGAGGGGAGACTTGCTGCTTAGACAACTGCTGGTCTTCCGTACAACCTTGCCCAGGCCTGTGCCCTGGAGAGACTGAAGCAAGACTTCACAGGCACAGATCCATGGTCTCGCGAGACTAACAGATGCCACCTTGCAGGAATTCAGACCCTGGCAGTCTGACAGAGAGGAACTCAGGGTGGGGGTATGGGGTAAAGAAGGACTTGAAAGTATTTAAAATTATGAGGGGCTTAGACAGGGTGGGTATCTAAAGTGTGTATTCCCATGGTAGGAGTTCTAAAACTGTAGAGAATCAGTTTGCAGTGAGAGGGAGGAGGTTTAAAGGGGACCTTCACCTCCACTTTTGATATTTTGATATTTAATGGGAGCTTTGCAGACAATGGGTCCGAAGCATTATTGAGGATCTCTACCACCCACCCCACAATCTCTTTGACCCACTAAGGTCAGGAAGGAGGTACAGGAGTATCAGGACTAGGATTGCCAGACTGGGTAACAGCTTCTTCTCTCAGGCTGTGAGACTAATAAATACCCTGCCATCACTGAGGTCTCGTCACTAGGGCAGCGAGCTGTTACTGTTTACCGTTTACCTGTGATGCACACTATATGTATTTTGAATCCTGTTTTATTAACTTATTTGTGGTAATATTTTGTTTTATGTACCCTATGTGTGATGTATGTTTTGTGAGTGCTCCGTGGTCCATAAGAACATTGTTTCATTTGGTTGTATATACGTCAGAATCAGAATCAGGTTTAATACCACTGGAATATGTCATGAATTTTGTTGTCTTGTGGTAGCAGTACATTGCAAGATATAATAATAACTATAAATGACAGTAAGAAGAACATGTAAAAAGATAAATTCAATAAGTAGTGCAAAAAGGAGTGAAAATAAAATAGTGAGGTAGCCTTCATGTGAATTCATTCAGAAATCTGACGGCGGAGAGGAGGAAGCTGTGCCTGAAACATTGAATGTGTGTCTTCCTGTACTTCTTCCTTGATGGCAGCAATGAGAAAAGAGCATGTCCAGGGTGATAGGAATCCTTAATGCTGGGTGCTGATAGATATCTGGTAAGTTATCCTTTTTCTTTGGTATTCTTCATTCTTCATCTGTTCGGGCATAGTAGTTTAGTGAGAATGGCGCCGGGGCAGTGTTTTGTACGGTGTGTGGGATGTGGGAGGTCTGGGAGACCTCCAGTCTCCCGGATAAACACATCTGCACCAGACGCACCAAGCTGCAGCTCCTCAGAGAATGTATTAAGGAACAGGAGCTGAAGCTCGATGACGCTCGACTCATACAGGAGAATGAGGAGGTGATAGACAGGAGCCGCAGGGAGGTAGTCACACCTAGTTTGCAGGAGGCAGGCAACTGGGTGACTGTGAGGAGATGGATGGTGAAATGCAGAGTACCCCATGTCTGTTCCCCTCAATAATAAGTATACCACTTTAGATATTGTTGAGGGGATGACCTACCAGGGGGTAGTCACAGTGACTAGGTCTCTGGCACTGAGTCTGGTGCTGTGGCTGAGAAGAGAAGAGAGGTAAAGAGGACTGTAGTGGTGGTAGGAGATCGAACAGTCAGAGGAAAAGAGTCGAGATCCTGTGAGTACATTAGAGACACCTGGATGGTATGTTGCCGCCCTGGTGCCAGGGTCAGGGATGTCTGGATCAGGTCCATGAATTTAAAGGGGGATGATGAGCAGCAATGTTCCCTCTAATTTTTAGTAGTCAGGATGCTCAAAAATCTTATGTTGTGCAAATTTTTTTCCTGTGACAAAAGTATGTACGCACTGAATGCACACATGGCACAGTTTATGTAGGTTTACAAACTACTTGACATAAAACTGCACAGAATAACAACAGAAGAACATACATATTAGTGACGTGCATTGTGGTATTTGAAAAACCGACTAACAGAAACATTTAGCTAAAAGATTATTTTCAATAAGTATAATTATTAATTACTACATTATTTTAGGTAACCTTTTGTGCACAATTTCCTTTGCGTGCTGGTTGAAAAATATATGTGCGTGCACACACGCGAACAGCTTAGAGGGAACATAGATGAGCAGCCAGAAGTCTTGGTTCATATTGGCACCAATGATGTAGGTAGAAAAGGTGAGGAGGTCCTGAAGAGAGATTTTAGGAAGCTTGGTAGAAAGTTGAAATACAGGACCACCACAGTGGCAGTCTCTGGATTGTTGCCCACGCCATGTGCCAAGAATAAGATGATTTGGATGATGAAATCATGGCTGAGGGACTGCTGCAGGGGGCAAGCGTTCAGATTTATGGATCTTTGGGATCTTTTCTGGTGAAGGTGTGACCTGTACAAAGGGGATTAGTTAGACCTGAACCCCAGGGGGACCAATATCCTTGCAGGCAGGTTTGCTAGAGGGTGATGGGAACCAGAGTGATAGTGCTGAGGATGAGGTAGTTGGTTTACAAACAGAGGTAGTGTGTAGTGAGACTGCTATCAAGGAGAGGCTGATGATAGAGCAAAGTTGTCGTCAACAGGATGAGCTACCATGTAAGAGGTGGACAGAATCAAAAAGGGTGAATGCAGGACTGAAGATCCTGTATTGAATGTGTGCAGTATACAGAAGAAAGTAGATGAAGTTGTAGCACAGTTACAGATTGGCATGTATGATGTTATAGGTATCACTGAATCATGGCTGAAAGAAGATTATAGCTGGGAGCTTAACGTCCAAGGATGGACATTGTATTGAAAGGACAGGCAGGAAGGCAAAACAAGTGGTATGGCTCTGTTGGTAAAAAATGAAATCAAATCATTAGAAAGAGGTGACATAGGGTTGGAAGGTGTTGAATCTTTGTGGGTAGAGCTCAGGAAATGCAAGGGTAAAAAGACCGTGATGGGAGTTCTTTACGGACCCCAAAACAGTAGTAAAGATGTGGTTGAAAAATTACAATGGAAGATAGAAAATGCATGGCAAAAGGGCAATGTTACAATAATCATGGGTGATTTCAATCTGCAGGTAGATTGGGAAAATCAGGTTTGTGCTGGATCACAAGAGGGGGATTTTCTAGAAAACTTGTGAGATGGCTTTTTAGAGCAGCTCGTGATTGAGCCCATGAGGGGATCAGCTACTCGGGATTGGGTGTTGCGCAATAGACCAGAATTGATTAGAGAGCTTAAGATAAGGGAACCTTTAGGGGTGGCCATCATAATACGATCAAATTCACCCTGCAATTTCAGAAGAAGAAGCTAAAATCAGGTATGAGGAACGGAAATTGTAAATGTCACTCCACTTAGGAAAGGAGGGAGGCAGAAAAAAGGAAAGTATAGGCTAGTTTGTCTGACTTCAGTGGATGGGAAGATGTTGGAGTCAATTTTTAAAGATATAGTTCCAGGGTACGTAGAGGCACATGATAAAATGCACCATAGTCAGCACGGTTTTCTTAAGGAAAATCTTGCCTGACAAATTTGTTGGAATTCTTTGAAGAAACAACACACAGGATAGACAAAGGAGAAACAGAGGATGTTGTGTACGTGGATTCTCAGAAGCTCTTTGACAAAGTGCCTCATGTGAAGCTGCTTAACAAGTTAAGAGCCCATGGTATTACAGGAAAGATACTAGCAGGGATAGAGCATTGGCTGATTGTCAGGAAGTAAAGAACAGGAATAAAGGGAGCCTTTCCTGGTTGGCTGCAGGTGACTAGTGGTGTGCAACCGATTTTTTTACATTATATGTCAATGATTTGGATGATGGAATTGATGGGTTACAAACAATACAAAGATAGATGGAGGGGCAGGTAGTTCTGAGGAAGTAGAAAGGATGCAGAAGGACTTAGCCCAATTAGGAAAATGGGCAAAGAAGTGGCAGGTGGAATGCAGTTTTGGAAAGTGTCTGGTCATGCACTTTGGTAGAAGAAATAAAAGGGTAGACTATTTTCTAAATGGAGAGTAAATACAAAAATCTGAGGTGCAAAGTGGCTTGGGAGTCCTCGTGCAAGATTTCCTAAAGGTTAATTTGCAGGTTGAGTAAGTGATGAGAAAGTCAAATGCGATGTTAACATTCATTTTGAGAGGACTAAAATATAAAACCAAGGATGTAACGTAGGGGTTTTATAAAGCACTGGTGAGGCCTTATTTGAAGAATTGTGAGCAATTTTGGGCCCCTTATCTAAGACATTGGAGAGAGTTCAAAAATGTTCAGAAAAATGATTCCAGGATTAAAAGGCTTGTCATATAAGAAGCGTTTGATGACTCTGTGCCTCTACTCACTGGAATTCAGTAGAATGAGGTGTGACCTCGTTGAAACTTATTGAATGTTGAAAGGCCTCAATGGAGTGGATGAGGAGAGGATGTTTCCAATGGTGGTGCAGTCTAAGTCCAAAGGACACAGCCTCAGAATAGATGGGCATCCTCTTAGAACAGAGATGAGCAGGAATTTCTTGAGCCAGAGGGTGGTGAATCTGTGGAATTCTTCATCACCAGCGGCTGTGGAGGCCAAGTCATTGGGTATATTAGAGGCAGAGGTGGATAGATTCTTGATTAGTCATGGCAGGGAGGGTTATAGGGAAAAGGCAGGAGATTGGGCTGAGAGTAAAATGGATCAGCCGTGATGAAATGGTGAAGCAGACTTGATGGGCCAAATGGCCTAATCCTGCTCCTTTACCTTATGCCAGTTTGAGGCATGACCTTTTGATGGTGTCCTGGGTACCTGGGCAATAAACCTGATTAATTGATGACAATAAATTTGAACTTGAACTTCTTTAACATAAAGAACAGTTGCTATCTGGAATGAGCTGGTGGAGCAGGAACAATAACAGCTTTTAAGAAGCATCCTAACAGGTATCTGAATGGACAAAGTACAGAGAAAAAGGGAATTCATGCAGGTAAGTGGGATGAGCACAGAGAGGTTTGGTGGTTAGCATAGACAATGGGCTGAATGGCCTGTTCTACAGTGTGCAACTCTAGAACTGCGTGACTACGCTGGCAAGAATTATGACCATGTTCAAGAAAGGAGACCAATTTAATTGCAGTAATGCGAAAAACAGGAACAATTATTACTCTTCAAAAACTAGACTCCTGAACCAGTGTGGATAATTCAGTTTTTTCCAACACTTAACTGATTCCACAACCTATGGACTCAGTTTCAAGGACCCTATAACACGTATTTTCAATATTGATTACTTTTTTATTTATTATCATCTTGTTTTATTCTTTTTTGCGTGTGCACAATGTGTTGACTTTTGCACTTTGTTTGTCCGTCTCTGTGTGCAGATTTTCATCGGTTTTATTGTGTTTCTTTCTACTTACTGTGAATGCCGGCAAGAAAATGAATCTCAAGGGTTGCTAATGGTGGCATAGATGTACTTTGAACTTTGTAGAGGGTTTGGCTGTTACCTGTGACAGGGAAAACAAATGCCAGGACCCTCCTCAACAACCTCATGCCGGAGTGGAAGACACGCTCCCTGATTTTCAGCGTTTGTCTCACATAACTCAAGGCATCGTGGCCATGATACCTGAGCCTCACTGCACTTCACAGGCAGATGGGGAAAAGAAGAAGGCTTTTGGTACATTGACTTTCATAAATCAAAACAATAGGTGCAGGAGGTGAGATGTGATGTTGAAGTTTTATAAGATATTATAAATATATTTTTGTAAGATATTATAAATATCTCTGAGGACCTAACCAGTTTGCAACATATCGATGCAGCTATAAAGAAGGCAAGTGGTAGTAGTAGTAAGCAGCCGTCAATCCTAGGGGTTCATGGGTTTGTGCCTCTGGTGGACTGTGTCCTCTCCTGGGCAGGAAGATTTGAAGAACCGGCTGTTGCCCATGCAGTGGGCTCCCCCTCTCCACGTCACTGATGTAGTCCAAGGGAAGGGCAAATGTCGGTACAGCTTGGCACCAGTGTTGTCACAGATGTTGCCGGAGTGAAGTTGTAAACAACATCAAACTGCCTTCGGGGCCCCGGCTCTGGATTTCTTCCTTGGGGTTGACTCCCGAAGCCTTTCCCATGGGTGGGTCAGGCTGCAAGGCAGCGAAGGTTTGAAATCAGAGTTTTCCTTCTCCTAGGTGGGCTGGGTATGAGGATAAACTACATCCAGCTGTGGAGCATTTGCTTTGGGTAATGAGGTTACCATTAACCACAGCTACCTCCAGGTTACCCTTGGGCAAGGTGCAGCACCTGTTAGCCTCCCTACTTGGGTTACAGTGAAGCCACGGAATGCAGGTGGTGGATGAAGCAGAAGACAAGTTTGAGTAACACAGTCGATGGTTCCTGCTTCTCAGACGCTGAGCAATAGGTCCTTTAATAGGACAATGGTCAGGGTCACCCATCTTGTAAAGACACTGCATCGGAAGCAAGCAAGGGGAAGCTACTTCTTGTACTTTATCCCTAGTACAACCATGCTTAATACAGACACAAATGTAAAAGACAACAGCGTAAATGGCAGCCCACTTCCAAATAGTGCAGACACCTCGCGCGGTATGGGATATGATGTAAACAGACAGGTGAACCCGAATCGTCATAACACTACTGTCTGCAAGAACAAGAGACTGCGAGTTGCCACTTGGAATGTTTGAACCCTGCACCAAGCTGGTAAGCTAGAAAACGTAAGATTAGAAATGAAGAGGCTAGAAGTCAGTGTCCTAGGCCTAAGTGAAATAAGATGGAAAGTCACTGGAGTATTCCAATCAGACGACTACAGGATGAGATACTCCGGTGGAGATAAACATGAAAAGGGTGTTGCAATCATCTCAGACAAACATCCAAGAACCTGCTAGGATACTGGCATATCTCAGACAGAATGATGCTAATCAAACTAAAAAGACAACAAAACAACATCTCTATCATCCAAGTATATGCACCCGCAATTGCAAGCTCAGAGGAAGAAATTGATGCCTCTACCACTCCCTAGACAAAGCACTAGAAGAATGCAAATCACAAGAAGCCATCATAGTCGTGGGCGACTTCAATGCAAAAGTTGGTGAGGGAAGAGAAGACCATATTGTCGGACACCAGGGATTGGGAGAAAGAAATAAAAGAGAAAAGCTTATATCATGGTGTAAAACAAACAATCAGATAATCACCAACACTTGGTTTAAACAACATCCAAAAAGGAAATGGACATGGAGAAGCCCAGGTGGGAACAACAAAAATCAAATCAACTACATAACAATCAATAACAGATTCAAAAACTCGATAACTCAATCTAAAAGCTACCCTGGAGCAGACTGCGGAAGCGACCACATACCAGTCATTTGCAAAATGAAAATAAAGATGAGAAAATTAAAGAAACCAAAAATGATCAGAACTACCGGATTTTCAACAACTACAAAACAACCCTCATCTGAAAACAGAATACACAATCAAGGTGACAAACCGTTTTCAATTGCTGCAGGATGAAGGAGGCAAATCTTCCTGGGACATACTGAAGGAATCCATGGTTGTAGCTGCAAAAGCAACCATCCCATGAAAAGAATGGAAAAGTAAGAAGAAATGGATAACTGAAGATATAATACAATTGATGCAACAGAAACAGATCATAAAACCAAGTGACATCGAAGAATACAAACAACTTGATAAGACAATAAAAAGAAAATGCAGAGAAGCTAAAGACAGATGGCTAAATGAGAAATGCTCAGAGATAGAAATGCTACAAACCCAAAACTCTGGAACAAAGTTGATGCACAGTAAGATTAAAGAACTTAGAGGGAAATTACCTTGCTCAGCAAGTGGATACATCAAGACAAAAGACGGCAGCTTAATTATGAGCAAAGAGGAAATCCTAAACAGATGGACAGAATATATAAAAGAACTTTTTGAAGACCAAAGAGGAGAAAAACTGAACATAAAGAAGAATCTTGAAGGACCTAGCATTCTAAAATCAGAAATTTGAACAGTTATAAATAAAACAAAACATAACAGAGCAACTGATCCAGACAACATCGCTGTTGAAATGATACTGGCCTTGGAAGATTTTGAAATAGAGAAAATAACAGAAATAGCAAATAAAATCTGTGATCATGGGGAGATACCTGATGATTTAAGTAAATCAGTGTTCATCACACTTCCAAAGAAAGAGGGAGCAACAGAATATGAGTTACATTGTACAATAAGCCTGATGAGCCACGTGGCAAAAATCATTCTCAGAGTGATCATGATGAGAGCAAGGTGCTGTATAAAACCAGAAATCCGTAAAGAACAACGCGGCTTTGTGGAAAACACTGGAACCAGAAATGCAATTTTCACGCTACAGATGATCTGTGAATGAGCCATCCAGGTACAAAAAGACATCTACCTATGTTTCATCGACTGTACAAAAGTATTTGACACTGTCAGATACCAAGATCTTCTGGAAATGCTTCAAGATCTTGATATAGATGGGAAAGATATAAGTTTCTTAAGAAACTTGTACTGGGACCAGACAGCATCCATCAGAATAGAAGGAGAAGTGATTGAGTATGTGAATATCATGAGAGGAGTCAGGCAAGGTTGTGGCTTTTCACCAGACTTATTCAACCTGTATAGTGAAAATATCTTGAGAAGTATCAAAGACATCAAAGGATTCACAATTGGAGGCCATAATATAAATGACATCAGATATGCTGATGACATTGTACTAATAGCTGACTCAGAAGCAAAACTTCAAGAACTACTCACTATAGTGGCAGCAGAAAGTAATCACAGAGGCCTCTCAATCAACACCAAGAAGACAGAAAGCATGGTCATCTCCAAAAGACAAACATCCTACAATATGTGATCAAGATCGGAAATACAAACGTCAAACAAGTCAACAAATTCAGATATCTTGGCACCCTAATAACAAGTAATAATAATAATAATAGCAGGTGCGACACAGAAATACAGAATAGCAATGGCGAAAGAAGCTTTCCAAAAAATAAAGACCATATTAACAGACAGAACGACGAGCACGTACACTAAAAACACAATACTGCAGTGCTACATTTATTCTATCCTGACTTATGGAAGTGAATGCTGGACCATTTCCCCAGCAATGGAAAAGAGACTAGAAGCAGTTGAATTATGGTTCTACAGGAGAATGTTAAAAATATCATGGACCACACACACATCAAATGAAGAAGTTCTCAGAAGAGCCCTAGCAGTTTGATCACTCATACCAACAATAAGAGAAAGTCAACTCAGATTCCTAGGACACATCATGCGGAAAGGTGAACTAGAAAAACTCATACTCTCTGGAAAGATTGAGGGGAGTAAACCTAGAGGAAGACCTCGGCTTATGTACATCGAAAGCCTAGCCAGGTGGTTACACATTGAGGAAATAGAAGTCATCCAAAGAAATAGGGGTAGATCTATATGGAAAACCATGGTCACCAATGTCCACATCGGATATGGTACCTAGCCAGACAGGTGGGCTGCTCTCCAAGGCTGATGAGCCCCACCTGCCCAAAGCAACTGGTTTTGAGGCACCAGTGATCCGCTCTTACCCCTTCTCCTGTCAGTAGAAACAGTTCCACTGGGCCTAGTAGCTAAGCCACACGTGAAGGCCAAGAGTTGGACTTGGTTGTCAGAGGCTGTTAGAGACGCATGCCATTTGGAGCACTTTATAAGTAGTGGGAGCTTATCACCACTACCACCCCCAGTTATGACAACCTTAGAAACCTATAAAGAAGGCAAGACAGCGGCTATATTTCATTAGGAATTTGACGAGATTTGGTTTGTCACCAAAAACACTCTCAAATTTTTATAGGTGTACCATGGAGAGCACTCTGACCAGCTGCATCACCATCTGGTATGGGGGAGTGGGGACTACTGCACAGGATCGAAGTAAATTGCATAAACTTGCAAAATTAGTCAGCTCCATGATGGGTACTAGTCTTAGGAACATCCAAGATAACGTCAAGGAGTAGTGCCTTAGGAAGGCAGTGTCCATTATTAAGGACGCCTACCACCCAGGACATGCCCTCTTCTCATTGGTACTGTCAGGAAGGAGGTATAGAAACCTGAAGGCACACAATCAGCAATTCAGGAACAGTTTCTTCCCCTCTGCCATCCAATTTCTAAACGGACCTTAAATCCATGGACACCACCTCACCTACTTATTTGTATTTCTGTTTTTGTGCATTACATTTTAATTTACCTATTTAATATACATATATATGTACTTACTGTACTTCAGATTTATTCCTCTATATTCATCATGTATTACATTGAACTGCAGCTGTAAAGTTAACAAATTTCACGACATATGCTGGTGATATTAAAACCTGATTCTGATATTGGTGAGGCCCAATTTGGAGTATTGTGTGCAGTTTTGGTCACCTACCGACAGGAAAGATGTCAATAAGATTGGAAGAGTGCAGAGAAAATTTACAAGAATGTTACCAGTACTTGAGGACCTGAGTTATGAGGAAAGGTTGAGTAGGTTAGGACTTTATTCCTTGGAATGTAGAAGAATGAGGAGAGATTTGATAGAGATATACAAAATTATGATGGTAAATGCAAGCAGGCTTTTTTCACTGAAGGTGGGTGTGGCCACAACTAGAGGTCATGGGTTAAAGGTGAAAGGTGAAATGTTTAAAGGGAAACATGAAAGGGAACTTCTTACCTCAGAGGATGGTGGGAGTATGGAATGAACTGCCAGCTGAAGAGGTGGATAAGAGAAATTTGGGTAAGTAATTGGATGAGAGGGGTATGGATGTCTATGGTCTCAGTGCAGGTTGATGGGACTAGGTAGATTAATATTTCAGCTCGGACTAAATAGGTCGAAGGTCTTCTTTCTGTGTTGTAGTGTTCTATGGCAATTACTCTAACAGGTCCAAAAGAACAGCATCCGCTGGTACTCATCGCTCTTCCAGACCATATAAAGCCTTTGACTCCATTAATCTCGAGGGTCTGCAGAACAAGCTCCTTCATAGGTATGGCTGTTGGTAGTTACTCTGGCATACAACTGAGGATCCGAACCATTGGTTCCACAGCAAACACAACCTCAGATCAGACTGAGAAACTGAGCAACTTGTGTCGTCTGTTTGACATTTTTCACAATATTTCTCTCTGAAATGTCTCCATGGGCAGAGATTATCGGAAGAACAAAGGAAGCGATTCAAGAATTTTTCTAAAACCTCTTTGAAGAAGTATGCGCTCTCAACATGCTTTGGAAATCCTTGGCGTGTGACCATGTAAAATGGAGAAGGAACGCATGGGATGGCATTATGAGGCACAGGATCATTTGTTGGGAACGTAAAGCCACCACTAATGGCAGAAGTGACACTTTTTCACCCGAAGTTCCAACCACCCACCCTGTCGAACAACTGCCGACAATTTTTATCGAGTTTGCAGGTCCCACATTGGCCTTATCGCCCACTCCAGAACCCACAACACCAGAATGGAAGCCAATCACCCTTGACCCCGAAGGGTTGCTTAGGAAGAATAAGAAACACAGTGCTGTGCTGGACTATAAACGGAGCATATCGGAATGAAGAATGGTTCTTGTCCCGCTATTGCCCGAGGTTAGGAAAGGGAGGATTAGATTCAAATTTGCATCAACACTGACGCCATTGCTGGGGATAATTACAAACATTCAATTTTATACCAGTGTGAATTACATGCTAGAGATACATTGTGAGTTTCACGGCTGTGATTTAATTAAAATTTCCAGCCTGCTTTATGGTGCTGCTGGAGTACTTCAATTCAAGTTGCAGAACAGAAACACTGTCGCCTAGTACCAGCATTAAAAGAACAATTCCCTGAGACTGCATAGAGTCACCTCTGTTAAATTGCAACAAGGAACACAAAAGCCTGTAATCCCCGTGTCACTGAAAAGTCTTTCAAGTTTCAGCGGAGAGCTCTTGAGCCACAGGAATAAAACTCTGTTCTCATTCAGTTCTACTCCACTGGGTGAGTGAGATGAAGGATCCGACTGGGGAATCAGACACGCAGCGAGGGAAGGTCAAGTGATGTTCATCCAAAGCATATTTTAAAGGGGCAGGGAATTTTGATTCTTCCGTGTGATTATTCCATTTTACGTGTGGGATTACCAGATTGCAGTTTCCATTGAAGAATACATTGCATTTGTTTTTTCCCCCTCCCCCTTTCAGCTGCATGACAATCTTAAGACCATAAGACTTGGGAGCAGAATTAGGCCATTCGGCCCATTGAGTCTGCTCTGCCACTCCATCATGGCTGATTTATTATCCCTCTCGACCTCATTCTTCTGCCTTCTCCCCATAACCTTTGGTGCCCTATCAGCCTCCATTTTCAATATACTCAATGATTTTGCCTCGACAGCCGCCTGCGGCGGTGAATTCCACAGATTCACTACCCTCTGGCTAAGGAAATTCCTCCACATCTCGATTCTAAATGGAAGTCCCCCAAATCTGAGGCTGTGCCCTCTGGACCTAGACTTGCCCACTACAGGAAATGTTAAGGGGATGTTGGTGTGCACCATGGTGGATGAAAACAAAGGAGGTGGAATGTAGGTCAACAGGAACTCAAGCGTGCTCCACGCGAGCTAGGCGTAGGTGCAAAGTAACTGAATTTAATGAGAGGGTGGAATGCTATTGAGAGGCCGAGCAGATGGTCGTGGCATCATGTGTAAAATCAGCTGGTACTCATATACTAACTCAGCCGTGGATGACTGCAGGTTCTCTTTTGGAGTTGTTCTGAGCCACAGCAGGACACACAGGAGACGATCACGCCAACACTCACTGATCAGCGAAGCCCTCAGAGAGCCTTTATGGAGCTGTGAAACCGCTCATATAGGCCATTGAACTGTGGGTCATATGCCATGGTGTGATGCAGCCTAATGTCGAGGTTCTGGACCATAGGACTGAGGCGAATTGGAGACTGCAGTCAGGAAATATCAGATGGGGTGCCAAACCGAGCGACCCAGGTGCTGATGAACACACCAGCCACATCTGCAGCTGTCGTCACTGCTGGAGGGACGGCCTCTGGCCACCTGGTGGTACGGACCACCATGGTAAGAGAGTACATGAAACCGTGGGAGGGGGAAAGAGGGCCAAGAAGATCCACATTGACATGGTCAAACCATTGCTCAGGGACCTCAAAAAGGTGCCAATGGTTAATTTTCATCCGTTGGCACTCCAATCACATATGTCCTTTCTAAGGCCGTGCCACAGAAATGTTAGTGCAACCAGTTTCTGTGAGGCCTTCCTGCCTGGATGCAAGAGGCCATGTGTGGAGTTGAAAACAGTCCATTTCCAGTTCGTGGGCACTATGGGGCGAGGGCGAATGGGTGAGACACCACCCAGGAGAAAAACCCCAGCATCCCCGAACTTAATGTCAGCCAACCGCAGGCCTGTGACTGCTGTTCAGTAAGCCTGGACCTCTGGGTCAGTAGCCTGGCCAGCTGCCATGTCGGCATAGTCAACACCTACGTGTATTTACTCAACGGCCCGCCATGACAGGTAATCAGCCATGGCATTATTTTTCCCATTGATATGCTACATATCAGTTGTGAACTGCTATGTAGGCCAGGGGGCACTGCTGCCGTGCAGACCAAGGGTCTGATATTTTGGCCATCATGTGCAGGAGGGTTTGTGGTCAACAAATGCTGTGAAATGGTAACTCTCTGGAAGAAAACAAAAATGACGAACGGCCAGATAGAAACCAAGAAGCTCACGGTCAGATGTGTTGTACTTCCTTTTGGGGGGATGGAACTGCCGGCTGAAGAAGGTGAGGGGCTGCCAAACGCCTTCGATCAACTGTTCGTGCACAGCACCCACAGGGTAGTCTGAGGCATCAGTAGTAATGTAGTGGGTGTGTTGGGGAGTGGGGGCACCGGTAATGTTGTGTTGGAAAGAGCTTGTTCAGTGTCATCACATGACCAGTCAAGCACATGATTAGGGATATTGTCTTTAAGCTCACTATATAGGGGGAGCATAAGTTCAACAGCTCGTGGAATGAATCAGTGATAGAAATTCACCATTTCTAAAATCTCTTATAGTTTATTTAGTCATGCGGGGCAGTGGGGAATCGATAATAGTGGCTACTTTTGGTGGGAGGGGTTTTGCACCTTCTGCAGAGATTCAGTGGACGAGAAAGTTAATGATTGACAACCCGAACTGGCGTTTAGCAGGATTAATAAACAACCTGTGTTGGCTTAAGTACTTGAAAAGAGTGTGGAGATGAGATACGTGTTCGGATTTGGATGCACTGGTGACAAGTATGTCATCCAGGTAAACAAAAAGAAAATCTAAGTCTGCTAAAACAGAGTCCATCAACTGTCGGAAAGTCTGTGCTGCATTTTTCAGCTCAAATAGCATGCACAGAAACTCAAAGAGGCCAAATGGGGTTTTCACAACCGTTTTGGGAATGTCCTCTGAGCACACAGGCACCTGATGATAGCCCCTGTCCACTTAAAAAAAATTAACTTTCTGTCTGAGAGGGTAATAATCAGGGGTGGTGTCCTTGTGGGACTGGGTAATAATCAGGGGTGGTGAACTTGTGGGACTGAGTAATAATCGGGGTGGTGACATTGTGAGACAGTAATAATCAGGGGTGGTGACTATGAGACAGAATAATAATCAGGGGTGGTGACCTCGGGACAGTAATAATCAGGGGTGGTGACCTCGTGGGACTGGGTAATAATCAGCGGTTGTGACCTCGTGTGATGGTAATAATCAGCGGTGGTGACCTCGTGGGACTAGGTAATAATCAGGGGTGGTGACCTTGTGGGACTGTGTAATAATCAGGGCTGGTGATCTTGGGGGACTGAGTAATAATCAGGGGTGCTGACATTGTGAGACAGTAATAATCAGGGGTGGTGACCTTGTGGGACTGGGTAATAATCAGGGGTGGTGACATTGTGAGAGAGTAATAATCGGGGTGGTGACCTTGTGGGACGGTAATAATCAGGGGTGGTGATCTCGTGGGACTGAGTAATAATCAGGGGTGGTGACATTGTGAGACAGTAATAATCAGGGGTGGTGATCTCGTGGGACTGAGTAATAATCAGGGGTGGTGAACTCTTGGGACTGAGTAATAATCAGTGGTGGTGGCCTCGTGGGACTGAGTAATAATCAGAGGTTGTGGCTTAGTGGGTCTCGTTAATAATCAGGGGTGGTGACCTTGTGGGGCTGAGTAGTAATCAGGGGTGGTGACCTCCTGGGACTGGGTAATAATCAGGGGTGGTGTCCGCGTGGGACTGAGTAATAATCAGGGGTGGTGACCTCGTGGGACTGTGTAATAATCAGAGCTGGTGACCTTAGGGGACTGAGTAATAATCAGGGGTGGTGACCTCGTGGGACTGAATAATGATCAGGTGAGGTGACCTCGTGGGACTGGGTAATAATCAGGGGTGGTGACCTTGTGGGACTGAGTAATAATCAGGGGTGGTGACCTCGTGGGACTGAATAATAATCAGGGGTGGTGACCTCGTGGGACTGGGTAATAATCAGGGGTGGTGACCTCGTGGGACTGTAATAATCAGTGGTGGTGACCTCGTGGGATTGGGTAATAATCAGGGGTGGTGATCTCGTGGGACTGAGTAATAATCAGGGGTGGTGAACTCTTGGGACTGAGTAATAATGTGGTGGTGGCCTCGTGGGACTGAGTAATAATCAGGGGTTGTGGCTTCGTGGGTCTCGTTAATAATCAGGGGTAGTGACCTTGTTAATACATTGGTAATTGCCACGTGTGTGGCAACCACCATCGCTCTTTTGGACTGTATGGACAGCCGAAGTCCAGGGGCTATTCGACCAGCGTACACTGGCAAGTCTTTCCATGTTGTCACACTCAGCTGTCGTGGTTTCCAGCTTTTCGGGGTCCAGTATTCGTGAGCAGGCATGGACCAGCAGGCCAGTTGTGCGAACGTGGTGCACGATCGCTCATTTTGTATCTCGAATGGAGAATGGTCTTTGTGAGTTTTGGGAAC
Organism: Mobula hypostoma; assembly: GCF_963921235.1. Taxonomy (NCBI): domain Eukaryota; kingdom Metazoa; phylum Chordata; class Chondrichthyes; order Myliobatiformes; family Myliobatidae; genus Mobula; species Mobula hypostoma. Next base: position 147,823,017 of record NC_086098.1, read on the forward strand.
GTACCCAGCGGTCATGTAAACTCACATGCAGGGGTGCATGTGCTTGTTATAGTCGTTGTGGGAAATGTACTGTGAGAGCAGGGTAACGCCCCGAAGTCCCTGTTGACATCCACAAGCCAGGAGTTCTTAAGATAGGCTAAAAGTCTTTGGGCACACAGGAAATCTGCACCGAGCAGAAATCTAACCACTTCAGCCAGGACGAAATCCCATGTGTAACGCCGCCCACCAAAGGGGTCACCTGTCTTGTTCTGTCAATCTGTATCCCACGGCCACTGGTGGACTCTAGCAAGATTTCATCACTCTTTGCCTTCTGATCAATAGACAATGCTGGCAGCACACTGGAGCAGCCGAGCCACATGAGAGGCCTTGCCCTGATAGATTGTCCGTAATGAACAGTGGGCGACCCTGACAACTGGAACCCATGGTGTTCACAGACCTCTGATGTCCTGATGCGGTGGTACTGTCGAAGCTGCAAGGCAGCTGGCACTTCCTAGCCTTCGTTTCAAAGCAGGCGTGGTAAAGACACAGTTCCACAGCTGTGGGCGTGCGTGTGTTGGAGGCCTTGCTGACTAGGCTTATTGAAGCAGGGAAAGGATGAGGAATGATGCATCTCTGTCTGGCTGAGCGCAGTCAGCCATTTTAGTAAGCTCCCTATGGTCCTTCACGGGTGCATTGGCGAGGGCTATGTGTACTTGATCTGGTATTTGATGCATGAGGAGTTCCTTAAGAATAAAACAAGGATGGTGATTTCCCAGCAGAGACAGCATGTGGTCCATTGGCTCGGAAGGCCGAGCAACACTGAGGCTGGGTAAGGAGAGCAACTGTTTGGTACATTCAGACTCCGATAGTCCGCAAAAGGTGAGTTTTCAGTAATGGTGTTTATCGTGTTCGGACAGGCGTTCCAGTAGACTCACCACTCTCACAGTCGTGGAACAACTCAGCTATACTTCTACATAGTAATATTTGGTGTCGTCTGCGGAGATTCCTTGCAGCACGAATTGGGGTTCGGCTTGTTTAAATCAAGCGATGGTGTTTTGATTGCAAAACTCCAGCCCTTTAAAGTGACTGCATTCAATAACTCTGGAATCATCCTAGAGTATCTTGATCACCAGTGTAGGTTTACGTAAAATAAAATGGCAGAGGTGTTTTAAGTTTAGGAGAAACCGTAACAACTCCTTTATTGTCCTCCAAACACAGAATGTAAACCACAGTAAAAAAATTCACGTAATTATGTCATCACATCACACCAGGCTCTTAAAGTGAACCCCAGCTCAATGTTGGTAGTTGTGAATTATACATACTTTTGCCCAGGGACTGGGGCAGGGGGCAGGCATGGTTGACAGCCCACCCCAGCATTCCTAGTGGCTTGCGCTGTTTATTGTTCTTGTTTTAAAATGTTTTTGTGGGATTATGGTGGGGATGTTCATGTTCATTTATTGTTACATTTTAGCCTGGATCATAGGGTTATTCGCATGAGTGTTTGTGGGTCACACTAACCGTAACTGGAGTGTGTAATAATCACTTCCCCTGTCTGTATGTGACTTCCCTGGGTCTTAGCGCCCGGTCTGTTATTGTGCTTGTTTCATTCAAACCCGCTGTTGAGTAAAACAAGCTACTCTTCTGTGTTGTCGTGGACTGAATTGGTGTCAGGAGTGGGATTAGAAATTGACGGTGAGATCGAGGAGCTACTACGCCGGATGGAGTGCCTTGAAACCCAGGGAAAAAGTCGAGGGACTGAAAAGTATGCCTCCCCTACACCCTTGGCTCGCAAAGACGGGACGCCTACCCGGAGGGAGAACCTGGAAACTGATCACCATCGTGCCATTCCAGGGAACCCCGACGGGCAAGTCTACCCAGGCTCCTCAATCCGGGGGACATGGTGGAGCACATCACCCACCTCCCTCGTGGCCTACACTGGCGAACCGAAAATACTGCAGCCATGGGAGTATGGGCATCACGGCAGGCGCCACCAACGCTGCCAGGGCAAGAGGAAGGCTAACAGGCCTCAGCACTTCACGCTACAAGGTCCACCCTGAAGATCCCCAGATACGATGGTGCCAGCCACCTGGAGCCTTACCGGGTGCAGGTCAAACTTGCTGCATGGCACAATGGGTGGAGCCCCGAGGCCTGATCTCCCACTGGGGAGGGGGGGCATTTAGATGTGCTGGGGGGCAGCAACGCTCTACCTCAGCTCTGAAGCCGCCACTGTCCGGCGGGGCAGCTCCAGGAAGCGGTTCTGGCGGGGGCCAGTAATAAACAATCACCGGCCTCACGGTGGCTCCCGGCAGTGCAAAGCACCCCACAGCGGAACCAAGTGTAAGTGGCCGTGGCAGCCGGTGGAGAGGTAGACCCCCCGCCCCCCACCGTTGACCAGCAGCGGCGCAGCGAGCAGGTGAGCGATCCCGTGCTGGACCGGGCGAGGGGGCAGCTGAGCATGATGACGCCAGCCGGAGTGGGCAGAGGACTCCGCCCTGGATCCAGAGACCAAGTCAGTGGAGGTGCGCGCCAGTTCGCTGTTCCGGAGGTGGCCACTGTCCGACAGTGACGGACATCTCTTGCAGCTGGTGCCCCCCCCCCCCGGGGCTCTGCGCCACAGTGCTGCGGTCGGTACACGGGCTGGCGGAGACTGGCCACTTCAGGATCGCGAAGACATTGGGCAAACTGTGCAAATGCCTCTACTGGCCAGGGTACAGGCAGGATGTGCAGCTGTTCGTGCACTGTGGCAAAGCTTGCACGTCCCAGGAGGGGCCTGGCCTCCAGTCTAGGGTGCCAATGCAGCAGAACCTGCTGGGAGCCCCAGTATGGGTCCACTGCCTGCCTCACCTGGAAGTAATGACTATCCCCCAAGTTTGGAAGCCAGCGGAAAGGGGCCGGGAGAGGTGCTTGAAAGCATCTCCAATGTCATACATTGGGTGTGGTTGCCTGTGCAGCAGAAGGCAGTCGTGCTGCACTGGAACCACATCGGCCCTCAGCCACCATCGACACAGCAAGGCTGAGGGAAGGAGGTGGCACTCTGGGTGCCCTGCCTCTTGCCTCTCCAAACAGAGCCTTCCCTGGGAGGGGGAGCTACAGACAGCCCACAGTGCCACCTGCACCTTTGGACTCTGGGCTTGCCTAGGATGGTTGACCCCTCAGGTGGGGGGGTGGCAGTGTAGCATTTTGGGGGAGAGGGTCATGGTCAACAGCCCCACCCAGCATTCCTCGTGGCCAGCGCTATTTATTGCTCTTGTGCTAAAATGCTTCCGTGGGACTAAGGTGGGATGTACAAGTTCATGTATTGTTACATTTTGGCTTGGGCTATACAGTTATTCATATGTGTGTTTGTGGATCACCCTGAATGTAAACAGGATGTGTGAGCCCCGGTGCGTGACTGACTGAGCTCTCACCTTGGGCCTGGTCTGTTTTTGTGCTCGTCACAATAAAGCTGACAGTTGAGCTAAATGAGCACCTCTCATCTGTCATCATGGATCAAATGCTCGCTACAATACGTTTCCATCCATTACACTACCCAAGCACATTCACCCTCTCTAGGCCTCTCCATAATCTTGCCCTACTCTTACTGAAGTGGGCATTCAAATATTCAGGTTCAGATTCACTTATTCACCACGTGTACATTGAAAGTTATAGTCAAATGTGTCATGCCAACACAACCTAAGGATGTGCTGGGGGCAGCCTGCAAGTGTTGCTTCATATTCTTATTGCTGCCTCTTCTTCAGTTCCTCATTCTGGCCTCATATCTGTTCTCTTCGCCTGCCTACCACCACTCTTCCTCCCCTTCCTCCCATGGTCCATTCTCCTCTCCTATTAGACGTCTTCCTCTCCTGCCCTTTGCCTTTTCCAGCTATCACCTCCCAGCTTCTCACTTCATCCCGCCCCCCGCTTCCTTCACCTATCACCTTTCACCTGGTACTCCTTCCCTTCCTCCCCCACATTTTTATTCTGGCTTTTCCCTCCTTCCTTTCCAGTCCCGATGAAGGATCTCAACAGTCTTTTTTAATTTCCACAAATGCCGCCTGACCTGCTGAGATCCTCTGTTGGTCTGCATTTCTAGCATTTGTGACATCTCTTTGTGTTTGTGTTTTCTGCCTGTGTTTTTAAAGTTGTTTTACATAACAAGAGAATGAAGGAAATAGACTCTGGAGTTGCAATTCTAAACAAAGTGACCTTGCTGTGTTAAGTGGGGAAAATTACTAAAACCAGGCGAGTTCTTGTTTGCTAATTAGAACAGGCTGACAAAAGCTACCTAACCATGCACATCTCTTCATAATGGCCTCAGCTGTTTATTCAAACTGTTTTCATTCATTAGTGTTGGATTGGGGTGTGCAGCTGTTATTTTCCTGGTATTTTTCTCATAGTTTAATTTTCTATGCTTGTTTGTATTTTTATAAATACCTACTCAGTGCTGCTTTACCTCCTGTACCACTTAAAGTGGCCACCGTGTGTGTGTTCATGGTCTTCTGCAGCTGTAGCCCATCCATTTCAAGGTTTGACGTGCTCTGCTCTTCTGCACACCACTGTTGTAACGTGTGCTTATTTGTGTTACTGTTGCCTTCCAGTTAGCTTGAACCAGTCTGGCAATTCTCTTCTCACATTTTCGCCCACTGAGCTGCACTCACTGTTTCACTCACTGGGTGTTTTTTTTTTGTTTTTCAAACCACTCTCTAAACTCTAGAGCAGGGGCTCCCACGGTTAACAGTAGGGGACCATGGCATAAAAAAAGTTTTGGAGCCCCCGCCCTGGAGACTATTGTGTATGAAAATTCCAGGAGATCAGCAGTTTCTGAGATACTCAAACCACCCTGTCTGGCACCAGGTCAAGGTCACTTGGATCACATTTCTTCCCCATTCTGTTATTTGTTCTGAACAACAACAGAATCTCTTGACCATGTCTGCATGCTTTTATGCATTGAGTTACTGCCAGATGATTGGCTGACTAGGTACTTGCATTAGTGAGCAGGTGTACAGGTGGTACCAAATAAAGTGGCTGCTAACATGTAATTGTTCAGTGAATTTTCTTCTATTTATGGTACAGTTATTTCTGTATTTTTCTAGAAGTTTAGTTTTTCTGTAAGATGTGTCACAGCACTTGAAGCTGCCTATTTTATAGGTTAATTGTTATCACTGGAACTTTTATTATCTCGAGTGTGATTCTGAGGTGATGATGAATTTGACTGTTTAATTCTTAGATAAGACTGTTTAGTCGTTATTTTCTTTGCAGTATTTGATATAATTACTTATATTTAAGTAACTGCTTATTATGGTTCCTAGTTAGCTATAGTATGCACATAACAGTTTAATATGCCTCTAGTGGTTATACAAAGCATAATTCTAGAAACTTCTTTGTTCTGTATTAAGTGATGAAGTGTTTTCCCATTGGTATTGCAGTACTGAATACATACTTACTAATTGGTTAACTCTTATCTATAGATTTGAATGGAATTTTCCTTATCTCTATGGATATAAAATAGATAAATATGAAGCAGCAGCATCTCAATGTTCTTTGTTTTTCAGTGTCTCTTCCTTCTCCAAGTAGTACACCCATATTATTGTTTGTTTCAATTTTCCCTCTTCTATCAGCTCTTAACAAAGCAATCATGAAGCAACAAATTTTATGCCTCCTTCCTTTCTTCTCAAGGAACCTTGGATTTAAATACCAGAATCCATCACTGACCACAACTACCTTTTCCTTTTTCTTTTCTTTGCTGTCTCAGCTCCTCTTTCTTGTTTGTCTTCCGTGCTTGTAACAGGTAATAAAATGACTTAAATTAATAAAACGATCCTTAGCAGTAAGTTTTATGCCTCATTCTTGACCTTTGCAGAACGTTTGGATCACAAACTTATCAGGATTCAACAACAGGAATGAAATATGATTCAAGATTCAAGATTGTTTAACGTCATCTCCAGTACACAAGTGTAAAGAGAACAGAATAATTGCAACTTCAGCAGCATCTCTTTAAAAGAAAGTTTACTTTCCAGGTATAAGTTGATTACTGATTGTCCCTATGGCCCATGAAATTTGTTTTGGTCATCTATAAGAACATAACTAAGCTGGTCTTGGTCTTCTTTTCTTCCTTCTGCCTTCTTTTCTACTCCTCATAAATCCTATCGTCCAATAATCACCCTCAACCTTGACTCAGTGATTCAGCCTCTACAGTTTGAAAAATTAGTTTTATTTGTCACAATTACAGTACATTGAAACACACTGTGAAATGCATTGTTTGCATCAATGACCAACACAGCCTGAAACAAAGCAGGCCCATGACTTACTAACTCCAATCCATAGGCCCTTAGAATGAGAGAGAAAACTGGAACACCCACAGGAGACCTACATGGTCTCAGGGATAACGTACAAAGTGCTTACAGACAGTGGCAGGAATTGAACCCTGACTGGTGATCGCTGGATGCTGTAAAGTGATTGCGCTGACCACTATGAGACTGTGTTGCCCTTCAAAAGGTAGAGAAAAACAAAGGTTCGCAAACTTCTGAAGGACAATATTTCATCTAATCTCTGTCTTTATTAGGTAATCACCCTGAACACCGGCGTGTCTCAAGGCTGTGTGCTGAGCCCTCTTCTGTACTCCCTTTTCACCTATGACTGTGCTCCTGTAAATGGTTCTAACTCCATAACCAAGTTCGCAGATGACAACACAGTGGTTGGCCTGATTACAGGGGATGATGTAACGGCCTACAGGGATGAGGTCCAGCACCTGGCCACGTGATGTGCCGACAAGAACCTGGCCCTTAATACCCAGAAGACCAAGGAGATCATTGTGGACTTCAGGCATGCTAGGAACCACACTCACGTCCCCATCTACATCAACGGAGCTGTAGTGGAGCGTGTATCAAGCTTCAAATTCCTTGGTGTCCACATTTCCGAGGATCTCACCTGGTCCGTGAACTCCTCCATCCTGATCAAAAAGGTGCAACAGTGCCTTTATTTCCTGCGGAACATGAAGAAAGCTCACATCTGTCCCAGGATACTGACGGACTTTTACCGCTGTACCATTGAGAGCATACTCACCAACTGCATCTCAGTGTGGTATGGCAATTGTCCCGTATCGGACCGCAAAGCACTCCAGCGTGTGGTGAAAACTGCCCAGCGGATTATCGGCACCCAATTGCCCACCATTGGGAACATCTACCATAAACGCTGCCTGGGCAGAGAGAAAAGCATTATCAAGGATGCATCTCACCCTAACCATGGACTTTTCACTCTCCTCCCATCCGGTAGGCGCTACAGGAGCCTCCGCTCCCACACCAGCAGGCACAGGAAGAGCTTCTTCCCTGAGGTGGTGACCCTGCTGAATCTCACATCACAGCGCTAAGCAGTACTGCATCCATATTGTACTGTCTCAGTACTTTTATATTCGTGTGCTGTAGTACTTACTTTTTATTCACAGTTATTTTGTAAATAACACTATTCTTTGCATTTCTGGTCAGATGCTAACTACATTTCATTGGCTTTGTATCTGTACTCGGCACAATGACAATAAAGTTGAATGTAATGTAATCTAATCTAATCCTTTGTTGCAAAACAGTCTACTGTCAGTACCTTTTAATGAGAATCTTTTAGTGATTTATAAAGCAAAAAACAAGCACAAAGATTGTTTGAAGTTGCTGCCATTTGCTTATTTTCCATTAATTCCCATGTCAGCCTTCATGCAGAGCAACTGCAAAATGTGGAAATGATAATACGCCAAACTCAAACCAATCCCGAAATAGATTTTGGTTATTTTTCTGCTTCATAATTTTCAGGAATGCCATCTGCATTCCTTGATATTTTTTTCTCAAAATTTATTTTCTTGTGCTTCATTAATTAATCCTTTGCTGGTTTCTGGATTTTTCCCAGCCACCTGTCATACTTGTAACCTTCACAACATAAGCTGCTTCGCCCTTCAGCTTGATCCACCTATTGACTTCTTAGTCAATCCGAACCAGCATGGAAATATTGGCTCACTGCAACCCTGAATCACTTCTACAACTTTGTTGGTTGGGGTCAGCTATGGGTGTTGTGTCACAGCTGTCTACGTTGTATATGCAAGTCAGGGCAGGACGATATGGAGAGCAAGCTATTGCCCATACAGCAAGCCCCCCCTCTCCACGCAGCTGATGAATCCAAAGGAACAGCATAGACCGATACAGCTTGGCACCAGCAGGAGTTTCCAGTCAGTGTCGAACTCAATTTGAAGATTCCAGCTCTGGATTTTTCTTCAGGGTTCACTCCCGAAGCCTCCCCCAATCTACAACCTACCGACTCATTCTCAACGACTCTTTACGACTCGTGCTCTCAGTACTACTTGTTTATTTGCACAGTTTGTCTTCTGTTGCACATTGGCTGTTTGTCAGTCCTGGTTTATGTACAGTGTTTTTGCAAGTTATATTGTATTTCTTTATTTTCCTGTATATGCCTGCAAGAAAATGAATCGCAGAGAGGTATAGGGTAACATATACCTACATCAATAATAAATTTACTTTGAAACTGAAGGGATATGGACCTTGTGTAGGCAGAAGAGATTAGTTTAGTTGGTCATTGGAGCATTAATTTAATTGGTGCGGTACAATATTATGGGCTGAAGGGCCTTTTCCTGTGTTGTACTGGTCGATGCTCTATGATCTAACTATCAGTACTTTAGCTGGCCACTGGTTGATCATTCTTATCCTGCAGTACTTATATTTTAAAGGTATGCCCATTCTTGACAATTATGAGAAGTTTCCCCAGGTATGTGATACAGCTGAGCTACAACCTTACATTTCATTCTGTTTACCCAGTATGTCTTACTAAACCCTGGCATTGTAATCAACTTTATTTAAGTTTATGATGCTAGTTTCATTCATAAACATCTCCGTCTGAGCTGTGTGAAATTCTGTCACATTACGATCTCTCTTCACTTGAATACTTAGTTCTGAGATTATTAGTAATCCTTATTATATATGCAACACACACAAAATGCTGGAGGAACTCAACAGGCCAGGCAGCATCTATGGAAAAAAGCACAGTTGACGCTTTGGGCCAAAGCCCTTTGGCAGGACTGGAGAGAAAAAGCTGAGGAGTAGATTTGAAATGTAGAGGGAGGGGAGAGAGAAACACCAGGTGACAGGCGAAACTTGGAGTGGGAGTGATGAAGTAAGGAGTTAGGAAGTTGACTGGTGAAAGAAGCAGAAGGCCATGGAAGAAAGAAAACAGGGGTGGGGGAGGAGCACCAGAGGGAGGCAATGGGTGGGCAAGGGGATAACATGAAAGAGGGACAAGGGGATGGGAAATGGTGAAGGTCCATGTCTGATTCCACTGCACATTGTTCTAACGGTTCTGGATGCTCTGCAATAAAATCAAGAGATTCTGCAGAAGCTTTAACATGTTTCTTGCACAGAATCAGGCCCTTCAGCCCATCTAATCTGTGCCACAATTACCTATCTCCCGTGTGCCTTCCAGCTCCATTTCTAGGCTTCCTACTTTGCTCTCCTGCCAAGATCTCAGGTATCAACAATTCATCCATTGCTTCTCTCAATGGTTCTCGCTCCGTATCACATCCAGAATGATCTTGACTTGAAACGTTGACTGTCCATTTCCCTCCACAGATGCTGACTGACTGATGAATTCTTTCAATGTTTTATTTTCTTCCACCTTGGTGGTCGACATAGGTGAGCCCCACACCATCTGGGCAGGCAAAGAGAAAACATGAGAGAGGGATAAAGGGGATGGGAAATGACAAGGTCCACCACGGAAGCGGTTAGTGCGACGCTATTACAGCTCAGAGTGTCGGAGATCAGAGCTAAAGTCTGACGCCACCTGTAAGGAGTTTGTATACTCTGTCCACTGAGTGACTGGGTTTCCTTCGGATGCTCCAGGTTCCTCCGTTGAGTTAATTTCTGGCACCATCTGTAAGAAATTTGCACATCCTTCCTGTAGGTGTGTGGGTTTCCTTTAAATACTCCAGATTCCTCCAACAGTCCAAAGATGTACCATTTAATAGGTTAATTGGTCATTGTAAATTGTCATGTGAGTACGCTAGTGTCCACCTTTTTATTTTGGCATCTCAACCCTTCCTTTCCAGTCCTGATAAAGGGACTCAGCATGAAGCATCAATTGTTTAATCATTTACATAAATAGCTGCCTGACCTGCTGAGTGCCTCCAGCATTTTGTCTGTGTTGTTAAACAGGTGCGTTGTTGGTCTGGGAGGGTCTGTTCCACACAGAACCTCTACATAAATAGGCAAATAAACTGAAATATGCTTCATCTTATACCTTCACCGCTTTGAAACTGAAGAAGTTTAAACTGACAGTATGAAAGTGAACAAACATGATTCCCCAAAAAATTGAAGCCATCTAATTTGCGGGTATTGGCCTTTATGTCTCTTATGGCCAGGAGGGTGATCTTGCTCAAGTGGAAGGAGTCCGCCCTGCCCACTCATGTTCAATGGCTATCTGATGTTCTGTTGTGCCTTGATCTAGAGAAGATTTGTAGTTCAATTTCTGATTCTAAACATGATTTTTCAATATTATGGGGACCCTTTCTGAATTACTTTCACAATCTTTGAACTGTTATTAAAGATTGGATCTGTGCCATTATTATTATTATATCATATGGTAAGGTATTTTTCTTTTGTCTTCTTTTTTACCAACCAGCTCATTTTGGTGGTGGGGGTAGATCTTTTTCAATAAAATACAATTATTTTATTCTATTTCATTTCATAATTCAATCTTTTTTTTATACATGATTGTTTTGGAATATGGGATACTGTGATCATATTATTGTGATTTAAATGTCATGTAATTCATATTATTTACTTGTATCCTTATGAATTTTGTATTTGTATTCATGTGATTTATATAATATCAATAAAAATATTGAAAGGAAAAATGTTCAAAAAACAAGGTGTTGGAGGAACTCAGCATCAGTGGAGGGAAAGGAGGAGTCAATGCTTTCGGCCAAGACTATTCTTCTGGCTGGGATACAGAAAGAGGATCATCTGGAGCACAATGGATAAGGTGTAGAAACCTGAGACCTTGGCCGGGGACAAAGTGGGAGGCCCAGAATTGGAGCCAAGAGGCTCATGGCCACGGTGGCAGTGGAGACAAGCACGAAGGAAGCACACATGGTAGCGACGGTGATTCTGGGTGAGAGTACGGCCTCCAGGCGAGAGAGCCGCAGAGATCACAGATGGTGAGAGTGTGTCTCACAGCTCTCCTGATGGACAACTCACGTCTGCTGTGGGAACCAAAACCCAGACCAAGGTTCAGGATTGTTTACTGTCATTTCCAATACACCATTGTAAAGGAGAACTAAATATTTGTTATCCCAGATCCAATGCAACACAGAAACATGGAAAGATAAAGAACATAATAATAATAAAAAGCACAATAAATATAAATTCATAAGAGAGCTTATATACATAGATTGACTGTATGTCCATTAAGTTACGCTAGGCACAGGAGTGTCTGTACAGAAGGTGACTCTGACAGGAAATGATAAAGCGGTAGTGTTTGGAGTGCGGTGGGATTTGTTAGTGGGTGGAGGTGTTGATCAGTCTTACTGTTTGGGGAAAGTAACTGTCTTTGAGTCTGGTGGTCCTGATACAGATATTACGTAGCCTCCTCCCTGATGGGAGTGGGACAAACAGTCCATGAAGAGGGTAGGTGGGGTCCTTCATGACGTTACTGGCCCTTTTCTTAAACTTTTCTGTATATATGTACGTGACAGTAGGTAGGCTGGTGCCAGTGATGTGTTGGGCTGTTTTAACTACCCGTTATAGAACCTTCCTCTCTGCCACAGTGCAGTTTCCGACCCAAGGAGCGATGCAGCATGTTAGGGTGGCAATCTGTCAAATGAACTGAGTATAGATGTGATAATCCAGCACTCTTCAGCCTCCTCAGAAAGTAGAGGCATCGGTGAGCTTTCCTGACTGTGTAGGATGTGTTCTGGGTCCATGAGAGTTTGTGCGAGATGTGCACTCCCAGGAGTTTGAAACTGCTCGCAGTTTCCACTATTGTGCTGCTTGTGTAAAGGGAGGTGCGAGTTCTCCCGAAGTCAATCACTTTGTCTTGTTGTCATTGAGGAAGAGGTTCTCTTGTATTGTTGACATTGAGGATGGAGTCTCCTCTCCCTCCTGCATTAACGTCTGATCTGACAAAGAGAACAAGGACAAATGTAATTCAGATGCTGATAGGTAAAGACAAGCCAGTCAGGAAACCCAGTAACAATGGACAAATTATTGATTGTTAATTTTCACGACGAAAAGTCAAACAAAATCTGAATGAGTTTCTTATACTTGACTGTAAGATGAACATTATGCCTATAACCTCAAAGGTAACAATTTACCAATTAAAGTCTGAAAATTGAGGTAAATGTTTGTTTCATTATCCATTTGGGATAAATTAGTTAAAGGACCAAGGGAGGCTTTCATATCTTTGCCAAAACAATAATCTCTAGCAGGAGACAATGATGTTTGTTGTGTTGCTTGTTTCTGCCACTGAAATCATACTGGAGCCTGCTGATGTGAATTAGCAGAATAACTGAAACTATTCAGCTTTAGACATTAAATGAACTTAATATAAAAAACATTTGCAGATGGCACCTAATGGAAAACAAGCGGACACTGGAATTGTTACAAGGGTTATTCTCTGTTAAGGGGTTAATGTTGAAAATCTGACAAAATATCCCCTCACAAAGATGAATAGGGTTGTGTATTCTTGTCATTTTAGTAACATTATCTTGGGTTTGATCTATCTCAAAAACTTATGTGCAAGATATTGAACTTGTAAATTACAACTGGACAATTAATGTAAAGTGGTTTTAAGGTTACCCTGAAACTCAAAATCTCTTTCCACAGATCAATATTTCCAGTCTCCAAATTTCATGGCAAGTTGAGGACTTTCAGTGTGATGTTTCTATGGTTTCTATTTTGGTGTCAGGTGTGCAGGAGGAGAAAACTGGAGGAATGAAACAGAAGGAATGGCTTGTCATATGAAGAGCGTTGATGGCTCTGGGCCTGTATTCACTAGAATTCGGAAGATTGAGGGGTGACCTCATTGAAACCAATCAGATGGTGAAAGGCCTTGATAGAGTCAATGTGGAGAGGATGTTTCCTGTGCTGGAAGTCTAAAACAAGAGGACAGAGCCTCAGAATAGAGGGGAGTCCTTTTAGAACAGAGATGAGGAGAAATTTCTCTAGCTAGAGAGTGGTGAATCTGTGGAATTCTTTGCCACAGGCAGCTGTGGAGGACAAGTCTTTATGTATATTCAGGGCAGAGGTTGATAGATTCTTGATTGGTCAGGGGCATGAAGGGATACAAGGAGAAGGCAGGAGAGTGAGGCTGAGAGGAAAATTGTATTAGCCATGATGAAATGGCAGAGCAGACTTGATGGGCCAAATTTTGCTCCTATATTTTATATATAGAATCCTATCTGCAAGCTGAAAATAAATGCAGAAGACATAAAACAAGTACAGAACTTTTGCTACTTAGGAAGCTGGGTGACATCAGATGGCAGGTGCGACATGGATATTAAAAGAAGAATAGGGATGGCAAAAGACACCTTTACAAGAATGAAGAGTATACTGACCAACACTAAACTAGGCATGACAACCCACATCAGAGTACTGAAATGTTACGTTTATCCAGTTATGTTATATGGATCAGAATGTTGGGCAATATCTAGTAACATGAGGAAATGAATTGAAGCAGGAGAGATGTGGTTTTTGAGGGGGATGCAAAGAATATCATGGATGAAATGAATATCTAATGAGGATGTCATGAACAGAGCAAACATAAAAAGAGAAGTAATGTATGAGATCATGAAAAGGCAACGTAACTTCATTGGACATGTGATTAGGAAAGAGGAGTTAGAATGCACGGTATTTATGGGAAAGATTGAAGGGAAGAAAGCAAAAGGAAAGCAAAGACAAATGATGATGGAGACAGCAGCCAGAGAACTGGAAATGAATACCAATGAATTGATCCACTTGACCCAAAACAGGAGTGTGTGGGCCATGGCAGTCAAAGCTCAAACTGGGCATGGCACCTGATGATGATGATGATATTTTATGGTCTAATGGAAAATGTCATTAAAATCCAAAGACAACAGGGCACTATGGTAGCTGTTACAGCTCAGGGTGTCAGAGTGCAGAGCTCTTTAAGCAGGTCTGTATGTTCCTTCCCGTGTGTGCGTAGGTTTCCTCTGGGTGCCCTGGTTTCCTCCCTCAGACCAAAGACGCAGTGGTTAGTAGAGTAATTTGTCATTGTGAATTGTCCTGTGATTTGGCCAGGGTTAGGTTGATGGATTGCTGGGTGGTACGGCCTGTTCCGTGATGTATCTCTGAATGAAAAAAATCATAACTAAGTCTGTTATCGAGGGACATACCATATGCTTTCCCGAGATTCTATTTTTTTGCAGGCTTTTACATGAAAATAAAGAAATACAATATAATTTATGAAAACTATAAACAAATAAAGACTGACAAGCAACCATTGTGCAAAAGAAGACAACTTGTGCTGATTAAAATACAAATGTAAATAAGTAAATGCTCCTGAGATCAAGGAGGATTCGGGGCCTATCATGACAAATGGGACTAGCACAGAAAGGCGTTTTGGTTGCTCTGAATGAGGTGGACAGAAAGGGTCTGTTTCTGTTCTTTACCTTTCAATGATTCTGAAAGCCAATTTGAAAGTCCATAATCACTTGGGAATAATAATTTATATTCTCATAAAATACCACATTTATTGTTTGCCAGTTTTGCTCCTCCACCTCTATGTGAATAGGATTTGGAAATTCCTTTCAGAGACCGGACAACCATCCTATAAACATCCACTGGGATAAGTCTTTTTATTTATTTAACTTCACCTAAAACAAGCAACAAAGAGATCCCCTGAACAGTAGGTATGACTGGGTGATTGTCAGGAGGGACAAGGGTGATAGGCAGCTCGTGCAGAGTACCCCGTGGCTGGTGGCTGTTCCCCTCAACAACAAGTCTACCACTTTGGATACTGTTGGCAGGAGGAATGACTTATCAGAGGAAAGCTACAGAGGTCAGGTCTCTGACACTAAGTCTGGCTCTGTGGCTCAGGAAGGAATTGGGGAGAAGAGACGAGTTGTAGTGATAGGGGATTTGTTAGTCAGGGGAACAGCACGGACGTTCTGTGGACAAGAGTGAGATTCCCGGAAGGTTTGCTGCCTCCCACTTGCCAGGGTCAGTGATGTCTTGGATTGAGCCCACATCATTCCAAAGTGGGAGGGTGAGCAACCAGAGGATGTGACCCACCTCAGTCCCAATGGCATGGGTAGCAGGGATGACAAGGTCATGCAATCTCAGGATTGCTACCCATGCCACGTGCTAGTGAGGCCAGATCATACAACTTAGCATGTGGCTAAGGAGTTGGTGTAGGAGGGAGGGCTCCGATTTTTGGAATATTTGGCTCTCTTCCTGGGATGGTGGGATCTGTACAGATGCATCTGATCTGGATGGGGAGATAATATCCTAGCGGGAAAGCTTGCTGGTGCTGCACAGGGCATGGGGGTGCGGGGGGGGGGGTGGGGGGTTGCGGGAGGTGAGGTGGGATTTAAATCGGAGCTCCAGGGCGATGGAAACCGGAGTGCCAGAATAGATAGTGGAGTGATTGTGGAGAAAGATATTGTTAGGCTGAGGTTGAGTGTGGTGGGACTAATGTTCTGAGCTGTGTATATTTCAATGCAAAGGAGCATTGTAGGAAAGGCGGGCCAGCTTAGGGTATGGATCAGAATGTGGAATTCTGACATTGTAGCCATTAGTGAGACTTGAGGAGCAAATCTGTAGAGAGATTGCAGATTGTTGCAAGAAGCATTAAGTTTGTGATTGTAGGTGATTTTAACTTTCCACATATTGACTCGGACTGCCAGACTGTAGAAGGGCTGGATGGGAAAGAGTTTGTGAAATGTGTTCAGAAAAGTTTGCTTAATCAGTACACAGAAGTCCCAACCAGAGAGATTGACTGTGATACTAGATCTCCTACTGGGGAGTGAGATGGGGCAGGTGACAGAAGTTTGTGTAGGGGAGCATTTACCATCCATTAGTTTCAAAGTAATTATGGAAAAGGATAGTTCTGGTCCTCGGGTTGAGATTCCAAATTGGAGAAAGGTTAATTTTGATGGTATCAGAAAGGAACTGGCAATGTGGACTGGGACAGGTTGTTTTCTGGCAAAGATGCACTTGGTAAGTGGAAGGTCTTCAAAAGAGACGTTTTTGAGAATACAGAGTTTATATGTTCCTGTCAGAATAAAAGGGAAGGATATCAGGTTTAGGTCATGGTTTTCAAGCGATATTTAAACCCCGGTTAAGAAAAGGAAGGAGGTGCATAGCAGCTACAGGCAGGTAGAACAAATGAGGAACCTGAGGGGTTTAAGAAATGCAAGAGAACACTTAAAAAGAAAATTATGAGAGCTAAAAGAAGGCATGAGGCTGCTCCTGCAGACAAGTTGAAGTAGAATCCTGAGGGATACATGCGTGGAGCCAAAAGAGAGGGGGGGGATACCTTAAATGGATTTTCTGCATCTACATTCACTCGTGAGATAGACAGTCTATAGAAGTGAAGAAATACAGCAGTGAGGTCATGTTCCCTGTACAGATTATAGAGGGGGAGGTGTTTGCAGTCTTGAGGCAAATTAGAGAGGATAAATCCCCAGGGTCTGACAAGGTGTTTCCTTGTACCCTGTGGGAGGCTAGTGTAGAAATTGCAGGGGCACTAGCAGAGATATTTAAAACATTATTAGCGTCAGGAGAGGTACCAGAGGATCGGAGAATTGCCAATGCTGTTTTGTTATTTAAGTAAGGCTTTAAGAATAAGCCAGGAAATTCTAGGCCATTGAGCCTGACATCAGTAGTTGGAAAGTTATTGGAAGGTATTCTAAGGGATGGGATATATAATACTTGGATAGACGGTGAATGATTAGGGATAGTCAACATGGCTTTGTGCATGGTATGTTGTGTCTAACCAATCTCACACAGTTTTCCAAGGAAGTTACCGGGAAAGTTGATGAAGCCAAGGCAGTGGATTTTGACTACATGGTCTTTAGCAAGGCCTTTTACAAGATCCCACATGGGAGGTTGGTCAAGAAGGTTCAGTTGCTTGGCATTCAAGATGAGGTAGTAAAATGGATTAGACATCGGCTTTGTGAGAGAAGCCGAGAGTGGTAGTGGATGATAGTCTCTGAGTGTAGGCCTGTAACTAGTAGTTGTTTCACAGGGATTGGTACTTGGTCCATTGTTGTTTGTCATCTATACCAATGATCTGGGTGACAATGTGATAAACCAGATGAGCATATTTATGGATGACACCAAGATTGTGAGCATAGTGGACAGCGAAGAGGTCTATCTATGCTTGCAGCAGGGATCTGTACCAGCTGGCTGAAATATGGCAGATGGAATTTAATGTAGACAAGTGTGAGGTGTTGCACTTTGGGGGGACCAGCCAGGTTAGGTCTTACACAGCGAGCAATAGGGCACTGAGGAATGTGGTGGAACAAAGGGATCTGGGAATACAGGCCCATAATTTATTGAAAGTGGTGTCACAGGTTGAGAGGGTCATAAAGAAAGCATTTGGCACATTGACCTTCATAAATCAAAGTATTGAGTACAGAAGATGGGATCTTATGTTGAAATTGTGTATTTGTTGGTGAGGCCTAATTTGGAGTATTGTGTGCAGTTTTGGTCACCTACCTATAACAAAGATGTAAAAAGACTGAAAGAGTGTAGAGAAAATTTACAAGGATGTTACAAGACTTGAGAACCTGAGTCACAGGGAAAGGTTGAACAGGTTAGAACTTTATTCCCTAGAATGTAGAAACATTAGCGGAAATTTGGTAGCGGTATAAAAAATGAGGGATATGGATAGGGTAAATGCAAGCAAGCTTTTTCCACTGAGGTTTGGTGAAAATAGAGCTAGAGATCATGGGTTAAGGGTGAAAAGTGAAATCTTTAAGGGGAACATGGGGGGCAACTTCTTCACTCAGAGGGTCGTGAGAGTGTGGAACAAGCTGCCTGCACAAGTGGTGGGTGTGGGTTTGATTTTAAAGTTAAAGGGAAATTTGGATATGTACTGGATGGGAGGGGTATGGAGGGCGATGGTCCAGGTGAAGGTGGATGGGACTAGGCAGATTAATAGTACAGCATGGACCAGAAGGGCCAAAAGGTCTGTTTCTGTGCTATAGTGTTCTGCGGCTCTATGAACGGAAATGGCTCATGATTATTTCTGTTTTTGGTGGAAATATTCTGTTGGACAAGGTTAATGGGTGATAATGTTGTGTGCAATGCTCACTGATTGGTTCATAGAACCTGTGTGTTTGATCATAGAACATAGAACAAAGAACAAAGAACATAGAACATAGAACAGCCCAGTACAGGCCCTTCAGCCCATAATGTTGCATCAAGCTCTTAACCTAAGATCAACCTAAAGCTTTTAAAGTAAAATTTATTATCGGAGTACGTACATGTCACCACATACAACCCTGAGATTCTTTTTCCTGTGGGCATACTTAGTAAATCTGTAGAACAGTAACTATAGGCAGGATCAATTAACAGCAAACTGTGCAAATGCAAAATATAAAGAAATGGCAATAAATAATGAGAGCATGAAATAACAAGAAAAAGAGTCCTTAATGTGAGACCTCCGGTTGTGAGAACACCAGAAATAGAATGAGTGTAGTTGTCCCCTTTTGTTCAAGAGCCTAATGGTTGAGGGGTAGTAATTGTTCTTGAACCGGGTGGTGGGAGTCCTGAGGCTCTTGTACCTTCTACCTGGTGACAGCAGTGAGGAAAGAGAATGGCCTGGGTGGTGAGGATCTTTGATGATGGATGCTGCTTTTCTACAGCAATGTTTCATGTAGATGTGCTCAATGGTTGGGAGGGCTCTCCCCATGACATACTGGGCTGACTCCACTACCTTTTGTAGGATTTTCCACTCAAAGACATTGTTGTTCCCATACCAGGCCGTAATGCAGCCAGTCAGCACACTTTCCACTACACATCTATAGAAGTTTGCCAAGGTTTTTGATGACATATGAATCTCTGCAAATTCCTGAAGAAGTAGAATGTAACCCTTCCCTCCCACATAAACCCCCATTTTTCTATGCCCATAATTTTTAAATGCCCATAATGTATCTGCCTCTACCACCACCCCTGGCAGGATGTTCCATGTACCAACCATTCTCCGTGTAAAGAACTGACCTCTGACAAATCTTTATACTTTCCTCCAGTCACTTTAAAAGTATATCTTCCTTTATTTGACATTTCTGCCCTGGGAGAAGGTCTCTGGCTGTCCAGTTCATCCCTGTCTCCTACTTTGTACACCTCTATCAAGTCTCCTCTTATCCTCCTCCATCCAAAGAGAAACGCCCTAGCTAACTCAACCTATCTCCATAAGGCATGCTCATAAATAGATGTGTGTGCTAAGTAGCAGTGCTAGGCATAGTGATTCAACATGATTGGGGTACTATTCTTGCACCAGCAAGTACAAGCTTGGAGGCTTTCAGTCTTGCCAGTTTCGACCGTTGAATCTTAAAGGGTCATCATGTTTCCTTATATTGTTTAATTGCATTAAGTGCTTGCTATTTTCAGAATAAGTGCCAGAGTTCCCCTATAAAGAAGTAAAGGAAATCAAGGATATTGAGGCTTACAAGTCTCCCTGCCCCCCATTCTAACAACTTTTGAACAGGAGCACTATTGAGAGTGTCCAGTCTGGATGGATTATTGTGCGGTGTGGAAGCTGCAAGGCATCAAATCACAAGACCCTACAGAGGATAGTTAAATCTTCTGTGAGAATCACCGGGATCTACATACCACCACCACCCCCTCACCCATTTTGACATTTACCAGGAGTGTTGTAGATGAAAGGCCCGAAGTATTGTTACGGATCCCTGTCACCCATCTCACAACCTCTTTGACCTGTTACCCTCAGGACGGAGGTAGAGGAGCATCAGGACGAGCACTGGCAGACTGGCTAACAGCTTCTCTTCCCTCAGGCCGTTGGACTAATGAATACGCTGCCACCACTGAGGTCTCACCACTGGGGCAGTGAGCAGTTTACAGTTTACTGTTTACCTGCACTGCACATTGCATACATTTTTGAACTATAGTTTACTAACTTATTTGTGGTAATGATTGTTCTCCGTGCTGTGTGTGATATATGTTGAGTGGGGGCACTGTGGTCTGGAGGAATAGTGTTTTGTTTGGTTCTATATACGTCGTCGTCGTGGCTATCCCTCAAGGTCAAGGATGATGGTCTTCATTCTGAAGTGGCCCACAGAGCGAAGACACCTGTGCGTGTATTTGTTTAATGTGTACTTGATGTTGCACTCCAAGAGGCACACGATACTTCACAAATCAACCAACTGATTCCAATGGCATGGAAACCACGATGATTGGAGCTGATGGATTTGTTGCAACCTTCATCCGCCTTCACAGCTGTTGAGTTCGAAGTAACTTCATCCGCCTGTTCCACCATTGAGGTCTTGGTTGGATCGTTCCTTGTCAGGGACCTCACCCTCGATCTTACCACCATGGGTGACCCTACCAGGAGCATAGCTCCAGACGGCATTGCTCTCGGGATCTCAGGACCACACAAGCCTCTCCACCATGACAGGGTGAGAATCCACGGAGAAGGGTTCTACATACATACAGTCAGAGGACAATAAACTTGAACATGAAGGTAAACAAAGCTCCCAACACCCGCTTTGCTACAGCTTGTTCCTTTGGGATCCTCGTGAGGAACCTTGATCTGTGTTCCTTGTCGGGTACTCTCCATGGCCCCATTTGTTAGGTTTACAGTTTTGCTGGTCTCTGCTGTGGCTCCAGTGGGGTACACAGAAAGTTTGTCAAGATTTTTGGCTGTAGGAAGCAAACAATATATGAAAAGCCTTTGATTTGATACAAGTGTAGAACGCTATGTGGATGGCATCTGCAGCTGACTCACATATGTGCTATTCTTCAGCCTGTTCTACTTAATGTGCTCAACTCAATTACTAAGATGGTCCAACATGCATACAGTCAGGAACAAAAAATAAGGTCTGACAATCAATTGAAATTCAGAAACATCTCTTAGCAAGAATGTCAAGGGATTTGTTCTTTGAGTTCCATACAGACACAAATAGAAATAATAAATAAGATGTTTTTTTCAGCCAAGTAGGAGTCGTTCATTTTGAAACTTTGATTTTTAGCTCCTCACATCTTTTGGATTTGCAAGGAGCCACTCTAACAAAGACAGCTCACTTTATGTCCTAACTCAAGAGTTATGAGATTATTGCTAAAGGCACACAGATGTTGCCCATCAAAGAATATTACAAATGTTATTTTCTCTGAATCCATGTCTAAATTATTA
This sequence comes from Mobula hypostoma, assembly GCF_963921235.1. Lineage (NCBI taxonomy): Eukaryota > Metazoa > Chordata > Chondrichthyes > Myliobatiformes > Myliobatidae > Mobula > Mobula hypostoma. Next base: position 147,844,356 of record NC_086098.1, read on the forward strand.
TTATTTTATCTGGAGATATGGTGCAGAACAGGCCATTCTGGCCCACTGAGCTGTACTGCCCAGAAACCCACCGATTTAACAGGAGCCTAAGCACGGGACAATTTACAATGACCAATTAACCTTCTAACCAGTATGTCTTTGGACTGTGGGAGGAAACCGGAGCACCTGGAGGAAACCCACACAGGTCAAGGAGAAAATGTATAAACTCCTTACAGACGGCGCCAGAATTGAACTCTAAACTCTGGAACGCCCTGAGCTGTAAAAACATCGCACTAACTGCTGTGCCCTAACTTATTTATGTAAGTTTTTATTTTTAAGGTACTAGGAAATAGATGAGGACCTTTCCTTGTTAAGAATAACCTAGAATTAGCATTAGGATTAAAGTGAGTATTCAACAGTCTTTCAAATCCTACCCGATCCTCCTCCACAGATGTGTCAAGTTAGCCATTCCATCCTCATGAGAAACATTTGTCCATGATCCTAATGACATTGTTCTCAAACAATAAGGCACATTATGTAGTACTTTAAAACATGTGGCAATAGAGAGTGAAGTCTTTGGAATCAGGTTCATTATCACTGACATATGTGATGAAATGTGTTGTTTTGTGGAAGCAGGTTAGTGCCTGACATAAAAATTGCTATAAATGACCAAAAACCTGCATAAGACAAGTAACGGAGCAGTGTTTGTGGATTCATGGGCCATTCAGAAATCTGGTGCCCTCAAAATCTGAAAGGAAAAGTAAAGATGAGAAATACTCAGAAGGTCAATATTTCACATTTTTTATATGATTGCTTGTTTTATTATAACAGTGTCACCACCATTATACTGTCTCACATAAACATGCACCTCGCACTGAATGTCAACCAGTCAATCGTCAGGCCATGACACTCAGGCACTTGTGCTAATATTATTTTCAATAGGTACACTTAATGTCAGAGAAATGGATACAATATACATCTTGAAATTCTTTTCCTTCACAAACATCCAAGAAAACAGAGGAGTGCCCAGAAGAATGAATGACAGTTAAATGTTAGACCCCAAAGCCCCCCCAACTCCCCCCTCCCACACATAAGCAGCAGCAAAGCAACAACATCCCCTCTCCCACCAGCAAAAAAGCATTGCACCCTCCCCCGCACCGAGCACTCAAGCATGCAGCAAAGCATCAATAAAGACATAGACTTGCAGTACCCCAAAGTCTACTCGTTCACCCGGTATTTGACATACCATAGGCTCTCTCTCGCTAATAAGGGAAAAAGAGGCATCTCCGTTTCACAGCGAGGGGGAGACAGTATGTGCTGGATATTAACTATGTGTGCTGTGTTTGACTGAATGTACCATGTTTTGCACTTTGGCCCCAGACGAATGATGTTTCATTTAGTTGTATACATGTGTGCAGTTGAATAACAATAAATGTTATTTGTTTAGAGTACAGCACAGAGTGGGGCCTTCCAGCACTTCAAGCAACCCCAACCCCATCCCCAACAACCCTGATTTAAACTTAACCTAATCTCGGGACATTTACAACCGACCTGGCACGTCATTGGACATTGGGAGGAAACAGGAGCGCCCAGAGGAAACACACGCATTCCATGGGGAGGACGTACAGACGGCGCTGGAATTGAACTCCAAACTCCAGAACACCCCAAGTTGCAATAGCGTCACGCTAACTGCTACACTACTGCGGCACCCCATATCTACTTTCAATCTACTCTGAGATCATTCTAACCCTGCCCCCTCACAGAGCCCTGTGACCCATTTCTCTTTCATCTATGTGCCAATCTAAGAGGATGTCAGAATTGAACTCTGAACTCTGACGCTCTGAGCGGTAGTAGCATCAAGCTAGCTGCTATGCTGCCATGGAGCCCAACATGAGCTTGAATTCCAACCCAATGGCCCTTTAATAGAGCTTTGATGAGTCTTTTCTTTCTACAAGCCACACCTCGGTAGTGGGTCTGAGCTGAAGGTGCTGTTTCACTCACCCATCTAAACAATCAGTCAAGTGATGTCCTTTTCAAAACATCACCTGCCATGGCTCATCACAGCCTATCTATTGTAGTTTTCCTGTCGACAGTCCTACTTCAATTTGTCTCCTTCCATCCTCCAATGCCTTTCAGTTGCTCGTCCATCCGACCCGTAGAAATGGAGAAACGGGATAAATGACGGTGGGTGGGGAGGACAGGGCTGAGGTGGTGCTGGGTGGAGGGCATTGAGGGTGAGGTTGAGGGAGGGATGTAGAAAAGCTGGATATCTTCGGATACATGCAGAGGTTGCTGTTGTGGTCTCAATGTCACCAGTGAAAGCAGCGTGAAACAGCCAAATAGGAATGGGAAGGGGTGGACACCTGAGTTTATGGTGCAGGGTGAGGAAGAGAAGCCAATGTATACAACCTGCATCGTCGCAATCACCCTGGAAATGAAAATATGCACTCAGTGGCCACTTTATTAGGTACACCTGCACACTTGCTTATTAATGCAAATACATAATCAGCCAATCATGTGGCAGCAACTCAATGCATAAAAGCATGCAGGCATGGTCAAGAGGTTCAGTTGTTGTTGTTCAGGCCAAACATTAGAACGGGGAAGAAATGTGATCCAAGTGATTTTGACTGTGGAATGATTGTTGGTGCCAGACAGGGCAGCTTGAGCAGCAGATCTGTGGGTGAAAGTGCCTTGTTAATGAGAGAGCTCAGAGGAGAACGGTCAGACTGGTTCAAGCTGACTGCAAGGTGACAGTAACTCAAATAACGCTATATAACAGTGGTGTGCTGAAGAGCAGGTTCCTTAAAGTTGTTATAGCTGAGGCTGGTAATGGGGACAAGCTCCCACTACCCATTAAATGCTTGCAATGACATGCACCTCAAACGGCCTCTGACAACCAAGTCCAGCTCCTGGCCTTCACATGTGGCTTAGCTATTAAGACTGGAGGAACCATTTCTACTGACAGGAGACGAGGCAAAGGCAGGTTACTTGCGCCTTAAAACCAGTCACTTCGGGCAGATGGAGCCCATCAGCCGTGGTTGGCAGCTTATCCTGGAGAAAGAAATTGATCTCAAACCTCTGCTGCCTTGCGGTTATACCCACTCACGGGGGAAAGTTTGTGAGTAAACCCCGAGGGAAAAATCTGGAGCTGGAGTCCCAAAGGGGGTCCTACATTGAGTTCAACGCTGATTGGCCACTCCTGTGATGCTGCTGGTACCAAACTGTATCGGTCTCTGCTGTTCCTTTGGGCTGATCAAATGCGCGGAGAGGGGGAGCTTGCTACATGGGCAACAGCTTGCTCTCCATATCGTACTGCTCAGGCTTGAGTATCTGGACAGCTAGGATGCAGGATCCATGGTGAATTCTGACCAACGGAGGCTTAAGACCAACTCACAAGAACATCTCTGAATGCCCAACACATCAAACCTTGAAGTGTATAGACTACAGCAGCAAAAGACCGCGAACGTACAGTCAGAGGCTGCTTTATTAGATGCAGGAAGTAAAGTGGCTACTGAGTGTATATTAGTTCTTGCTTAACAATTCCTTCATTTTAAAATGGTCAGTATTGCACCTTACCTCTTGGCCACATAGCCCCACATCTGTGCAATCTTTTCCAGACCAATGAGCTGAATTGTCATAATATGAGGTCCACGGCAAATTAGTTGTTTGGATTCGAACTGGCTTGCGCATAGAAGACAAAGAGAAGTGGTTGAAAGGACATTTGAGCTGGAGGTTTGTAATTACTGGTGTTCTGCAGAGATCTGCGCTGGGACCCCTGCTGTTTGTGATGTATATGAATGATCTGGATGAAAACGTAGATGGCTGAGTTAGGTGATACCAAGGTTGGTGGAGTTGTGGATAGTGTAGAAGACTGGCTAAAAGTACAGTACGATTTAGGTCAATTGCAGATATGGGCTGAGAAATAGCAGACGGCGTTTAACCCAGATAAGTGTGAGGTGTTGCACCTAGGTAGGGCAAATGCAAGGAGGCAGTACACCATTAGGGACAAGATCTTAACAGTGTTGCTGAGCAGAGAGATCTTGGTATCCAAGTTCATAGTTGCTTGAAAGTGTTATACAGGTCGATTATGTGGTTAAGAAGGCTTATGGAATGCTTATAGAATTAGATGAGACAAGAGGTTATGTTGCAACTTTATAATACTCTGGTTAGTTTGCCTCTGGAGTATTGCATTCAGTTCTGGTTGCCCCACTACAGGAAGGATGTTGAGGCTTTGGAGAGAGTGCTGAAGAGCTTTACCAGGATGCTGTCTGGTTTAGAGGGCAGGTCCTATCATGAGAGGCTGGATAAACTTGGGTTATTTTCCCTGGAGCGCTGGAGAGTGAGGGAACATCTGACAGAGGTTTAAAAGATTATGAGAGGCATAGATAGAGTGGACACTTTTCTGCTTAGTAGTTTTTTTTGTTATCACAAATTTTTTTTTCAGTCTTTAAGATAATGTTTTTTTGAGGCATTGTAAGTGTTGTTACTTCAATGTAATATAACAATAAAAAGATTTGAAAAGAAAGATAGAGTGGACAGAATATCTGTTTCCCACGGTTGAAATGTCTAATACCATTGGGCATACATTGAAGGTGAGAGGGAGTAGGTTCAAGGGGGAAGTGAGGGGTTAAGTTTTTTTTTCTCAAAGTATCATGGATTTCTGGAATGTGCTGCCTGGTATGGTGGTAGAGGCTCTTCGGAGATGCTTGGATAGGCACATAGATGTAAGGAAGTTTGAGGGATGTGGACATGGCTCAGAGAGGAGGGATTAGTGACTGGGTGTTTTTGATTTGCTTTTTAGCTGGTTCAGCACAACATTGTGGGCCGAATGGCCTGTTCCTGTGCTGTACTCTTCTATGTTCTCTGGCATTAAATCTTCAACAGGAATAAAGAGAACTGCAATGGAGCTGGATACTAGGGGAAATGGAGGATCTGTATCGTGATAATTTCTCCCCTGCTCAACGTGTGTAGGTCGGTCAGGCTTAAAATGCTCTTTGTTATTTAATACCGTTGCTATTGTAAGGTAAAAGGTGATGCATTCCCAAAATATTTAGAATATTTCACCAACAATTTTAAATATTAGGTAAGCTGAGGACACAGACAAACTCACATGAAATAAATACTTGAAACTTGATCTATTTCTCTTTAAGTTGTTAAAATTTCAGTCTGACATCAAAAACCGAATTGCAGCTCAATGTAGTGTCCACAGCCAGACCGAAAGTGAGAGGACCACACTGTTCAAAGGGTTGAATCATTATACAGTGGAAGTCCTTCCTTCCTCATTGTTTCTGTTGCAACCAAACCTATTCTTACCCTCACAATTCAATGTTTTCTTCTGTTTCTTGATCTACTTGTAATTAATTTTTTTGTAGGTATAATCTTTCCTAGGGTAATTATGATTTGGAAACTATTGACAATTTCCAGAACAGCACACAATGCCAAACACATCCTTTCCACTGTAACCTAAAACTAGGGATTTGTTCTGAGGATGTTCACACCCTATGCATATTTTAATTATTGCAGAAAATATATCCGTTGTTTTTATTAAAGCTGATTCATTTAAACCTGGTGTCTTATTTCATTACTAAGATTAACCAAGAAGTTTCAGTGTCCTTCTTAACTCACTGTAGGCAAAGATGTGCATATTTTGCAGGGTATGATCCAATGAGATTTATCACTTCATCTTGGGGTCCATGCCTATAGATCCCATAAAGTTGTTCCCATGGTTACGTAAGCGCATGGTATGTTGGCCTTCATTAGTCGGGGGATGGATTTCAAGAGCCACGACGTAATTTTGAAGCTCTATTAAACCCTAGTTAGTCCACAGTTGTAATATCACATTCGTTTCTGTTTTCCTCATTATAAGGTAGATGTGGATGCCTTAGAGAGGGTGCAGAGGAGGTTCACCAAGATGTTCCCTGGTTTAGAGAGCATGTCTTATGAGGATAGGCTGTGAGAACTTGGTCTTTTCTCCTTGAAGTGAATAAAGGTGAGAGGTGACAATAGAGGTGTATAAGATGCTAAGAGGCATAGATAGAGTGGATAGCCAGTGCCTTTTTCCCAGGATGACAATGGCCAGTAATTTTAGGAGAGTTAAGAGGTATATCAAAGATAAGATTTTTGCTCCAAGTGGTGAGTGCATGGAAGGTGTTGCCAAAGGTCGTGGTGGAATCAGATACATTAGGGACATTTCAGAGATGCTTAGATAAGCACATGGATGAAAGAGAAGTGGGTCACCAGGTTACCTGAGAGGGAAGGGTTGGATTGATCTTAGAGTAGGTTTAGGGAGCCATGGTAGCGTTGCTGTCAGCATGATGCTAGTACATCTCAGGGTGTTCTGCAGTTCAGAGCTCAATCTGCAAGGAGTCTATACGTCCTCGCCGTGGAATGCGTCGGTTTTCCCAGGGTGTCTCGGTTCCCTCCCACAACGTAAATTGTCCCGTGATTAGGTTAGGATTGATTGGGTTTGTCAGGGGTTGCCGGGGCAACATGTCTCGAAGGCCCAGAAGGGCCTGTTCCGCACGATATCACTAAATAAACAGGTAAAAGGTGGGCCCGATGTGATGGGCTGAAGGGCCTGGACTGTGCTGCGTTCTCTTACGGTAAACCTGCTAATTTACTCTGATTTGTGCAATTGAACATTAGGGACTCCCTCTGACCACAAGGACATTTACAGGGCTGTGAGTGCACTGAAAATAGTCATGGTCACTGTTACTACCCAAGGAGTTTGCCACAGAATAACTAAACGATTTTACTAGCAGCTGGTATTATCTGTAGTTTAGGGAATGAGGAATCGTACATTAATCACACGGTGATCACTTTGCACTATAATAGACTTGGTTCTACCCATGTTCTTTCTTGTAAATATTCTGTATAATTTATGTTTAATTTACAAGGCAGCTGTTTATCTGATGCTATTTGCCTATAATGTTGGCACAAGTAAGTTTTTTTTATTGCAGCTGTGCATATGGCTACATGCGCAAACTCGTCTTTGACTTTGGCTTTGGACGTCCGTAAGATGGGGAAAAATCTAGAGGAGTGCACAGCGTTTTGTTTAGGTGATGTTGCAGATGCCTTGGAGAATCGCTTAGTAATCTCACATCCTCACAAAAAGCCATGGACTCCTGCTTTGTGCAGAGGTCAAGATGGTTGAGGCCTGCAGGTCAAACCCGTGATTGGAGAGAAAACCCGGAGGTCAGTGCAGTCTGCAGGGCAAAGCCAAAGATTGAGGTCCAGTGGGTGGCTATCCTGGAGGTCGAAGACCCAAGCTGGAGACTCCCGAGGTAGATAGAGTGGGGTCAGGGCCAGCATGTGCGGTGACAGTTCGCTGTATGTTTTGCTGGACACGTGATAAATAAATGTACCTGAACCTGAGCCTGAATTTGAATCTGACTGACTGGAAATAGAAACAGCCGGCCCAGACAGCGAGGCAATGTGCTTACTGCACCAGTAATCAACACAATCCTACTCTCCTCAGCTTACAAATAAGATGAAAAGTCTGCAAGGCATTTTCCCTCCTGAGGGAAGCCATTTAACCCGCTCCTAGTAATTAGTGGACATTTTATACTTGGCTTCACTTTATAGTGAAACTGCCCTCTGCGAATTAAGAATAGTTCACAGCCTCCTAAACCTGATTGCTGAACGGCTCAGCAAGGTCCTTATCCCTAAACTTTGAGGTATTTAATTTTGTTTGTTCTTTGTAAAACAACTTGCCAGTAATGGATTGTGTGGAATTGCTGAACGGAGAACAATTGAAGATATAAAACCAGTTAGAAATTGATTTATTTTAGTGGAGTCAGTTTCGCTTCAAACATTTATTTCTTCTTTAATTGGCAATATTTGCACATATTCTTTTTGCTGTGTGAGACACTGAAGTGAATCTGTAGAAATACAATGGATGTTGGAACAGGTGTGTGTATGTGTGTAAGCCAGTGCTGGAACACTTTGGGGAGCATTAAAGTTGCACCCTACAGCTTAGTACGATGTGGTAAAGTACTACTTATGAGAGACAGCATAACCTTGTAAACTTTTGTCCAGGGAACCATAAGACATAGGAGAAAAAAGAGGCCATTCTGCCCATCGAGTCTGCTCTCTGCCGTTCCATCATGGCTGATTTATAACCATTCTCAACCCCATCCTCCTGCCTTCGTGATGCCCTTATTAATCAACCCTTGCTTTAAATATACCCAATGACTTTGCCACCAGTCGTCTATGGCAATGAATTCCACAGATTCACTGGCTAAAGAAATTCCTTCTTACCTCTGTTCTAAATAGTCATATCTCTATTCTAAGGTTGTGCCCTCTAGTCCTGGACTCACCCACTATTGGAAATACCCTCTCCATGTCCACTCTATCTAGGCCTTTCAATATTCTATAAGTTTCAAAGAGATTCCCCTGAGGTATCCCTCAGGTATCCCTTTCCTAACCATCCGGTATCCACTATTCTCACTGAAACTGGGCTGCCAGTCGCTACATTAGGTTGTTACTTATATCTCCTGGTGTTGTAAACTCTGTGTTTCCTTCCCCTCACCTCAGATTCAGAATCAGGTTTATCCTCAGCAACATTATGTCATGAAATATGTCGTTTTGAAATGGCAGTATAGCACAAGACAGAAAAAAATTACTATAAATTACAATAAATAAATAGATCAGAAGATCTCTCTGCTCAAATTTTTGCATTATTTATGTATATATATATTCCTGTTGTAATTTATAGTAATTGTTATATATTGCACTCAACTGCCACTGCAAAACAACAAATTTCATGACATGTCAAAGATAATAAGCCTGACCCCAATAAACAATGCAAAAGATAGTGAGATAGTGATTATGGGTTCATGGACTGTTCCGAAATCTGATGGTAGAGGGGAAGAAGCTGCTGTGTGTCTTCATGCTCCTGTACCTCCTCCCTGATGGTAATAAAGAGAAAGGGGCACATCCCAGAGGGTGAAGGTCCTCAAAGATGGATGCCATCTTCTTGGGGCACCACCCATTGAAGATGTCCTTGATGGTGGAGGAAGGTTGCTCCTGAGATGGAGCTGGCTGAATCAGGTTAAATATCACTGGCATATATTGTGAAATTTGCTGTTTTACGGTAGCAGTACATCAGTACATAGCAATACATAATATGACAACAAAACTATTAATTTTACTAAAGAATATGTATATATATATTACTGTGCAAAAGTCTTAGGCACATATAGCTTGGGAGCACAGTCATTTGCACAATACTGTATTTGTCAACGTGGAGCAGAAAGCAAATCTGGCAGAAGCGAAGGATGTTGGGAGAGGCAAGGGTGAAGCACTGAGGGAGGAGTGTGGGCCAGGTGGCACAGAAGGAGTGCCAGGAGTGGCATTGGCACGGGTACAGACACACCCAGCCCTCAGACACCAGGCAAGGTCATTTGATTCCAAGCATTTGGTTTATTGATCCTTACAGAATGTTTCTCTGGTGCTTTCTACTCTCTTCCACTTTTACGAACCGTGATTCCCCTCTCTGTGACCCCTTCCCACTCTCAGCCCACAATAGGGACCCATATCAGAATCAGGTTTATCGTTACTCAAATATGTCATGAAATTTATATTTTTTAAAATGGTAGCATACAGTGCTATACATAAAATTACTACAGTACTGTGCAAAAGTCTGAGGCGTCTGAGCTATATATATTTGCTACAGGCTTTTGCACAGTACTGTAAATTAAGTAAGTAGAGCAAAAAGAGAGCAAATAAAAAGAGGTAGTGCACATTGTCCATTCAGAAACCTGGGTGAGTGTCTTTAGACTCCTGTACCTCTTCCTTGAAAGCAATCACCAGCTAATGGAGATACAGGATGCTATAAAGTTACGGCTTATGGAGACAGAGCTGGATTCTGTTTTCCTTCATTCATCAAATGAAGGTGGAGTTTGCTGCAAAGCCTACATTTACCGAGGCAGCCTCTCAACCTGCTGGGCTCCAGTTTGTGTATATGTTTTGGCACTGCTGGGTCCCAGAACGTCTAGTACAATTTCATTCAGGGACTGGAAAGGCATCCTGTCACACCTCACCTCTGCAACTCTTTGGACTATGTACATACACCAATACAGCCCAGGAACAGGCCTTTTGGCCCACAATGTTGAGCCGAACCAAATAAATTAGCAATCAAATGGCCAGCTAACTTGATCTCTTCTGCCTGCACAATGCCTTTATCCTTACATTTTCCTTACATTCATGTGCTGATCTGAACGTCTCCTAAAAGTTCCTAATGTATCTGCCACTACCACCCCCTCAGGCAGTGCATTCCTGGCACCCAGCGCTCTCTGTGAAAATAACTTGCCCTTTGCCCATCCCAGAGTGAGGGACATCTCGGAACGAGTCCCCAGCCTTCTTAAGTGGGAGGGTGAGCAGCCAGAGGTTGCGGTCCATGTCAGTACCAATGACATGGGTAAGATGAGTGATGAGATACTGCAAAGTGAATTCAGGGAGTTAGGTGCTAAGTTAAAGGACAGGGCCTTCAGGGTTGTGATCTCAGGTTTGCAACCCGTGCCACGAACTAGTGAGGCCAGAAATAGGAAGGTCATGCAGTTTAACACCTGGCAGGAGGGAGGGCTTCAGATTTTGCATCATTGCGCTCACTTCAAGGGAAGGTTGGAGCTGCACCGAAGGGACAGTTTGCCACTGAACTGGAGTGGGACCAATACCCCAGTGGGAAGACTTACTAGACTAGGGTTGCTGGGGGATGGGAACCAGAGCCCCAGAACAAATAGTGAAGAGGTTGCAGGGAAGGATGTTGTTAAGCCTACATACAAAGTCAGGAATTAAAATGTTAAGCAAGGAATATTTTAAGAAAGATAGATGTGCTTACAGCATGGATCAGCACGTGGAATTATGACACTGTAGGCATTCGTGTAATGGTTGCAGGGGGAAAGGACTGGCAGCTCGATATTCTGGGGTTCTGTTGATTTAGACATGATAGAAAGGGAGGACTTAAAGGGGAAGGGGTGGGATTACTGGTCAGGGAAGATATCAATGGAGTGCTCAGTCAGGACAGATTGGAGAACTCGTCTAGTGATGCTTTGTGGGCAGAACTGAGGAATAAGAAATGTATGAGCACATTAATGGGATTATATTATCGACCACCCAACAGTTTGCAGGAATTAGAGGAGCAAACATTGACTTCTCAAACTTCTGCTAATGCCCCACCTCCCCCTCTTACCCCATCTGTTATTTATTTATATACACACATTCTTTCTCTCACTCTCCTTTTTCTCCCTCTGTCCCTCTCACTATACCCCTTGCCCATCCTCTGGGTTTTTCCCCCCCTCCCCCTTTTCCTTCTCCCTGGGCCTCCTGTCCCATGATCCTCTCATATCCCTTTTGCCAATCACCTGTCCAGCTCTTGGCTCCATCCCTCCCCCTCCTGTCTTCTCCTATCATTTTGGATCTCCCCCTCCCCCTCACACTTTCAAATCTGTTACTACCTCTTCCTTCAGTTAGTCCTGACGAAGGGTCTCAGCCCAAAATGTCGTCTGTACCTCTTCCCAGAGGTGCTGCCTGGCCTGCTGTGTTCACCAGCAACTTTGATGAGGTTGTGATAATAGATGATTTTAATTTTCTACATATCGACTGTGACTCCAATATGGCAAAAAGACTGGATGGGAAAGAATTTGTGAAACTGGAAACTGGATTATACATTAACTTTGCAGAAGAAGCCAGAGAATGTTTGTAGATGGTCACGTCTCTGACGGAAGCATGTGACTAGTGCTGGCCACAGGGATCTGTGCTGGATCCTTTGTTGTTTGTCATCTATATCAAAGATCTGGCCGATACTGTGGTTAACTGTGGTTAAATTTGCTGATGAAACCAAGAGTGGGGGTTGTAGTGGACAGTGAGGGAGACTATCAAAGTTTGCAGCAGGATCTGGAAAAATGGGCTGAAAAATGACGGATGGAATTTAATGCAGACAAGTGTGTGGTGTTGCACTTTGGGAGGACCAACTAGGATAGGTCTTACACAGTGAATGGTAGGGCACTGAAGAGTGTGATAGAGCAGAGGGATCTGGGAATACAGGTCTGTAATTCCTTGAAAGTAGAGTCACTGTTAGATAGGGTCATAAAGAAAGCTTTTGGCACGTTGGCCTTCATAAATCAATGTACTGAGTACAGGAGTTGAGATGTTATGTTGAAATTTTATAAGACATTTATGAGGCCTAACTTGGAGTACTCTGTGTGGTTTTGGTCACTTACACAGAATGTAGAAATTTACAGCACATTACAGGCTCTTCGACCCACAAGGTTATGTCGACGATGTAACCTACTCTAGAAACTACCTAGAATTTCCCTACTGCATAGCTCTCTATTTTTCTAAGCTCCATGTACCTATTTAAAAGGCTCTTAAAAGATCCTATTGCTTCCACCACCACCGCCGCCAGCAGTGCATTCCACACATTCACCACTTACTGTATGAACACCTTACCCCTGACATTCCCTCGGTACCTATTTCCAAGCACCTTAAAACTATGCTCCCTCTTGTTAGCCATTTCAGCCCTGGGAAAAAGCCTCTGGCTATCCACACGATCAATGCCTCTCATCATCTTATACACCAACAGGAAAGATGTAAATAAGATTGACAGAGTACAGAGAAAAATAACAAGTATGTTGCTGGGACTTGGAGACCTGAGTTATAGGGAAAGGTTGATTAGATTAAGACTTTATTCTGAAGAACATAGAAGATTAAGGGAAGATTTGACAGAGGTATGCAACGTTATGAAGGTATAGATAGAGTAAATGCAAATAGGCTTTTTCCACTGAGGTCATGTGATACTACAACTAGAGGTCATGGGTTAAGTGTGAAAGGTGAAATACTTAAGGGAAACATGAGGGGGAACCTATTCACTCAGAAGCTGCTGAGAGTGAGGAATGAGCTGCTGGCACAATGTGGTGGATGTGGGAGTTGACTTCAATATTTCAGAGAAGTTTGGATAGGGACATGATGGGAGGACTCTGGAGGGCTATGGTCTGAGTACAGATCTATGGGACTAGGCAGATTAATGGCTCAGCACAGACTAGATGGGCTGAATAGCTTGTTTCTGTACTGTAATGTTCTATGACTCTATGACTCAATTTTCTTTGAAATTACCCACTTTCACCTCAAATGCATGCCCTTTGGTATTAGTCATTTCAACCCTGGGAGAAAAGATACTCTGACTACTTTATCTATGCTTCTGATAATCTTATAAACCTCTATCAGATCTCCCTCAGCCTCGCCGTTCAATAGAAAGCAACCTCAATTTGTCCATCCTCTGATTATAGCTCATGCCCTCTAATCCAGGCAGCACCCTGGTAAACCTCTTCTGCATCCTCTCCCAAGCCTCGATATTCGTGGTACAATGGAATGACCAGAACTATATGTAATATTCAAAACGTAGCCCAACTAGAATTTTATAAAGCTGCAACACAACTTCCTGATCTTTGAACTCAGTGGCTGGACTAATAAAGGCAAGCGTGCCATAAGCCCTCTTAACCACCCAATCAAACCCGTGTGGCCACTTTCAGGGAGCTATGAACTTGGACCCCAAGATCCCTCAGCTCATCAGCACTATGAAGGGTCTTGCCCGAACAGTGTACGGTCTCTTTGCATTTGACCTGCCAAGGTGCACCACTTCGCATTTAGCTGAGTTTTAATCGGCCATTTCTTTGACCCTATATGCAACTGATCTATATCCTGCTGTATTCTTTGCTGATCTTCTACGCTGTCCACAACACCGCAAATCCTCGTATCATCTGCATGAAGACTGAGCGCTCCTGATAAAAATCCACCCACAGAACTGCTGGAGGGGCTCAGCAGGCCAGGCAGCATCCATGAAGAGAAATATACAGTTGGCATTTCGGGTTGTTCCCGATTTATTCATCACCTGTACATGGAATCAGACAGTGAAATGCTTTGTCGTGCTTTGAGTCCCTTAACCCGGAAAAAAAGCTAAACTGGGTTTCATTCAGTGTGCAGTTGGACAAGGAGACCTGTTTGATGGCAAAAGCCACCACAGTAGTAGTGCGATCACTTGAGTCTGGTAAGATGTTCTCCTAAGGGAGGTCGTTCTCATGTACAATACCAGGTACAATAATTGAGTACACTATCTTCCAAGTTTTTAGATGTGACATTGAATTTCTTTGAACTGCTTTTGATGTTATCTTTGAAGTGTTTCCTTTGCCCAACAGGGGCTCATTGACCTTTCTTCAAGTGTGAGGAAAGAATTTGTTTCGGAAGTCATGAGTTAGGCATCCAGATGGCATGACGTATCCAGCAGAGTTGGTGTTGCTTTATCGTGGTGGAGATGATGCTCATTTTGGCCTCCTGCAGTACACTGGTATTGATACATCTGTCCTTCCAGCTGATCTTGAAAATCTTTTGAAGTTCGAAGTTCTTTGGTGGTATTGTTTAGGGCTTTCAGTTGTTTACAGCATCTTACACACATATATTCTTGAGTGATAGGGTGGTAACTACAAATTTGGATTTGACCTGCTTTTTGTTGGGACTGGATAAATTTCCACATTGTCAGGTAGATGTCAGTGTTGTAACTCCACTGGAGCAATTTGGCTAGAGGCATAGCTAGTCCTGGCACACAGTCAAGATCATCACCTGCTCCCATGGCCTTTGCTACACTCAGTTCTGTCGGCCATTTTCTGACACTACATAATCAGATCTGAAATAGTGAGCACAGACTTCTGTGATTACAAGGACCCTGGTGAACACGGATGTACATACTATTTGAAGCCTGCTGATTTACACAGTTGCACATATTAACCACCTATAATTTTAGGTCTTGAACCCTTGGCCAACCAAGTCACGATACCATATTTGGACACCATAAAATGCTGATTCTTAGCTAAAAGAAGTTGTAATTTGTAGTGTAGGGTGCCTTCAAGAATTGTGGATATACCAGGGTATTTAACTTAGAACATAGAATGTAGGAGAGTACACCACATTACAGGTCCTTCTGCCTACAATATTGCGCCGACGTGTTAACCTACTCTAAGATCTATCTAAACCAAGGGTTCCCACCCTGGGGTCCACAGACTTCTCAGTTAAAAGTAGCCGTCCATAACATAAAAAAGGTTGGGAACCCCTGACCTACACCTTCTTTTCCACAAGTCCTCCATTTTTCTATCAAACATGTGCCTATCTAAGAGTGTCTAAGATGTCGCTAATGGATCTGCCTCCACCACTGGCCCTGGCAGGGTGTTCCACGAACCCACCACTCTCTGTGTAAAGAAGAGGCAAGGCAATGGTAGTGATTTTAAGTAGAATATAGAACAACACAGTATAGGCTCTTCCATCCACAGTATTCTGCCAACTTTTTAACCTGTTCTTAAGATCAATCTAACCTTTCCCTCCCACTTAATCCTCCATTTTCCTTTCATCGATATGCCTACCTAAGTCCGCAGCCGTCCGGTGAAAAATGATATCGTATCCGTTAAATAGGGGTCATGGACAATTCTGATTTGATGGAGACGGTCATGAAAGCACAAAGGGACATCTGGAGAAATTTCTGAAACGCTCGTTCGCTGCTGTCGTTACTGTGCGGTTGGGAATCTTCTGGAGGGAAGGCCTCAAAATTTCCGGCTTCGTCTGCTCTTGGCGACCGAGATTGAGGTCGAATTGTTCGGACAGAGATGGCGCTCAGTACTTGGTGTCGGGGAGCTGATTCGGAGGCTCGAAGTTTTCAAATGACTCAGAGACGGATTGTGGTCGGGCATGGCAGGGAGAGTTTTTCTTCCTTCTCCCGTCTGCGTGAGATGTGGGACATTTGAGAGACTTTGAACTTTTTATTGTGCTCATGGACTTCTTCATCAAGTTATGGTACTGTTGTACTATTGTAACTATATGTTATAATTATGTGGTTTTGTCAGTTTTTTCAGTCTTGGTCTGTCCTGTGTTTTGTGGTATCACACCGGAGGAAATATTGTATCATTTCTTAATGCATACATTACTAAATGACAATAAAAGAGGGCTGCATGTCTTCATAATCTAAGTGTCTCTTAAATGTCCCTAATGTACGTGCCTCCACCATCACTCCTGGCGGCATCTTTCATGCATTCACCACTCTCTTTGTAAATAAAAACCTTCCTCTGACATCCCCCTCTGTACTTTCCTCCAATCACTTTAAAATTATACCCCCCCCTGCCCCCGCCCCCATATTGGCTATTTCTGCCCTGGGAAAAGGTTTCTGGCTGTCCACTCAGTCTATGGTTCTCATCACCTTGTACATCTCGATCAAGTCATCTCTCATCCTCCTTCACTCCGAAGAGGTCTCCTCTCTCTACTCAGTGTTTCCGTTCATCTGAGGTTGGTACTTTACTGCTTGGGTTTGAAAGCTGCTCATGTATTGGGGAAATTATTGCACTTCAGTGAAAAATACCCGGGGGGAAATCCCTGCTAGTATTTATGTGATCATAAATCTCTTTTCTTGCAAAGCTTGTCTGCTTCCATTATCATTTAATTTACAGGTAATGTTTACACTGGGTTGGAATTGTTATTAACATTGAATATTGATGCACAATAGTGTAAGCTACGCACAGCTTCTTATTAAATCAGGCCAATTATGGAATATACCTGCATACTTCTGAAGTGATAATGAGCCATTAGAAAATAACTGTGGTATATGATGTGTAATTGTATTCATTTGTACTTATTGTGCAGATTGCAAGTTTGTAGCCATTTAAATCATTTTAATAAAATTAGAATAAAATTTAAACTAGCATAAACAAATATCTTGTGACCACATTTTTCATAAGCTGCAAAACGTACAGGTAACAACTAAACTTACGACTGTGTGGCCAAGCACAGCTCCAGTGCCATATTCAAGTTTGCTGATGTCAGCAGCGTCATTGGCCAAATCAAAGGTGGTGATGAACAGCATAAACGAGGGAGATTAAAAATCTGGCTGAGTGGTGTCACAACAATATCAATAGGACCAAGGAGCTGATAAAGGTATGCAAAATGATGAGGGGTATAGAGAGGGTAAATGCAAGCAGGCCTTTTCCACTGAGGTTAGGTGAGACTAGAACTAGAGGTCATGGGTTAAGGGTGAAAAGTGAAATGTTTCAGGGAACATGAGAGTAACCTTCTTCACTCAGAGGGTGGAGAGAGTGTGGAACGAGCTGCCAGTGGATGTGGTGGATGCAGGTTCAATTTCAACATTTAAGAGAAATTTGGATAGGTACATGGATGAGAGGGGTATGGTTCAGGTGCAGGTCAGTGAGCTAGGCAGAATAATTGTTCGGCATGGACTAGATGGGCCAAATGGCCTGGTCTGTACTGTAGTGTTCTATGACTCTATAAGTTTAACTTCATTTGGAATTCTAAGTTACAGATTTGTAATTTTCTGCTGTGGCCACACTTGACAAATTAGTGACAACTGTTGAAACTCTGTTATAGATCCATAGAGCACTCACATTCCCCTTAAACTGAACTGAATTGACGGAAGAAAGGGAGGTTGGCTCACAAATAGAGAAAGCTTGGAGACAGTGTGAAAGGGAGAATAGGCAGGTGATAGAGACGGGACGCACTCAGACCAATGGCTTGAGATGTGTCTATTTTAATGCAGGAGTATTATGAATAAAATGGATGAGCTTAGAGCATGGATCAGCACTTGGAGCTATGATGTTGTGGCCATTACAGAGACTTGGATGGTGCAGGGGCAGGAATGGTTACTTCAAGTGCCAGGCTTTAGATGTTTCAGAAAGGACAGGGAGAGAGGCAAAAGAGGTAGGGGTGTGGCACTATTGATCAGAGATAGTGTCACGGCTGCAGAAAAGGAGGAAGTCATGGAGAGGTTGTCTACAGAGTCTGTATGGGTAGAAGTTAGGAACATGAAGGAGTCAATAACTCTACTGGGTGTTTTTTTATAGACAACCCAATAGTAACAGGGACATTGAGGAGCAGATAGGGAGACAGATTCTGGAAAGGAGTAATAATAACAGAGTTGTTGTGGTGGGAGATTTTAATTTCCCAAATATTGATTGGCATCTCCCTAGAGCAAGGGGTTTAGATGGGGTGGACTTTGTTAGGTGTGTTCAGGATGGTTTCCTGACACAATATGTAGTTAAGCCTACAAGAGGAGAGGCTGTACTTGATCTGGTACTGGGAAATGAACCTGGTCAGCTGTCAGGTCTCTCAGTGGGAGAACATTTTGGAGATAGTGATCATAATTCTATCTCCTTTACCATAGCATTAGAGAGGAATAGGAACAAACAAGTTAGGGAATCATTTAACTGGAGTAAGGGGAAATATGAGGCTATCAGGCAGGAATTTGAAAGTATAAATTGGAAACAGATGTTCTCGGGAAACGTACTGAAAAAATGTGGCAAATGTTCAGTGGGTATTTGCATGAGGTTCTGCATAGATATATTCCAATGAGACATGGAAAGGATGGTAGGGCACAGAAACCGTGGTGTACAAAGGCTGTTGTAAACCTAATCAAGAAGAAAAGAAGAGCTTACAAAAGGTTCAAAAAACTAGGTAATGATAGAGATCTAGAAGATTATAAGGCTAGCAGGAAGGAGCTTAAGAATGAAACTAGGAGAGTCAGAAGGGACCATAAGAAAACCTTGGTGGACAGGATTAAGGAAAACCCTAAGGCATTCTACAAATATGTGAACAGCAAGAGGATAAGACAAGACAGAATAGGAACAATCATGTGTGACAGTGGAAAAGTGTGTATGGAATCGGAGGAGATGGCAGAAGTACTTAATGAATACTTTGCTTCAGTATTCACTATGGAAAAGGGTCTTGGCGATTGTAGGGATGACTTACAGCAGACTGAAAAGCTTGAGCATACAGATATTAAGAAAGAAGATGTGCTGGAGTCTTTGGAAAGAATCAAGTTGGATAAGTCACTGGAACTGGATGAGGTGTACCTCAGGCTAATGTGGGAGGTGAGGGAGGTGATTGTTGAGCCTCTGGCGATGATCTTTGCATCATCAATGAAGACGGGAGAGGTTCCGGAGGATAGGAGGGTTGCGGATGTTGTTCCATTATTCAAGAAAGTGAGTAGGGACAGCCCAGGAAATTATAAACCAGTGAGTCTTACTTCAGTGGTTGGTAAGTTGATGGAGAAGATCCTGAGAGGCAGGATTTATTAATGTAACCCACAGGCTCACCCAGCTCATGTTCGTCTAGGGGAAACAGCCTTCGGTCCAGCCAAACTGGGTAATCACATTTGTGTGGATGCTGTGTAATGTACCCCCAGATACAAACCCACAACGCAAAATATCAGACAGTACACCATATGCAATTAAATGATTGAATTTTAATCTGAATATAGGGTTAGTAATGAAAATAAACAAAAAAAAGAAAAAGGGCCCAAGTTGAGTCAAAGTCACGTTGGAGCTCACTCACTAGTCATTCTTCCACCATCGGTCTCCTCCGAACGTCGCCGACCTTCGGAGCCTCAGATCCCAGTCCACGCTGTCCGGTGGTCTACCAGCTCTCTCCACATGCATCTTCCCTTTACATCTCTCCTCGACAAAAGACCACGAAAACAACATCCTTCCAGATACACAAGACAAAACAACAATCCCCGATTGGCTAACAGTCCTGTTATCTCCAGCAATATCCCAAACATTGCTGCTACAGAGAAACCGTTACTTCAACAGCGAACATTACAGATAAGCCATTATATTAGCATTAGCAGTGAAGCTTTGCAAAGAAGCCATTACATGAACATTAGGAGAAGCATAATATGATTAGGAATAGTCAGCATGGCTTTGTGAAAGGCAGGTCATGCCTTACGAGCCTGATTGAATTTCTTGAGGATGCTACTAAACATACTGACGAAGGTAGAGCTGTAGATGTAGTGTATATGGAATTTAGCAAGGCATTTGATAAGGTACCCCATGTAAGGCTTATTGAGAGAGTAAGGAGGCATGGGATCCAAGGGGACATTGCTTTGTGGATCCAGAACTGGCTTGCCCACTGAAGGCAAAGAATGGTTGTAGACAGGTCATATTCTGCATGGAGGCCAGTGACCAGTGGTGTGCTTCAGGGATCTGTCCTGGGACCTCTACTCTTTGCGATTTTTATAAATGACCTGGATGAGGAAGTGGAGGGATGGATTAATAAATCTGCTGATGACACAAAAGTTGGGGGTGTTGTGAATAGTGTGGAGGGCTGTCAGAGTTTACAGCGGCACATTGATGGGATGTAAAACTGGGCTGAGAAGTGGCAGCTGAAGTTAAATCCAGATAAGTGTGAGGTGGTTAATTTTGATAGGTCAAACACGATGGCTGAATAAAGTATTAATGGTAAGACTCTTGGTAGTGTGGAGGATCAGAGGGATCTTAGGGTCCGAGTCCATAGGACACTCAAAGCTGCTACGCAGGTCGACTCTGTAGTTAAGAAGGCATACAGTGCATTGGCCTTCATCAACCGTGGGATTGAGATTAAGAGCCGAGAGGTAATGTTGCAGCTATATAGGACCCTGGTCAGACCCCACTTGGAGTACTGTGCTCAATTCTGGTCACCTCACTACAGGAAGGACGTGGAAACCATAGAAAGGGTGCAGAGGAGATTTACAAGGATGTTGCCTGGATTGGGGAGCATGCCTTATGAGAATAGGTTAAGTGAACTCGGCCTTTTCTCCTTTGAGCGATGGAGGATGAGAGGTGACCTGATAGAAGTGTACAAGATATTGAGAGGCATTAATAGTGTGGATAGTCAGAGGCTTTTTCTCGGGGCTGAAATGGCTAGCACGAGAGGGCATATTTTTAAGGTGCTTGGAAGTAGGTACAGAGGAGATGTCGGGGTAAGTTTTTTACGCAGAGAGTGGTGAGTGCGTGGAATGGGCTGCTGGCGACAGTGGTGGAGGCAGAAATGATAGGGTCTTTCAAGAGACTCCTGGGTGGGTACATGGAGCTCAGAAAAATAGAGGGCTACGGGTAAGCCTAGGTAGTTCTAAGGTAAGGACATGTTCGGCAGAGCTATGTGGGCCAAGGGGCCTGAATTGTACTGTAGGTTTCCTATGTTTCTATGTTATACATTTCATCTTTCATCCTTAACCTAAGACCTCTAGTTTTAGTCTCACCCAACTCCAGTGGAAAAAGCCTGATGCATGAACCCTATCTATACCCCTCATAATTTTATATAACTCCATCAAATCTTCTCTCATTTTCCTACAATCCAGGGAATAAACTCCTAACCTATTCGCTCACTAACACAATGGGTTGTAATTTAGCCTGGATGTGACCATTGCTTGGGGTGGCGATTGAGGTTTGGAGAGAGGGTTGTTGATGTGGACTATTAGGAAATGATATAGGACAAATATTCTGCATTATGTAACTGGTGATGGAAGAGACAGTGGCCTCTGGAATCTGGAGCAAAGAACAAACTTCTGAAAGAACACAGAAGTCAGGCCACATTTTTAGAAAGAAATTTTGGGTTGAAATCCGACATCTGGACCAGGTGAATCCAAATGAAGTTCAAATTTCAAAGTAAATTTATTATCAAAGTACATATAGGTCACCATAAGCAGCCCTGAGATTCATTTTCTTGTGGGCATACACAGTAAATCCAAGAATCACAGTGGAATCAATGAAAGACCTCACCCAACAGGACGGAAAAAACAGCCAATATGAAAAAGACAACTGAGCCCCCAGGAAACGACTCCTTCACCCTCTCTGGCAGTTTCCTAACTCAGTGCTAAGAAATCCTCTGTTCTCCAGCCTCATATGTCTAGGGTATACACACTCCGGTCTTGCCAAATCTGTGAGACTGGGATGTCTCTCCCACCCAAGCCCTAGTTTGTGTGAATGCTGTGTGATTTACTGCCCTGTTACAGCTCATCGGCAGGAAATAACAGACTATACACAGCACACAATTAAAGGAAGTATATTTATGAATAGTAACAACCACAGAGTTAGTAAAAAAAAACAAAAAGTAAACAGTCAAATGTGCAGAGGTTGGAGCTCAAACCTACCAAGAGTCATACTTACCGATCCTCAGTAGACTTCTGCACCTTCCTCCATCGAATCACGGTTTCCACTGGATCGAATCCTACAACCGGTTCTCTCCAGTGTTATCTGTCTTCATTTGCCGCCAAACAAAGACAAAGCTCATACCAGGGTCAGGCACTAAAATAGCACCCTTTCCTAATCTTCTCTCCTAATTGGATGGCCCACATTCCGAAGCACCCATTAACTCAAACATTTCTTCTACAAAAAAGACCATTATATGATTATGATTATGAGGACATGCAGTCCACTTTTATTGTCATTTAGTAATGGATGCATTAAGAAATGATACAATGTTTTTCCAGAATGATATCATGAAAACACATGACAAACCAACTTAAAAACTAACAAAAACCACATAATTATAACATAGTTACAACAGTGCAAAGCAATACCATAATTTGATAAGAACAGATCATGGCACAGTAAGAGTCTCAAAGTCTCTTGAAAGTCCCACCATCTCACGCAGACGGTTAATCTCCAGCGCCGCAAACTTGCTGATGCAGCATCCTGGAAGCATCCGACCACAGTCCGACTCTGAGTCCGTCCGAAAACTCCGAGCCTCCGACCAGCTCTCCGACACTGAGCACCGAGCACCATCTCTGCCAAGCGTTTCGACCCCGGCCCCAGCAACAGGCAATAGGCAAAGCCGAGGATTTGGGGCCTTCGTCTCCGGAGATTCTCTATCGCACAGTAGCAGCGGCAGCCAAGCGGGCATTTCAGAAGTTACTCCAGACGTTCCTCTGCGCTTCTCATGGCTGTCTCCATCAAATCCGGATTGTGCACAGCCCCCTAGTTACACATAATCGATATTCATTCAGAATGGCCGCGTGTGCTGTGTCGCACGGCCATCTTCTCCTCCCTTCAAATACATGAAAAACCCTACAACGTTAGCAGTGAAACCTTTGCCAGTGTGTTACAAAACAAACTGAAAAGATAAGCAATAAATATGAAGAACACGAGATAGGGATAAAGGTAGCTGTGTGGAACGAGCTTCCAGCAGAAGTGGTTGAGGCAGGTTCGATGTTATCATTTAAAGTTAAATTGGATAGATATACGGACAGGAAAAGAATGGAGGGTTATGGGCTGAGCGCAGGTCGGTGGGACTAGGTGAGAGTAAGAGTTCGGCATGGACTAGATGGGCCGAGATGGCCTGTTTCCATACTGTAATTGTTATATGGTTATATGGTTATATAAGGGTGCTTGGGTGTGAGTCCATAAATTGTGGGAACAGTTCAGTGATGCGGTGAATGATGTTGAGTGAAGTTACCCCACTGGTTCAAGAGCCTGATGGTTGAGGGGTAATAAATGTTCCTGAAGCTGGTGTTCTGGATCCTGAGGCTCCTGTATTTTCTTCCTGATGTCAGCAGCAAGAAGAGAGCATGGCCTGGATGGTGGGGGTCCTTGATGATCGATGCTGCTTTCCTCCGACGGCGCTCCATGTGGACGGATCTTGAGCTGAAACACTCTTTGTCCGTGGTGCTGCCTGACCTGCTGAGTTCCTCAAGCAGTTTGCTTTGTTGCTGAATTTATTTGTCCAGCAGCCTGAGTAAAGGCTGGCAGCCTTTTGGGCATGGGCCTCCTCCACGGAGACAAAGCGTTTAAGTTCCTGAATCCAGGAACGCTGCAGCAGTCTGCAGTCGAACACAATACAGCTCGTCTTCTGCTAAGCGAGTACTGGTGCAGCATTAAATCCAACTTGAACGCCAAACTATACTGCCTCCAGTCAAGCACACTGACTCCGATGCTTCTCTCTTGGGCAGCTGTAAACAGGCGACACCGTGGTTTGAGGCCTAGTTCTTGCTACGACCAAGGCCACCTGCTCTCCCGCTTGCCCGCCTTTCCCTCTGTTAACAAGTCAGTGAATCGCACTTGCAGCATTCCATGTTAGCATGATTGACAATCCACGTAACCAGAGGCACCAAGGTGCCATTCAAATCTAATTTACTTTTCCACCCTGAGAGGTGAAAATGGAAGACTTTTTCACCTTGTTGAAAGCATATTGGAGTCACATTGGTTATTACATACAAGACAAAACCTGTAAGCCCATAAAATTGTTAATAATATGTAATGAAATGCAAGCCTGTGAATTAGCTATTATTATTTTCTACTGATCTGTGATTTCACATCGTATTGAGCAATCATTAGCTCCTCATGGGTGATGGTCTTTGCAAATCCCGGAAAGATTAATCAACAGTAGCGTTCCCTGAATCCCGTGGAGGATTAGGCTGGAAAGGCACTTTTCAATATTCATTTGGTTCTCCCCGTGTCTTGGATTCATTTTCTCAATCCAGAGTGCACTTGGGTCGGATTCCTGAACCTATTGCAGCAATTAGGATATCCAACACAAGATTGCTAACAAATGCAGGAATTATTAAATCAGGGCACCCTTGAGATTGGCTTTGGGGCTGCTGTAACTTTGGAAAGATAAGACACACAGGGCAATTTTTCTAAGTTTTACGGAAGGTATATTGCAAAATAACACATAAATCAATAGTGAGAGACACTCCACAGGAACCTGAGCGGTTTGAATTCTTTAGTTAACTGGATGCAGGGTAATAGATTCTGCATCAGGAATCATAGAATATAAAACACAGGACAGTACAGCACACTACAGGCCCTTCGGCCCACAATATTGTGCTGACCTTTTAACCTTCTCCAAGACCAACCTAACCTTTCCCTCCTACATAGCCGTCCATTTTTCTTTCATCCATTTGCCAATCTAAGAGTCTTTTAAATGCCCCTTATACATCTGTCTCTACCACCTCCCCTGAAGGGCATTTCACACACCCACTACTCTGTATAAACTACATACCTCTGATATCCCCCTCTATAATTTGCTCCAATTACCTTAAATATATGCCCTCTCTTACTAGCCAGTTGAACCGTGGGCAAAGTCTCTAGCCCTGCACTTGATTTACATCTCTTATCATCTTGTACATTTCTATCAAGTCTCCTCTCATTCTTCTTCGGTCCAAAGAGCAATCCAGGCAGCATCCTGCTCAATTTCCTTTGCGCATTCTCCAAAGCGGTGAGGAGATTCCATGATATATCTATAAAAAGAAACTAATAATCACTTGAAGAGCAAATAAGTGCAGACTTGTGCAGATGAGCAGATGTGTGGTATTCATCGACTTGTTAAACACCTCTTTTAATGAGCTGGCATGGATAAATAGAGTTTCTCTAGCCTGTGGTCAAGGTGTAGAACTTAGGTTTGTCTTGCTGGGATTGGGAGAAGGTAAGATAGCAGAATTTAATTTATTAAATGTCTACTAATTATAATCCAGAAAATTGTTCAGGAGGCATGAGGAGCCAGACGGACAAGACAGCCTGCACGCTTGGAGTTTGGGGTCCCTTCATTGGCTTGTCCGGAGGTCAATACCAAAGATCAAAGTCTGAAGTTTGATTTGAAGTCCGATGACCAAGACCTGGGAACTGGAGGCCTACAGGCTTGTCTTGGAATTGGAAGACTGTCCACAGGTGTGGATGGATGGGTGGGAGGAATGGGAGTTGTTTTGCTGTTGTTGTTTTGTGGCTTGTTGTGGTCTGTGTTGTCCTGCCGAACACAGTAAGCATGCTATGTTGGTGTTGGGATGTGTGGAAACATTTATGGGCTGCCCCCAACACACCTTTAGGCCGTATTGGTCAATGACACATTTCACTGTATGTTTCCATGTTCACACGATAAATAAATCTGAATCTGAATCATTGTATTTAGTAAGCCATAGAATGAGCACTATGTCTTCACCCTGACCTTCTTGCTTGGTGTTTCAGTTTTAGGAAGACCATAAGACCATAAGATATGGGAGCAGAAATAGGCCATTTGGCCCATCGAGTTTGCTCCGCTATTTCATCACGCTGTTCAAATTTACTTCTCTGCCTTCTCCCTTTATCCTTTCATGCCCTGACCTGTCAAGAATCT
Organism: Mobula hypostoma; assembly: GCF_963921235.1. Classification (NCBI taxonomy): domain Eukaryota; kingdom Metazoa; phylum Chordata; class Chondrichthyes; order Myliobatiformes; family Myliobatidae; genus Mobula; species Mobula hypostoma. The sequence continues at coordinate 147,870,240 of NC_086098.1, forward strand.
ATCAAACTCTGCCTTAAATATATGTAAAGACTTGGCCTCCACAGCTACCTGTGGCAAAGAATTCCACAGATTCACCACTCTCTGGCTAAAGAAATTCCTCCTCCTCCATGTTCTGAAAGGATGTGTCTCTGTTCTGAGGTTGTGCCCTCTGGTCTTAGACCTTCCCACCGTAGGAAACATCTTCTCCACATCCATTCTATCAAGGCCTTTGACCATTTGATAGGTCACCCAACAGTCATCTGATTTCTAGTGAATACAGGCCCAGAGCTATCAAACACAGGGACAAACCATTCAATCCTGGAATCATTTCCGTGAACCTCCTTTGAATCCTCTCCAGTTTCAGCACATCCTTTCTAAGATAAGGGGACCAAAACTGTTCGCAATATTTCAAATGAGGCTTCATCAGTGCCTTATAAATTCTTAACATTACATCCTTGCTTTTATGTTCTTGTCCTCTTGAAATGAATGCTAACATTCCATTAGCCTTTCTCACCACAGACTCAACTTCAGGGAATCCTGTGCAAGGACTCTCAAGTTTGCCTTTGCACCTCAATTTTTTAAAATTTCCTCTCCATTTTAAAAAAAAGAGTTAATCCTTTCATTTCTTCTACCAAAGTGCATGACCATGCACTTCCCAACATTGTACTCCATCTGCTATTTCTTTGCCCATTCTCCTAATCTAAATCCATCTGTAGCCTTTAACTTCCTCAAAACTACCTGCCCCTCTACCTATCTTCGTGTAGTCTTCAATATTTGCAACAAAGCCATCAATTCCATCATCCAGATCATTGATATATTAGGTAAAAAAAAAATTGGTCCCAAGATAGACCCCTGTGGAACACCACTAGTCACTGACAGCCAACCAAAAAGGCTTGCTTTATTCCCACTCTTTGTTTCCTGCCAATCAGCCACGAGAATCTATGCTAGAATCTTTCCTGGGCTCATAGCTTGTTAAGCAACATCATCAAAGTTGCTGGTGAACGCAGCAGGCCAAGCAGCATCTGAAGGAAGAGGTGCAGTCGACGTTTCAGGCCGAGACCCTTCGTCAGGACTAACTGAAGGAAGAGTGAGTAAGTGTCCAGTCCTTATATACTTCCATCCCCCATCAGGAGGGTCTCAAAGCTCTACGCTTCTTTTTGGATTCCAGACCTAATCAGTTCCCCTCTACCACCACTCTGCTCCGTCTAGCGGAATTAGTCCTTACTCTTAATAATTTCTCCTTTGGCTCCTCCCACTTCCTCCAAACTAAAGGTGTAGCTATGGGTACCCGTATGGGTCCTAGCTATGCCTGCCTTTTTGTTGGGTTTGTGGAACAATCTATGTTCCGTGCCTATTCTGGTATCTGTCCCCCACTTTTCCTTCGCTACATCAACGACTGCATTGGCGCTGCTTCCTGCACGCATGCAGAACTCGTTGACTTTATTAACTTTGCCTCCAACTTTCACCCTGCCCTCAAGTTTACCTGGTCCATTTCCGACACCTCCCTCCCCTTTCTAGATCTTTCTGTCTCTGTCTCTGGAGACAGCTTATCCACTGATGTCTACTATAAGCCTACTGACTCTCACAGCTATCTGGACTATTCCTCTTCTCACTCTGTCTCTTGCAAAAACGCCATCCCCTTCTCGCAATTCCTCCGTCTCTGCCGCATCTGCTCTCAGGATGAGGCTTTTCATTCTAGGACGAGGGAGATGTCTTCCTTTTTTAAAGAAAGGGGCTTCCCTTCCTCCACTATCAACTTTGCCCTTAAACGCATTTCCCCCATTTCACGTACATCTGCTCTCACTCCATCCTCCCGCCACCCCACTAGGAACAGGGTTCACCTGGTCCTCACCTACCACCCCACCAGCCTCCGGTCCAACATATTATTCTCCGTAACTTCCGCCACCTCCAACGGGATCCCACCACTAAACACATCTTTCTCTCCCCCCCCCCCGCATTCCACAGGGATCGCTCCCTACACAACTCCCTTGTCCATTCGTCCCCTCCATCCCTCCCCACTGATCTCCCTCCTGGCACTTATCCGTGTAAGCGGAACAAGTACTACACATGCCCTTACACTTCCTCCCTTACCACAATTCAGGGCCCCAAACAGTCCTTCCAGGTGAGGCAACACTTCACCTGTGAGTCAACTGGGGTGATATACTGCGTCCGGTGCTCCCGATGTGGCCTTTTATATATTGGCGAGACCCGATGCAGACTGGGAGACCGCTTTGCTGAACACCTACGCTCTGTCCGCCAGAGAAAGCAGGATCTCCCAGCGGCCACACATTTTAATTCCACATCCCATTCCCATTCTGACATGTCTATCCATGGTCTCCTCTACTGTAAAGATGAAGCCACACTCAGGTTGAAGGAACAACACCTTATATTCCGTCTGGGTAGCCTCCAACCTGATGGCATGAATATCGACTTCTCTAACTTCCGCTAATGCCCCACCTCCCCCTCGTACCCCATCTGTTACTCATTTTTATGCACACATTCTTTCTCTCACTCTCCTTTTTCTCCCTCTGTCCCTCTGAATATACCTCTTGCCCATCCTCTGGGTCACCCCCCCCCCGTCTTTCTTCCCGGACCTCCTGTCCCATGATCCTCTCGTATCCCCTTTTGCCTATCACCTGTCCAGCTCTCGGCTCTATCCCTCCCCCTCCTGTCTTCTCCTATCATTTTGGATCTCCCCCTCCCCCTCCAACTTTCAAATCCATTACTCACTCTTCCTTCAGTTAGTCCTGACGAAGGGTCTCGGCCTGAAACGTCGACTGCACCTCTTCCTAGAGATGCTGCTTGGCCTGCTGCGTTCACCAGCAACTTTGATGTGTGTTGCTTGAATTTCCAGCATCTGCAGAATTCCTGTTGTTGTAAGCAACATCATGTCTGTCACCTTGTCAAAGGCCTTCTAAAAATCCAAGTACACAACATCAACTGATTGTCCTTTGTCTATCCTGCTTGTTATTTCTTCAAAGAATTCCAACAGATTTGTCAGGGAAGATTTTCCCTTGAGAAAACCATGCTGACTATGCCCTATTTTATCATGTGCCTCCAAGTACTCTGAGACCTCATCCTTAATAATTGACTCCAACATCTTCCCAACCACAAAGGTCAGACTAACTGGCCTATAGTTTCCTTTCTTCTCCTCTCCCTCTTCTTGAAGAATGGAGTGACAATTGCAAATTTCCTGTCTTCCAGAATCTAATGTTTCTTGCAAGATCTTTTCTAATGCCTTCGTAATCTCTTCAGCCATCTCCTTCAGAACCCTGGATGTACAACATCTGGTCCAGGTGACTTATCTACCTTCAGACATTTCAGTTTCCCAAGAACCTTCTCTCTAGTTATGATAACTTGACACGCTTCATACCCCCTGACATCTGGAACTTCCACCATACTGCTCGTGTCTTCCACAGTGAAGACTGATGCAAAATACTTATTCAGTTTATCCACTCTTTCATCCTCCATCATTACTACCTTTCCAACATTGTTTTCCAGTGGTCACTCTCACCTCTCTTTTATACTTTATGTATCTGGAAAAACTTCTGGTACCCTTTTCAATGTTATTGGCTAGCTTACTTTTGTATTCTATCTCTAACTTAATCACGAGCATGTTGCCCGAATTGGGGAGCATGCCTTATGAGAATAGGGTGAGTGAACTTGGCCTTTTCTCCTTGGAGCGACGGAGGATGAGAAGTGACCTGATAGAGGTGTACAAGATAATGAGAGGCATTGACCGTGGATAGTCAGAAGCCTTTTCCCAGGGCTGATATGGCTAGCATGAGAGGACACAGTTTTAAGGTGCTTGGAAGCAGGTACAGAGGAGATGTCAGGGGTAAGTTTTTTATGCAGAGTGGTGAGTGCATGGAATGGGCTGCCAGCGATGGTGGTGGAGGTGGATACAGTAGGGTCTTTTAGGAGACTCCTGGACAGGTACATGGAACTTACAAAAATAGAAGGCTATGGGTAACCCTAGGTAATTTCTAACGTAAGGACATATTCAGCACAGCTTTGTGGGCCGAAGGGCCTGTATTGTGCTGTAGGTTTTCTATGTTTCTATGAACAAGAGAAAATCTACAGATGCTGGAAATCAAGCAACACACACAAAATGCTGGAGGAACTCAGCAAGCCAGGCAGCATCTATGGAAAAAAGCAAACAGTCGATGTTTCTGGCCAAGACACTTCATCAGGTCTGGAAAAAAAGAGAATTCAGAGTAAGATTCCTCTAGCCTGGTATGACTCTCGCCAATTAACTTCCCAGCTCTTTACTTCATCTTTCCCACAACTCTCCCTCCCCTGCCCCCCGGTTTCACCTATCACCTTGTAGTTCTTCCTCCCCTGTCCCCACTTTCTTACTCTGACTCCTTGTCTTTTTCTCCAGTCCTGATGCAGGGTCTCATCCTGAAACACTGACTGTACTCTTTACCATAGATGCTGCCTGGCCTGCTGAGATCTTTTACTTTCTTAATGACCCTTTTGGTTGCCTTCTGTTGGTTTTTAAAAACTTCGTGATCCTCTAACTTCCCACTAATTTTTGCTCTATTATATTCCCTCTGTTTGGCTTTTATGTTGGCTTTGACTTCTCTTTTTAGCCACACTTGTGTCATCTTTCCTTTAGAATACTTTTTCCTCTTTGGGATGTATATATATATTGTGCCTTCCAAATTACTTCCAGAAATTCCAGCCATTGCTGCAGTACCGTCATCCCTGCCAGTGTTCTTTTCCAATCAATTGTGGCCAACTCCTCTTTCATGCCTCTGTAATGCCCTTTACTCCACTGCAATTCTGATACACCTACCTTAAGCTTCTCCTTCTCAGATTTCAGGGTGAATTCGATCATATTATGATCACTCGCCCCTAAGGATTCTTTCACCTTAAACTCTCTGATCAATTCCAGTTCATTGCACAACACCCAATCCTGAATAGCTGATCCTCCAGTGGGTTCAACTATGAGCTGCTCTAAAATGGCATCTTGTAGGCACTCTAGAAGTCCCCCTTCCTGGAATCCAGCACCAACCAGATTTTCCCAATCTAACTGCATTTTGAATTCTCCCATGACTATTGTAAAATTGCATTTTGGCATGCATTTTTTATCTCATTGTAATTTGTAGATCACATCCTTACTACTGTTTGATGGTCTATAAACAACTCTCATCAGGGTGACTTTACCCTTGTAGTTCCTTACCTCTATCCATAATGATTCAACATCTTCCAACCCTATGTCACCTCTTTCTAATGATTTGGTTTCATTTCTTAGCAACAGAGCAATTCTACCCTCTCTGTCTTTCTGCCTGCTCTTTCGATTGAATGTGTATCCTTGGCATTAAGCTCCCAGCTATAATCTTCTTTCAGCCATGATTCAGTGATGCCTGCAACAACATACCTGCCAGTCTGCTACTTTGCTTCAAGTTCATCTACCTGATTCTGTATACTGTGCACATTTAGATATAACACCTTTAGTCCTGTATTCACTCTTTTTGATTTTGTCCACTTTTATGTTACAAACTAATCTTATTGAATACAATTCTGCACAGCCTGTCCTCACTACACATTGGCTCTGTTTATAAACCGGCTACCTCATCTTCAGCTCTATTATCTGCCTTTCCCACAATTCTTCTTGCTTTAAAATATCGGCAGCTCAGGACACAAGTTGCACCATGCTCAACCTTCTGATTCCTAAATTTGTCTGAGGTCTTACCAACATCTGCCTCCACAACCTATCTACTAACTATTCTGGCACTCTTGTCCCCCTCCTCCTGCAACTCTAGTTTAAACCCTACCGTGCAGCATTAGCAAACTTTACAGCTAGAACATTAGTCTCTCTCCAGTTCAGGAGCAAACCGTCCCCTCCGTATAGTTCCCACCTTCCCGGGAAAAGATCCAAAAATCTTATGCCCTCCTTCCAACACTGACATATGACGTGATGTGTGATGACGTATGTCATTCACGTACTTTTACATATAACCCATAATGGATTAAGTAAACAATAAAAATACTTAATCGAAAATATATGTTTACAATATTACTCAAATATTACTGAAATATTAAATCACACCTCTGCTCCCTATTTAGTTATAAACTCCAACTCAATATTGAATGCATCTCAACTATATACTCAATATACTATATAATACAACTACTATGTACAGACATCCACAGCATAGTAAATTTTAAATTGTCTCATTCAGGCTTAAAGATTTAATTGCTGTGGAGGATTTCTTACTCTTGTGGGATAATGTCTTTCCTGATAAGGAGGGTTATTCTGCTTGGCAGATGCGACTAGTGGCTGTGAAACAATCTCAGCTTCTGGGGCCTCCCCCGTGGTGGTTGCTGGAGTGGACCCTCAGACTGCTGGAAGTGGTTCTGAGAGTTCTGGACACCTTTCTTGTGGACACGTTGGCATCCTGAACAGCGCATGACAAGCTGATAGATCTGCTGATCTATCTCAGACCACCAGACAAAGCTAAGAGCCAGTATTATCATTTGGACCACGCCTAGAAGTGACGTAGCTCCTCCAATGCGTTAGCTCTTCGCTTGGATGTACAAAAGCTTTCAATCCCCATATAACGCAACCTCTGTCAGGAGCAGGTTCATCCTAACGCTGGTAAAAATGGGGGAATTGGAGTTTCTGCTGCACATTTCAGTCATTTTGTGTTGCCAAATAGATCTGAGACACTGTGGGGTCTTTTCTGGTTTCACTTTGTATCATCTCTACTGTAATAGAGAGACTTCCGATTTGCATTAGGGAGACTACCTATGTCAAAAGGAATGTCGTCTTTTGTAATTTTTTTCAGGTAGTTCCTTTTCCAAGAGTAAACAGGACAACCCATCACCATTTCCATGATAGTTGTCCTCTTGAGTTTGATCTTGTGATTGTGTCCTCCAAGAAACAGAGCCCATCTCTGTATTTGTGCTGCTGTTGTCAGTGGAACTCACTTCTGTGGATTGAAAATGGATACCAGTGGTTGATGATCAGTAATGAGAGTACACTCTGTCCCGTACAAGTACTGCTGAAACATTTTACACCCCAAACCAGACTCAAGGCCTCTCTATCAATTTTTTCCCTGCAGTCATAAGGGAATGTGATGCAAAGGCTCTGGGGCAATCATTTCCATCACTCATAGCATGTGACATGACTGCACCTATACCATAATGTGTCAGTACAGTGTCTGGCATCCCCATTTCCTTTCTCTTTTGGAAAGCCACCGCACACTGCTTTGTCCATTCCCATTTCATCCCAATCTGTAGGAATGAGTTCAAGGAATGGAGCACAGTAGCCAGGTTTGGCAGGAACTTGTTGTAGTAATTGACAAATCCTAAAAAGGACCCCAAATGTGACAAGTCCTTTGGCCTTGGGGCATCCACCACCGCTTGAATTTTCTTAGCATATTTGTGTATTGCTTGGGGTCAGTGGTGTGACCACAGTAAATGATGCTTGATTTAAAGAATTCACACTTGTACTGTGCTCTGAACCCATAATCTTCTAATCTTTTTCACACTGTCTTGAGGTTTTGGAGATGTTCCTTGTCATCCTTACTGGTAACAATGATGTCATTCAGGTAACAACGTGTGCCTGGGCAGCCTTGTTACCTGGTCCATGGCTTTCTGCCAGAGTGCAGGTGCAGATGCTGCTCCAAAATAAACCTATTATAGTGATAAAGCCCTTTATGTTTATGGTGAGAAACACTTTGGACTCTTCTTCCATTTCCATCTATAGCAGGCTTCAGGCAAATCCATTTTACTGAAGTGTTTCCCCTCCAGAAAAGTTTGCAAATGAATTCCTTATCCTGGGCAGAGGGTATCGGTCTACTTTTAGAACTGGATTGATGGTGACCTTAAAATCACCACAGATCCTGACAGACTTACATTCTTGGCTACTGGGACCACTGGCATGGCCCATGGGCTCCATTCAGCCTTGGAAAGAATTTCTTCAGCTTCCATGCAGTATAGCTCACTGGCTACTTTATCACAGATGGAATAAAGAACCAGACATGCTTTGTAAAACTTGTTTGTGGCATTTTCATTTAACACTATTTTAGCCTTCATGCGTTTGAATTCTTCAGTGCTATCCTTGAACACTGCTGTGGCATCATCCATCTTTCATAATATTCTTTCAGTTGACTCCATTGCAGGGAATGTGGCATGCAAGTGGTGGATGGGTCGCCAATCAAGTTATAGTTGTCGCAGTCAATCACAATCCGACAATGCTGGCCCTCCTGTTGTTACCACATACAAGCTCAATGTTGCTTGTTGGTTGTTGTATTTCACTGCTTTTAATGTCATTCCCATTGGAGTTATCCTTTCTCCAGTATAAGTTCTTAGTTGGATATCTGCAGGCTTCAGTTCATTATCTTTGAAATGCCAGTCAAACTCATTTCCTGGAATAACCGAGACAGCTGAGTCTGTTTCCAATTCCACTTTAGTTAATTTTCCATTCATTACTGGTGTAAGACATGTTGCTTGTCTATTGCTAGTTTTCAGATTGTAAATCTGAATGATACTCTGTCCTGCATCACTCTTATCATTATTTGATTTTTTTTGTCAATGGTGCCATTTTTGAAACTGCATCTTGACTTTTTATCTTTTCCTCTTCCCTGTGCAGAACATTTATTTTTGTCAGGCTGACATGCTCTTTGTACTTGTGGTGCTTTTTTTGTATTTCCTACAAGTTTCATTTTTAAACCTGCATTGATCTGGTGTATGTGAGCCCCTCCCACAATGGTAACACTATTTGTTCTGTTTAACGTTACAATTTTGTTCACACTCACTTTCATTCCTGACTGCCAGTCTGCTCTGTCTGCTGTTTCCACAGAGACAGCGATTTCAACTGCTCTTTTAGATGTGAGCTGTGCTTCAGTCAGGAGCCGTTTTTGAATGCTTTCTTGTAAGATTTCACAAAACAAGTGACCTCTCAGTGCATCATTAAGCCCATCACTGAACTGACAATGCTCAGATAGTTTCTTAAATTCAACCACATATGCCAAAATGGACTTCCCTTCATTTTGATTCCACTTATGAAACCTAGTGTTCTGTAATCAACAATGGCTTCAGTTCTAAATGTTTCTGTATTACTTTCATGATATCAGCAAAGCTCATTTCAGCTGGTTTCATTGGAGCAGTAAAACCTCTGAACAAACTGTATGTGTTTCCACATAATGCATTCAACAAAACTGGCAGAAACTTCTCATTGGCTATTTCATTTCCTCCAGATTTGCTGTCTGCCTTTGTCTCTCCTGAGGCTGCCCACAAGGCAGAGGGGCTATTTACCCATAGCTGGGGATCTGGTTCATGAGCACCAGGTCCACACACCGGTGGGCTTACGTGCTGCGTATGCAAGGGCCAGATCTACTCCCTGTCCTCTGTAGTTCAGCCTGAGTCTGAAAGGAGTTTCTGTGTGTCGCCAACGAGGAGGCACAAATTGAGGCTTGTGGTTGGAGAGGCTATGTACAGACAGGGAGAGACTTATACATTCAGCTTTCCTTTTCACAAGACTGCTAGCCAGTGGAGGAAGCTGAAAGTGAGAGTGAATGACAAGCACTACCCACTGCACAACCACACTACATGCATCACAACAACCATTCTGACACCCAGTGCTCACTGTTTATAAACTCATGAATTTGTCTGTTTTCTGCCTTTTTTTATTAACTCAAGCATCTTTCTCCTCTTGTGAAGAGAAAAAAATGTGGTGTCATTTTTTAAAAAGTTCAAACACCTCACTGTGCTTCAACAATTGTCTCAGGTTCACTTAAACTTTCTTGTCTCCACTGTTATGCTTTGTAACCCCGAAACTTAAAACTAACTGAAAGCCAAACAAGAGAGCCTGAGAGATGTGTGTAATCTTCGTTTTTACTTTTAGCGGGGTGGACACTTATGACGTGGTGGTGTGTTGACGTATGCCATTCACATACTTTTACATATAACCCATAGTGGATATGTAAACAACCAAGAATGCTTAATGTATTTACAAGATTACTCAAATATTAAAAACACAACAAAATTAAATGGAGTAACACGCACAAAGCTGGAGGAACTCAGCAAGTCAAGCAGTATCCATGGTGTCAATGTTTTGGGCCAATATCTTTCATCATGACTGTTTATTCCTCTACCTAGATGTTGCCTGACCTGTTGAGTTCCTGCAGCATTTTGTGTGTGTCGCTCTGGATTTGCAGCATCTGCAGAATCTCTTGAGCTTATGTAAAGGGTATCCGATGGTTGGCACAAACTCCATGAGTAGAAAGGCCTTTCTCCATGCTCAATAATCTATAATCTATAAGGGGAGGAGAAGGTGGTGGTGCGATGCAGCGTGCGTGACCGCTCCAAAATGATATCGTATTTGTAAACAGGGGCCGTGCACAATCCTGATTTGATGGAGACAGATGTGAGATGCACGGAGAAACATCTAGAGAAACTTCTGAAATGCCGGCTTCGCTGCCACTGTTACTGTGCGATTGAGAATCTCCGGAGGGGAAGGCCCCAAATCCTTGGCTTTGCCTATTGCCTGTTGCCGGGCCGGGGTCAAAGCGCTCGGCAGAGAAGGTGCTCAGTGCTCGGTGTCGGAGGGCTGGTTGGAGGCTCGAAGTTTTCGGACGGACTCAAGAGTCGGCTGTGGTTGGGCGCTTCCAGGATGCTGCATCGGCAAGTTTGCGGCGCTGGAAGCTCATGGCAGGGAGAGTTTTTCTTCCTTCTACCGTCTGCATGAGATGATGGGACTTTCGAGAGACTCTGAGACTTTTTTTTACCGTGTCCATGGTCTGTTCTTTATCAAATTACGGTATTGTTTTGCACTGTAGTAACTATATGTTATAATCATGTGGTTTTTGTCAGTTTTTCAGTCTTGGTTTGTCTTGTGTTTCTGTGATATCATTCTGGAGGAACATTGTATCATTTCTTAATGAATGCATCACTAAATGACAATAAAAGAGGACTGCGTGTCCTCATAATCTAATCTAATCTAAATCTATAACTCCAAAATGTTTGGTTGCATCTTTGAGCCATGATTGAGTGTGGTGAGGTTTATTTTTGTCCTCATGACTGACTGGCTGGGCTCTTCTTTTTGAAAGATTCTGAGTAGTCTAATTCATTAAACTTTACAGTATGTTGATCTGTCAGGCTGGAAACAATTATAATCTTGGCCAATCTAGACCCCTTCAGGAAAATACAGGAGGAAAAAACAAAGGTTTCACTGTTAGCAGAGAAGATTTAAAACTAGCATTCATGGCAGTAATATTTTGAATTCTGACACTACTTGTTCAAAATTATTATTGAACATTCTAGAATGAAATATCAGCTGTCACATTTGTTCACAAGCATAATTATAATCTTTTCACTTCCAAAACATCTACATATAAGTTAAGTAAATTTCAAAATGAGTCGGATAAGCAGATAAGCTTAAATGATATTATGTAGATTGAAACAGAAGGCTTAGAATAACAAAATAGATGTGAATAAAATGCTACCAGATGCATCAAAATGAATGAATTATTTGATGGGTTTATTTTGCAGCATTAATACAAATGGAAGTGAATCTGTTATGCGTTATTTCTCTTCTCTCATCGCTCTTTTTCTTCTTTAGATCCTCCTCACAATATTTTTAATCTTCTGAGATTTTTGTCTTGAAGTAATGATGGCAATTTATAATTATAATTGGTGCTCAATACTGTAAATTGGATGTCTACATTTACAAGGCGGTATGGTAGTGTAGCAGGTAGTGTAACGCCTTACAGCACCAGCGACTGGGAGATCGGGTTTCAATTCCTGACACTATATATGAGGAATTGGTACTTATGTGGGATTCTGCCAGGTACTCTGGCTTCCTCCCGCACTCCAAAGACGTACAGGTTAGGGTTAATAAGTTATAGGTATGCTATTTTGGAAACAAACTCTTACCCCGGATGGTGTTGGTTATCGACACAAATGGCATATTTCATGAGACAGGACAATATATAACCATTGAGCCAGGACTTATCCTTAGACAAGCCAAGGCTCAATTTCATCTTCACACCAAGGAGAGACAGGACCATCAGTCGGGAAACGGCAGAATGGCTGGACTTACCCAACAGAGGCAAAGACAAGACAAGACAGGTCCCCCAGCAGAGCAACGGCAGAACAGCCTGACTTACCTCACAGAGGCAAGGACAAGGCAGATCCCCCTGCAGGGCAACGGCAGAATGGCCTGACTTACTCCACAGAGGCAAGGACAAGACAAGGCAGATCCCCCCACAGGGCAATGACAGAACGGCCTGACTTACCCCACGGAGGCGAGGACAAGAAGAGACAAACACCGAAGAACAACAGACAGTTCCATCTCTGCATTGGCAATTGAACTTGACAGTGGTGCAGGTGAGGTATCCAGGCAGAGAGTCAGGTGAGGTATCCAGGCAGAGAGTCAGACGAGGTATCCAGGCAGAGAGTCAGACGAGGTATCCAGGCAGAGAGTCAGGTGAGGTATCCAGGCAGAGAGTCAGGTGAGGTATCCAGGCAGAGAGTCAGGTGAGGTATCCAGGCAGAGAGTCAGGTGAGGTATCCAGGCAGAGAGTCAGACGAGGTATCCAGGCAGAGAGTCAGACGAGGTATCCAGGCAGAGAGTCAGGTGAGGTATCCAGGCAGAGAGTCAGGTGAGGTATCCAGGCAGAGAATCAGGCGAGGTATCCAGGCAGAGAGTCAGGCGAGGTATCCAGGCAGAGAGTCAGGCGAGGTATCCAGGCAGAGAGTCAGGCGAGGTATCCAGGCAGAGAGTCAGGCGAGGTATCCAGGCAGAGAGTCAGGTGAGGTATCCAGGCAGAGAGTCAGACGAGGTATCCAGGCAGAGAGTCAGACGAGGTATCCAGGCAGAGAGTCAGGTGAGGTATCCAGGCAGAGAGTCAGGTGAGGTATCCAGGCAGAGAGTCAGGTGAGGTATCCAGGCAGAGAGTCAGACGAGGTATCCAGGCAGAGAGTCAGGTGAGGTATCCAGGCAGAGAGTCAGGTGAGGTATCCAGGCAGAGAGTCAGACGAGGTATCCAGGCAGAGAGTCAGGTGAGGTATCCAGGCAGAGAGTCAGACGAGGTATCCAGGCAGAGAGTCAGGTGAGGTATCCAGGCAGAGAGTCAGGTGAGGTATCCAGGCAGAGAGTCAGGTGAGGTATCCAGGCAGAGAGTCAGGTGAGGTATCCAGGCAGAGAGTCAGGCGAGGTATCCAGGCAGAGAGTCAGACGAGGTATCCAGGCAGAGAGTCAGGTGAGGTATCCAGGCAGAGAGTCAGGTGAGGTATCCAGGCAGAGAGTCAGACGAGGTATCCAGGCAGAGAGTCAGACGAGGTATCCAGGCAGAGAGTCAGGTGAGGTATCCAGGCAGAGAGTCAGGTGAGGTATCCAGGCAGAGAGTCAGGTGAGGTATCCAGGCAGAGAGTCAGACGAGGTATCCAGGCAGAGAGTCAGGTGAGGTATCCAGGCAGAGAGTCAGACGAGGTATCCAGGCAGAGAGTCAGACGAGGTATCCAGGCAGAGAGTCAGGTGAGGTATCCAGGCAGAGAGTCAGGTGAGGTATCCAGGCAGAGAGTCAGGTGAGGTATCCAGGCAGAGAGTCAGGTGAGGTATCCAGGCAGAGAGTCAGACGAGGTATCCAGGCAGAGAGTCAGGTGAGGTATCCAGGCAGAGAGTCAGACGAGGTATCCAGGCAGAGAGTCAGGTGAGGTATCCAGGCAGAGAGTCAGGTGAGGTATCCAGGCAGAGAGTCAGACAAGGTATCCAGGCAGAGAGTCAGGTGAGGTATCCAGGCAGAGAGTCAGGTGAGGTATCCAGGCAGAGAGTCAGGTGAGGTATCCAGGCAGAGAGTCAGGCGAGGTATCCAGGCAGAGAGTCAGGTGAGGTATCCAGGCAGAGAGTCAGGTGAGGCCAGTGCTGCTTATAGGCATGTCTGACACGCAGCTCTGAAGCCACACAAACTGTCATCTTCCAGTCAGTTACTCCATTATCCCAGCAACAAAGGCTGTATGGTATTGAGAAATCAAAAACATGATCCTCACAGTGCTGCCTTGCTTATCCAAATGGGAGTAGGCTCTGTTCAGCAGGTAGATGACAACATCATCAACTCCAATGTGCTCCTGGTAGGTAAACTGCAGGGGATTGAGGGCTGATCTGACCAGGGGTCAGAGGTGAGCCAGGACCAGCCTCTCTAGTGTCATCGCAATCTGTGAGGTCAGGGCCACTGTCATACAAGATTTTCGGTTGGCCTTTCTTGGGTACTGGGACCACACATGATCTTTTCCACAGGGTGGGGACCCTTTCCAGGCTGAGACTCAGGTTGAAAATGCGCTGGAGAGCTCCACACGGTTGCTCAGCACACACACAACCTCAGGACTATGGGGTTCACACCATCCGGTCCCAATGCTTTGCCGTGTCTGAGTTGCCCCAGAGCACTTCTCACCTGCTCAGTAGTGGCACCATCGCACTCAGATACAGAAGGATGCTTTACTGCTGCTTCCACAGTAGTTTCGTTTTACCAATGAAGGTTGTTAGTCCTGAGCTGAACCCCCAAACTTGGAGGATTGGTGGATCATTCTCAGTCTGGCCTCCACCCTTTGACCTGTTTGGCATGGATGACTCGACAATGAGCCAAATTATAAAACCCTGACTCCAGCCAGCATAGCTCTCCGGGCCATTGAGGCACGCAAACCTCCAAACCACGACAAGGTTGTGGTCTTCTTGTAGGATTTGTTGGTTTATTATGGTCACATGTACTGAGATACAGTGAAGGACTTGTCTTGCGTACCGTTCATACAGATCAGCCACATCTGACATGGGTGTTGGGGTGTTGCAGGGCACTACTGGTTAGGATCAGAGTAAGCTGTCGAGAGTTGGTAAATTAGTCAGCTCCATCATGGGCATTGGCCTTCGTAGTATCCAGGACATCTTCAAGATGCAGTGCCTCAAAAAGGTAGTGTCAGTCATTAAGGACCCCCATCACCTCGGACACGCCCTCTTCTCATTGCTACCATCAGGAAGGAGGTCCAGAAGCCTGAAGGCACACACTCAACAATTCAGGAAAGGATTCTTCCCCACTGCCTTCTGAATTCTGAATGGACATTGAACCCATGAACATCACCTCAATACTTTTAATTTTATTTTTTGCACTATTTATGTAACCTAGCTTTTGATATACATATATATACCAAATAGCTGTACCCCTTGACAATAAGTACTCTTGTTTCAGTACTGTTGGGAGGGACGGCCTACCTGGGGGAAGCAACAAAGGCTGCATCTCTGGCACAGAGTCTGGCCCTGTGCCTCAGAAGGGCAGCGAAAGGAAGAGAATGGCAGCGGTGAAAGGAGACTCTATAGTTAGGGAGTCAGATAGGCAACTCTGTGGATGCAAGAAAGAAGTACGGATGGCAGTTTGCCTCCCAGGTGCCAGGGTCCAGGATGTTTCTGATCGCCTCCATGATATCCTGAAGTGGGAAGGAGAACAGCCAGAGGTCGTGGTACATATTGGTACACAGGCAGGAAGAGGGAGGAGGTCCTGAAACAGATTACAAGGAGTTAGGAAGGAAGTTGAGAAGCAGGACCACAAAGGTAGTCATCTCGGGATTACTGCCTGTGCCACGTGACAGCGAGAATAGGAATAAAGTGAGGTGGAGGATAAATGCGTGACTGACAGTTTGGAGCAGGGGGCAGGGATTCAGATTTCTGGATCATTGGGACCTCTTTTGGGGAAGGTGTGACCTGTACAAAAAGGATGGGTTGCACTTGAATCCCAGGGGGACCAATATCCCCGTGGGGAGGTTTGCAAAGGCTATTGGGGAGAGTTTAAACTAGGATTTTTGGGGGTGGGAACCAAACTGAAGAGACAGAGGAAGAGGAGGTTGGCTTACAAATAGAGAAAGCTTGGAGACAGTACGAGAGGGAGGATAGGCAGGTGATAGAGAAGGGACGCACTCAGATCGATGGTTTGAGATGTATCTATTTTAATGCAAGGAGTATTATTAACAAAGTGGATGAATTTAGAGCATGGATCGACACTTGGAGCTATGATGCTGTGGCCATTACAGAAACTTGGATGGCTCAGGGGCAGGAATGGTTACTTCGAGTGCCAGGCTTTAGTTGTTACAGAAAAGACAGTGAGGGAGGCAAAAGAGTTGGGGTTATGGCACTGTTGATCTGAGGTAGTGTCATGGCTGTAGAAAAGGAGGAAGACATGGAGGGATTGTCTACAGAGTGTCTGTGGGTGGAAGTTAGGAACAGGAAGGGGTCAATAACTCTGTTTTTTATAGACCACCCAATAGTAACAGGAATATCAATGAGCACATAGGGAGACAGATTCTGGAAAGGTGTAATAATAACAGGGTTATCATGGTGGGAGATTTTAATTTCCCAAATATTGATTGGTATGTCCCTAGATCAAGGGGTTTAGATGGGGTGGAGTTTGTTAGGTGTGTTCAAGAATGTTTCTTGACACAATATGTAGATAAGCCGACAAGAGAAGAGGCTGTACTTGACCTGGTATTGAGAAATGAACCTGGTCAGGTGTCAGATCTCTCAGTGGGAGAGCATTTTGGAGATAGTGATCACAGTTCTATCTCCTTTACCATAGCATTGGAGAGGAGTAGAAACAGACAAGTTAGGAAAGTGTTTAATTGGAGTAAGGGGAAATATGAGACTATCAGGCAGGAACTTGGAAGTATAAATTGGAAACAGACGTTCTCAGGAAAATGTATGGAAAAAATGTGGCAAATGTTCAGGGGATATTTGCGTGCAGTTCTGCATAGGTACGTTCCAATGAGACAGGGAAATTATGGTAGGGTACAGGAACCATGGTGTACAAAGGCTGTTGTAAATCTAGACAAGAAGAAAAGGAGAGCTTACGAAAGAATAAAATGTTAGGTAATGATAGAGGTCTAGAAGATCATAAGGCTAGCAGGTAGGAGCTCTAGAAAGAAATTAGGAGAGCCAGAAGGGGCCATGAGAAGGCTTTGGAGGACAAGATTAAGGAAAACACCAAGGCATTCTACAAGTATGTGAAGAGCAAGGGGATAAGACTGATAGAATGGGACCAATCAAGTGTGACAGTGGAAAAGTGTGTATGGAACCGGAGGAGATAGCAGAGGTACTTAATGAATACTTTGCTTCAGTATCACTATGGAAAAGGATCTTGGCAATTGTAGGGATGACTTACAGTGGACTGAAAAGCTTGAGCATGTAGATATTAAGAAAGAGGATGTGCAGGAGCTTTTGGAAAGCATCAAGTTGGATAAGTCAATGGGACCGGATGGGATGTACCCCAGGCCATTGTGCGAGGCAAGGGAGGAGATTGCTGAGCCTCTGGCGATGATCAATGGGGACGGGAGAGGTTCTGGAGGATTGGAGGGTTGTGGATGTTGTTCCTTTATTCAAGAAAGGGAGTAGAGATAGCCCAGGAAATTATAGACCAGTGAGTCTTACTTCAGTGGTTGGTAAGTTGATGGAGAAGATCCTGAGAGTCAGGATTTATGAACATTTGGAGAGGCATAATATGATTAGGAATAGTCAGCATGGCTTTGTGAAAGGCAAGTCATGCCTTACGAGCCTGATTGAATCTTTTGGATGTGACTAAACACATTGATGATGGTAGAGCAGTAGATGTAGTGTATATGGATTTCAGCAAGGCATTTGACAAGATACCCCAAGCAAGGCTTATTGAGAAAGTAAGGAGGCATGGGATCCAAGGGGAAATTACTTTTGGATCCAGAACTGGCTTGCCCACAGAAGGCAAAGAGTGGTTGTAGATGGGTCATATTCTGCATGGAGGTTGGTTACCAGTGGTGTGCCTCAGGGATCTGTTCTGGGACCCCTACCCTTCGTGAATTTATGAATGACCTGGATGAATAAATGGAGGGATGGGGTTAGTAAATTTGCTGATGACACAAAGGTTGGGGGTGTTGTGGATAGTGTGGAGGGCTGTCAGAGGTTACAGCGAGACATTGATAAGATGCAAAAATGGGCTGAGTAGTGACAGATGGAGTTCAACACAGATAAGTGTGAAGTGGTTCATTCTGGTAGGTCAAATATAATGACAGAATATAGTATTAATGGTAAGACTCTTGGCAGTGCGGAGGATCAGAGGGATCTTGGGTCCAAGTCTATTGGACACTCAAAGCACCTGTGCAGGTTGACTCTGTGGTTAAGAAAGCAAATGATGCATTGGCCTTCATCAATCGTGGGATTGAGTTTAGGAGCCGAGAGGTAATGTTGCAGCTATATAGGACCCTGGTCAAACCCCACTTGGAGTTCTGTGCTCAGTTCTGGTCACTTCACTATAGGATGGATGTGGAAACCATTGAAAGCATGCAGGGGAGATTTACAAGGATGTTGCCTGGATTGGGGAGCATGTTTTATGAGAACAGGTTGAGTGAACTCTGCCTTTTTTCCTTGGAGCGACGGAGAATGAGAGGTGACCTGACAGAGGTGTATAAGATAATGAGAGGCATTGATTGTGTGGATAGTCAGAGGCTTTTTCCCAGGGCTGAAATGGCTAGCATGAGAGGGCACAATTTTAAGGTGCTTGGAAGTAGGTACAGAGGAGATGTCAGGGGTACTTGTTTTTATGCAGAGAGTTGTGAGTGGTTGTAATGGGCCACCGGTGACCGTGGTGGAGGCGGATACGATAGGGTCTTTTAAGAGACTCCTGGACAGGTACATGGAGCTCAGAAAAATAGAGAGCTATGGGCAACTCTAGGTAATTTCTCAGGTAAGGTCATGTTTGGCACAGCTTTGTGGGCCAAAGGGCCTGAATTGTGCTGTAGGTCTTTTATGTTTCTATATTTCCATGTACACTTACCGTAATTCACAGTTTTTTCTCCTTATTATTATGTATTACATTGTACCGCTGCCACATAATTAACAAATTTCATGACATGCCGGTGTTATTAAACTTGATCCTGGTTCTGATTTATTCATTATATGTTTTATGTTTTTTTAAGGTAGAACAAGGTTAAACAATAACAGAATGCAAAGTAAAGTGTAGTGCAGGTAGAGGGTAAGGTCAAGATGATAACGAGGTAGATTATGAGGCCAAGAATCTATCTTGTCAAACAAGAGGTCCGTTCAAGAGTCTGATAACAGTGGGATAGAAGCTGTCCATGAGCCTGGTGGTAGATGTTTTTAGGATTTTGTATCTTCTGGCTGATGGGAAAGGGAAGAAGAGAAAATGTCTGGGGAGGGGGATGAGGAGTCTTTGACTATACTAGTGCTTTACTGAATCAGTGGAATTGTAGTCAGTGTTTATAGAGGGGAGGTCGGTTCGTATGGTGGTGCTGAGCTGTGTTCACAACCCTCTGTAGTGTCAAGCAGTTGCCGTACCAAGCCGTGATGCATCAGACATCATATTTTCTATGGTCTTTAGCCTCCAGAGGAAGTAGAGGCACAGGTGAGCTTTCTTAGATATGACATTAATGTGGCTGGACCAGGACAGAATACTGGTGATATTCATACCTAAAGCTTGAAGCCCTCAACCTCTCAACCTCAGTGTCATTGTTGTCGACAGGAGCAACTTTGAATTAAAAGATGCATAACTGAATTTGGCTGAGAATTTTGTTGTGAATCCACAGTTAAATACTCTCCGTGACATGTACTGTACAATTGGAAGGATGGGAGTAATTGAGGGGAAGGAAAAGATGAGTGTTGGTGTCGGGTGGAGAGACACCATTCTCTGCTACGGCTGAGACAGCTATTTTATGATGACTGGCCCCATCTACACTAAGTGGCCTCTACTGTCTGAAAGATGCTGTCAGCTGTCACGGTGTCTTGCAACATAGTGCTGTAAGCGAAGGGGGAGTCTGTGGAATTCATTGCCACCCACAGCTGGTGGAGGCCAAGTTATAAAGTGGAGGGCCATAGGTTCTAATGGTATCAAAGGTTACGGGGAGAAGGCAGGAGAATGGGATTGGGAGGGATAATAAATTAGCCGTGATGGAATGTTGGAGCAGACTTGATGGGCTGAATAGCCTAATTCTGCTCCTATGTCTTATGGAGATACAGCATGGTTAACAGGCCCTTCCAGCCCAATGAGCCCACGCCATCCATAGTGCGTTCGGTGGGGATGCTGTCATCGCCAAAAAACTCACGCTGATGCCTGAAACAGGGAAAAATGAGGCTTTCCAAGTCTACTATTGAATCACTGAAGTCACATCGAGAACGCTTTAAATCATATCCCTCTGCCAATATGCCAGAACAACAACTCTAACCAGCCCCTGAAGATGCACTCTTGGTGGTACCTTCACGGGTTGTATTACACCATGTATGGAAATCCCAACCATCAGGACTACAAGAGGCTTCAGAAAGTAGTGGATACAGCCTGGCCCATCACAGGCACAGTCTTCTCCACCACTGGCAACATCTACAGGAGGTACTGATCAGGAAGGTGGCATCCATCATCCAAAGATCCCCGCCATCTGGGTCATGACCTCTTCTCCCTGCTACCATTGGGCAGGAGGTATAGAAGCCCAAAGTCCCACCCTACCAACAGCTACTTCCCTACAGCCGTTAGGCTCTTGACTGGACCTGTACAATCCTACATTACCTCAGGAATGGAACATTACATGGAGAGATGGAGGATGAGAGGTGACTTGATAGAGGTGCACAATGTGATAAGAGGCACAGATAGAATGGATGGCCTGAGACTTTTTGCCCAGGGTGAAAATGACCAATACCTGAGGGCATAATTTTAAGGTGACTGGGGGGATGTCAGAGGTAAGTTTTTTATACATTGAGTGATGTCTGCATGAAAGATGCTGCCAGGGGTGGTAGTAGAGGCAGGTACATTGGGGACATTTAAAAGACTCTTAGATGGACACATGGATAAAAGAAAAATGGAGGGCCATATATGTGGGAAGAGTTAGATTGATCTTGGAGTAGGTTAAAAAGTTGGCTCAACAGTGTGGGCCGAAGGGCCTGTACTGTGCTGTACTGTTCTATGTTCTACTAGAGCCTTCTCTCTGATTTTGTCTTTCTTTTTGTATTAAGGTTTTATTTTTGCACAGTCTTTCTTCTCTGTCTCTTTACTGCCGTGTATAATGCATGTATAATTTATATATAATTTATATTCTGTCTGTTGCCTGTACCTAGGTGTCGGTCATGCTACTGCAAGCAAGCTTTTCCAGTGGACCTGTACCTCTCCGTACTTGAACACGAGGCCATGAACTCGATTGGGTTCAGTCCTTTGCTTCAATAAGGAAGGTGATAGGTTGCACTTTAATGTAGCAACTTTGTCTGCTAACAGCAGAAAGAGTCATTGTGTGACATCGGCCGTACAGTCGTCATCAGACAAAGAAAATCCACACAAAGGAACGCTTATGCCTGGAGTAAATTATTATTATGATGTATCGTATGCAAAACAGCTTTTATGTGCAATATTCATATAAAAAGTGCATGCAAACAGCCAAATTTCTAGGCCAAATACTGTGTGTCAGAACAGAATTGCACAGTTGGAAGCAGTCTTAAATCATTTTCATAGAACTTAAAGTTGCTTCGGAATATTTTATCTTCATTATCTTTTGGGCAGATTTAATGTGGAGGCTGATAGGTTCTTGATTAGTCAGGGTGACAAAAGTTATGAAAAGAAGGCACCAACAAAGAGGTTCTATCAGTCTGTTGTCACCAGTACAATCTTCTATGTGGTGGTGTGCTGGGGCAATGGCATTAACACGGGTGATGCCAACAGTCTCAATAAACTGATTAGAAAGGCTAGCTCTGTTATAGGAGTCAAACTGGACATACTGGAAGCTGTGGCAGAACAAAGGACCCTGTGGGAAATCCTGGCAATTCTCTGACTCTGCATGCCACCTTGGCTGAACAGAGGAGCACTTTTAGTAATAGACTAAGACAACTGTGCTGCTCCAAAGAGCACGATATAGGGTCATTCTCATGCTCAGCCATTATGAGTCGACCCATAGCAGGGGAAGTGATGACCCCCTCCTGTTAGACCGTTTGAGGTAACTTATTTTCTATTCTTTCTTACTTCTCTCCTGATATTCGTATATTTGTAAATCTGCGCACTTGTAATGCTATTGTGATACAGTTATTTCCTTTGGGATCAATAAAGTGTCTATCTATCTAAGTGAGAAGGTAATAGACACCACTCTGTATTCTCCTCCACTGCAACCCTTCCAAAGGGAACTGTTTCCTCCCTTTCTGCCAGGGTTACACCCACGTCCAGGGATTTATTTGTGTAGCATTTTTCCCAAACAAGTACCACTTGCAATTAAAACATTGATCACAGAGTTAGAACAGACGGGGTGAAACACAAGAAGTATTTGGGCTGGTGGTAGAGGCAGATACATTAGGGACTTTTAAGAGATGTTTAGATAAGCACATGAATGTGTGAGGAAAATGGAGAGATATGGACATTGTGTAGGCAGGAGAGGTTAGTTTAGTTAGCTATTTGATTACCGTTTCAATTGGTTTGGCACAACATCACAGGCTGAAGGGCCTGTTCCTGTGCTCTACAGTTCTATGTTCTATGTCCTAAGCAGAAAAACATCTCACCAAACAGCTTATCTTTTTAGTGCTTACCAGCAATAAAATAGTAACTGAGATATTATCAGTGGATCCAATTGCATAAGCAGATGTTTGCCAATAAATCTCCATCTGAAGTCATTCGTTCATTTACTTCAACCCGCACCTTGCTGTCCTCCACTGGGAAAAATTAGCTTCCAAACATGTAGACTTAGTAAATGTGAACCAGATTTATAATGTTGCCCTGGAGGAGATTTAACTGTTCCTTCAGTACTGAGGTGTCTAAATGTGAAAGTAGGAAGGGGGAAATGTTACTCTCATCAAAACAGAAAAAATACTTAATAGGTGTTTGGATGTTACTATTCAAAACTTGATTAGAGAAGATAGTGCTTTTTATAATGCGGAGGTTATAATAGTATTAAATTTTCATTTTTTTAAAGGTTCCTGGCAGCATTCAAAAACTCTGCAAGCATTTGCAACATATACTCAGTTAGTAAGTGTACAAAAGTTCCTGTGGTATATTCCAGCGTGTGTTTAGAATCTCAGAGAACAATTTCAACTGACAAGGACATCCCCTCACCGTGCCTGTGGTGTGCAATTGGGGTAATCACATAATCACAATCACAATCAGGTTTATTATCATTGACATCTGTCGTGAAAGTTGCTGGGTTGTGGCAGCAGTATACTGCAATACTTAATTCATAAAAAAAAACAAACATAATCCATAAAGACAGGAGGAGATTCTGCAGATGCTGGAAATCCAGAGTGACACGTGCAAAGTGCTAGAGGAACTTAGCAGGTCAGGCAGCATCTACGGAAAGAAATAATCAACTGACCATTCGAGCCGAGACCCTTCATCAGGACTCATAACGAAGGGGGGCTTCAATACATAAAGCTGGCTTGAAAAGGTATCCTAGAGAAAATACAAGCAGAACGCTGAAAGCCTGTTGCAAACAACTCAGCATGTTAAACAGATAAAACCTACAGATTTATATAATTAACAGACAACTTAGCAAATATAAAATATCAGTGGATTAACAAGAGTCATGAAAAAGCAACAGAGAATAAAAATGATAACAATGCATTTATAGCACCTCTCATGATTTCAGGACAGACCAAAGCATATTCCAGTCAATGATGTGCTCCTAATGTACAAAAGGTATTAATGAACCAACTTAATATGTGTACAATAGGACCTCTTAAACCGAAAGTAACATGAGAATGGGACAATCTTGATTCCAAGAACTTGTGATCTTAATTCTGGACTTAAGCCTCTTTTGTTATCTCACCCTTATAACTGCATAGAAACATAGAATGAGTAGGATATCCATCCCAATTCTTCCCATATTCCATTCAACTACAAGGCACAGCAGCAGAATGAGGCCACTCGGCCCATTGAATCTGCTCCACCATTCTATCATGGCTGATTCCATGACCCCTTTAGCCTTAAGAACTACATACAGTATACATATTTCTATATTAACATATTTAACAATTTGTCTAAAATTATTTTCTCCAGTGGAGAATTTCTTAGGTCCACTATTCTTTGGGCGAAGAAATTTCTCCTTATCTCAGTCTTATATGGCCTTCCTCTTACTCCTTGACTGTGATCTTTGATCCTGGACCCAATCTGTCCTGCACCTAATATTTGTCGGTTTTGCGGAAATCCCCTCTTATTCTTCAGCGATAAGATAAATGATTGCTTGGTAACATTATTCAAAATTCAAAATTCAAAGTAAATTTTTATTACCAAAATCACCATATACAACCCTGAGATTCATTTTCTTGTGGGCATACTCAATCAATACATAATAGAATAATAACTGTAACAGAATCCATGAAAGATAGCACCAACTTGGACGCTCAACCAGTGTGTAAAAGACACAAACTGTGCAAATACAAAAAGAAAGAAAGCAATAATAAAATAATAATAATAATAATAATAAAAAATCAGCAATAAATATCGAGAACATGAGATGAAGAGTCCTTGAAAATGAGTCCATAGGTTGGGAGAACACTTGAATGATGAAGTGAAGTTGAGTGAAGTTACCCCTTCAGTTCAAGAGCCTGATGGTTGAGGGGTAGTAAGTGTTACTGATGCTGGTGGTGTGAATCCTGAAGCTCCTGTAACCTTCTGATGATGATACTGGATTAATAGGTCTGAAACATGGAATAATACTCTAGTAATTACCTGGAGTAATGATGGACACCTTAGGAAGTCAGGGTCCATCATAAAGGACCTCCACCACCCAGGACATGTTCTCTTCACACTGATACCATCAGGAACAAGTACAGGAACAGCTTCTTCCCCTCTGCCATCTGATTTCTAAATGGACATTGAACCCATGAACACTTCCTCACTACTTTTTTATTCTTTGCACTACTTCTTTTAACTTAGCTATTTAATAAACATATTAACGTAACTCAATATTTTCTCTAGATTTATTTATTATGTATTTAATTTTACTGCTGCCGTAAAGTTTACAAATTTCACGACATATGCTGGTGATATTAAATCTGATTCTGATTCTGAATAACTTTGAAATCATCATTAAACTTAAAACTGCAACTAAATTTCGGAGTGAGAAGCTCCAGCATCACAAACGTCCTTCAGGAAAACAAGTCTACAGATCATCCCTGGATGAATGGTCAAACCTGATCTTTATAGTGCCTGAAGGTAATGTTGCTGCTCTATCAAACTCTGATTAGACCAGACTTCGAGTATTGTGTTTAGTTCTGGTCACCTCATTATGAGAGTGATGTGGAAGGTTTAGAGAGTGTGCAGATGAGATTTACCAGGATCTTGCCTGGACTAGCGGGCACAGGTCGAGTGGATAGCCAGGGAACTTTTCCCAGGGTGGCGATTACTCACGCTGGTGCAAATCAGTTTAAAATGAATGGAGGAAAGTTTAGGGAAGAGGTCAGAGTTAGGTTTTTTACACAGAGAGTGGTGGGTTGCCTGGAATGCCCTGTCAGAGGTGGTGGTAGAGGCAGATACATTGGGGGCATTTAAGAGATTCTTATATAGGAACAATGGTGAAAGAAAAATGGAGGGTTAGTGGTTGTGCAGGAAAAAAATGTTAGATTGATCTTAGAGTATGTTAAAGGGTTAGTACGACATTATGGGCCAAAGGGCCTGTACTGTGCTGTACTGTTCTATGTTCTGCGTCTTATGTTTTATTTTAATTTGTTAAAGATACAGCATGAACCAGGCCTTTCTGGCCCCGTGAACCGCGCCGCCCAGCAATGCCCAAAACCCCTGATTTAACCCTATCCTAATCACGGGACAATCTATAATGACCAAATAACTTACCCAGTAGGTCTTTGGACATCTGGGGAGGGAGACTTCATGCTGAGATCATCTTGGAAAAATTATAAAGGCTGCCTTTCACTGGACATGTCATTTACCTATTCGGCCAACTGTATCCACAGTGTAATTTAACTGAGCAGTTCGATAAAAAAAAGATGCAGATAAGCACTAGCTGACATATAAACTGTGTGATGTCGTAATCTGCATGTACATGCAAATATAGAAATAACGGTGAAAATGGCACAGAGTAAACTTGAGCTGAACAGCACACATAAATTACAACTTCAGGGAATTGACTAATGCGCCCGTATCAAGGCAGCCAGATTTAGTGTCAAGTATGGATTACATTAACTTGCTGCAAGCAACATACTGTGGAGTTATATACCAAATTTTTTGATCAAATTTTAATCTGTAGGTGGTGAAATATATTATACTTTTTAGATGTTGCTGCCCGCAGTATTCAAATCATGTTTCTCTTTGCTACTACTTGTTCACAAAGCCATGAATACACTGGTATTGTTTCTTTTTTCAAATTCATGGTGATATTTCTATTGCATTTCTTTTGGATTATATTTTTATATGTCCTTTAGCTTTCCCAAAAAATATTTTTCAATGTCCTGCATTGCCAGCTCTTCAGCCTTGCACTTCACTGTAAATATAGATAATTTGCTTCTAAGCAAAACTCATTACAGCACAGCTTAAGGTTATTTCTCATGGTAGATTCTTAACTTAAATTTTTAAATTTGCAGGAGGAGGTGTGAAGATTTTTTTGACTGTTGGTTGTCCAACACTCATCTGTAGGGATATTGCTCAATTAACATGCTAAATCTGTGGTGCAAATTTTACATGGCCTTACATAAGAGTTAGCTCCTCCAAGAACGTTAACCAGGGATCCAACAGCCGCCAGAGAGCCCTTTGAAGAGGCAGGAGAAATACGATATTGAAGTATAGGTCAGATGACACGGGAGTCCTTTGCTCTGTACTCCTCAGTCACCAGCATTGGATGTATTGGAGTATGTATGAGTTAGCATAACTAGATGGAATCAATAAGAGATGCTCGACAGCTGTGGCAGGGTTAGAATGCCATAACTTCCCACAAAGTTAAATCTTGCAACTTAGGGGACAGCAGATCATCATTTCCAGATGATCTCAATGCCTTCTGTCCTCCCTTTGACCACCAGGACAGAGAGGAACCATCGCACACGCCCCCATGTCTCCCGATGATCCTATGGTCTCAGTATTTCAAGATGAAGGTGCAGACTGCCTTCAAGAGATTGGATCCAAGAAAAGCAAGTGGTCTGGATGGAGTCTCTGGCCGAGTACCAAAGACCTGTGCTGACCAACCATCTGGTGTGTTCACAGATATCTTCTATTTCTCGCTCGGATGATGTGTGGTGCCCATCTGCTTCTATCGTACTGGTGGCCAAGAAGAGTGTCTAAGTGACTATTTCCCAGTGGCACTTACATCCACATTGATGAATTGTTTTGAGAGGCTTTGTATTGTTTTGTAATGAAACATATCAGCTCCTGTCTGAGTGGCACTTTGATCCGCTCCAATTTGCATTCCGAAGCAATGTGCTCATAGCAGATGCCATCTCACTGGCTCTTCACACAACCCTAGAACATCTGGACAGAAAAGGTGCACACATCAGGGTGCTCTTTATCAGATTAGGTCAGCACCTAACACCACCATCCCTTCAAAACAAATCCGTGAACTCCAAGGCCTGGGCCTCAATACCCCCTTGTGCAATTCGATCCTGGATTTCCCCAGTCAGTTCAGATTGTCAAAAACGTCCCTCCACAATCTCTGTCAGTACAGGACCACCACGGGTTGTTTGCTTAGCCCCTGCTCTACTCCCTTTATGCTTGTGACTGTATTGAACACCATATAGAATTTTGCTGATAACACCACTGCTGTGGGTCGTATCAAAGATAATGATCCATTAGCACACAGGAGGGAGATTGAAAATTCGACAGAGTGGTGTAATAACAACAACCTCGCAATCAATGTCAATAAGACCAAGGAACTGATTGTAGACTTCAGGAGAGGGAAAACAAAGGTCCGTGATCCAGTACTTGTCAGAAGATCAGAGATGGAGTGGGTCAGTAACTTTAAATTCCTGGGTGTCACTATCTCAGAGGGCCTGTCCTGGGCACATCATGTAAATATAATTGCAAAGAAAGCATTTCAGCACCTCTACTTCCTCGGGAATCTGCAGAGATTCGGCGTGTCATCGAAAACCTTGGCAAACTTCTATAGATGTGCGGTGGCAAGTGTGTTGACTGGCTGCATTATGGCGGGGTATGGGAACAACAATGACTTTGAGTGGAAAATTCTATGAAAAGTAGTGGATTTGGCCCAGTACATCACGGGTAAAACCCTTCCAACCATTGAGCACATCTACATGAAATGTTGCATCCATCATCAAAGATCCTCACCACCCAGGCCATGCTCTTTTCTTGCTGCTGCCTTCAGGTAGAAGGTACAAGAGCCTCAGAATTCACTCCACCAGGTTCAAGAATGATTACTACCCCTCAATCATCAGGCTCTAAAACAAATAGTGATCACCACACTCATTCTACTTCTGGTGTTCCCACAACCAAAGGTTTCACTTTAAGGACTCTTTATCTTGTTATTTTATGCTCATTATTTATTGCTATCTCTTTAGATAGATTGTGAGAACACTCAGTCCTCGTTTATTGTCATTTAGAAATGCATGCATGCATTAAGAAATGATACAATGTTCCTCCAGCGTGATATCACAGAAAAACAGGACAAACCAAAGACTAACACTGACAGAACCACATAATTATAACATATAGTTACAGCAGTGCAAAGCAATACCATAATTTGATAAAGCAAAGACCATGGTCTCAAAGTCCTGAGTCGATCAACTCCCGAGTCCCCGATAGCAGGTGGCAAAAGGGAGAAACTCCCTGCCATAAACCTCCAGGCACTGACAACTGCCGATGCATTGGAAGCACCCGACCACAGCCAACACTGAGTCCGTCTGTCCGAAAACTTCGGCCTCCGACCAGCCCCTCCAATACAGCCTCCCGAGCGCCATCCTCTGCCGAGCACCTTCAACCTCACCCCGGCCACTGAAACAAGCAAAGCTGAGGAGTCGGGGCCTTCAGCTCTGGAGATTCCGGTTACCCCACAGTAATAGCGGCAGCGAAGCGGTCATTTCAGAAGTTCCTCCAGATGTTCCTCCGTGCTCTCACGTCTGTCGCCATCAAATCAGAATTGTGCACAGTCCCCTACTTGACAAATAACAGACATCACCACCGGAGTGGCAGGGCATATTTGCATTTTCACAATTTGTAGTTCAGTGATCCTGTTTACAGTTAGTGTTCTAAAGATTTGCTAAGGATGTCTGCAGGAAAAAGAATCTCAGGGTTGTATGTGGTGACAGGTATGCACTCTGATAAGAAATTTTACTTTGAATGTTGAACTTTTGAACTTTTGAACTAATGTTACCCATAATAATGGATAATGGAGAGGGTCAGCAACTTTAAGTTTCTCGATGTTATCATTTCGGAGCATCTTTACTTTACTTTATTGTTGCCAAACAATTGATACTAGAGCGTACAATCATCACAGCGATATTTGATTCTGCGCTTTGCGCTCCCTGGAGTTCAAATCGATAGTAAATATTAAAAATTTAAATTATAAATCATAAATAGAAAATAGAAAAGGGAAAGTAAGGTAGTGCAAAAAAACGAGAGGCAGGTCCGGATATTTGGAGGGTACGGCCCAGATCTGGCTCAGGATCCGTTCTGCAGTCTTATCACAGTTGGAAAGAAGCTATTCCCAAATCTGGCCGTACAAGTCTTCAGGCTCCTGAGCCTTGTCCTGGAGGGAAGAGGGATGAAAAGTGTGTTGGCTGAGTGGGTCGTGGGCCATCTGTCCTGGGTGCAGCATGTAAGAGCCTCTACAATGAAAGCACAGCAGTGCCTCTACTTAGAAGCTTGTGCAACTTCGGCATGTCATTTAAAACTTTGACCAATCTCTATAAAGACATAATGGAGAGTATCCTGACTGGTTGCATCACAGCCTGGCATGGAAACACCAAAGGCCAAGAACAGAAAAAACCTGCACAGGGTAAAGAATACAGACCAGTATCTTACGTTTTATAACTTCAGAAACTAATTGATAGGAAAACAGAGCCTAGAAAAATGTATCTACCTTGTTCTTACTTTAGTAGGGTGCACACTGGTGGCATAATAATGTATGGCATTCACGTACTTTTAATATTAGTTAAAGTCTGTCCCGAGCCTTGTGGCCCATCAGGCCGGTGCTTATGCCAGTTTCTGTGGCGTGAAGCGACTGAGAGTACGAGACTCCCCATTGGATAGGACGCCAGTCTATCGTGAGGTTAACCCCCAGCATTTGCCGGTACCCATTTTCAGCTGGGTGGACTGGAGTAATGTGTGGTTAAGTGCCTTGCTCAAAGACACACCACACTGCCTTGGCCGAGACTCAAACCCACGACCTTCAGATCGTGAGCCCAATGCCCTAACCACTTGGCCATGTGCCACACTTTTACATATAACATGTAATAAATTATGTAAACAAAGAATCAAAGAATGCTTAATCAACAATATATTTACAATATTACTCAGTTATTACTGAAATAGTAAATACGCTACATAACTCCTTGTTCAGTTGTGTACTCCAGCTCAACATAGAATACATCTCAACTTGGCAGGTAAGACTTGTGGCTGTGAAACAATCACAGCTTCTGAAGCCTCCTCCGTGTTGATAGTAGGAGTTGACTCCGGGACTGCATGCATTGGTTCTGACAGATCTGGACACCTTTCTTCTCTAACAATTGACTCTGCTGTCCTCAACTGGTCGAGGTGTTGTCTCCAGACGACATCAGATGCAATCTTCTACTGTACAGCAGGGTGGTCCAGTTCTGTCTGTAATCTTTCCAAGTACCCACTTTTGATCACCTCTATAGGTCCTTTCGCCAGGACTACTTGTCCAGGGGTGAAACATCGAACCTCCTTGTTTGAGGAGCACACAATTTTTCTCAGCTGGTTGTCCTGCAGACACCTGAGATCCAAGTATGATCGCAAGGGAGGAACAGCACAGTTGGTGAGTTGCTGGTTGTGGAGTGAGCTGCATTGTGATATATAAGGAGGAAATTGGTGAGCTTCTGATTCAGCGTCAATTAGTGTTTCCTGCTGACACTGCTCACAGTGTGTTCTTTAGAGTCTGGTCAAACCTTTCCACTAAGCCATTTGTTGATGGGTGTTAAGGTGCAGGAATGATGGAAACTGTTCTGCAAAAGAACTCTGGTCCACAGTCACCAAGTGCTCTAGAACACCATCCTTGAGAGGAGGCTTCACAACACATCAAGGCTGTAGTAGAAGCTATTGGAAACATTTCCGGGCAATTTGTAGCTGCATCCACTATTGACAAGAAATTTGTACTCTTAAATGGCCTGGCCAAATCCACATGAATCCTCTGCCAAGGCAATGCCGGTCAATCCCAGGGACGGAGAGGCAGTGCTCTTGGCATCTTCTGGATGTGTTGGCATTCTGAGCAATGAATGGCAAGCGGCTTAATATGTTGACCTACCCCAGGCCACCAGACAAACCTTCAAGCCAAGGCTTTCATTTTGACCGTGACTGGATGACCACCATGTGGCTGCTCCAACACATCAGCACTCAGCTTGGATGCCCCAACGACTCTCAATCGCCCACATAAGACAAGCTCCGTCAAGGCCAAGTTCATCCTGGTGCTGGTAAAAATGGGAAACTGGAATCTCTGCTGCACATTCCAGCCATTTTGAGTTGCCATGTAGACCTGAGACAGTGTAGGGTCTTTTCCTGTTTCAATTTGCATCGGGGGAATATGTTGAGAGGAGTATCATTTTCTTTTTTGTAAAATTTTCAGATATTCCCTTTTCCAATGGTAAATTAGACAATTCATCAATATTTCCATGATTAGATCTCCTTTTGAATTCAATCTGGTATTGCATCCTCCAAAAACAGAGCCCATCTCTGTATTCCTGCTGCTGCAATTAGTAGAACACTTCTGTGGATTGAAAGTGGGCACTAGTGGTTGATGGTGAGTAATGAGGGTAAACTTTCTCCTATACAGGTACCGGTTGAAATGTGTTACACCTGAAACCAGACTCAAGGCCTCTCTATCAATCAGTGCTGGAAGGAAGCATGATGTAGAGGCTACAGGGTGTGCGATTCCATCATGCATAACATGTGACATGATTGCACCTATACCATAAGGTGAGACATCACAGGTAAGCTTCATGGAATGATGTGGATCATAATGTGTCAGTACAGCATCTGATATCGCCATTTCCTTTGTCGTTTGGAAAGCCACCTCACACTGCTTTGTCCATTGCCGTTGCTTCCCGACCTGTAGTAACAAGTTCAAGGAGTGGAGCACAGCACCCAGGTTTGGCAGGAACCGGTTACAGTAGTTGAAACAAATCCTAAAAAGGAATGCAACTGTGACATGGCCTTTGGCATCCAGAACCGCTTAAATTTTCTTTGCCCACTTGTATAATCCTTGTGCTTCAATGGTGTGACCACAGTAAGTGATGCTTTGTTTAAAGAGTTCACACTTGTGGCATCATGCTCTGAGCCCATAATCTCCTGATCCTTTTAACACTGTCTCGGGATTTTGGAGATGTTCGTTGTCATCGTCACTGGTAACAATAATGTCATCCAAGTGACACTGAGTGCTGGGGCAGCCTTGCAGCACCTGGTCCATAGATTTCTGCCAGAGTGCCGGTGTGGGTGCTACTCCATAAATAAGCCTATTATTGCAATAAAGCCCTTTGTGACAGTTTATGGTGAGACACACTTTGGACTCTTCTTCTCTTTCGATCCGTAGGTAGGCCTTGGCTAAGTCCAGTTTGTTGAAGTGTTCCCCTCCAGAAAGAATTCCAAATATATCCTCAATCCTGGGCAGAGGGATTAGGTCCGCTTTCAAAATTGGGTTGATGATGACCTTAAACTCACCACATGAGTTGGATTTGACAGGCAGGGTTAAAGATTATCCCAAGATATTCCTAAGTTATGTTCACTGTAAATATAACTGAAGTTCAGGTCCATAGCATTCTAAAGGGCAGCCTATTACTTGTAAAAATCCCATCACCTTCTCTTAATTCCTCTGTCTCCGCCACATCTGCTCTCAGGATGAGGCTTTTTATTCCAGAGCTAAGGAGAACTCCTCCTTCTTCAAAGAAAGGGGCTTCCCTTCCTCCACCATTAACATTGTCCTGACCCGTATCTCTTCCATTTCACGCATATCTGCCCTCACTCCATCCCCCCACTACTCCAGCAGTTCCTCTTGTCCTCACCCTCCACCCCACCAGACTCTGTGTCCAGCAAATAAATATCTGTAATTTCTGTCATCTCCAAAAGAATCCTACCACAAGCATATCTTCCCTTTTCCCCCGACTTTCTGTTTTCCACAGGGATCGCTCTCTACACAACTCCATTGTCTCTCCCTCCTGGCAGTTATCCTTGCAAGCAGAACAAGTGCTACATCTGCCTCTACACCTTCTCCCTCACTACCATTCATGGCTCCAAACAGTCCTTTCAGGTGAGGCGACACTTCACCTATAAGTCTGTTGGAGTCTTCTACTGTATCCAGTGCTCCCTCTGTAGCCTCATGTATACTGTCAACATAGATTGGGAGTTTGTTTCACTGAGCACCTACTAGAAAAAACAGGATATCCCACTGGCTACTCATTTTAATTCCACAGTCCATTCCCATTCCAACATGTCAGTCCATGGCATAAGAACATAAGAAATAGGAGCAAGAGTAGGCCATCTGGCCCATCGAACCTGCCCCGCCATTCAACATGATCATGGCTGATCTGTCAGTAATCTCAGCTCCATCTACATGCCTTTTCCCCATAACCCTTAATTCCCATACTATGTAAAAATCTATCTAACTGTATCTTAAATATATTTAGTGAAGAAGCCTCAACTGCTTCCCTGGGCAGAGAACTTCACAGATTCACCACCCTCTGGGAAAAACAGTTTCTCCTCATCTCCATCCTAAATCTTCTCCCCTGAATCTTGAGGTGGAAACAGCTTTCCTACTTCCATCTTATCTGTCCCTTTCAAAATTTTGTATGTTTCTATAAGATCCCCTCTCATTCTTCTGAATTCCAGAGAGTATAGTCCCAGGCGACTCGATCTCTCCTCAAAGGTTAACCCCTTCATTCCTGGAATCTACTGTTGCGATGTGGTCACAATCAGGTTGGAGGAGCAACACCTTATATTCTGTTTATGTAGCCTCCAAACTGATGGCACGAACATTGATTTCTCAAGCTTCCTGTAATGGTCCCCCTGCCCCCTCTCCTTCACCATTTTCCATTTCCATTTTTCTCTCTCACCTTATCAGGAGGAGGAGAAGATGGCAGCGCGACGCAGCACGCGCGGCCACTCCGGTGAATGATATCCGTTATGTGTCAAGTAGGGTACTGTGCACAATTCTGATTTGATGGAGACAGACGTGAGAGTACGGAGGAACATCTGGAGAAACTTCTGAAATGCCCGCTTTGCTGCTGCTACTACTGTAGTCCGTAACCTCTGGAGCAGAAGGCCCCGAATCCTCAGCTTTGCTTGTTTCAGCGGCTGGGGTGAGGTCAAAGGCGCTCAGCAGAGGATGGCGCTCGGGAGGCTGTATTGGAGGGGCTGGTTGGAGGCCGAAGTTTTCGGACGGATGGACTCAGTGTCAGCTGTGGTCGGGTGCTTCCAATGCATCGGCAGTTGTTTGTGCCTGGAGGTTTATGGCAAGGAGTTTCTCCCTTCTGCCGCCTGCTATTGGGTACTATCGGGAGTCGATTGGGACTTTGAGACTTTTTTTTACCGTGCCCATGGTCTGCTCTTTATCAAATTATGGTATTACTTTGCACTGTTGTAACTATATGTTATAATTATGTGGTCCTGTCAGTGTTAGTCTTTGGTTTGTCCTGTTTTTCTGTGAATCACTCTGTTGGAACATTGTATCATTTCTTAATGCATGCATGCATTTCTAAAAGACAATAAGCGAGGACTGAGTGTCCTCATAATCTAATCTAATCTCCATACCTGCCCATCACCTCCCTCTGATGCTCCTCCCCCTTCCCATTCTTCCATCGCCTTCTGTCTTCTGTCAGATTCTCCCTTCTCCAGCCCTGTATCTCTTTCACCAATTGACTTCCCAGCTCTTTGCTTCACCCCTCCGCCTCTCCCGATCACCTATCGCCTACTACCTTGTACTTCTTCATCCCCTCCCCGACCTTATTCTGACTTCTCATCTTTTGTCTTCAGTCCTGGTGAAGAGTCTCAGCCTGAGATGTGGACTGATTACTCTTTTCCATAGATGCTGCTTGTCCTCTTTAGTTCCTCCAGCATTTTGTGTGTGTTGCTTAGATGGAATACAGTCTCAGGAAGTTTATGGTTATGCACTTTGGTAGACAAAATAAAAGTGTAGAATATTTTCTAAATGCAGAGTAAATTCAAAACTCCAGGGTGGAAAGGGACTTGGGAGTCCTTGTGCAGGATTCCCTAAAGGTTAATTTGCAGGTTGAATCAGTAGTGAGGAAGGCATTCATGTCGAGAGGACTAGAATGTGGAAGCAAGGATGTAATGTCAAGGCTTTATAAGACACTGATGAGGCCTTACTTGGAGTACTATGAGCTGTTTTGGGTCCCTTATCTATGAAAGGATGTGCTGAAACTGGAGAAGGTTCAAAAGAGTTTCATGAAAATGGTTCTGGGATTGAAAGGCTGATTTATTATCCAGCTCAAACCTTATGTTATTTTGCCTTCATCATGTAATTAACTAGTTTAGTAGAGGTTCCTAATTAAGACCATAAGCCCATGGAAGCAGAATTAGGTCACTCGGCCCATTAAATTATCTAGTTCTTTATAATTGCTGGATGTTTTTTGTTGTTGCACCTCATACCCTGACCAACACACCAGACCAAATCTCTAAGAGAAATCTCTAAAAAGAAGAATAATGAGGGTTATTGGATTATTGTCCATTCAGGAAGCTGAGGGCGGAGGGGAAGAAGCTGTTTCTGAAGCGTTGTGTGTATGTCTTCAGGCACTTTTGATTTCTTTTTAAGATATATGCATTCAATCATTTAGGTAACGGTACAGTAATGGGACAGTGAGGTAGTATAGCGATTAGTATAATGCTTTACAGTACCAACAATGTGAGTTTCAATTGCCACCACTGACTATGGAGTTTATACATTCTCCCCGTAACCGCATGGGTTTCCTCCGGGTGCTACAGTTTCCTCCCACATTCTAAAAGAGATCTTGGTTAATTGTTCAGATGGGTGTAATTGGGCGGTGCGGGCTCGTTCCACTGGAAGGACCTGTTACCGTGTTGTATTTCTAAATAAAAATTATGAAAGATTTTTATGCTGTTTGAAGAACAACTGCAGCTTGGGCTACTATGAATATACCCTCTCTTATTCACTCTTCAATGAAAGGGCAGAGGGAAGATACAGTGAACTCATTTTAAAGATCTGCACCCAGAAGAACCTGGGAATAACAGTTCATTTTCTTCATGAATAATATATAAACAATTATGGGCAAATCTCCAAGAATTTCTTACTGCAAAATTTCTTCCTGTAACCTATTATCAAGCAAAGCTTCAACATATAAAATTCAGCCACAGTGCCTGACCAGATGCATTCCACAGGTGATACATTTGTCAATGCTGCAGGTGAACAAGCTGAGTCCAAATGTTTCTTTGGTCATCTTTGTTTGTTTTCCTTCCTTGGATAAATGAGACCATTTAGGACAGAGATGAGGAGGAATTTCTTTAGCCAGGGGTAGTGAATCTGTGGAAATTCTTTGCTGCAGGTAGCTGTGTAGACCATGTTGCCGGGTATATTTAAGGTGGAGGTTGGTAGATTCTTGATTAGTCAGGCCATCAAAGGTTACGGGTTGAAGGCAGGTGAATATGGTTGAGAGGGTTAATAAATCAGCCATGAAGAAATGGCAGAACGGACTCCATGGGCTGAATGGCCTAATTCTGCTCCTGTATCTTATGATCCTATAACTTTCAGTTCTGCCTTTGACAGATGTTCATTCAACTCTTTTATAACAAAACCAGTCATCACACCCTTTTTTTTTTGCTTCTTTGGGTCAGACTGTTCCATAGAAAACAATTTAGAAGAGAAAGGACGGTTATTTTATTTTACCCCTTTATTTACTAAATGTAAACATTCATGGCCCAAATTATCAATATACAATATCTACTTTTTAAAAATTTTCTTAGTTATTTGAGAATAAACCACAGTACTTCATTGACATTGCCACCAGACAAGGGACCCATTAATAGTTAAAACTGAGGTCAGATGAGTTCATTTGGACCCCAATGGGACTTATGCTTCTGTTATTAAAGGCTGAGAGTATCCCGAGCTCCCACGCAGCCACTCGGAACAGACAGGGCCCCTTCATTTCGCAAACCTTCAAATGTTGTTGCCATTCGCAATTTCCCACTTAACCCCCTTCACTGAGGTCCAAGTGAGGAGACCACTTTGTTAGAGGTGGCCCTAGGGAAATCAGCTCAAGAGTGATAAGTGCACAGAAGGTTGATCCATTAACTTGTAGCTGCCTTTAACCCCTTCAATAGACATTATTTGGTATAGAACATCGAACATTACAACAGAGTACAGGCCCTTCAGCCCAGATGTGCCAACCTTTTAAAATAGTCTAAGATCAATTTAATCTGCAATTTCTTCCCTGGCCTTCCATAACCTACTGGATTGCACTTGTTCAGGCCCTGGGGATGTGCCCACTGTAATGCACTTGAAGGTTACAAACAGCTCCATCCTCATATTATGAATGTATTGCAAGAACTGGCTAGTTTGTACCCTTATTACTTTCTCATCTATGATACTCACCAAGGAGAATTAGACATTAAAATTCTTGGCCATCTCCTCCGGCTCCACGTATAGGCAGCCCTGATGATCTTTAACAGCACGTAGTATCTTCCTAGCCACCACTTAAGACCATAAGATCACAAGACATAGCAGCAGAATTAGGCCATTTGGCCCATCGAGTCTGCTGCACCATTCCACCATGGCTGATTTATTATCTCTCTCAACCCCTTTCTCCTGCCTTCTCCCCGTAACGTTTGATGCTCCAATTAATCATGAACCTATCAACTTCTGCCTTAAGTATACTCAATGACTTGGCCTCCACAGCTACCCTTGATCATGAATACCATTCTACTCTCTGGCTAAAGAAATTCCTCCTTATCTCTGTTCTAAGTGGACATCCCTCCATTCTGAGGCTGTGCCCTCTGGTCCGTGACCCACCCACTAAAGGAACAGCCTCCCCATATCCACCCTGTCTTGGCCTTTCAATATTCCATAGGTTTCAATGAGATCCCTCCCCCCATTAGTTCTAAATTCCAATGAGTACGGGCCCAGAGCTGTTAAACACTCCTCATACAGTAACCCTTTCATTCCTGGAATCATTCTCATGAACCTCCTCTGGACCCTCTCCAATCCCAACACATCTTTTCTGAGAAAGGCGCTCAAAAAAATCATTGACTGATTGCTTTGTGGGAATAAAGGGAGCCTTTTCTGGTTGGCTGCCAGTGACTCGTCATGTTCCACAGAGGTTTGTTTTGGGATTGTTTCTTTTCACATTATTTGTCAATGATTTGGATAATGAAAATGATGGCTTTGTTGCAAAGTTTACAGACAATATGAAGATAGGTGGAGGGGGAAGTAGTTATCAGGAAGTAGAGAGGCTACAAAAGGACTTAGACAGATTAGGAGAATGGGCAAAGAAGTGGCAGATGGAATTCAGTGTCGGGAAGTGTATAGTCATGCACTTTGATAGAAGAAATGCTAGGGCTGACTATTTTCTAAGTGGAGAGAAAATACAAATATCTGAGGCTCAAAGTTACTTGTAAGTCCTTGTGCAGGATTCCCTAAAGGTTAATCTGCAGGTTGAATTTGTGGGGTACGATAGGCAAAGGCAATGTTAGAGTTGATTTCAGAGGACTAGTATATAAAAGCTAGGGTATAATGAGACTTTATAAAGCACTGGTGAGGCCTCACAGAGTATTGTGAGCAGTTTTGAGCACCTTATCTTAGAAAAGATGTGTTGAAACTGGAGAAGGTTCAAAGGAGGTTCACGAAAATGATTCCAGGATTGAATGGCCTGTCACATGAAGCGTGTTTGATGGCTCTGGACTTCCTTTCACTAGAATTCAGAAGAATGAAGAGTGAACTAACTGATACTTATCAAATGTTGAAAGGCCTCGACAGAATAGATATGAAGAGGATGATTCCTATGGAGGGAGACTAGACTAGAGGACACAGCCTCAGAATAGAGGGGCATTCTTTTAGAACTGAGATGAGAAGGGATTTCTTCAGCCAGAGAGTGGTGAATCTGTGGAATTTGTTCCCACAGGCAGTTGTGGAGGCCATGTTTTTATGTATATTTAAGGCAGGAGTTGATTCTTGATTTGTCAGGGCATGAAGAGATATGGGGAGAAGGCAGGAGATTGGTGCTGAAAGGAAAAATTGAGCAGCCATGATGAAATGGTAGAGCAGACTTGAGGGGCCAAATGGCCTAATTCTCTCCTGTATCTTGTGTTCTTATGGTCTAAATAAGTTGGGTCTTTATTCTTTGAAACGCAGAAGGTTGAGGGGGGACTTGATAGAGGTATTTAAAATTATGAGGGGGATAGATAGAGTTGACGTGGGTAGGCTTTTTCCATTGAGAGTGGGGGAGATTCAAACAAGAGGACATGAGTTGAGAGTTAAAGGGCAAAAGTTTAGGGGTAACATGAAGGGGAACTTCTTTACTCAGAGAGTGGTAGCTGTGTGGAACGAGCTTCCAGCAGAAGTGGTTGAGGCAGGTTCGATGTTGTTGTTTAAAGTTAAATTGGACAGCTGTATGGACAGGAAAGGAATGGAACGTTATGGGCTGAGTGCAGGTCAGTGGGACTAGGTGAGAGCAAGAGTTTGACACGGACTAGAAGGGTCAAGATGGCCTGTTTCCGTGCTGTAATTGTTATATGGTTATATGGTTATAAAACTGCTCATAATACTCCAAGCGCAGTCTTATCAGTGCCTTATAAAGCCTCAGCATTACATCCTTGCTCTTATATTCTAGTCTCTCAAAATGAATGTTAACATTGCATTTGTCTTCCTCACCACTGACTCAACCTGCAAATTAACCTTTATGGGACCCTGCACATGGACTCCCAAGTCTCTCTGCACCTCTGATTTTTTAAAATTTTCTCTCCATTTAGAAAATAGTCTACCTTTTTATTTCTTCTACCGAAGTGCATGAGCAAACACTTCCCGACACTGGTCTTATGATCTAAAATTAATGAGTACAACTCATTATCAACCATGTAGTAAACACCTAATCGAGGGACAAACTGACTTAAAATAAACTGATGATTATGTAAAATAACCTCAGGTTAAAAGAATCTAATATTGCCTGAATTAATGAGCATTTTCAGCCATGTCTGTTCTTTTTAAATTTAAAAAATAAGGCTATTGCTTTTAGATACCAAAAACTTTATTCACCACATGTAACACAACTTGGACATTTAAAATGGAATGAAAAACTTACTGTCGGGGAATGTTTCCTAATAGTTTGATGATCTAGAGGCTATTAATTTTCACAAATTTATAGGCACACTACAATGAAAATGCACCAATTTCTCTTAGGCATTACAACAAATGTGGCATAACAAAAATGTGAAATTTATTCACCTACTTGTTACATACACCTCTTAGGGTGCATTCTCCAGTTACCTTATAAGGTAACCGTAGCCTTCAGCCAGGAACAGATGTCATCAGGTGGTTCCCAACCTTCACAGGGTGTTTTGACCCTTAACCACAACTGTCTCCAGCTGGTGGGCCAGCAGTGGTGGCCAAATCACTGCCCATTTGCTCCTGGCTTCCAGCTCCCCTCCTCTCGCCTACTCCAAATCCACCAAGAGGCTCATTCTGCCTTTTTCCCCATCCTACGAGCTGCTTGTTTTTGCTCCTTTCGTCCAGGCCCACAGCTGACAACAACCACCATGCTGATTTGGCTGGGAATCCTCTGCAGCCGATCTCCACAGGGAACAATCATGCCTGCCATCCCTTGTCTAAGGGCTGGTACTTCAAGGCCTTTCTCTCGTGGGCCTCTTCCCAACCTCCTCCCATGGCACACTCAGCTCAACCAGAATTATTTTCTTGTCTTTGGTATAATGTCTGGGCGTAGGGTTATGTGCACCACATCCCGGAACTGTAACCGTCTTCCCACATCGACCCTCATCTCCTAGGACCTGGCCGTTAGCAGCAGATTGGGCTTTGGTTGTTTGGTTACGAAAGGCCTGGTTCCCTCTTGGATGAAGGTGATGGCCTTCCTCAAATCTGTGCCAGCCGTCCTCTTCTTGCATCTCTCCCGCCCTAGTGTGTCAGCAAGAGCCAGAAGCACCTTATCATGAATAACAAGGCCTTAAGTAGACTACTTTTATATGCACTCTGTGGACAATTTTTTCAGTACCTGTACCTAAGAAATCTTCCACTGAGTGTATGTTCGTGATCATCTGCTGCTGTAGCCCATCCGCTTCAAGATTCGACGTGTTCTGCATTCAGAGATGCTCTTCTGCACACCACTGTTGTGAGACATAGTTATTTGAGTTACTATCGCCTTCCTATCAGCTTGAACCACTCTGGCCATTTTCCTCTGACCTCTCTCATTAACAAGGCATTTTCATTCACTGGATGTTTGTTGTTTTACGCACCATTCTCTGTAAACTCTGGACACTGTAGTGTATGAAAATCCCAGGAGAGCTGCAGTTTCTGAGATTGTCAAACCATCCTGTCTGACCCCGACAATCATTCCACTGTCAATGTCAGATTTCTTCCCCATTCTGATATTTGGTCTGAACAATAACTGAACCTCTTGACCATGTCTGCATGCTTTTATGCATTGAACTGCTGCCACAAGATCGGTTGATTAGATATTTGCATTAATATGCAGGTGTATATTTTAATCTTGTTATGTAAAAGATTGCTCAACATTTTGTATGATTATGTCAGTTGAAGAACTCTCAATACATAGTACAGCATTTCAATGGAACAGACTTTTTGGCCCATAATGTCTCTGCCAACCACAATGCCAATTTAATTTAATTCCAATTGCTTGCTGGTGTTCCACATATCTCTGTTTCCTAAACACAAGAGGTTCTGCAGACACTGGAAACCCAGAGTAACATGCACAAAAAGCTGGAGGAACTCAGAAGGTCAGACAACATCTGTGGAGAGGAATAAACAGTTGACATTTCAGGCCAAGACCCTTCCAGCCTGAAACGTTGACTGTTTATTCATTTACAGAGATCCTGCCTGAGATGTTGAGTTCCTCTTGCATTTTGTGTGTGTTACCTCCATTTCCTGCCTGTTTTAATGTCTGTCTAAATGACACTTAAAAGCTGCCATTGTATCTGCTTCAGTCACTTCCCCTGGCAGCACATTCCAGGCACCCAAAGCTGTAATGATTTAACAAGTGCAATGACCGCTCTCTTTTGTTTTGGAATAATCATATCACTGTGTTCGTCCATTGTCGACGTCGATGAGGACCTCAACACCATTATGATGGTGTCGAGACTAGCGCGTAATTTGGATTTAAGTGAGGGAGAGTTGCGCAGCGTCAGCCTCACTCTCTCTTCCCAATTCCCATCTGGATCCAGTGGCAAGACAAGAGTGGAGATGGCTGGAGATGGGACTAGGCACAGTGGATGACCAGGACGTCTTCTGTGTCTTGTCCTGCTCTACACATTCCACGACACTTGCAGAGACCGCCTTCTTGACCGTTGGACCTTCCATAGGTCTCGTCCGCTCAATCCGCCCGAGTCTGTCTTCACATGCTGGACAACTCCCTATCTCACCGAGGGTTTGAGACCCGTCGGCTACCCTCACCTGGTTTAGCCGGCTTGTCGAAGCCGTTGCCCAGGGTGTGGCCGCTGTCGCATGCAAACAGCTACGGGGAGCCACAGGTGAGAGCT
This sequence comes from Mobula hypostoma, assembly GCF_963921235.1. Lineage (NCBI taxonomy): Eukaryota > Metazoa > Chordata > Chondrichthyes > Myliobatiformes > Myliobatidae > Mobula > Mobula hypostoma. The sequence goes on from NC_086098.1 coordinate 147,913,019, forward strand.
GAGTGCCAGGTGGGGACCAACAGTGGGACTAACTGCCTCGAAAGGGATGCGACATGTTCCCCCACCAGAGGTGCTACCCCTCCCTGACACCCCATACACGCCGGTATACTCATAACTTTGTATGGGAACATTAACTTTCTTGTTTTGGTTGTTTGGCACTTTCACCCGTCTTGAGTCATTATATTCACTGATTTTGCCTCAACAAGTTACTGATGCCTTCAGTACTCAGTACTCAGTTGGGTTAAGCATTAAACTTTTATTCCTTACAATACAAAAGCAGGCCACCTTGCAGGATGAATGCACATGGGAATATGAGCAGTGGGCTGGAACAGCAATCACCAATAGTTAGCTGGATAAGCTCAAGAGATGCTACAGGAAAGAAATGCATACCTTATTTTCCACTTTTCCCTTCATCTGATACTCAACTCCCCCCAGTCTATGGATGGCTACTAAGCAATTTAAATCCCTTCTATTATCGTGATGTAGCCCTTAGTTTTAGCCATTCAATTGTTCCAATTATTTTACTTATTATATTTCATTTTAGAGATACAGTATGGAACAGGTTCTTCCAGCACCGCCCAGAAACCCACCGATTTAACCCCTAGCTTAGTCACAGGACAATTTACAATAACCTATTAACCGGTACATCTTTAGAATGTGGGGGGAGAAAGGGGCAGCTGGAGGAAACACATGTGCTCTTGGGACTAACTTCAAAAACGTTCTTACAGAAGTCACTGGCACTGAGTCTGGCTGCTGTGACTCAGGAGGGAAGTGGGGAGAAGGGGTGAGCTGCTGGTCAGGGAAACAGAAAGGAGGTTCTGTGGACGAGAAGAAGATTCCCGGATGGTATGCTTCCTGCGGGTGCCAGGGTCAGTCCTCAGCGTTCTTGAGTGGGAGGGTGAGCAGCCAGAGGTCGTGGTCCATTCCACGGCGGTACCAATGATATGGGTAGGAACGGTGATGAGGTTTTGCAACGTGAGTTCAGCGAGTTAGGTGCTAGGTTGAAGGACAGAGGCTCCAGGGTTGTGATCTCAGGATTGCTGCCCATGTCACGTCTAGTGAGGCCAGAAAAAGGAAGATCATATAGTTTAACATGTGACTAAAGTGTTAGTGTAAGAGGGCGTACTTTAGATTTTTGGATCATTGGGCTCTCTTCCAGGGAAGGTAGGACCTGTACAGGACTAATATCCTAGCTAAAGGGTTTTTTTAGCGATGCAGAGAGGTGTTTAAACTAGAGTAACAGGATTTCTGTTTTTTTTTCAGTGGCGTGGTCATGATTCGTTAGCAAGAGCAAATAAAAAGAAGGCAGGGACAAGCGGAGTAGCTATCTTTTGGAGCAACCATTGCATGAGTGGGCCAGGGTTAGAATGGGGAGGCTTTGGCTCCCCAGGCTTTGGCGAGAGCAGGCTTGTATCTGGTGAGTTTCTTCTTCTTCTTTCTTCACCTTTTTCGTTCTTCATTCTTGGTCTGTTAGTGTATAGTTGGTGCAGTGAGAATAGCTCCAGGGGCTGTGTTGTGTCCTCTGTACGAGTTGTGGGAATTCTGTGAGAACTCCAGCCTCACAGATAACCATATCTGCACCAGGTGCATTGAGCCACAGCTCCTCAGAGAGCGTGTTAAGGAAATGGAGCTGCAACTTGACTACCTTTGGTGCATACAGGAATTGAAGAGATGATAGATAGGAGCTACAAGGAGGGAGTCACCCCCAAGTGCAGGAGGCAAGGTAGCTGGGGAAAGGAAATGGGCAACCAGTAAAGGGTTCTCCTGCCGCCATTCCCATCAATAATAAGTACACTATTTTGGATATTGTTGAGGGGAACGACCTACTGGGGAGGAGACACAGTAACTGGGTCTCTGGCACTGAGTCTGGCCGCTGTGACTCATAAGGAAAGGATGAGAAGAAAATTGCAAATTGCATTTGTGATAGAGATGAGATTCTGTTGATGTAACAGAGACATCCGGATGGTATGTTTCCTCCCAGCCGACAAGTCAGGGATATCTCAGACTGGGTCCACAGCATTCTAAAGGGGGAGGGTGAGCAGTCAGAAGTCTTGGTACATATTGGCACCAGTGGCATAAGTAGGAAAAGGAAGGAGGTCCTGAAGAGATAATTTAGGGAGCTAGGTAGAAAGCTGAAAAGTAGGAACTCCAGGGTAGTAATCTCTGGATTGCTGCCTTGCTACGCATCAGTGAGGGTAAGAACGGGATGATTTGGCAGGTGAATGGAGGCTGAGGAACTGATGCAGGGAGCAGGGTTTCAGATTTTTGGATCACTGGGATCGCTTCCGGGGAAGGTACGACTTGTACAAAAGGGTAGGTTTAAACCTGAAGCCAAGAGGGACCAATATCCTTGCAGGCAGGTTTGCTAGAGCTGTTAGAAGGGTTTAAACAAATTTGGCAGGGAGATGGGAACCATAGTGATAGAGCTGAGGATAGGACTGTTGGTTTACGACAGAGGCAGTGTGTAATGAGACTCTTAGGAAGGGCAGGCAGATGATAGGGCAAAGTAGCAGTCAGCGGGATGAGTTGCAATATATAAGGGGACAAATCGAAAAAGGTACAGAATACAGGACTGTATCTATGATATTGTGGACATCACTGAGTTGAGGCTGAAAAAAGATCATAGATTGGAAGTTAACATGCAAGGATACACATTGTATTGAAAGGACAGGCAGGTAGGCAAAGGGGGTGGGGTGCTCTGTTGGTAAAAAATGAACTCAAATCCTTAAAAAGAGGTGATATAGGATCAGAAAGTGCAGAAGCCTTGTGGGTAGAGGTAAGAAACTACAAGGTTAAAAAGGACCTGATGGGAGTTATATACAGGCCTCCAAACAGTAGCCATGATGTAGGCTACAAGTTACAACAGGAGATAGAAAAAGGGCAATATTACAATATTCATGGCAGATTCCAACATACAGGTAGATCGGGAAAATCAGGTTGTTGCTGGATCCCAAGAGAGAGAATTTGTAGAATGCCTACAAGATGGCTTTTTAGAGCAGTTTGTAGTTGAGCCCACTAGGGGATCAGCTATTCTGGGTTGGGTGCTGTGTAATGAACAGGATTTGATTATGGACCTCAAGGTAAAGGAACCGATAGGAGATATTGATCATAGTTTGACAGAATTCACCCTACAATTTGAGAGGGAGGAGCTAAAGTCAGATGTGTCAGTATTACTGTGGAGTAAAGGAATTACAGAGACATGAGAGAGTTGCTGGCCAAAGTTGATTAGAAGGGAATATTACTAAGGATGACGGCAGAGCACCAATGGCTGGAGTTTCTGGGAGCAGTTCTAAAAGTGCAGGATAGACACATCCAAAGAAGAAGTATCCTAAAAGCAGATGACGCAATTATGGCTGACAAGGAAAGTTAAAGGCAAAATAAAAGCCAAAAAGAGGGCATATAATAGAACAAAAAATAATGGGAAGTTAGGGGATTGAGAACCTTTATAAACCAACAGAAAGCAATTAAGTAAGTCATAAGGGAGGAAAAATGAAAAATGAAGGGAAGCTAGCCAATAATATCAAAGGGGATACCAAAAATGTTTTCAGATATATAAAGAGGAAAAGAACATGGAACATGGAAGAGCAGAGCACAGGAATAGGCTATCTGGCCCACAGTATTGAGCCAAACTAGCTAAAAGGCAAATCAAAAACACTTAAACATTAATCCCTCTTACCTACTCCAAGTCCATATACCCCCATTTTCCATGTGCCTATCCAATCGTCTCTTAAAAGCCTCAGGCGTATTTGCCTCTACCACCATACCAGGCAGCGCATCCCAGGCAAAACTTACCCCTCACGGCTCCCTTGAAGCTATCCCCTCTCACCTTCAATGCATGCCCTCTGGTATTCGACATTTCAACCTTGGAAAACTGATACTCTCTGTCCACCCTATCTTTGCCTCTCATAATCCTGCAAACTGCTATCAGGTCTCCCTCAGCCTTCAGCGCCCCAGAGGAAGCAGCTCAAGTTTATGCAGCCTCTCGTGATAGCACATGGTCTCTAAACCAGGCAGCATCCTGGTAAACCTCTTCAGCACCCTCTCCAAAGCCTCAACATCCTTTCTACAGAGGGGTGACCAGAATTGTACACAATTCTCCAGATGTGCCCAAACCAGAGTTTTATAAAATTGCAACGAAACCTTGACTTTTGAACTCAATGCCTCGACTAATAAAAGCACACATTCCATAAGCCTTCTTAACCACCTTATAGACCTGTGTAGTCACTTTCAAGGAGCTATGAACTTGGATCCGCAAAACTGTTAAGGATCTTGCCCTTATTAGTGTACTGTCTCCTCTCATTTACACTACCAAGGTGCAACACCTCACAATTATCTGGGTTAAACTTCATCTGCCCATATGTGGAATTGATCTATATTTCGCTGTATTCTTCGCTTGTCTTCTACACTATCCACAACTCCACCAATCTTGGCAACATCTGCAAATTTACTAACCCACCCACCTACATTTTCATTCAGGTCATTTATATAGATCATAAAGAGCTGAGGTCCCAGAACAGATCATTGCGGAACTCCACTAATTACAGACCTCCTGCTCAAATAAGTCCCTTCAACCGTTTCCCTTTGTCTTCTATGGACAAGCCAGTTCTGAATCCAAACAGACAAGTCACCAAACATGAGGAAATCTGCAGATGCTGGAATTTCAAGCAACACACATAAAAGTTGCTGGTGAACGCAGCAGGCCAGGTAGCATCTCTAGGAAGAGGTACAGTCGATGTTTCGGGCCAAGACCCTTCGTCAGGACAAATCACCATGGACGCCATGCATCTTAATTTTCTGGATTAGCCTTCCATAAGGGATTTGCCAAATGCCTTACTAAAATCCATGTAGTAAACATCCACTACTCTACCCTCATTAATCTCTCTCGTCACCTTGTCAAAAAACTCAATCACGTTGGTAAGGTACGACTTGTCGCACACAAAACCATGCTGGCTTTCTCTAAATAGGCCATGGGATCCCTAATGCTCATATACTATCCTTGAGAACTTCCTCCCAGCAATTTCCTACAACTGACACGAGACTCACTGGCCTATAATTCCCGGGATTTTCCCTTGTTCTCTTCTTAAATAGAAGTATAACATTAGCCACTCACTGGTCCTCACCTGTGGCTAAAGAGGACATGAAGATACTGGTCAAGGCCCTAGCAATCTCGCCCCTTGCCTCCTTCAATAACCTGGGGTAAATCTCTTATCCATCTTAATACTCATTAGGAGGCCCAACACTTCTTCCCTCCTTGATCTCTAAATGTCCCAACTTATTTTACATATTCAGCACTCATCTCCTCATCCTCTAATCCTTTTCCTTGGTAAATACTGAAGCAAAGTACTCATTAAGAACCTCCCTCACATTCTCTGCATCCAAGCAAATGTTCTCCCCTTTATCCTAGAGCGATCCCAACCTCTCCCTAGTTATCCTCTTGCTTTTGATGTATGTATAGAATGCCTTGGGATTCACCTTAATCCTATGTGCCAAGGGCTTTTCATGGCCCCTCCTAGCTTTCCAAATTGCCTTCTTTAGTTTGTTTCTGGCTCTTTATACTCCTCATGTGCTTCATTTGATCCTGACTTCTGAAGCTTTATATACTTTTCCTTTTTCTTCTTGACCAAATTCATCACCTCTCTGGACATCCAAGATTCTCTTATCTTTCCATCCCTGTCCTTCCTTCTAACAGGGACATACCTTTCCTGTATTCCTGTATTCTTTAAACACCCCTCACATGTCTGATGTGGATTTGCCAGAGAAAAGGTGTTCCAAATTAAAGGTTCATAGTTCCTGCCTAATGCCCTTTTAATTTGCCCTACTGCAATTTCGAATTCCACCACAAGGACCATACCTATCCCTATTGAGAGCTATCCTGAGAGTTAAGGAGTTGTGGTCACTGTTCACCCACTGGAAGGTCACTCACCTGGCCAGGCTCATTACCCAACATCATGCCCAGTACCGCCTCTCCTCCATTTGGACCAGCCACATATCGATTTATGAACCCTTCCTGGATGCACTTAACAAACTCTGCCCCATCAAAACCCCTTACACTAAGACGGTCCCAGTTTGTATTAGGGATGTTAAGATCCCCCATGACAATAACTCTATCGTTTTACATATTTCCCTAATCTGATTATGTTACGACACGCACACAACCACGCCACTTTCCAGGCTTAGACGTTCTAACTCCGGAATATGGACAGCTAACACAGCCCCTTTAAAGATTCCGCCCACCATGTTAATTGGTGGCCATGTTTTGGCGCATGGATTTAATATTTAAAGTTCCTGCTCCTGATACACTCACGGTCCAAACTTCCATAGGCATGTGACGCTGACATTCTCCACACCTATGCAGCCCAAAAGGACCAGCGAGGTGAGAGCAGATTTTGGACCACTGAGGAATGACACTACAGAGGTAGTTATGGCTGTCAAGGAGATGGTGGATAAACTGAATAAATATTTTGCATTAGCCTTCACCGTAGAAGACACTAGCAGTATGCCGGAGGTTTGAGAGTGTCAGGGGCCAGAAATGAATGCAGTTGCTATTACTAGGGAGAAGGTGCTTGGGAAACTGAAAGGCCGGAAGGTGCTGTATATAAGTCACCTGGACCAGATGGACTTCATCCCAGATTTCTGGCAGAGGTAGCTGGAGAGATTATGCAGGCATTAGTAGTGATCTTTCAAGAAGCTGGATTCTGGGTTGGTTCTGGAAGACTGGAAAATTGCAAATGACACTCTATTCTTCAAGAAGGGAGGGAGGCAGAAGAAAAGAAATTATAGCTAGCCTGACCTCAGTGTTTGGGAAGATGTTGGAGTTGATTTTAAGGATGTGGTTTCAGGGTAATTGGAGGCACATGATAAAATGGGCCAAAAGTAAGCATGGTTTCCTTAAGGGAAAATCTTGCCTGACAAACCTGTTGGAATTCTTTGAGGAATTAACTAGTAGGATAGACAAAAGAGCATCGATGGATGTTATGTATTTGGACTTTCAGAGGATCCGTGACAAGGTGCTGCACATGAGGCTGCCTAACAAGGTAAGAGCCTATGATATTACAGGAAAGATACCATCATGGATAGAGCATTGGCTGATTGGCAAGGGGCAAAGACTGGGAATAAATGGAGCCTTTTCTGATTGGCTGCCAGTGACTAGTGGTGTTCCGTATGAGTCAGTTCTGGGTCCACTTCTTTTTACGTTATTTGTCAATGGTTTGGATGATGGAATTGACGGTTTGTGACCAAGTTTGCAGACGATACAAAGATAGGTGGAGGGGCAGACTGTGCTAAGGAAGCAGGGAGTCTGTAGAAGGACTTAGACAGATTAGCAGAATGGGCAAAGAATTGGCATCAGGAAGTGAATGATCATGCACTTTGATAGAAGGAATGAAAGTGTAGACTATTTTCTAAACTAGGAGAAAATTCAAATATCTGAGGTGCAAAGGGCTTCCCTAAAGGTTAATCTGCAGATTGAATTGGTGGTGAGGAGGGAAAATGCAATGTTGGCATTCATTTCAAGAAGACTAGAATATACAAAGAAAAATGTAATGTTAAGGCTTTATATGGCACCTGTGAGGTGTCACTTGGAGTATAATGAGCAGTTTTGTATCCCTTATTTAAGAAAGATTGGACTGGCATTGAAGAGTATTCAGAGAAGGTTCATGAGAATGATTCTGTGAATGAAAGAGTTAATATATGAGGAGCAATTGATGACTCTGGGCTTGTACTCACTGGAATTTAGAACAAAGATTGGGAAATCTCATTGAAACCTTTCGAATGTTGAAAGGCCTATCTAGGGTGGATGTGAAGAGGATGTTTCCTATGGTGGGGGAGTCTAGAACCAGAGGGCACAGACTCAGAATAGGGGGATACCCATTTAGAATGGAGACAAGGAGGACTTTCATCGCAATTTCATTGCATCACATTCCACCGAGATGCAACACAGAGCGTCATAAGAAGCCATTCCTACCTGTGGCCATCAAACTTTCAACTCCTCCCTTGGAGGGTCAGACACCCTGAGCCAATAGACTGGTCCTGGACTTATTTCATAATTTACTAGCATAATTTACACATTACTATTTAACTATTTATGGTTTTATTACTATTTATTATTTATGGTGCAACTGTAACGAAAACCAGTTTCCCCCAGGATCAATAAAGTATGACTATGACTATGACTATGAATATGACTATTTCTTTAGCCAGTCAGTAGTGAATCTGTGGAATTCATTGCCACAAGCAGCTGCGGATGCCAGATGATTGGGCGTATTTAAGGCGGAAGTTCACAGTTTCTTGATTAATCAGGGTGTGAAGGATTGTGGGGAGAAGACAGGAGAATGGGGTTGGAGAGGGATATGGATCAGCCATGCTGGAAATGGCAGCGCAGACTCGATGGGCCAGATGGCCTAATTCTTCTCCTATGTCTTGTAGTCTTCGGAGCTTATTTCACTGTCTTCATATTGTATATAAATGTGTATTTTTTTTTCTGAAGAGTATTATACATTTTGATATTATTTGTTTTTTTTTGGTGGGGGGGGGGAGAACTGGTGAGTGTACCTCCTGTCTCTCGCTCCACAATCCACCTCAGTAGGTGGCGGTAATACACCTTATGTTGGTCTGCCAACACATTAAACTTTACAAGAAGAAGAACAATTTAGGCCGTAATTGCTGATTGCTATAATCTGTGCATTCTTGGTTGCATGGAACAAGGCCAGCAAGTTTACAGTCTGGTGCTGTTCAGAAGCACTTTGCACAGAGCTCTGTTAGAAGCTCTAAGCTCCCACGTCTGTTGAATGTGTGGGGCAGTGTGGCTGACAGATTGTAGGACAGCTCAGGAATTGAGTGAGAACCTGAGAGAGTTATGTTTAGAGGCTGAGTTTCTGGGAATATGGCATGACCTTTACACAGAGAAGCAAACAATCCACCCTGTCCTCCTACCTACATCTCAAGCTGCAATTGCTGCTTCTCAGCCTGGCTTTGCGAGCTCTTCTGACTCTTTCTACAGGCCAGGGTTGAGACACCAGAGGTTGCAATGGTTGGGAAAGGATACAGGTGAAGATTTACTGTATTTAGCTGTAGTTGTCACATATACATCAAAACAAACAGTGAAATGCATTATTTTTCTCAAATCAAGTCAGTAAGAGTTTGTGCTGGGCAGTTCACAAGTGTCGCCAGGCTTCTGGTGCCAACATAGCAAGCCCACAACTTACTAACCCGATCCTGTCCATGTTTAGAATGTGGGAGGAAACTGGAGCACCCAGAGGAAACCCACATCATCACAGGGAGAACATACAAACTCCTTACGGATGGTGGTGGGAATCCAAAAGACCATAAGATCTAAAGACATAGGAGCAGAATTTGGCCATTTGGTCCATCGAGTCTGCTCTGTCATCCCATCATGGCTGATTCCTTTCCTCTCAACCCCATTCTCCTGCCTTCTCCCCGTAAGCAGTCATGCCCTGACTAAGACAATTGCACTGCTCCAAAGAGCGCTATATGAGGTCATTCTTACCTTTGGCTCTATGAGTCAACCTGGGAAGTGATGAATGCCCTCCTGTTCGAATGCTTGTGGTAACTTATTTTTTATTCTTTCTACTTCTTTTCTAATATTTAAATCTGTGCACTTGTAATGCTACTGTGACACTAATATTCCCTTTGCGATCAATAAAGTATCTATCTATCTATCTATCAATCATTCCAAAGACATACTAACCAGAAGTCTTTAGACTGTTGGAGGAAACCAGAGAACCAGGAGGAAACCCATGTGGACAGAGTGATAACGTTTAAGTTCTTTACAGACAGTATAAATAATGTAAATTCCACCCGCCGAGTTTGGGTGAGAGTAGAACTAGAAGTCATAGGTTTAGAATGAAAGGTGAAATATTTAAGAGGAACCTGAAAATTCTTCTTCACGCAGAGGGTGGTGAGAATGAGTTGCCAGCAGAAATGGTGGATGCAGGTTCAATTTCATTCAACATTGAAGAGAAGCTTGGATGAGTAAGACCATAAGATATAGGAGCATAATTAGGCCATTTGGTCCATCAAGACTGATCCATCATTTCAGCATGACTGATCCATTTCTCCTCTCAGACGCAATCTCCCTAACCCTAACCCCATATCACTTCATGCCCCAACCAATCAAGAATCTATTAACTTCACCTTAAATATACAAAAAGACTTGGTCTCCACAACCTCCTGTGGCAACAGATTCCACAGATTCACCATCCTCTGGCTAAAAAATTTACTAGCATCTCCATTCTAAATGGACGCTCATCTATTCTGGAGCAGTGTCCTCTGATCTTAAGCTCCCCCACTATAAGAAACATCCTCTCTACATCTACACTATCGTAGCCTTACACCATTCGATAGGTTCCAATTAGGTCACCCCTTATTCTTCGGAATTCTAGTGAAAACAGGCCCAGAGCTATCAAACGCTCTTCATATGACAAGCAGTTCAGTTCTGGAATCATATTTGTGAACTCCCTTTGAACCCTCCCCAATTTCAGCACGTCCTTTCTAAGATAAGCGGCCCAAACCTGCTCACAATACTCCAAATGAGGCCTCACCAGTGCTTTATAAAATCTCAACATTACATCTTTTCTTTTATATTCTAGTCCACTTGATATGAGCGCTAACATCTCATTTGTATTCCTCGCTACGGACTCAACCTGGAAAATTAGCCTTTAGCAAATCCTGCACAAGAAATCAGATTTTTGTATTTTCTCTTCATTTAGAAAATAGTATACCCTTTTATTTCTTCTACCAAAGTGCATGACCATACACTTCCCGACACTGTATTCCATCTGCCACTTCATTGCCCATTCTCCTAATCTGTCCAAATCCTCTGCAGTCTCTCTACTTCATCAAAATTACCTGTCCCTCCACATATCTTCGCATCATCTTCAAAATTTGCAACAAAGCCATCAATTCTGTCATGCAAATCATTGACGTTTAACATAAAAAGAATCGATCCCAACACAGACCCCTGTGGAACACCACTAGTCACTGAGAGCCAAACAGAAAAGGCTCTCTTTATTCCCACTCTTTGCCTCCTGCCAAACAGTCAATCATCTATCCATGTTAGAGTCTTTCCTGTAATACCATGGCCTTGTAACTTGTTAAGCAGCCTCGTGCAGCACTTTGTCAAAGGCCTTCTGAAAATCCAAGAACACAACATCCACTGATTCTCTTTTGTCTATCCTGCTTGTTATTTCTTCAAAGAATTCCAACTGATTTGTCAGGCAAGATTTTCCTTTGAGGAAACCATGCTGACTACAGCCTATTTTATCATGCGTCCTCAAGTACCCCGAGACCTCATCTTTAATAACTCCAACATCTTCACAATCACTTAGGTCAGACTTACTGGCCAATAATTTCCCTTCTTCTGCCTCTATCACTTCTAGAAGAGTGAAATGACATTAGTAATTTTCCAGTCTTCCAGAACCATTCCAGAATCTAGTGGTTCTGGAAAGATCATTACTAATGCCCTCACAACCTCTTCAGTCAGCTCTTTCAGAACCTGGCATGTACACCATCTGGTCCAGGTGACTTAGACTTCAGACCTTTCAGTTTCCCAAGAACCTTCTCCCGATTAATGCCAACCTCATACACTTCATGACACCTGTAACTTCCACCACACTGCTGATGACTTACACAGTGAAGACTAATGTAGAATTCTTATTCAGTTCATCCGCCATTTCCTTGTCCCCCATTATCATTTTCCAGCAGTCTGATATTCACTCATGCCTCTCTTTTATACTTTATGCATCTGAAGAAACTTTTGGTATTCTCTTTAATATTATTGGCTAGTTTACTTTCACATTCCTTCTTAACCTGAATGACATTTTAGTTGCCTCATGTTGGTTTTTAAAGCTTCCTAATCCTTTAATTTCCCACTGATTTTTGCTCTATTATATGCCCTCTGTTTGACTTTTATGTTGGCTTTGAATTCTCTTGTTAGCCAAGGTTGTGTCATCTTGTCTGTAGAATACTCCTTCCTCTTTGGGATATATGTATCCAGTGCCTTCCAAATTACTTCTAGAAATTCCAACCATTGCTCCTCTGCCATCATCCCTGCCAGTGTTCTTTTCCTAATCAATTCTGGCCACCTCCTCTCTCATGCCTCTTTAATTCCCTTTATTCCACTGTAATACTGATACATCTGACTTTAGCTTCTCCTTCTCAAATTTCAGGGTGAATTCTATCATTATGATCACTGGCTCAGAAGGGTTCCTTTTCCTTAAGGTCTTTAATCAATTCCGGTTCATTGCACAACACCCAATCCAGATTAACCAATCCCCATGTGGTCTCAACCATGAGCAGCTCTAAAAAACCATCTCGAAGGCACTCTAGAAATTCCCTCTCTTGGAATCCAGCATCAACCTAATTTTCCCAATCTACCTGCATATTGAAATCCCCTTGACTATTGTTACATTGTCCTTTTGGCATGCATTTTCTATCTCGCATTGTAATTTGTATACACATATTTACTATTCTTTGTGGTTTGTATATAACTCCCATCAGTGGCTTTTTACCCTTGCAGTTCCTTAGCTCTATCCACAATGATTCAACACCTTCCAACGCTATATCACCTCTTTCTAATAATTTGATTTCATTTTTTACCGACAGAACAATGCCACCCTCTCTGCCTTCCTTTCGATACAATACATATTCTTTGACATTAAGCTCCCAGCTATAGCCTTCTCTTAGCTATAATTTAGTGATGACTACAACATCATACATGCTAATTGGTAACTGCTACAAGATCATCTACTTTATTCTGTATATTGCACAAATTCAATGTAACACCTTCAGTCCTGTATTCACCCTTTACTATTTTGTCTCCCTTTTACATTGCAACTCATCCTGTTGACCGCAATTTTGCTCTATCAACAACCTTTCGTTGCTTGCAGTCTCACTGCACACTGCCTCTGTATGAAAACCAAATACCTCATCTTCAGTATCGCTCTGCTTCCCACCCCTCTGCCTTATTAGTTCAAACCCTCTGCAACAACCCTAACCAACCTGTCCACAAGGATATTTGGACCCCCCAGGTTCAGGTTTGTATAGTTTGTACCTTCCCCAGAAGAAATCCCAATGATCCATAAAACTGAACCCCTCTCTCCTGCACCAGTTCCTCAGCCATGCATTCAGCTGCCAAATCATCCCACTTTTACCCTCACTGGCAGCTGGCATAAACAGCAATCCAGAGATTACTACCCTGGAGGTCCTGTTTTTCAGCTTTCTACCTAGCCCCCTAAAATCACTCTTCAGGACCTCTTCACCTTGTCTGCCTCTGTCACAGGTGCCAATATGTATCAAGACTTCTGGCTGCTCACCCTCGCCCTTGGGAAAGCCATGGACACGATCCAAGATATCTCTGATCCTGGCATCAGGGAGGCAACATACCATCTGGGTATCTCTATCGCGCCCACAAAACTTCTGACTATGGAATCTCCTATCAACATTACAGTCACCTTCAACTCTCCACTCTTCTGAGCCACAGGACTTGATTCAGTGCCCGAGACCCAGTCATTGTGGTTCTCCTGGTAGGTTGTCCCCCTCAACAGTATCTGAATTTGGGTACTTATTATTGAGGGGAACAGCCACAGGTGTAATCTGCATTGGCTGAGCATTTCCCTTCCTTCTCCTGACAGTCACCCAGTTACCTGTCTCCTGCAGTCCTGAGGTGACCATCTATCACTCCTCATTCAAAGGTCATTGTGCTGCAGCTCCTGTTCCTTAACATGTTCTCTGAGGAGTTGCAGCTTGGTGCACCTGGTACAGATGTATTTATCCAGGAGACTGGAGGTCTGGAGCCATTCTCACTACACTACTATGCTCAAACAGATGAGGGATGAAAAATAAGAATGGAAAAGAGAGAAACCTGCCAGATACTTTACCTCACCCGAGCCTGATCTTGCCTCAGCCTAATGAGTAAAAGCCACTCTAACACTGGACCACTCAAAAGAATGGCCGCTCCGCTTGCACTGGGTTATTTTATTTTGGCCCTTTCCAATGAATACCTCTCATTCACTGATCGCCCCTCAACTTAGAGAAAACTGCTGCAAAGCTTTGCCTTTTAAATCTTGAACACAATCCTGACTGAAAGGTAGCTCTTTTCACACACTGCCTCTTGCTGATTGGTCACTCCTCAATTTGGAGAAACTACTGCGAAGCTCTCGCCTCAAAGTACAAGAATGGGAAGGCTAAAGTTGATAGGACTAAGCAGAATAACAGTTCAGCATGGACCAGATGGGCCAAAGGGCCTGTTTTTTGTGCTGTACTTATGACTCTATGTGACAATAATGAACCAGTTCACTGAACTAACTGGTCGGTGTTTTGAAGAGTAGTAGTGGTATTTTTGAAGAGGATATTTGGTCAAACGTCAATCATCAGGACATTGCATGACCTCTGTAATGAGCTTTAGCTGACGGTGTCCTTTGATGACAACCCAGGGTCTGTTCCTCGTTCAGGCTTTAAGACCAAGATGATTTCCTGCACAAACAGGGGATAAACCAGTGTGACAGTATGAGAATTCATACAAAAGGGTCAGGGAAAATTGCCCTAATCTCTCTAACCCTATAGTTCTACTGATGACCTGGTGAGCTGGTTTTCATTAACTCTGCCTGTAACATCTGTGTTTTCTCTCTGTTGTACTGTACTGTGCGCGTCGAGAGGTTGGACAAACTTGCGCTGTTTCCTCTGGAGTGCTGGAGACTGAGTGGAGACTTGATGGAAGTTGATAAAACTCTGCGAGGCGGAGATAGAGTAGACAGTTGGATGCTACTTTCCCAGGGTGGAAATGTTGAACACTAGAAGGCATGCATTTAAACTGAGAAAGGGGAAGTTGAAAGTGGCTGTGTGGGCTAAGTTTTTTTTTACACGAAGAATGGTGAGTGCCTGGAATGCAGTCCCAGCGTGCCGGTGGAAGCAGATGCGATAATGGCATTCAGATAGGCTATGTAGCATTCATCAGACTCAAAAAGCTATTACTTTCTCCAAGCAGTAAAGTTGATGAGACCTCCACCCACTAACCCACCCCTCCACACCCTAGCCACCACTACTTTATCATTTCCTGTTAGTCATCTTATGTGCAGACATTCCTGTTCTCGTGTCAATTTATGGACAAAAAAAATCTATGTCATATGTTATCTATAGACATAAATATATATGTATAAATACACTATCTTATGTATTTATATTTATTTTGTCTTTTATTATTGTGTTCTTTATCTTGCTGTGTGTTTTGTGCGGCATGTCCTCATTCTGATGTGAATCAGAATTAGGTTTAATATCACTGGCATATGTCGTGAAATCTGTTGTTCTGCGGCAGCGGTGTTGCAATATAGAATGGTAAAACTAAATTACAATAGGAGGTAGGTACTTCATATAAAAAATAAATAAGTAGTACAGAAAGAGATGGAAAATACTAAGGTAGTGTTCATGGGTTCATTGCCCATTCAGAAATCTGCTGGTGGTAGGGAACAAGCTTCTCCTGAAATGTTTACTATGTGTCTTCAGAAGGGATTAATTTAATTTGGTTTTGTGCATGGCACAAATCTTCCAAAGTTTAAAGTCCATATCGAAGTTCAAAGTTCAAAATAAATTTATTATCAAAGTTCATATATGTCGACCATATACAACCCTGAGATTAATTTTCTTGTGGGTAATCACACTAAATACAAGAAACACAGTAGAATCAAATAAAGACTTCACCCAACAGAACAGACAATGGCCAATATGCAAAAAAAAACAACAAACTGTGCAAATATAGAAAGAAGGATAAAAAATATTAATAATAGATAAATAAGCAATAAATATGAAGAACGTGAGGTGAAGGGTCCATGGAAGTGAGTTCAAAGGCTGTGGGACAGCTTATTGATGGGGTGAGTGAAGTTGAATGAAGTTATCCCCTCTGATTCAAGTGCCTGATGCTTGAGGGGTAATAGCTGTTCCTGAACCTGGTGGTGTGAGTCCTGAGGCTCCTATACCACCTTCCTGATGGTAGCAGCGTGAAGAGAGATTGAGCTGGGTTGTGGGGGTCTCTGATGGTGGATGTTGCTTTTCTGTAACAGTGTTTCATGTAGACGTGCTCAATGGTAGGAAGGGCTTTCCCGTAGTAGACTTGGCCGTATCTGCTACTTTTTGTCAGCTTTTCAAGACCGACCTGGTGTTTCCACACCAGGCCATGATGTAACCAATCAATATACTCTCCGTTATACATCTTCAGAAGTTTGCCGAAGTTTTAGATGACAGGCTGAATCCTCACAATCTTATAGAACGTAGAGGTGCTGCTGTCCTTTGTTCACAATGGCACTTACATATTGGGCCCGGGACAAGTCCTCTGAGATAACACCGAGGAATTTAAAGTTTCTGACCCTACCCACCTCTGATCCTCCAATGAAGACTGGCTCATTGACCTCCAGTTTCTTCCTTCTGAAGTCAATAATCAGCTCCTTTGTCAATGAGAGGTTGATGCTGTGGCACAACTCAGGCAGATTTTCAGTCTCCTTCCTATATGCTGATTCATCACCACCTTTGATTCAGCCAACAACAGTGGTGTCACCAGCAAACTTCGATATGGCATTGGAGCCGTGCTTAGTCTCACAGTCGTATGAATAAATTTACATTCAAAGCATGCATATTTTGCTTATGTATGACCCTGAGATTCATTTTCTTGCAGGCACTTACAAAGAAAAAATGTTTTAAAATCGAATAGAATTTATGGATCTAGCTTGTGGGCTGAAGAAACCGTTCCTGCATTTATTTTAATTTTTTATTTTATTGAGAGACACATCACAGAACAGGCTCCTCCGGCCCAACAAACTGCACGACCCAGCAACCCACTGATATACGCTAGCCTAGTCACAGGACAATTTACAATGACCAAGTAACCTACTAACCGGAATGTCTTTGGATTGTGGGAGGAAACCGGAGCACCCGGAGGAAACCCACGCGGTCACGGGGAGAACGTACAAACTCCTTACAGACGGTGTAACTCTGAACTCTGAACTCCGACACCGCCAGCTGTAATAGTGTCCCACTAACCGCTACACTACCATGGCCCTCATTTAGTGTTTTATGTTAGAAATGAGAAAGAAGACCAGAAATGCTGGGAATATATAGTCAATTTGCTGGCACTTATTAATAATGAAGTGAGTTTTGTTACACTCCTGATCTGAGATATGCAGACGACGTATTCAAATGTTCGTTTTTTTCCTGCAGATGCAGATGAGAGTTTTCGGCAGTATGTGTTTATATTCCTAATTCAAATAATCCCTGGATCTTCCACACCACTTCCCAAATCCCACATTCTTATTCATAACAGATCATTCTCCTACTTAATTTCCCTTATTTGCAATATGGAAAGCCACAGAGAGGCCACATTAGCTTCAACTATTGTGATGTCTGCTGTCAGAGCCACTTATTTATGCAACCTCAACGCAAAGCCAGAAAGCCTGGGGCGACCATAAGTGTTTCAGAATCACCGCGTGGGGTCAGGGAAGCAAAGGGCCTCTGTTGCTTTACTGAATGGAGCTGAGACAGGAAGTGTATACATATGGCAAGGATTTATTGTGCCCAGGACTTCCCATTCACATCCCATTATATCAGATTCTCAAAGCAGAGTGTGTCAGTCCAGCGTTCATTTCCAATTCGGGTGTAGGCCGAATGATTTGGACAGCTCAGCAAGCTGACATCTGCAGTTGTATGTGTTAATCTGACAGTACAATACGATATTATAAAATATGAGATATTTATTTATATACATATTGAATTATTTACGGTATTTATTGAAATAAAGCACAGAATAGGCCCTTCCGGCCTTTCAAGCCACGCTGCTCAGCAACCTTTAATTTAACCCCAGTCTAAATATGGGGCAACTTACAATGGCCAATTAGTCTACTAACCGGTACACCTTTGGACTGTGGGAGGAAACCAGAGCACCCAGAGGAAACCTGCATGCCCACAGGAAGAACGTAGAAACTTCTTACAGATGACGCCGGAACTGAAGTCCAAAGTCTGACTCCCAGAGCTGTAATAGAGTCATACTAACCACGACGCCTGCTAGAAGAAGTTCTTTTCTGGTGTGGTTTTGAGACGTTTGAACTCTGCTTCTTGCTATGTTCTTAGTTAATCAGCAGGGTGGTGCAAGCTCAGAAGTACCTTCACTTCGTGGATCTGTTGAAACATGTTGTAAAATGCCAGGCCTCATCCGTTTCCTAACCGTTCACTTCCCATTTCTCTTGCCCTGAACTCAAAAGTCTGTAAGTAACACTCACAAAATGCTGGAGGGACTTACAGACAGGCAGCATCTTTGGAGGGGAATGAACAGTGAACGTTTCAGGCCAGGAGCCTTCATCTGTTCCAAACCCCCCGCAGCCTACGTGTTGACACCTGAAGCACCCAGGGGAGGCCCACGCCTTCCACGGGGAGAATGTACAGACTCTTTACAGGAGTCGATGGAATTGAACTTTGAACTCTGACACCCGGAGAAGTAACAGCGTCACAATAACCGCCATGCCATCATGGCGTCCATGGTATATATGTTGAAGCATTCTCAATATCTCAGTGCAACTTCTTAAACATTAAATATTTGGTTCATTGGGCTGTACATCAAATCATAGAACAACTGCACACAGAAGCAGGCCCTTCAGCCCATCAAGACAATGCCGAATTATTAATCTGCTTGTTCCATTGACCTGCACCTGGATTACAGTACTCCATCCCCCTCCTAACCTTGTGCCTATCCAAGTCCCTCTTATATTGATATTAAAACCGCATCTGCCACATCCTCGTTCCACACTCTCACCACCCTCTGCGTGAAGAAGTTCCCCCTCATGTTCCCCTTGAACATTTCACCTTTTACCCTTAACCCATGACTCTAGTTGTAGTCTCACCCAACCTCAGTAGAAAAAGCCTGCTTGCTCTTACCTTATCTATACTTATCAAAAGTTTGTGTATCTCTATCAGACCTCCTCTCATTTTCGTAAAGTCCTAACCTATTCAACCTTTTCCTATAACTGAGGTCTTCAAGTCCTGGCAAAATCCTTGTACATTTTCTCTACACATCAAATGTAATAGTGTAAACTTCCAAGAACTGTAAACTTACATCTGTCTTCTCCCCCCATGTTAGGAACTTCCATTGTTTTAAAGGATTCTATATTTAGTTTGAGTACTCAAATTAGAATGAATTGATTATGTAATTGGTGACTGTAATTGGCCCTAAGTGGGCAAATGAGTGTTGGAATCTGGTTGAGTCGATGGAAAAGTGGGAAAAATAACATGGGATTTGAGATCAGTGTGACTGGCTGCCTTAGGATTCAGGATGCAAGATTCAAGATTGTTTAACATCATTTCCAGTACACAAGTGTAAAGGAGAAGGGAATAAGTATTTCTCTGGATCTGATGCAGCACAAAAAATCACAAGAAGATAAAGAACACAAATCATAAAAAAGCACAATAAATATAAATACATAATAGAGCTTCTAAAGCACCGGTGAGGCCTTACTTGGAATAGTGTGTGCAGTTTCGGGCCCTGAATTTAAGAAAGGATGTTCTGACATTGGAGAGGGTGCAGACAAGGTTCACAAGAATGAAATGGTTATCATATGAGCAGCTCTGGGCCTGTGCTTGCTGGAATTTAGAAGAATGAGGGGAGATTTCATTGAAAGCCATTGAATGTTGAAAGGCCTAGATAGAGTGGATGTGAAGAGGATACTTCCTTTGGCGGAGGAGTTTAGAACCAGAGGGCACAGCCTCAAACGAGAGATATGTGCACTTAGAACAAAGGTGAGGAGGAATTTCTTCAGCCAGATGGTGGTGAATCTGTGGAATTTGTTGCCACAGGCGGCTGTGGAAACCAGTTCACTGAGGAAGTTGACAGGTTCTTGATTAGTCAGGACATGGAAAGGTTATGTGGAGAAGGCAGGAGAATGGGGTTGAGAGGGAAATGGATCTGTGAAGATGAAATGGTGGAACATACTTGATGGGCCACGTGACCTAATTCTGCTTCTATGTCTTATGGCCTTGATTGATTGTATGTCCATAAAGAGACACGAGGCACTGGTGTGTCTGCTTGGAGAAAGTAACCGTTTCTGAGTCTGGTGGTCCTGGTGTTGATGCCATGCAGCCTCCTCTCTGATGGGAGTGGGACAAACGGTCCATGAGCAGGTTGGACCTCCATAATTTTACTGGCCCTTTTTGGTGGCACCTTTCTATACATATATATACATACATACACGCACACACATGCATACACATACATACACATATATATGTGAGTGCATGTGTATGTATTGAAATACATACATACTGTATATGTCATATGTCCTTGATAGAGAGTACCCTAATGCCGGTGATCCTTTGAGCAGTTTTGACTAGCAGTTGAAGAGCTTTCCTGTCCACTGCAGTGCAGTTTTTGTTCCGTGCAGTGAGGCAGCTTGTTAGAATGCTCTCGACCACATGTCTGTAGAATGATGTGAGTGTGGAAGTGCAAAGCCCAGCTCTCCTCATCCTCCTCAGAAAGTAGAGGCATTATTGAGCTTTCCTGACCTTGTAGGATGTATTCTGTAACCATGAGAGGTTTGGTGTGACGTAAACTCCCAGTTACTGAAAAATTACATAGAAACAGGGATAAAACAATGGCTCCCTGACTCAGGGCTATGCTAGGCGGTGCCAGCGAGAGCAATGGAGAATAGAATAAGAATACTATGGAGGGACCTTATGGAGCCAAATGGGATTTTGTCCATATATCATAATTTGGTCTTTAGGGATTAAGGCTACAGGTGTTATATCACATCAAAGTAGAAATGGTGGAGGTAATTTTTTTTCTTTATGCACTCAGAAAATATTCTGATTATTGAAAATCCTCTGGTTTTAGAGTCCTGATGAAGGGTCTCGGCATGAAATATTAATTGTTTATTCTTCTCCATAAATGCTACCTGACCTGCCGAGTTCCTCCAGTATTTTGTGTGTGTTGGTCTGGATTTAGTGCCTGCAACCATCGTTCAAAACTGCTGTAAATGGGATAAGGGCCACTAAGCCATTAATTCGTGCTGGTTCCATCCCATCCCCTCATATCAACGTCCATGGGTTTGAAAATTTCTACAAGACGCACCATGAAGGTCATTCTAACTGGTTGGATCACCATCTGATATGAAGGAGCCACTGCTCAGGATCGGAAAATGCCGTGGAAAGTTGTAAACTCAGCCAGCTTTATCATGGGCACTGGCCTCCCCAGCATCGAGGACATCTGCAGAAGGTGATACCTTAAAAAGGTGGCATCTATCACCCAGAACATGCCCTCACTAAGGACCCCCAGCACCCAGGACATGCCCTCTTCTCATTGCTACCATCAGGGACGAGGTACAGAAGCCTGAAAACACACACTCAACAATTCAAGAAGAGTTTTTTCCCCTCCACCATCAGATTTCTGAATGGACGATGAACCCATATACACTACCTCATTAATTTATTCTTTTTTGTGCCCTTTTTGCACTTCTTAATTTAATGTACATATATTTCTTATTGTAATTTATAGTTTTTTATGATGTATTTTACTGTCCTGCTGCCACAAAGCAACAGTGTTTATGACATATGCCAGTGATATTAAACCTGCTTTTGATTCTGGTGGACTTTAGGATACACTGTCACTGCAACTTCAAAAGGAAGGCAGCAACCTACAGATGCCAGCACCTGGCTTTGTTCTTGTAATTCTGGAATTTCATTGGAATTCCAACAGATATAAATATCCCACGGCATTCCCCCTAAAGTGACAGAAGGGCAAGGGCTGCAGCACTTCCTCACTTTCTGTGAAACAGTGTAGTTGCTGAGATTGTGAAGATGACTGGACAAGGAAAAACCAGTGACAAAGCTCGGTCCAACGCCAAATCTCGCTCGTCCCAGGCCGGACTGCAGTTCCCGGTGGGCCGTGTTCACAGGCTCCTGACAAAGGGTAGCTATGCTGAGCATGTGGGTGCCGGCGCCCCGGTCTATCTGGCCGCTGTGCTCAAGTATCTGACAGCCGAAATCCTCAAGTTGGCCAGTAACGCATCCAGGGACAACAAGAAAACCCGCATCGTCCCCGGACACCTTCAGCTGACCGTCCGCAACCAATTAAGGAACCATATTCAAGAATTGTAGTACCTGCCAATGAAACCAAGAAGTGTCCAGTAAAATAGAGGCAACTGCATCCATTGACAAACTTATTGAACAATTGCATGTTGTGCGATATAAGGAAGTGAAACTACAAGACCATAAAACCATAAGACATAGGAGCAAAATTGGGCCATTTGCCCATCACGTCTGCTCCACCTTTCCATCATGGCTGATTTATTTTCTTACTACTTAAGAACCTATCAAACACTGCTTTAAATATCATCATCATCATCATCATTATGTGCTGTGTCGTATGACATGGGCGATCATGGTCCCATGACCATGATTGTTTGTGCCAATTTTTTCTACAGAAGTGATTTTCTATTGCCTTCTTCTGGGGAGTTCTTTACAAACATGAGAACATCTGCAGATGCTTGAAGTCCAAAGCAACACCCACAAAATGCTGGATGAGCTCAGCAAGCCAGGCAGCATCTATGGAAAAGAGTAAACAGTCGACATTTCAGGCTAAAACCATTCATCAGGAGTCCTGATGAAGGGTCTCGGCCTGAAACGTTGCGATTGTTTACTCTTTTCCATTGATGCTGCCTGGCCTGTTGAGTGTCTTTACAAGATGGGTGATCCCAGCCATTATCAACACTCTTCAGAGATGGTCTGCTGGTGTCGGTGGTCATATAACCAGGCCTTATAATATACACCAGCTGCTCATACGACCATCCACCACCTGCTCCCGTGGCTTCACCTGACCCTGATTGGGGAACTAAGCAGGTGGCACACCTTGCCCTAGGGTGACCTGTAGGCTAGCGGCAGGAAGGAGCTGCTTACACCACCTTTGATAGAGACGCATCTCCACCCATGCTTTAAAGACTCACAATGTTTAATAGTTTCTGAGAGATTTTTTAACTGAACCAGCAGGCATTGTTGCCAGGATCAACCAGCCCAGTAGCCATACTGCCAATTCTGCCCTGGAAGAGCTAAATACAGCAGCTATGTGTTCCATACACCCTGAGGCAGTACAGTTGAGTGGGGAGCCGATAAGGATGCAGGGAGAATTAGCACAACTAAATGCGATTAACATAGGATTAGTGTAAATGGTTTCTTCAAGTTTTAAGCAAGTTTCTTCAAAGCACCTCAGATAACAGAAAGAATCAAAAATTCCTGTCCCCAATCCAGAAAAGTTTACTAAACTCAGCATCTGTCACTATCTACCACCTGGAAAATGAATCTCATTGTAGATGGTGACATATACTATGTACTTTATTAATAATTTACTTTGACTTTAATTAATTAATTAATGTAGAGATGCAATGCAGAACAACCCTAACCGAATCATGGGACCCATTAACCTACTAACCTGTATGCCTTTGGACTGTGGGAGGAAACAGGAGCACCCGGAGGAAACCCACACAGTTCACTGGAAGAGCATATAAACTCCTTACAGGTAGCAAGGATTTAAACTCCAAACTCTGGAACTCTGGAGCTGTTAATAGCTTCGCGCTAATCGCTGTGTCAACTTTGACTTTGATCTGAGTCTTCTGCAGGGTTCGTGTTACCAGATCACAAAGCAACCCACCATGGATTTCTTTTGCCACTGTGTATATGTTGTAGAATAATAGTTATTTAGATTCGAAACACCAAACATGGATGACCTTCCTAAATTCTAACTTGAATTGTTGGTATAACACCTCAAAGTAAAAAATTACTCACTTCTGAATGAGAATCATCTCAGCCTCAATCAAAGCCTTGCTCCTTTTAATCTGAATTTTATGCTGTAAATTATGAAGGAATTCTGAAACCAAGTTGTGGAAAGTGTAGATATAATAGTTCCAACAGTATTAATAAAATTGAAATAGAAATAAAAAGTTAAAAGGGAAAAAATGATAATTTCCAAGTTCAAAGACAATTTCTGTCACTGGTTATTACATCGACTCATATCCAAGCTTCCTATACTCCCTTCTCATTTGAGGGAAGAGTTAGTTTTATTTTTCTGCATCTAGTTACTCTGATTATGACATATAATAACATGCCTCACCCTACCCTGACCCCTACTTATAATAACATTTGTCTTTTCACTGCAGAAGACTGCTTTATTATGAACAGCAGAATGACCTGGCACTCATTTCAATTGAGATTGAGATTTAGATTCAGATTCAGGTTTATTTATCCCCTGTACATAGGAACATGTTCCCCTCTGCCATCCCATGTACACAGGAACATAGACTGAAATGTGCCATTTGCATTAACAACCAACACACCCAAGAATGTGCTGAGGGCAGCCCGCAAGTGATGCCAGTCATTCCACACCAACATAGAATGCCCACAGTGTTGCTCAGAACAACACAAGCAACAACAACAGGACAAGTCTCTTTCCCATGCTCCCATCTCACAGGCACAGACAGACCTCCATCACTTGGCCACGGTTCGAAGACTGGCAGACATCGGGGCGACTCGGGGGTCTCGACCATCAGTGTCATCCATCATAGGACTTTGAACTTTGGGCCTCGAACTCCAGACTTCCATGGACCTCCAACCCTGGGACTTGCTGACCAGGAGGGTCCAGACGCGCAGTCTTGCAGAAATGGGGCCACCAACATTTGGACATGACTCAGGGCTTTGACTGTTCGGTGGATTACTGAATCCAGGTGAGGGCATGTGTCCCTACCTGAATACAGTGCTGAAGATTTATTTGCTTCTCCTTCTGACCTCTCAGAGGGACTTCAAATGACCCATGTTGATGTTCTGGTTAACCAACACCACAGAATAGATCACCATTTAACTCTCTGGGGCTGAGCTGTAAGCAAATAGGCCACCATTGCTTCCTGTATCACCGCAGACATTTCAGCCTAGAAGTATAGAATTGTCTGTAGAATGCCGTGGATTGTTTTGGGGTTGTGAAGCAGCACGGGGAGAAGTGTGGACTGAGTCTTTCTTTGACTTGCTGGAGTGAATCCACACAACTCCTCTGATCCATTTCAGAATCAGAATCAGGTTTATTATCACTGACATACAGTACAGTTTACTGTATTCATCAAGGTGGAGCAGAGAGCGAGTTTGTAAATCTAGCAGGGAGCAAATAGGGTTGCCAACTGTCCCGTATTAGCTGGGACATCCCGTATATTCGGCTAAATTGGTTTGTCCCATACGGGACCACCCTTGTTCCGTACTCCCCCCGCTAAGGTAGAGCGCTCCTATGAAACCATTCATAAGCCGATATGGCATAAAGCGCAGAAGAAATTACCATTAATTTACATGGGAAAAAATTCTTGAGTGTTCCCAGACCCAAAAAATAACCTACCAAATCATACCAATAACACGTAAAACCTAAAATAACACTAACACAAAGCAAAAGCAGGAATGATATGGTAAATACACAGCCTGAATAAAGTAAAAATAATGTATGTACACTGTATCAGAATCAGGAAGATAAAGCCAAAAACGATTTTTAGAAAAAAATCGGCACATACACGCATGCACACATCACATATGCGCACGTCGCGCATGTGCACACAGGTGCCCGCGCAAGGCTTCTTGATCATGGTAGTCTTTCTCTGGGTAAACACAAGTGTCCCGTATTTGACTGCTACTTTTCTCCCTTATTTGGGAGTGAGAAAGTTGGCAACCCTAGGAGCAAAGGATGTTGGGAAAGCTGTGGGTGGAGCACCACAGGAGGGGGCGTGGGGCAGGTGGCAGAGAAGGAGGGCCCGGACAGGGGGGTAGCGCGGGTGCAGACACACCCAGCCCTGAGACACCAGGCAAGGTAATTTATTCCAAACATTTGCTTTATTGATCCTTACAGAATGTCTCTCTGGTGCTTCCCGCTCCCTTCCCTCTCCCTTCCCTCTCCCTTCCCCCTTTCCCAAGCATGAGTCCCCTCTCCCTGCCCCCTTCCTACTTTCAGTCCACAATAGAGACCCATATCAGAATCATGTTTATCATCACTCAAAGTGTCATGAAATTTGTTTTTTTTTGTGGCAGCAGTACAGTGCAATACATAAAATTACTACAATATTGTGGAGAAGTTTTAGGCACCCTAGCTATATACATATATGTGCCTGAGACTTTTGCATAGTACTGTATGTCATGAAATTTGTAGTTTTGTGGTAGCAGTACAGTGCAAAACAAAAAAAACTATGAATTATAATAAGAAATATGCAGTATACTAAAAATTAAATTGAATGAGTTGTGCAAAAGAGAGCAAGAATACTGAGGGGGTGTTCATGGGTTGGATCGTTGCCCATTCAGAGACCTGATGGTGGAGGGGAAGAAGCTGCTCCTGTTTTCACAGGACTCAAAGTTTGATTATCCTGCCAAGTTTCTGGTCTACATTATTACCAGGGTCTTAAAAACAAGAGATTCTACAGATGCCGGAATTCCAGTGCACAAGCTTTCGGCTTGAACTGTCGACTGCTTTTTCCTCTCCATAGATGCTGCCCGACTTGCTCAGTTCCTCCAGCATTTTGTGTGTATCACCAAGATCTTGTTGATTACCACCTCCAAGTAGTTGTTGTAGGAATTCTTTCCAATAATCTCATTAGTCCAGCTATTTCATTGTTGATACTATTCTCAATGGAGGGGGTCTCACAACAAGAGAGAAAAAAAAACATTTATTGGGTTTAGTGAGGATTTAACCAGCAATTGATGGAGTATCAGAAATCGTGGTGTATCCTCTTTACAACCTCCTACATGGTTGGGTTTCCTTTACAAATTAATAGTGGTCTGTGAAGTTCATGAATAATAATAACAGCAAGACGGCCTTGCAGTTCCTGGCTCATTAACAATTCTCCCTAAAACGGTTCATTCTGAGAGCTAATGTAACGATAGGATATGCTTGTGTGACACTAAAAATAATATATATTAATTCACTTCTGCCAAGAATTTATTAGAACAATGGACAACCTTGCAGATTGGACATATTGACAAATTAGAGATGGGGTAATTTGGTGGGACAAATTAGCAGGGTACTCACACTTTAAGAGCCCTACAAATTATATTCAGATTTATTTATTGTGTCTATATGGAAACATACAGTGCAAAGTGTCATCTGGGTAAATGGCCAACACTGGGAGCAGCCCGCAGGTGTCGCCACATATTCTATTGCCGACACGGCATACCCATAATGCTTGGCTGAACAACACAGAACACAACAAAACTGAAAAGAAAAACAAGCAGAAAAAAAACAGCAAAACAAGCCCCGTTCCTCCTTCCCACCCACACATGGACAGTCCTCTAATCTCCAGGACAGGCTTCTGGGGCTCCAATCTCTAGGACGGGCCCCTTGGCTTCCAATCTCCAGGACAGGCCCCTGGGCCTCCAATCTCCAGGACAGGCCCCTGGACCTCCAATCTCCAGGACAGGCCTCTTGCCCTCCAGTCTGCAGGCTTAGTGCATGGCGCTTTGACTACTGGATTTCCAATTGACCTTCTGGCTTCGATCTTTGCTATTAACCCTCGGATTAGCTAATGATGCTACCCCAAACTCCAGGCTTGAAGTACGGGCATGCCAAATCACTAGACCCATGCCTCAGCTCGAACGTAAATCCAATCCTGGGACCAACCAACCTTGGAGAGCCCTAAATCCACTGATGTCCTTCATCACCCGTCCACTTGCTGGCCTTGGAGCATGGAGTGGAGGCCTTGACTTTACATGTCCTTCTTCACCCGTCCATGTCGCCGGCAGGGGCCTAGTGTCAGTGCAAACTAACAACACAAGAATAAAGTGAAAGTAAAGAACCGGACTTGGTTCTAGAAGACTAGAATTCGATAGCAAAACAGTACAGTCCTCTCTCCTACATATGTACACAGAGATGTACAGATCCTCTCCTTTCTGCTATTCAGTACTTCAGATTTCTTCTCCAACGATTATAACTTTGTCAGGGTGGAGAGTCTTGTGAGTTCCTGAGATCTTGAGAGTGATGCTGTCTGGAGCTTAGCTCCTGGTAGGGTCACCCATGGCGGTAAGATCAAGGTGGGAGGTTCTAGGCAAAGAGAGGTCCAACCAAGACCTCATCAGTGGAGCTGGCGGAAGATGATGACACATCACAACGTCAATGAAGGCGGAGGAAAGCTGCAGCAGTGATAGGGCTCCAGTCGTCTTGCATTCCAAGCCACTGGACCCTGACCTCAATCTGTCAAGGACCATATGGTGGCTGCCCTGTGCATCAGCCTCCCAACGTTAAGCAAACTCACATGCAACCATTCTGCACTCGTAACCGCTTTGGAGAACATCGTACTTGACTCTAGTGATCACGGTACTATTATTTCAGGGTGGCACGGTAGCCTTGTGGTTGGCACAACTCCTTACAGTCCAGGTGACGCAGGTTCAATTCCCTTCTCCGCCACTGCGTGCAAGGAGTGTCTATGTTCTTCCTGAGAACTCGTGGGTTTCTTCCGGGTGCTCCAGTTTCCTCTCACAGTCCAAAGATGTGCCCGTTAGTCGGTTAATTGGTCATTGTAAATTGTCCCGTGATTAGGCTAGGGTTAAACAGGAGGTTGTTGGGCAGCATGGCTCGAAGGGCTGGAAGGGTTTATTCTGCACTTTATGACAAAAAAATAAGCACATATTTATCTCAGGAATTACAACATTACCATCAGGGATATATTTTATCAGGGTATATGCCATTTAGATCAACATCCTAGAATTGGGAAAGGATTTGTGTAAATAACATGTAGCATGCTGAGATAGTTATACATTTAAACAGATGGTGTGCATTTCACTGGAAGGCTGACAAATAATCAGATTTGTAAACGTGATGTTACCCCAAGACTTGATGTATTATAAAAGTGACGAAGTTATGTCAAACACAAGATATCTGTTAAATGAAAGGCAAGCATACAGCCTATAATTTATCAGATCTGCAGTTTTTATACAATTCAGTAAGTTGCAAAGGGTGGACATGAAATTTAAGCTTGTTCATTCCGTTTACAGAGACGTTCTGCATTTCAACTCCTAAGTACTTGTGGTCTATTTTATTGTAAAACACACAAAATGATGGAGGATCTCAGCAGGTCAGGCAGCATCTATGGAAGGGAATAAACAGTCCGTGTTTCAGGCCGAGACCTTTCATCATGACGTGAAATAGTCAATTAGCAAACCTCTCTTAAATGTTGCAATCAAACCCACATCCACCACTTCCGCTGGCAACTCATTCCACACTCTCACCACCCTCTGAGTGAAGTTCCCCCTCACGTTCCCCTTGAACATTTCACCTTTCACCTTTAACCCGACCTTCTAGTCTCTCTGAACCTCAATAGAAGCCTGCTTGCATTACCCTATCTATACCACTCATAATTTTGTATAACTCTATCAAATTTTCCCTCATCCTCCTACACTTTGGGGAATAAGATCCAATCCTATTCAATCCTTCCCTGTAGCTCTGGTCCTCAAGTTCCAGCAATACTCTTATCATCTTAAAATGATCCACAATTTAGTATATATCCTCTTGAAGATCTCCCATTGTTCTTGCTTGAGCCAGTCAGAAAACTTCAGAGTTTTGATTCTTCCTTTGTAACAGCAATGCATCATGATGTCCGACATCATTCGTTGAGATGTTATTTTGTAATGTGGTGTGTGCAGACAGTATAACTGCAAAGTTTAATGGTACTTTGAGTCAAGTGTCAAGACTCAAGATTGCTTAATGTCATTTCCAGTATACAAGTGTAAAGGAGAACAACACAATTGTTACTCTAGATCCAATGCAGCACAAAATAAAGAACACAATAATAAAAAACACAATAAATATAAATACATAAGGTAGCTTATTTACATAGATTGATTGTATGTCCATAAAGTGATGCTGGCACAGGAGTGTCTGTACATAAGGTGTCAGACAGCAAATGATAACGGTAGTTTTGACGAACTAATGTGGTAAAGCAGTACTGATGGAGTAAATGAAGAAATACAGGGGTAGTTTTGAGTTTGGTCACTGATTTGAGATGGGCAATATCGATTCCACTGCTCATTATCCTTTGCTCTTCATCTTCATTTCCTTTGAAATCCTCGAAATGAAAATCAGAAGAGATGTATAGTGGGCGGCTAAATCGATACCGCCTGCTTTACGCGATTGCCCAAAGTTTAAATTGCCCCATTATCCTTTGAAAAAGCAGAGAAGGAAAGTAATGGTGTCGAGAAAGTAAGGGAAATTAAAGGAAAGTTATCCATCATTCTGTGACTGGAGAAAATACACAAGATAATTGTGAAACGAAACTAAACCACAAGCACAGATGCTTAAATATCCTTTCAGGGTATCGAAATGTCAGAGCTTCATTGTAATTAGTATGTGGTTAGTTACAGTCAAAGGAATTGCTCACAGTTTCTGCAAAGAGCAAAGAAGGTCACTTCAAAGCTTCACTGCGTTTGTGAGCTTGTACAAGCTTTCAGTTGTTGAGAGGTTGGAGCACTATCTGTGGGGATGGGTGTTTGGAACAGAGGAATGGAGCTTGGTTTGCTGTAGTTCTTTTGTTGATTCTTGTGTTCTGAGTTGTTCTGCCAAGGATGGCAGTTTCACCCTCTGAGTGAAGATGTTCCCCTCTAGTTCCTCTTAATCTTTTCACCTTTCACCCTTAGCCCATGCTATGCATTCTATGTTGGTGCCGGAATGTACGGCAATACTTGTGGGCTGCCCCCAGCACGCCCTCGGGTGTGTTGGTTGTCAACACAAACAATGCACTTCACTGTATGTTTCAATGTACATGTGACAAGAAAACCAGAATCTGGAAACTTATTCAAAACAGTCATAACTGGAATTTACAGACAGCTAGTTGGATCCAGTCTAATTATTGCAGCGAATTGGCTAATAATCTTGGTGACTTTGTTCAGTTTTACAGGTAACCTCCAGAGTCTCTGAGATTACTTATTCTTAATCATACAGTGATAGAGCACTACAGCATAGAAACAGGCGCTTTGGCTCATTTAGTCCATACCGAACTGTAATTCTGTCTAGTCCCATCAACCTTGCACCTGGGCCATAGGCCTCCATCACCCCTCCCATCCATGTGCCTACACAAATTTCTCTTAAGTGTTGAAATTAGACCCGTATTCACCACTTCTGCTGGCAGCTCGTTCCACATTCTCACCACCCTCTGAGAGAAGAAGCACCCCCTCATGTTCCCTTAAACATTTCACCTTTCACTCTTAACCCATGACCTCTAGTTCTAGTCTCACCCAACCTCAGTTGATAAAGCCTGCTTGCATTTACCCTCTCCATAGCCCTCTAATTTTGTACACCTCTATCAAATCTCCCCTCAGTCTTCTACGCTCCAGGGAATAAATTCCTAACCTATTCAACCTTTGCCTATAACTCAGGTCCTCAAGTCCCGGCAACATCCTTTCTAGTTTTGAGGGTTGGATAATAGAGCCTTAGCTATTGTCTCGCTAATTTGCTGTGAGACGAGCAGCTGTGGGACAGCTTTTTGTCTTTCAGTGTGCAATATGCAGCGGTCACTCACAATGTATGAGGCTGTCCACATTGGCCCTTTTCAGATCACAGCCCGAGGCACACTGGGCTCCTGACCCTGACAGGTCACACTACTTATCCACTGGCCTTAATGACCGATGTCACTTACGAGCAGACCTCACTTTTTCATTCTCCAGCTCTTTTACAAGCACCCTTGTGTAGAAAGTTCATAAGGAAATAATCAGATAAAGCTGGCGAGCTGAGTTCACATATCGAACCCTCTCTCCTTTAGTGCGTTTGCTAACTGCCTGAGTGCACTATGTGGCAAATTGTAAATGACATAGTGATTACAGAAGCCCAGCTGGGTTACATTTAGAGGTGATCAAAGTTCTTGGTTCAATAAGATTGTCAGCGGAAGATGTGTTTGTTACTGATACAATCATCGAGGAAAGAGAACGGGGAAGAATTTCTTCAGTACTGTCTCAGACAGATCTTCTATCTTTATGGACATGCATTCAATCTACGGATAGAAGCTATCTTATGAATTTATATTTATTGTGTTTTTTATTATTATTGTGTTCTTTATCAAATCATGTTTCTTTCCTCTGCTGTATCAGATCTGGAGTAACAATTATTTTGTCCTTTACACTTATGAACTGGAAATGATATAAAGCAATCTTGAATCCTGATGTGTACTTTAATTTCACTGCAAGATGTCATTGTATAAATTATCTTAACATTTTTTTTTGCTGACATTTTGCCTTTCAGAGCCCTTCCTCCCCCCAGTGATAAAGATGTAAAGCACTTGCTGGTTACTTGACTCAAACCCTCGACCCTTTTCTTCTGGCAACTGCCCCTTCCTTTCCAGTCCTAATTTATTTATTTTTATGTGATGCAGCATGGAGCAGTCCCTTCTGGTCCTACGAGCTGTGCCCCGCAGCCACCTAGCTACTTATCAATAGCCTCATCAGAGGTCAAGTTACAATGACCAATTAATCTACTGGCTGGTACATCTTTGGACTGTGGGAGGAATCTGGAGCATCTGGAGGAAACCCACATGGTCACGGGGAGAACGTACAAGCTCTCTTACAGAGGCCATCAGAATTGAACTCTGAACTTCAATGCCCCAAATAATGGCATCACGCTAACCACTACATTACCCTGGAACCACTGATGAATGGTCTCAGCCTAAAACCTTGACTATTCAGTTCCCTGCCTAGATACAGCCTGAACTATTCCAGTATTTTATGTGTTTTGCTCCCATTGTGATGGTCTTGTATTTGTTAGTTAACTTAGAGATTAATTACTTTTGATGGATAAAACTGGATTTAAAAAGAGGCAGATTCACACTCCACCACCAGACATTTTTTCAGATGCCTTTAAAGAGTTTGCCAAAAATATGAACTTTAGTGATCTGCTGGTTTTCTAAATTTAGAAATGGAAATTGATTTGGATATAGAAATATATTTGAATACAAGAATACATTTGAATACAAGAATGTATTTGAATACAGGAATAAAATTAGATGCAGTAATATATTTGGGTACAGTAATACATTTGGATACAATAATGTATTTGGATACAAGAATACATTTGAATAAAGGAATACATTTGAACAGAGGAATACAATTGGATACAGGAATGCAATTGGATAAAGGAATACATTTGAACAGAGGAATATAATTGGTTACAGGAATGCAATTGTATAAGGGAATACATTTGAATACAAGAATACATTTGAATACAAGAATATATTTGAATACAGGAATACAATTGGGTACAGGAATATATTTGAATACAGTAATACAATTGGATACAGGGATACATTTGAATACAGGAATAAATTTGGATACAGGATTACATTTAAATGCAGAAAATATATGAATACAGGAATACTTTCAAATACAGGAAGACATTTGGATACAAGAATACAATTGAATGCAGGAATATATTTGAATGCAAGGATACATTTGAATACAACAACACATTTGAATACAGTAATACATTTGGATATGTAAAATAATCTGCATGTATTAGCCAGAGCACTCTGAAGAACACCAGTTTTAAAGGTTGAAAGGAAGTCAAGAGGGAAGCATTTGTTATGGAGAATAAAGGTATTAGTGACATCTGACAACATACTACCACATGATATATTGTTTTTGAGATTTGAAAAAAGATGCTATCCAAAATTTTAGAATGGGCAATGAGTGAAGTTCTCCATTTAATCCACTTCTGTGTGCGGTTGGTGAGCATGTTAAAACTAAATCAGTACATTAAAATGTGGGAGTGCCATTATTTATTTTGCTGGATGGATAGATTGCCAGTGCAGTCTTGACAAACTGATCATTCTAACCCAGATCCTGAGATGATAGGAATTTAAGTGCTTGCACAGGAAAGACTCATGAGACTGTGTCTTTCCTGAGACTTTGGCACCAAAATGTGTGACGACACTTCGGTGATAATCAACGCTGGCGCACGTTAAGGACGTGTGCTTTGACCACCGCTTTACTCTCTCCACACCCTTGACTGTGTGACTAGACGCAGCTCAAATCTCATCTATAAATTTGCTGACAATGCAACTATTGGATGTATTTCAGATGGTGAAGAGAAGGCATAAAGGTTCAAGATAGATCAGCGGAGTGGTGTTGAAACAACACCCTTGCACTCAATGGCAATAAGACCAAGGAATTAATTATGTATTTCTGGGAGGGGAAGGTTGCGAGGTCACACACCAGACCTCATCAAAGAATCAAATGTGGAAGGAGTGAGCAATTTCAAGTTCCTGGGAGTCAACATCGCTAAGGATCTATCCTGAACCCAACATATTGATGGACTTACAAAGAAAGCATGACCGCATCTATATTTCATTCGGAGTTTGAGGAGATTTGGTATTTTACCAAAGACGCTCTCAAATTTTTACAAATGTACCATGGGGAGAGCATTCTAACTGGTTGTATCACCGCCTGGTACAGAGGATCGACTGCACAGGGTCAAAATAAGCTGCAGAAAGTTCTGAAAACTGTAGGCTCCATCATGGGCACTAGCTTCAGCAGCATCCCGGACATCTTCAAGCAGCGGGGCCTCAAAAAAGGTGTCATCCATCAATACAGCCCCCACCATCAAGGGTAGACTCTTTTCTCACTGCTGCCATCAGGGAGGAGGTAGAGGAGCCTGAAGGCACACACTCAACGATTCAGAAACAACATCTTCTTCTGTGCCATCAGAATTCTGAATGGACATTGAACCCATGAATATGAACTCAGTACTTTTTTTCTCTTTTTTTGCACAACTTCGTTAGTTTAACTTTAAAAAAAAATATATGCTTCTTACCGTAATTTACAGGTTTTTTATTATGCATTGCAACATACTGCTGCCACATAACAACAAATTTCACAATATATTGTAGACCAATGATATTAAACCTGATTCTGAATTTGACATTTGCGGGCTGCCCCAGCACATCCTTGGCTGTGCTGTTTGTTAACGCACATAACTCATTTTCACTGCATATCTTGATGCACGCATGATAAATAAGTCTGAATCTGAGACTACAGATGCCAGAACTTAACGTATTCTACGCAAGATTCGAACGGAAGAGAAGCATCCCGCTCCCTCTGGATGAACCAGACCTGGTGGCATCGAGATTCATTGTCACAGAGGAGGACGTTAGAAGGGCCTTCCTGAAGATAAATCCAAGGAAGGCGACGGGCTCAGATAGCGTCCCGGGATGGGTTCTCCGGGCCTGTGCGAGCGAGCTAGCTGGAGTGTTTGCCGACATCTTCAGCTGCTCCTTGCTTCAGTCTAAGATCCCCTCGTGTTTTAAGAAGGTAACGATAATCCCAGTGCC
The DNA here is from genome assembly GCF_963921235.1 of Mobula hypostoma. Lineage (NCBI taxonomy): Eukaryota > Metazoa > Chordata > Chondrichthyes > Myliobatiformes > Myliobatidae > Mobula > Mobula hypostoma. The sequence goes on from NC_086098.1 coordinate 147,948,367, forward strand.
GAAGAATAGCAAGGTGGCTGCCTGAATGACTCTCGACCTGTGGCTCTGACATCAATTGCTATGAAGTGCTTCGAGCGATTGGTTATGGCACACATCAGCCACAGCCTACCGGTCAAACTCGACACTTTGCAATTCGTTTACCGAAGCAACAGGTCAACAGCAGATGCCATCTCTCTGGCCCTACATTCCTCCTTAGAACACCTGGAGAATAAAGACGCATACGTAAGGCTCCTTTTTATTGACTACAACTCAGCCTTTAATACCATCATTCCAAATAAAATGATTCCTAAGCTCCAGAACCTGGGCCTTAGCACCCAGATCTGCAGCTGGATCTTCAACTTCCTCACAGACAGGACGCAGGCTGTAAAAATAGGGGACAAGCTCTCCTCTACAATCACTCTGAGCACTGGTGCCCCACAAGGCTGTGTACTCAGCCCCCTGCTGTACTCACTGTACACCTATGATTGTGTAGCCAACTTTCCATCGAACTCAATATATAAGTTTGCTGATGACAGCACAACTGTAGACCGTATATCGGGTAATGATGGGTTTGAGTAAAGAGAGGAAATTAAGAACCTGCTGGCATGGTGCGAAGACAATAACTTATCCCTCAACGTCAGCAAGACGAAGGAATTGGTTGTTGACTTCGGAAGGAGTAGCGGATTGCACGACCCCATTTACATTGGTGGTGCGCAAGTGGAACAGGTCAAAAGCTTTAAGTTCCTTGGCGTCAATATCACAAATGACCTGACTTGGTCCAACCAAGCAGAGCCCACTGCCAAGAAGGTCCGCCAGCACCTTTACTTCCTGAGAAAGCTAAAGAAATTTGGCCTGTCGAAGCTGCAGAAGATGGTGCAATTGCAAGCAGACTTTTTCCACTGAGCTTTGGTGGGACTAGAATGAGAGTGGAAAAGCAAGTTGTACAGAGGATGTGGAGAGTCTGCAGAGGGATATAGACAGGTTCAGTGAGTGGGCCAAGGTCTAGCAGATGGAGTACAATGTTGGTAAATAAGAGATCATTCACTTTGGAAGGAATAGTAGAAGAGCGGATTATAATTTAAATGGTGAAAGATTGCAGCGTGCTGTTGTGCAGAGGGATTTGGGAGTGCTTGTTCATGAATCGCAAAAAGTTGGCTTGCAGGTACAATAGGTTGTTAAGAAGGCAAACAGAATGTTGGCCTTCATTGCTAGAGGGATTGAATTCAAGAGCAGGGAGATCATGCTGCAATTACAGTGTACTGGTGAGGCTGCACCTGGAGTACTGTGTGCAGATCTGGTCTCCATACTTGAGGAAGGATATACTGGCTTTGGAGGAAATGCAGAGGAGGTTCACCAGGTTGATTCCAGGGATGAAGGGGTTAACCAATGAGGAGAGATTGAGTCACCTCGGACTATACTCTCTGGAGTTCAGAAGAATGAGAGGGGATCTTATGGAAACATACAAAAATTTGAAAGGGATAGATAAGATAGAAGTAGGAAAGTAGTTTCCATTGGTAGGTGAGGCTAGAACTAGGGGACATTGCCTGAAGATTCAGGGGAGAAGATTTAGGATGGGGATGAGGAGAGACTGTTTTCCCCAGAGAGTGGTGAATCTGTGGATTTCTCTGCCCAGGGAAGCAGTTGAGGCTTCCTCACTAAATATATTTAAGAAACAGTTAGATAGGTTTTACATAGTAAGGGAATTAAAGGTTACGAGGAAAAGGCAGGTAGATGGAGCTGAGTTTACAGACAGATCAGCTATGATCTTATTGAATGGCGGGGCAGGTTCAATGGGCCAGATGGCCTACTCCTGCTCCTATTTCTTATGTTCTTATGTAATTAAGAGATACAGCGTAGAATAGGCCATTGCAGCACAGTAAGCTGAACTACCCGCAACCCACCTATCTAACATTAGCCTAATCACAGGACAATTTATAATGGTTAACCGATACATCTTTGGACTGCGGGCGGAAACCGGAGCACCCGGAGGAAACAGCACGCAGTCACGGAGAAAGCATACATACTCCTTCCAGACGGTTCTGAAATTGTTCTTTGAACTCTAACACCCTAATGCTACCATGGTGCCCCAGGATGAAAGGTGAAATGTTTGAGGGGAACGTGTGGGGGAACTTTTTTGGTCAAATAGCGGTGAGGGGGGTGGAATGAGCTACCTGTAGAAGTGGGTTTGATTTCAACATTTAAGAGGAATTCGGATAGGTACAATGATGAAAGCGGTACAGGGGTAGGATAGGACTAAGCAGGATAATAGGTCAGCATGGACTAGATGGGCCGAAAGGCCTGCTTCAGTCCTGTAGTGTTCTATGACTCTAAATACAGCAAGTGTGATCCGTGCCTAGAGTCACTGTATCAGGGTGTTCCCACTGGGACAGCTGGAACAACATGCTAATCTGAAAAACAATATCTCACATTATTGCTGCACTATTCGCAGGGGAGTGTATTGGAAAATAAAGAAACCCTCCCCTTGGCAGTCACAGAATGGACTGATGACAGGTCCCCACAAAGCTGAGGGGAATCGAGGGGGTGGCGGACCTTGATTCATTTAAAAATCCACTGGAAGCATTCACGTGAAGATAAACTAGTCTTGTGGCACTGAGGCAGTTCAAGGCTCAAGATTGTTGAATGCCATCTCCAACACTCATGTGTAAAGGGGAATGAAATCATTGTTACTCCAAATCCAATGCAACACAAAAAAACAACACAATAAGATCAAGAACACAATAATAATTATGTAAAAATACAATAAAAATAAATATATAAGATAGCTAATATATATAGATTGAATGCATGTCCATGAAATGTATCTAGGCACAGGAGTGTCTGCACATAAGCTGAAATTATAAAGTAGTGGTGGTTAGAGGTCTGGAGTGGGTGGAGGTGTTGATCAGCCTTACTGTTTGGGGAAAGTAATCACCCTTTTGTTTTAAACCTTCCTCAACGGATGACAAAAACTGTACTAATGAAGATGATACACGGCTGATAGAAAACTGGGGGCTATGTAGCTGGGAAGGTGATTCACAGGCTTCAGGGTCTCACTCCGCCGGCCCCCTCCCCCCATCCACCACATACATCTCTCTATCTACCTCTTTCTTCCTCCAACTTCATTACTATATTCCTCATAGTTCATTACAAACTTCAGGTCATGTGGAGATTTGAAAATTGTGCTATGTACATACACGTGGTAATCATGAATATTTAAAGAATAGTCCTAACACCAACTAATTTGCTCTGTTTCTGTTACAAAGGCAATTTACTATCCATCTCCTACATCTTTTTTTAATTCCAACACTGTCAAGTTCCAGTTTATTGTCCTGTGACTGTACATATATAAAACCAAATGAAACAATGATCCTCCAGGCCACAGTCTACCCACTAATCATATATCACACACAGCACATTAAAAAAGTTACCACAAATAAGTTTAATAAAATATAATACAAACTGCAAATGAAGTACACAGCGCAGGTAAACGGTCAACAGACCTCGTGACAAAACCTCGGTGGTGGTAGGGTATTCATTAGTCTCACAGCCTGAGGGAAGAAGCTGTTACCCAGTCTAACAGTCCCTAGTTCTGATGCCCCTGTACCTCCGTCCTGATGGTAGTTGGTCAAAGAGATTGTAGGAATCCTCAAAAATGCCTCAGGTCTTTCATCTGCAACACTCCTGATAAATGTCACAAATAGGGAGGAAGGAGACTCCAGTGATCACCTCGGTGGTTTTAGCCATCCAATGCTGCCTCTTGTGTAACATCAGTGAACAGGATACCCCAAAACTATGTCAGAAATTAGTGGGTCCTGCGGTCCAAGCCTGATACAGTTGGACCATAAAGATCATGACAAACATCAGTGATGATGGAAAGGCACCAAAGGTGAGGAAAAAGGCAGTCCAGCAATGGGTGTGATGGAGAGATCTGACATCTGATTTAAGATGGTCGGTCAAATGAGACCCCAGCAGGCAAGGCAGCCAGCATCAGGAAAGACACATCATTATACTCATTACTAAATAAATCAAAGCTCTTCTCAGACCTTCTTTGAAAATCAACGTACAGACCTTATTTTGATGGCATGTGGGGGTGACGTTCACCCATGACCTTCGTTATAGTCACACACTTTTCTATCCTACTAGGTGCCCAAACGACAATTCACACCAAAGTGTTCTTGTCCTTGTCATTTCTTATCTTCACCAAAACAGATTCTGCTTCCTGATTGTCTAGCCGAAATCATTTCTGTCTTGAAAATATCCCTAGGTATTCAAGCTCCGCTACTTTCTAAACTTGCACATTTTTAAAGATTAAAGATTGGCTTTATTTGTCACATATTCATTGAAAGGTCAAAACGTACAGTGAAATGGGTCATTTGCGCCCACAACCAACACGGTCCAAGGGTGTGCTAGGGGCAGATCTCAAGTGTTACCATGCTTCCTGTAGTAGCATAGCACACCCATAACTTATTACCCCTACGGCCGCTCCGAAATAATATCGTACTTGTTAAATAGGGGCCGTGCACAATCCTGATTTGATGGAGACAGACATGAGAAGCACGGAGGAACATCTGGAGAAACTTCTGAAATACCTGCTTCGCAGCCATTGCTACTGCGCAATCGAGAATCTCTGGAGGAGAAGGCCCCAAATTCTCGGCTTTGCCTACTGCTGGGACCGGGGTTCAAGCGCTCGGCAGAGATGGTGCTCGGCGCTCGGTGCTCGGTGTCGGAGGGCTGGTCGGAGGCTCAAAGTTTTCGGACGAACTCAAGCGTCGACTGTGGTCGGGTGCTTCCAGGGTGCTGCATCGGTAAGTTTGCGGCGCTGGAGGTTCATGGCAGGGAGAGTTTCTCCCTTTTATCATCTGCGTGAGATGATGGGACTTTCGAGAGACTTTGAGACTTTTTTTTTACCGTGTCCATGGACTGTTCTTTATCAAATTACGGTATTGCTTTGCACTATTGTAACTATATGTTATAATTATGTGGTTTCTGTCAGATTTTTTAGTCTTGGTTTGTCTTGTGTTTCTGTGATATCACACTGAAGGAACATTGTATCATTTCTTAATGCATGCATAACTGAATGACAATAAAAAAGGACTGCGTGTCCTCATAATCTAATCTAATCTAACCCCTGCGTCTTTGGAATGTGGGAGGAAACTGGAGCTCCCAGAGGTAACCTATGCAGTCATGGGGAGGATGTTACAAGCTCCATACAGACAGTGGTGGGAATTCAACCCAGATGTTGCTGCTGTGAAACATTATGCCAATTTCTACACTACCGTTATAGTCTCCCTTTTGATTTAAGCCTTCCTCAGTAGATGACAAGAAATGTAGACAGATGGATGATAGAAAAATGGAGCGGTATGTAGGAGGGAAGGTTTAGATTGATCTTGGAGTAGGTTAAAAGGTCAGTACAACACCATGGGCCGAAAGGCCTGTACTGTGTTGTAATGTTCCATATTCCATCTTCCATGTTCTGCATTCTATGTTCTACGTCTGAGGCTCCCAAAAAAGAAATTAATAGCAGTGCAATACAAGTTTTAAAAATCTGAAAGTTTTCAAAAAAAGGTTGAAAGCAAAGAAATAACTCATTTGTGTTGTTTGAATCGATTACTTAAAAAGTTAATAAGTAAATGTTATATGTGCTTACATAAATAAGTAGCTGCATCTCTTTTGATTTTGCCTTTCTTTGTACAATTAGAAATAGATCTAAACAGTATGAGACATGTATTCAGATTTGTAGTAATATTCTGATTCCCTTTTCACAGTGGGAAACCAAATGCACAGAATGCACGTACTGGAACTTCAATATGAGCTCTCGGTGCATGAGTTTATCTCTGTGAGTACAACGTTGGATATATATAGAAATTGGAAATTATGTTCTCATGCATATTTTCAAATGGTTTAGTATCCAAAAGACTCAACTAATAATCCAGAGGTTTTAAATTCACATTGCACTATTTTAAATTTAAATTTAAATACTCATTTCCTGGAAATCATGGGTTACGGGTGATAGGTGACATGCTTAAGGGGAACATGAGAGGGAATTTCTTCACTCAGAGCGTTGTGAGAGTGTGGAACAAGCTGCCAATAGAAGTGGTGGATGTGGGTTCGATTTCAAAATTTAAGAGAAATTTGGATGGGTCATGGATGAAACCTCTGTGGTTAAGAAGGCATACGATGCATTGGCTTTCATCAATTGTGGGATTGAGTTTAAGAGCCAAGAGGTAATGTTGCAGCTCTATAGGACCCTGGTCAGACCCCACTTGGAGTTCTGTGCTCAGTTCTGGTCATCTCACTACAGGAAGGATATGGAGACCATAGAAAGGGTGCAGAGGAGATTTACAAGGATGTTGCCTGGATTGGGGAGCATGCCTTATGAGAATAGGTTGAGCAAACTCGGCCTTTTCTCCTTGGAGCCACAGAAGATGAGAGGTGACCTGACAGAGGTGTACAAGATAATGAGAGGCATTGATCGTGTGGATAGTCAGAGGCTTTTTCCCAGGGCTGATATGGCTAGCATGAGAGGACACAGTTTTAAGGTGCTTGGAAGCAGGTACAGAGGAGATGTCAGGGGTAAGTTTTTTTACACAGCGAGTGGTGAGTGCATGGAATGGGCTGCCAGCGGCAGTGGTGGAGGCGGATACGATAGGGTCTTTTAAGAGACTCCTGGACAGGTACATGGAGCTTAAAAAAATAGAGGGCTATGGGTAACCCTGGGTAATTTCTAAGGTAGGGACATGTTTGGCACAGCTTCATGGGCCGAAGGGCCTGTATTGTGCTGTAGGTTTTCCATGAAAGGGGTATGGAGAGCTAGGGTCTGGGCGCCAGTAGGTGGGACTAGGATGACTAGATGGGCTGAAGGGCCTGTTTCTGTGCTCTGGTGTTGACAGTGGTCTGTCTCAATAGCATTATGTCAATCTGCAAATTTAACAAACTCTTGGGATAAGACTGGCTCTGGTAATGTAACCAGGAAGCTGTTGGATTATTGCGAATAACCACCGACTTCACCGGTTACCTTTAGGAAAGGAATCTAATGATTTTATGTTATCATCTGCCAGCTTGTATTCCTTCCCCTCCCTCACCTTCCTATTCTGGGTTCCACCCCTTCCTTTCCAGTCCTGATGAAGGGCCTCAGCCCGGAACCTCGACTGTTTATTCTCCTCCATAGAACCTGCCAGACCTGTTGAGTTCCTGCAGAATTTTATGGGTGTTTCTCTGGATTTCCAAATACTGAATCACGTGTTAATGATTTTACTTGATTTAGACCAGCACCACTTGAGCCCTGACTGGAATGACCAAGAAAGATGGTTACTGGTTGGTTATTGCCAGTTCTTCATTGTCCTTCCACCTTCCTTTGACACCAGCATTGTGGGAATAGAGGACTAGGGGATTTTCAGACATCTGCAATTTTAGCTTTTCATCTTGGTTTCAGCTACGTCTTGCCCAGTGCTTTAGAGCCCAGTGGATTGGTTTCTCCTGTCCATCCCCGAGTTCCTCCAGTGGCTTGTGTTACTCCAGGTTCTTTACTTCACTTCACTTTATTGTCGCCAAACAATTGATACTAGAGCGTACAATCATCACAGCGATATCTGATTCTGCGCTTCGTGCTCCCTGGAGTACAAATGGATAGTAAATAGTAAAAATTTAAATTCTAAATCATAAATCAAAAATAGAAAAGGGAAAGTAAGGTAGGGCAAAAAACCGAGAGGCAGGTCTGGATATTTGGAGAATACAGCCCAGATCCGGGTCAGGATCCATTCAGCTGTCTTATCCCAGTTGGAAAGAAGCTGTTCCCAAATCTGGCCGTACGAGTCTACAAGCTCCTGAGCCTTCTCCCGGAGGGAAGAGGGACGAAAAATGTGTTGGTTGGGTGGGTCGTTTCCTTGATTATCCTGGCAGCACTGCTCCGACAGCGTGCGGTGTAAAGTGAGTCCAAGGACGGAAGATTGGTTTGTGTGATGTGCTGGGCTGTGTTCACGATCTTCTGCAGCTTCTTCCAGTCTTGGACAGGACAACTTCCATACCAGGTTGTGATGCACCCTAGAAGAATGCTTTCTACAGTGCATCTATAAAAATTAATAAGGGTTTTAGGGGACGAGCCAAATTTCTTTAGCTTTCTCAGGAAGTAAAGACACTGGTGGGCCTTCTTGGCAGTGGACTCTGATTGGTTGGACGAAGTCAGGTCATTTGTGATATTGACCCCAAGGAACTTAAAGCTTTTGACCTGTTCCACTTGCGCACCACCGATGTGAATGGGGTCGTGCAATCCGCTACTCCTTCCGAAGTCAACAACCAATTCCTTCGTCTTGCTGACGTTGAGGGATAGGTTATTGTCTTCGCACCATGCCACCAGGTTCTTAATTTCCTCTCTGTACTCAAACTCATCATTACGCGAGGTATGGCCTACAATTGTTGTGTCATCAGTAAGCTTATATATTGAGTTTGATGGAAACTTGGCTACACACTCATGGGTGTACAGAGAGTACAGCAGGGGGCTGAGTACACAGTCTTGTGGGGCACCGGTGCTCAGAGTGATTGTAGAGGAGAGTTTGTCCCCTATTTTTACAGCCTGGGTCCTGTCTGTGAGGAAGTTGAAGATTCAGCTGCAGATCTGAGTGCTAAGGCCCAGGTTCTGGAGCTCAGGTATCAGTTTATTTGGAATGATGGTATTAAAGGCAGAGCTGTAGTCAATGAAAAGGAGCCTTACATATGCTTCTTTATTCTCCTGGTGTTCTAAGGAGGAATGATGGGCCAGAGAGATGGCATCTGCCATTGACCTATTGCTCCAGTAGGCGAATTGCAAAGCATCGAGGTTGACGGTCGGCTGTGGTTGATGTGTGCCATAACCAGTCTCTCGAAGCACTTCATAGCAATTGATGTCAGAGCCACAGGTCGATAGTCATTCAGGCATGCCACCTTGCTCTTCTTCGGCACTGGGATTATCGTTGCCTTCTTAAAACACGAGGGGATCTTAGACTGAAGCAAAGCAGTTGAAGATGTCAGCAAACACTCCAGCTAGCTCACTTGCACAGGCCCGGAGAACCCATCCCGGGACGCCATCTGGGCCCATCACCTTCCTTGGATTTATCTTCAGGAAGGCCCTTCTAACGTACTCCTCGGTGACGATGAATTTCGATTCCACCAGGTCCGGTTCATGCGGAAGGAGCGGAACGCTCCTCTTCTGTTCGAATCTTGTGTAGAATATGTTAAGTTCATCAGGAAGAGAAGCGCTACAGTTACTGATATTCCCAGCCTTTTCTTTGCGCCCAGTGATCTCATTTAGACCCTGCCATAGTCTACTGGCATCACTCTGGTTAGCCTGGGCTTCCAACTTGGCTCGATATTGCCCCTTGGTGCCCTTATTGGCTTTCTGGAGCTCACGCCTGGATTCCGTGTAGTGACTGGTATCCCTGGACCTAAAAGCTGCAGCTCTAGCCTTCAAAACGGACTGGACCTCATAATTCATCCAAGGTTTCCAGTTAGGGAATACCCGGATCGTCTTGTAAGACACACAGTCCTCTGTACATTTCCAGATAAAGTCCGTGACAGCTGAGGCATACTCATCGAGGTTTGCTGCTGAGTCCTTGAATACTAACCAGTCCACTAATTCAAAGCAGTTGCGGAGGACCTCATCCGTTTCCTCCGTCCAATGTGACGCTACTTTTGACACCGTGACCTCCCGCTTCAGTTTCTGTTTGTAAGTCGGGAGGAGGAGTACGGCCTGATGGTCTGATTTTCCGAAGTGAGGTCGTGGGATGGAACAGTAGGTATCCTTGACTGCTGTGTAGCAGTGGTCAAGTATATTTGGGCCTCTCGTGGGGCAGGAGATATGTTGGCATAACTTTGGCAGCGCCTTTCTGAGGTTGGCCTGGTTAAAGTCCCCGGCTGTAATGAGCAAAGCCTCCGGATACCTGGTCTCAAGTTCACTGATGTTGGCATACAGTATGTTCAGAGCACATTCCACGTCCACCTGGGGGGGAATGTAGACCGCTGTCAGTATGATCGAGGTGAATTCCTGTGGCAGATAGTAGGGACGACACTTCACCGACAGGTGTTCCAGGTCCGAGCTGCAGGAGCTTGTCAGTGCCACTGTGTATGAGCACCACGCAGTGTTGATCAGTAGGCAGACACCATTTCCCTGTGTCTTGCCCGAAGACACCGTGCGGTCCATCCGATAGATCAAAAATGTCTCAGGTCGGATGGCACAGTCGGGGGTGGCAGGGGAGAGCCAGGTCTCGGTGAAACAGAATACACAGCAGTTCTGCATCTCCCTGCAGTAGGTGAGTCTCCCTTTAAGATCATCCACCTTGTTCTCTATGGCTTGACATTCGCTAGTAGGATGGTGGGCAGAGGGACCCTGAAGCCCCTCAGCTTCAATCTGACCAGCAGCCCAGCTCTTTTCCCATGCTTCCTTGGTAAGTAGTGAATCTTCCCAGGTTTCCATCGATGCAGTGTGTTGTTGTCAGCTCTTTGAGTTTGGTGGACGCGCCCCACGGGGATCAATCGGCGGGCTGCAGCGTTGGGCGCTTTGGGTTGGGCTGAGTGACAGGGGAGGCTCTGCTGCCACCTCCAGCTGCCGGGGTCCTGGGCTGTCAATTGGGTCGGGCCCTGAAGCCGACACTTAATCCCGGAGGGCCAGGCTCCTGGCTGAAACAAGTCCGTAAGCCGAGTCACGGTTGTGGAGGCCTCCGCTCCAGCCGAGCCTCGGGCTCGATTTCCGAGGTCGGCGGCGGAGGCCTCACTTCCGGCAGTTGTGGATGGCCACCAACCGGGCTTTACGGTGGGTTACTGGGTGGTGACAAGCTGGGTTGCATGCATGTGTTAGTATGTGGACTACTGAGGGCTTGTTCTTGCTGAGAACATTAATACATTCATGCTCCATCAATCTATGGGACAATACACACAAGGAAACAACACACACACACACACACACACACACACACACACACACACACACACACTCACACACACATCATCCACCAGCATGCTTTGGTTATCAATATTTGGCTTCTGGACTTCCAATTGACCTTTGGGCTTCCATCTTTGGTACCGTCCCGTGGACTGGCTGATGACAGGACCCCAAATTCCAGGTCACCAATTCAGCAGCCTTCGTGCCTGCCCATGCCTTCTGCTCACCCAGACATCTGATCTCGACACCCATCATCGCTGGTCTTCGAGCGCAGAGTGGAGACCTGGACCACAGAAGTTAAGTGCAGTTCAAAAATGAAGCAGTAAGGTTTCAGTAGATTAATATCTGGAGTGAAGGGCCTGTTAGCTGAGGGGAGATGGAGCAGACTGGGTCTTCAGTCAATGCTGTCTGGAAGGAAGTGAGCAATAAGTAAAGGCACAAGGATAAGGTAACAGAGTTCAAAGTAAATTTATTATCAAATAACACATGTGTCACCGTAATCAACCTCGAGATTCATTTTCTTGTGGGCATTCACAGCAAGTACAAATAAACAATAGAATCAATAAAACAACACGCCCAACAGCACAACAAACAACTAACGCTCAAAAGACAACAGAATACGTGAATACAAAAAGAAAAAATAACAATAATAGTAATAATAAATAAGCAATAGGTATTAAGGACATGAGATAAAGAGTCTTTGAAAGAGAGTCCATAGGTTGTGGGAACAGTTCAGTGATGGGGAAAATGAAGTTATCCCTTCCGGTTGAGGTTTAATAACTGCTCCTGAAGCTGGTAGTGTGCATCCTGAGGCTCCTGCACTTTATTTCTGATGGCAGCAGTGAGAAGAGAGCATGAGCTGGGTGTTGGGGGTCCTTGATGATGGATGCTACTTTCCTGTGACACCTGGAGGAAATCAGCAATGCTGAATGACGAAAACTGATGGATCATAAGTTGTAAAGACACCTTGAAAGTGAGTCTGTAGTTTGTGGAATCAGTTCAGATCAGAGGTGAGTGAAGTTATCCATGCTGATTGAGGAGCCCATTGGATCAGGGGTAATAACAGTTCCTGAACCTGGTGGTGTCGGACCTAAGGCTCCTGGAACTCCTTCCTGATGGCAGTAACGAGAGGAGAGCACGGCCTGAATGTTGGGGGACCTATTGTCAAGGATGTCTGGAAATGTCAGCGGAGAAGACGCACCAGATCTGGCATGGGTTCCTTGTTGGTTTAGAACTTACATACTTAAAATCTGTGCAGACTTGATCTTGAGATGATCAATGGTTACAGACTAATGATCAATCTAAGAACTGTCAGCATTGGAGTCAGAATCAGGTTTAATATCACTGACTTATGTTGTGAATTTTTTTTGTTCTGTGTCAGCAGTACATTACAATAATAAAAAAGGATAAATTACAATAAAAAGTATGTGTATAAAATAATTAAATGACATAAGTAGTCCTAAAAGAGAGGAAAATACTGAGGAAGTTCGCGCATTCATTGTCCATTCAGAAATCTAATGGCAGAGGAGAAGGAGCTGTTCCTGAAATGTTGAGTTTGTGTCTTCAGGCCTCTGTACCTGCTCCTTGATGATAGCAATGAGAAGAGGGCATGTCCTGGGTGATGGGGTCCCCTAATGATGGATGCCACCTTTTGGAGGTGACTGGATGCTGGGGAGGCTAGTGCCCATGATGGAGCTGGCTGAGTTTACAACTTCCTGCAGCCTTTTCCCCTCCTTTGCAGTGCAGTGGCTCCCCCATACCAGACTATCTTTGTGGGCAAGCATTTATTGAGGAGCTGCAACCTCTTCCTCTTCAGACCAGTGAAATGAAACCGGGCACTCGCTTCGCATTGAAATGCAAGTGGGTGTAATTATTATTGTTGGTGTTTTTTAAATAAAAGTACCAATTCCTAAACTGCTGCAAATGTAATGGTTTCAAGGGTAATGAATCTCACTACTCTGTAAATCAGATTAATTTATATGTAGCAGAACGCACATGCAAATTTGAAAGGCTTTTGAATAAACATCTCACTCACAGAGGGTGGTTATTAAACCATAATTCAAACATGTCTTGTTGTGAACATGTTAGGCAGAGAAAATGAGTAATATCACCAGTTAGTTGACTTTAACTGGAACTGTACCTTAATAATTGGTGTTTTTCTCTGAGGAGAGCAGCACATTATGTCTGAATGGATGAACTGCTTTGTTTTGTTGTAATTACACCAAATGTAGAAATCAGAGAAAACGAGGCTCTTCCGTCAGTGAACAGTAGGAGTGCGGCATCATTTTATTCCCAAAGATTTCAGCTGATCTCTTTTTACAGCCCTTTTATTCCTTTTTTTTTGTGTAGATGCAAATTATATTTTTATATATCATATTTTACTCTTTTTGTCTTGGTAGTTCTAAGCATTCTGATTGGGGTAGAATAACTAACTGAGACATTACACCAGTCTCACTTACTGCTCTTCTTCCCTGGGGCACTGCTTCAGTTCAGGTAAGGGAAATGAAAATCTCCTCCGACAACTCTAAAGGGTCAAAGGTTAATTGGGGTCAGCAGTCTTAGATGAGTCCCTATGTATTCGGTCTGTAATTTGTCACTCTTTCTTCTGATTCACGTTGTTCAATGTCAGGAACAGCGATAGTCTGCATATAACCAACGGAAAATCCAAATTTTATTATTTTCCCTTTAAGATATTTAACCTTTAAGAAATGGCCGAATGTGCTCTCAGTCTCCATTATCAATTGAATTAAAGATTTTGAAATCTTTGAGACAAAGGCTTGGAAGTTCCCACGTGGATGATGTCCTGACTACGTGAAATTCTGTCAAAATTTCCCGTCAATTTCAGAATCAGAATCAGATTTAATATCACTGGCATATGTCGTGAAATTTGTAGTTTTGCAGCAGCGGTATATTGCAATACATGTAGCCCCCCCGGCAAGCCTCAGGGTCGCTCAGCTTGCTGTCGTCTAGGGAAACCGCCCTCGGCCCCTCCAAACTGGGTAACTAGTTTGTGTGTGATGCACCCCACCCCGCCCAAATGACAGACAATACACCAGATACGATTAAGTGAATTACAGTTTATAGATATTACTGGAACTATATAATTAATAGACAATAAAATATGGGAACCTGAGTGCCAGAGCTGACAGTGTGGCTGGGGTGAAAATAAATGATGTTAAAACTTCAAGCAAATCCGCTAATAGAAAGGGTGTGAGTGGTGGTAAAAATCTTCTGAGGTGTATATATTTCAATGCTAGGAGTATTGCGGGGAAGGCGGTTGAGTTGAGGGCGTGGATTGACACGTGGAATTATGATGTTGTAGCAATTAGTGAAACTTGGCTACAGGAGGGGCAGGACTGGCAGCTTAATATTCTAGGGTTCCAATGTTTCAGATGTGATCGAGGCAGAGGAATGAAAGGTGGGGGAGTAGCATTGCTTGTTAGGGAAAATATTACAGCAGTGCTCAGGCCGGACAGATTAGAGGACTTGTCTACTGAGTCCTTATGGGTGGAGCTGAGAAACAGGAAAGGTATGGCCACATTAGTGGGATTGTATTACAGACCACCCAATAGTCAACGAGAATTGGAAGAGCAAACCTGCAGAGAGATAGCAGGCAACTGCAGGAAACATAAAGTTGTGGTGGTAGGGGATTTTAATTTTCCATATATTGATTGGGACTCCCATACTGTTAGGGGTCTAGATGGTTTAGGGTTTGTAAAATGTGTTCAGGAAAGTTTTCTAAATCAATATATAGAGGGACCAACTAGAGGGGATGCAATATTGGATCTCCTGTTAGGAAACGAGTTAGGACAAGTGACAGAAGTCTGTGTAGGGGAGCAGTTTAGTTCCAGTGATCATAACACCATTAGTTTCAACTTGATCATGGACAAGGATAGATCTGGTCCTAGGGTTGAGGTTCTGAACTGGAAGAAGGCCAAATTTGAAGAAATGAGAAAGGATCTAAAAAGCGTGGATTGGGATAGGTTGTTCTCTGGCAAGGATGAGATCGGTAGGTGGGAAGCCTTCAAAGGAGAAATTTTGAGAGTGCAGAATTTGTATGTTCTTGTCAGGATTAAAGGCAAAGTGAATAGGAATAAGAAACCTTGGTTCTCAAGGGATATTGCAACTCTGATAAAGAAGAAGAGGGAGTTGTATGACATGTATAGGAAGCAGGGAGTAAATCAGGTGCTTGAGGAGTATAAGAAGTGCAAGAAAATACTTAAGAAAGAAATCAGGAGGGCTAAAAGAAGACATGAGGTTGCCTTGGCAGTCAAAGTGAAGGATAATCCAAAGAGCTTTTACAGGTATTTTAGGAGTAAAAGGATTGTAAGGGATAAAATTGGTCCTCTTGAAGGTCAGAGTGGCCGGCTATGTGCGGAACCAAAGGAAATGGGGGAGATCTTAAATAGGTTTTTTGCGTCTGTATTTACTAAGGAAACTGGCATGAAGTCTATGGAATTAAGGGAAACAAGTAGTGAGATCATGAAAACTGTACAGATCGAAAAGGAGGAGGTCCTTTGCTGTCTTGAGGAAAATTAAAGTGGATATATCCCCGGGACCTGACAGGGTGTTCCCTCGGATCTTGAAGGAGACTAGTGTTGAAATTGTGGGGGCCCTGGCAGAAATATTTAAAATGTCGCTGTCTACAGGTGAGGTGCTGGAGGATTGGAGAGTGGCTCATGTTGTTCCGTTGTTTAAAAAAGGATCGAAAAGTAATCCGGGAAATTATAGGCCAATAAGTTTAACGTCGGTAGTAGGTAAGTTGTTGGAGGGAGTACTAAGAGACAGAATCTACAAGCATTTGGATAGACAGGGACTTATTAGGGAGAGTCAACATGGCTTTGTGCGTGGGAGGTCATGTTTGACCAATCTATTGGAGTTTTTCGAGGAGGTTACCAGGGAAGTGGATAAAGGGAAGGCAGTGGATATTGTCTACATGGACTTCAGTAAGACCTTTGACAAGGTCCCGCATGGGAGGTTAGTTAGGAAAATTCAGTCCCTCAGTATACATGGAGAGGTGGTAAATTGGATTAGACATTGGCTCAATGGAAGAAGCCAAAGAGTGGTAGTAGAGAATTGCTTCTCCGAGTGGAGGCCTGTGACTAGTGGTGTGCCACAGGGATGAGTGCTGGGTCCATTGTTATTTGTCATCTATATCAATGATCTGGATGATAATGTGGTAAATTGGATCAGCAAATTTGCTGATGATACAAAGATTGGAGGTGTACATTGTAGTAGACAGTGAGGAAGGTTTTCAGAGCCTGCAGAGGGACTTGGACCAGCTGGAAAAATGGGCTGAAAAATGGCAGATGGAGTTTAATACAGACAAGTGTGAGGTATTGCACGTTGGAAGGACAAATCAAGGTAGAACCTACAGGGTTAATGGTAAGGCACTGAGGAGTGCAGTGGAACAGAGGGATCTGGGAATACAGATACAAAATTTCCTAAAAGTAGCATCACAGGTAGATAGGGTCGTAAAGAGAGCTTTTGGTACATTGGCCTTTATTAATCAAAGTATTGAGTATAAGAGCTGGAATGTTATGATGAGGTTGTATAAGGCATTGGTGAGGCCGAATCTGGAGTATTGTGTTCTGCTTTGGTCACCAAATTACAGGAAGGATATAAATAAGGTTGAAAGAGTGCAGAGAAGGTTTACAAGGATGTTGCCGGAACTTGAGAAACTCAGTTACAGAGAAAGGTTGAATAGGTTAGGGCGTTATTCCCTGGAGCATAGAAGAATGAGGAGAGATTTGATAGAGGTATCTAAACTTATGATGGGTATAGATAGATTGAATGCAAGCAGACTTTTTCCACTGAGGCAAGGGGAGAAAAAAACCAGAGGACATGGGTTAAGGGTGAGGAGGGAAAAGTTTAATGGGAGCATTAGCGGGGGCTTCTTCACACAGAGAGTGGTGGGAGTGTGGAATGAGCTGCCAGACGAGGTGGTAAATGCGGGTTCTTTTTTAACATTTAAAAATAAATTGGACAGATACATGGATGGGCGGTGTATGGAGGGATATGGTTCATGTGCAGGTCAGTGAGACTAGGCAGAAAATGGTTCGGCACAGCCAAGACGGGCCAAAAGGCCTGTTTCTGTGCTGTAGTTTCTATGGTTTCTATGGTTTCTATTAAAGGAAAATAAAAGGTGCCAAAGTTAACAAAGTTCAATCTCTTCATACACAACAGTTGGAGCTCGGGACCCTCCTTCTACACCCTACGACCCCTTGGACCACCTCGACCTGCCGCCTGGGACCAACAATGGTGGTCGACCAGACGCTCCACACGAATCCATCTCTGTCTCCTCTCCTCGCTGAACATCCTGGACCTCGGACTCCTGCTCGGGATCCGACCCCATTCGTGACTCACAGCGCCTTGTCCATCCTCTCTCTCTCTGTCTCTCTCGCGCCTTCTGCCCAAAAGCCCGCGCATCATAATAAGTTACAGACACACAGAAAGAATAACATCTATCCCAATTGGTTCGTTCATCCTCTTATCAATAACATAATCCAAACAAACTGCTAGCGGGAGGACTTTCTCAGCAGTTAACATAACAAAGAAGCCAATTCAATTACAGGTTACCCCCACCATCCGAAGGTAGAGTGTTCCTATGAAACGGTTCGTAAGCCGGAATGTCGTAAAGGGAAGAAGCAATTGCCATTTATTTATATGGGAAAATTTTGTGAGCATTCGCAGACCCAAAAATAACCTACCAAATCATGCCAAATAACACATAAAACCTAAAATAACAGTAACATATAGTAAAAGCAGGAATGATATGATAAATACACAGCCTATATAAATTAGAAATACTTCTCTACAACGATTGCCTGCACTGTTCTCCATAGCAAAAATCTCACGCAAGTGCTCTTGGCAGAAACACGGCGCAAGCGCGGTCGGCAGAAAATCTCACGCAAGCGCTCGCCAGTAACCTTTAAGTTTCATACTTCATACTTTAAGGTATGAAGCTGCCAAGTCATACCAAGTAACACATAAAATTACACAGCCTATATAAAGTAGAAATAATGTATGTACAGTCTAGTTTCACCTACCGGAATTGGGACAGCGCCGAGCACACTGACGATGGTGTGTTAGGCTGAGTCGTCGCAGGTTGGGGTGGTGCAGTAGCCCCCACCCTCCGGGCAGTGACCTGATACCGATCTGTGGAGCATGCAGGGGTACAGCAGTAGCCAGGATGCACCCAGCACATCTTTAAGAAAAAAAGCCGAAATACACAAGCTAATTAATTAGGTGCCGCCCGGCACGTAATTGTCGGCCCAGATCAGAGGCGACGCAATTGGCAATCGCCTCTGATCTGGGCCGACATTTACGTGCCAGGTGGCACCTAATTAATTAGCTTGTTTATTTTGGCTTTTTACTTGAAGATGTGCTGCGTGCCTCCCGGCTACCACTGCATTCTCCGCGAATCGGTATCTGTCCACGGCCCGGGATTTGGGGTGGTGGGACACTGAGGTTTCGATTGTTATTCTTCCAATTGCATCAGCTCTTGGTCATGGGATGCCAAAACCTCTTCAACATCATCTTCATCAGCTTCCACAAGCCAAACTCACTTTGTCCTTACTTTGTTCACCATGATCGAAACGCTTAATTATGTCTAGTTTTACGTTAAGTCCAACACCCTTACGAGCTCTTTTAGGCTTTTCCAATACCTTAGAACTTATCTTGCTAACGGCTGCTTAAAAGCACATCTTTAAGCAATACCGGCAAGAATGCCGTTCCGAATCCGGGGGAGAGCGGCTGCTCGAGGCGCGCGCTGTCTTTTTTTTCGCACGCTGCTTTTCCCCGCATGCTGCCTTTGTTCATAACAGTGAAAACATCTTCTGTTGGTGAAAACAGGGAACTAATGTAGGTCTTTCGTAACAGTGAGGTTTTGTAAAGTGAACGTTCAAAAAGCAGCGGACACCTGTATAACATAACAAAGAAGCCATTTTAATTAGCCTACACAGTAACATAAAAGAAGAAAACCCTTTCATACATAAATAATAAAAAAACTGATGATAAATAATATATACAGTATTTCTTATTCTAATTTATACATTTTTATATATATTAAATTAAATTAGTGCAAAGGAGAGGAAGAAAAAATACTGAGATAGTGTTCTTGAGTTCATTGTCCAGTCAGAAATCTGATGGCAGAGGGGAAGAAACTGTTCTTGAAACACTGATTGTGAGTCCTCAGGCTCCTGTGCCTCCTCCTTGATGGTAACAATGAGAAGAGGGCATGTTCTGGATGGGGATCCTTAATGATCAATGCCACCTTCCTGAAGCATTTCCTTCATGAAGCTGTGCTGGATGCTGGGGATCTCAGTGGCATGTCTTTTCTCTTAAGACTTCAGCCTTGAAATTGTTCCTTAATTGGAATTATCATTTTTTTCTAACTTCTCAACGACAAGCATCGCAGACATAACCACATGTAAT
The DNA here is from genome assembly GCF_963921235.1 of Mobula hypostoma. Taxonomy (NCBI): domain Eukaryota; kingdom Metazoa; phylum Chordata; class Chondrichthyes; order Myliobatiformes; family Myliobatidae; genus Mobula; species Mobula hypostoma. Next base: position 147,967,691 of record NC_086098.1, read on the forward strand.
TCCACTTTCCACAGGGATCGCTCCCTTGTCCATTTGTATCTCCCCACTGATCTCCCTCCTCGCACTTATCCCTTCAGGTGTGACAAGTGCTACACCTCCTCGCTCATCACCACCCAGGACCCCAAACAGTCCTTCCAGGATTGGCAACATGACATGCTGGAATCGTCTGCACCATCAGGTGCCCCGAGCTGCCTCCTCGACTTCAGTGAGACCCGATATAGACGGGGAACCACTTAGCCAAGCACCATTGCTCTGTCTGCCACAAAAGACCATCCATTCTAATTCTAATTCCCATTCCAAAACTGTGACCTGCCAGCTCATATTCCTTCCCCTCCTCTCACTATCTTATTCTGGCATCTGGCTTCTTTAATCCCAGTCATGACGAAGGGTCTTAGCGCGAAACGGTGACTGTTAATTCCTCTTCATAGACGCTGTCTGACTTGCTGAGTTTACTTTGGCATTTAGAGATACAACCTAGAACATGCCCTTCCGGCCAAACAAACCACCCTGCCCAGCAAGCCACCCATTTAATCACAGGACAATTTGTAATGAAAAATCTCATCTGGGGCAGGTGGGACCTGTACGAAACGGACGGGTTGCACTTGAATCTGAGGAGGGGGTTCCCATATTCTTGCAGGTCGGTTTGCTAGAGCTTTTGGGAGTGGTTTAAAGTAATATGGCAGGGGGATGAGAATCAGTATGATAGAGCTGAGGGCGAACCAGGAGGTTTACAAGTAAATGATGGGCGTAACATAAATGTAAGGAAGGACAAGCCAATGATTGGGTACAAATGCAGACAGAGCAAAGAGCTAGATTGTACCACAGAGGCAAAATTCAGAAGGGTGAAGAATATAGGACTGAAGGTGCTGTCTTTAAATGTGTGTAGCATTCGGAATAAGGTGAACAAACTCCTGGCACAATTAGAGATTGGTCGGTATGACACTGTGGGCATCACTGGGTCGTGGATGAAAGGAGGCCATAGTTGGGAGCTTAGCATCACAGGATACATCTTGCATTGAAAGAACAGGCAGGAAGGCAAAGGTGATAGTGGGGCTCTGTTGGTAAGAGATGGAATTATATCTTTAGAAAGAGCTGACATAGGTTTAGAGAATGCTGAATCTTTGTGGGTGGAGCTTAAGAAATTGCAAGGGTTAAAAAACCATTATGGGTATCATATCATTTTTTAAGCCAGAGAGTAATGAATCTGTGGATTGCTCTGCCACAGACTAGGGTGGAGGCCTAGTCCGTGGGTATATTTAAGGTGGAAGTTGATTGTTTCCTGATCAATCAGGGCATCAAAGGTTATGGTGAGAAGGCAGGTGTATGGGGTTGAGTGGGATCTGGGATGAACTATGATGGAATGGCAGAGCAGACCCAATGGGCTGAATGGCCTAATTCTGCTCCTATGTCTTATGGTCTTATGGACCTACTAACTGGTGCGAATTTGGAAATTTTAGCACCCGCAGGAAACACACTTGCTTACCGGGAGAACTTGTTACACACAGTGCTGGAATTGAGCTCTGAACTCTGGAACGCCCTGAGTTTCAACAACATCACTGTAACTGCTACACTACCATGGCGCCCTAACACAGAAAGAGGTATAGAGACCCTGTGTAATAGAGTTCCTCTAGCACCTTGCATGTTTTGCACAATCACATAAGTTTTTAAGGAAGCCGAGGGACCACACACCAGTCCTCACTGAGAGATCAAGAGATCAGAATTGATACGTCACCCAAGGCACTCGCAAATTTCTACAGATACACCGCAGAGAGCATTCTAATCGGTTGCATCACTCTCTGGTATAGAGGGGCCACTGCACAGGGTCAGAAAAATCTACAGAGGAAATGGTTATCACAGGAGAGCCCAACTTTAAATGCATGGATGGAAATTACAATGGAAGTTTACAGAATGGAGAAGATAACAGCATCTGTTAATCATAAGTTGGAACAATTTGATTCATACTGGGAAAAATGGTTTAACTATATAACACCTCATAGGCCTGATTTTATTCTCACAAATCAATATGTAGTAAAAAAAAGATCACTTCCTACTTGTACATAGTTTTCTCCTTTTGCTTGTTCTTTCTTTCCTCTCTTTTCTATAATTGTATACCTCAGATAAATATTATGTGGAGATTTGTGGCATATATGACGATATGATATATATGTACAATATCTGAAATACATCTTTTGGAAATGCTTGTTTGATGATGAACTTCAATAAAAAATATATTACAAAAAAAAGAAAACTTAGCAAGCTCCAACTTGGGCACTAGCCTCCCCAGCATCCAGGTCACCTTCAAAAGGAGATGCCTCAAAATGGCGGTAACCATCGAAAAGGTCCCCCATCACTCAGGACATGCCCTGTTCTCATTGCTATCATTGAGGAGTAAGTACAGGAGCCTGAAGACACAAACTCAGTGTTTCAGGAACAGCTTCTTCCCCGCCACCATCAGATTTCTGAATGGACACAGTCTTTTTTCAGCATTTTTTCCTCTCTTTTTTCACTGCCTATTTAATTTAACTTATTATACATATACTTCCTTATGTAATATGTATTTAATATTATTATGTATTGTAATGTACTGCTCCCACTGAACAACAAATTCTGTGACATATGACAGTGATTTCTGACAAGCTACGAATCTACATGTATTTTCCCCTGAGAAGGCAACAAATAAAGTTACAAACAAATTACAAAATAGCTATCGTTTTGTGATTTTATAGAATATTGCTGAGTTTCATACATTTGTAACCCTTAAAGGAAAATCTTTCCTGACTCATAGGTCAATTTAGATTCTGGCTGATTTGCGTCAGTCATTCGAAGGTTTGGGAGATTGATAGGTTTTCAAAGTTGGATTTTGAATTCCTTTGTTTTAAATGGCATCAAATAATTCTGCTATCTGGTAATTGACATTTCACCCTGGGGAAAAGACTCTGAACGTCTACCCTATCTATGACTTTTATATACCTCCACCAGGCCCCCCCCTTAAACTTTGACATTTCCAAGAAAACAGTCTACGTTTATCCTGCTTCTCCTTATATTTCCAAGGCTTCCATTGTTCAATGCCGACCATGGGTGCGGCTTTCCAGCTGTCTATGTGATATGCAAGCCAGGCAGGGTGATATAGACAGCAAGCTGTAGCAGGATCCCCCTCTCCACGCAGTTGATAAATCCAAAGGAACGGCAGAGACCGATACAGCTTGGCACCAGCGGAATCATAGGAATTGTCAGTCAGCATTAAACTCAATGTAGAACTTCCGTAGGGGCTCCGGCTCTGGATTTCTCCCTCACGGTTTACTCCTGAAGGCTGCCCCATGAGTGGAGGTTTGAGATCAGAGTTTTCCTTCTCCAGGACGAGCTGCCAGCTGTGGCTGATGAGCCCTGTCTGCCTGAAGTGACTGGTTTTAAGGTGCCAGTAACCCACGTTTGTCCCTTCTCCTCAGTGGAAACGGTTGCACTAATTTGGAGCATTTTATAGCTTTATCACCCCCACCGGCTGTAGCAACCTTAACTAACCTCCTTAGAGCTATTACTCTCTAATGCAGGCAGCAGCCTGGTGAACCTTATCTACACCCTCTCCAAAGCCTCCACATCTTCCCTGTAATGTGGTATTCAGACCTGTACAGAATTGCTGACTTTTAGAAATTTAGATAAGAAATTCTGGTCCACTACTGCATATAACTTTTTGCAATTTTCCTTTCGTAGATCGTTCATTATGTACAGTAAATACAGTTCATGTTTTCTTTTGTTATGTTAAGTTGTTACCATAGCAACACACAAACACACACACACACACACACAACGGTAGAGGAACTCAGCAGGTCTGGTAGCAATGAAGGAAATGAATAAACAGTCAATGTTTAGGGCCGAGACCCCTCATCAGGACTAGAAAAGAAGAGGGAAAGAAAATTCCGGAATACTTTATACTTTATTGATACTTTATTGACCCCGGGGGAAATTGGTTTTCGTTAGTTGAACCATAAATAATAAATAGTAATAGAACCATAAATAGTTAAATAGTAATATGTAAATCATGCCAGTAAATTATGAAATAATTCCAGGACCAGCCTATCGGCTCAGGGTGTCTAACCCTCCAAGGGAGGAGTTGTAAAGTTTGATGGCCACAGGCAGGAATGACTTCCTATGACGCTCTATGCTACATCTCGGAGGAACGAGTCTCTGGCTGAATGTACTCCTGTGCCCACCCAGTACATTATGTAGTGGATGGGAGATATTGACCAAGATGGCATGCAACTTAGACAGCATCCTCTTTTCAGACACCACCGTGAGAGAGTCCAGTTCCATCCACACAAAATCACTGGCCTTACGAATGAGTTTGTTAATTCTGTTGGTGTCTGCTACCCTCAGCCTGCTGCCCCAGCACACAACAGCAAACATGATAGCACTGGCCACCACAAACTCGTAGAACATCCTCAGCATCGTCCGGCAGATGTTAAAGGACTTCAGTCTCCTCAGGAAATAGAGACGGCTCTGACCCTTCTTGTAGACAGCCTCAGTGTTCTTAGACATGTCCAGTTTATTGTCAATGCGTATCCCCAGGTATTTGTAATCCTCCACCATGTCCACACTGATCTCCTGGATGGAAACAGGGGTCACCGGTACCTTAGCTCTCCTCAGGTCTACCACCAGCTCCTTAATCTTTTTCACATTAAGCTGCAGATAATTCTGCTCACACCATGTGACAATAACGAAGTGGGGAGAAGGGAAGAAGGAACACACACAAAATGCTGGTGAACACAGCAGGCCAGGCAGCATCTATAGGAAGAAGTACAGTTGAGGTTTCGGGCCGAGACCCTTCGTCAGAGGGGAAAAAGGACTAGTTGGAAGGTGATAGGCGAAGCTCCGTTGGTGAGAAAGGTAAAAGGCCTGAGAAGGAATCTGATTGGAGAGGAGGGTTGATCATAGGCTAAAGGGAAGGAGGAAGGGACCCAGGGGGATTTGGTAGGCACTTGAATGAGAAGGAGTAAGGGGCCAGAGTGGTGAACAGAACAAGAAGGAAGGGGAGGGGAAACAAATTACTGGAAGGAGAAATAGACATTCATGCCATCAAGTTGAAGGCTACCAAGACAGGATATGAAAAACATGCTACCATATTTTTCTTCAGCCAATTTATAACTTTTTTTTGAAAACCACATACATAAATAAAAGAACTAATTAAATTTCTTGCAGCTTTGCAAACTCAAGGTTCAAAAATTGAGAATAAAGTTTACAGAATCACAGGAAAATTACAGCAGAGAAAAATCCCGCACTATTAATAGCATTTCAAGGTTCAAAATCCAAAGTATATTTATTATCAAAGTATGTATATGTTATCATAGACTACCTTAGGATCACAAGTAGTTAGAAGTCTTGGTCTAACCTAGTGTGAAGGTCCATCTAACAAAGGACAGACACCCTTGTCATGGAGAGAGTCCAGTGAAAATTACCAAACAGGTTCCTGAGCTGCTGGCTTGTTCTGGGAAGAGAGAGTCAGCAGGCAGTGTATGTACTCTGGAAATTCAGATTATAAAATAATCTTATTAAAACACTAAATTCTTTTGGGACTTGACGGAGTAGATGTGTGGTTGTGTGTCTTTTCAGTGCATGTTTCTTAATCAGCACTGTTCAGATTGTTAGATTGCTGGAGGAAGTTTTCATTACTTGGATCTCAAGAATTCCTGTAGCCTTGGAAATAGATTTCATTTGTAGTATCTTCACTCTGAAGCATTAATTTCAGACTGAAGATTCTCCAAGTGTCTTTCTTCTTCCGTGGCTGAGTTCCCGATTTGCTTAGTTTTTCCAGCACTTTTTAATAACAGATTTTCTATACCTGCATTTTTTTTTGCTTGAATTTCGACAATGTAGTCTAGATTGGGCACTGTATAAGGAGCATAGCCAGTTGATAATCTTATTGTCACTAAAGGAAAAGTAACACTAACGTGAATCTTTCATTAAACGGAAATTATGAAAACAAGTATGAAGAGTGAATTGGCTATGATAGATTAGGGATCTTACTTCTGATAGTTACTGAAATTTAAAACTGTCAGTCCTGTTGCTGTATGTACTTCAAACTTATAAACTCTGTTCCATATCACTAGAGTGAAGATGCCAATGGAAAAAAAAACGCTGATGATTATAAAACATACACTAAGTATTTTTACTGCCAACACCTCATATTCTGTCTGGGTGGACTCCACCCTGACAATATGAGCATCAATAACTTTAACTTCTGGTAATTCCTCCTAACTCTAACTTCCTTCTTCTCTCTTTTCCCATTCTTCATTCTGGCTCTCCTCTCCTCACCTGCCCACCACATCCCTCTGGTGCCCCTCTTCCTTCCTTTTCTCCCATGGTCCAATGTCCTTCCCTTTCAGATACCTTCATCAACTCCTTACATCCTCCACCTTTCACCTACCATCTTCCCCCCTCGCCCAACTACGTACCAGCACCGTCACTTAGCTTCACCTATCACCTTCCAGCTTGACCTTCTCCCCCTCACCCCATCTTCTTATTCTGGCTTCTTCCCCTTCCTTTCCAGTCCCGATGAAGAGTCTCAGCCCAAAACATCAACTGCTTATTCATTCCCGTAGATCAGGGGTTCCCAACCTTTATTTTTAATGCAGTGGACCAGTAACATTAAGCAAGGGGTCTGTAGACCCCAGGTTGGGAACTCCTGCTTTAGATACTGTCTGACCTGCTGAGTTCTTCTAGCATTTTGTGTGCGTTGGTCAAAATTTCCAGCATCTGCAGAATCTGTTGTGTAACCAAATACTTCTTCAGTGTCAGGAGAGTGCTCCATTCCAAACAAATATTTAACTGTGACTACTTAAATCATTGGAAAATTAATAATGGTCTACATATGAGTGCCACGAAATGGAACAAATTGAGGAAAGCTCAATAAAATTTTAAAAATTGGATCTAGAAATTTAATGTATTCATTAGAAATTTCTTTCTCTACAAGAAGCGCTTGATGGCTCTGGGCCTGCACTCTCTGGAGTTTTGAAGAACGAGGGGGATTTCATTGAAACCGATTGAATGTTGAAAGGCCTTGAGTGGATACGAAGAGGATGTTACCCACAGTGGGAGAGACTAGGACCAGAGAGCAGTGCCTTAGAATAGAGAGATACCCCTTTAGAACAGAGATGAGGAGGAATTTCTTTAGTCAGAGGGTGGTGAATCTGCAGAATTCATTGCTACAGATGGCTGTGGAGGCCAAGCCATGGAATATATTTAAAGTGGAGGTTGATAGTTTCTTGATTAGTAAAGGCATCAAACATTACAGGGAGAAGGCAGGACAATGGGGTTGAGAGGGATAACAAATCATTCATGATGAAATGGCAGAGCTGACTCGATAGACTGCATGGCTTAATTTTGTGCCTATATTTTATGATCTTAAGGTCTAATTTTGTTGCCATTAGAAGAACAGAATGATTTAAGATGGCTCTGGTGAAACACAGCAAGTAAAGCTACAAATTACTGTATTAATCACACTTCTTCTCGGATACGATCGCTGCAATCAATAGCCTGTAACTTCCTTTTCAGAGATGAGCTCTTGAACCGCCTGCATGATCTGGAATTTCTGCAGTGTGAACTGAGGTCCTGAAGATGCAGGGTAGTTGTGGTATGGCAGGTGTGGTCTGAATCGAGGTGGCGGAGTCCGGGGGCCTGAGAGTGGGGAATGAGCCAATGTTTAGCCATTGCTGGATTGGACTTGGAGGTGATTCAAAGCAGCAAAGCTGAGATGAGGTGAGTGGAGGCTAGGCAGAGTTGGGTAAAGGCCGAATTGAGCTGGGGGTGTCTCAGGCCTAAAAGCATATCGAAGCAGCAGGCCCTGGGTAACAGAGTGAGGAATGATCGAGATTTGGCCGATTTAAGTGCCAAGCCAGATTGAAAAGATCAGAGTGTCGGGGATGGAAGAGAGTGACAGGCCAGCATTCAGCTCACTGCCCTATGAGGTTTACTCATCTCCGCACCGAACTGAGGCTGTGGCCTGCAACTAACAGGGCCCTGGATCAGCTGCAGTCATGCCCGGCTTCATGGCTGTGGACTCACTTTCGTGAACTTCAGCTCTGAATGGTATTTACTTACTTTTATTGTTTGCACGATTTGTTTTTCTTCTGCACATTGGGTGTTTGATGGTCTTTTTATGGGTTCTATTGGGCTTCTTTGTTTAGTGGCTGCCTGTAAGGAGACAAATCTCAAGGTTGTATATAGCATACATGTTTCAATAATAATTATACGTTGAACTTTGAAGAATAACTATTAGATGGGGCGATCCTCTTTAGTAGCTTCTTGAGAAAAATTGATTTACTTCTCAGGAAATGAGAAAACAATAGAAAGCTCAACAATGGAAGAAAATTGGAAATGTAAAGCATTCATTGAAAATTCCTGTCTCTGCCATTTTAATTCAGATTGCTTTAAAGTTCAAAGTAGTTCAAAGTAAATTTTATTATTAAAGTACATATATATCACCAGAAACAACCCTGAGATTAATTTTCTTGTGGGAATACTCAACAAATCTATAGAGAAACTGTAACAGAATCAATGAAAAACCGCCCAACCAGAGTGATCATCTAGAGTGCAGAAAACAACAGTCTGTGCAAGTACAAAATGAAGAAACAACAATATAAATAAATAAGCAACAAATATCAGGAACATGAGACGAAGGGTCCTTGAATGTGAATCCATTGGCTGCGGGAAGATTTCAAAGATGGGGCAAGTGAAGTTGAATGAAGTTATCCCCTCTGGTTCAAGAGGCTGATGGTTGAGGGGTAGTAACTGTTCCTGACCTGGTGATGTGAGTCTTGAGGCTCCTGTACTTTCTTCCTGATGGCAGTAGTGAGAAGAGAGCACGTCCTGGGTGGTGGGGGTCTCTGATGATGGATGCTGCTTTTCTGCGACACCTTTTCATTTAGATGTGCTCAATGGTGGGGAGGGATTTACCCATGAAAGCTTTAAAAATGTGTAAAGAAGAATTTAAGGAATATCCCCTAAACATTTGTAATGATCTCTCATTACACACATAAAATTTGATGAAACAATTTAAATGAGGTATAAATTTCATGGTGAGTCAGTGCAGTTCTTAATTTTTATATCGTCTCCTCAAAGTCAAGGTGACCAGAATCAGAATTATCTTTATTATCATAAACTCATTCACCACTTTATTCAGTACCTCCTGCAACTAATGAAGTGGCCACTAAGTGTATCTTTGTGGTCTTCCGCTGCTGTACCCATCCACTTGAAGGTTCAAGATGCTGTGCTACACCTCACTATTGTAACATGTGGTTAATTGAGTTACTTTCACCTTCCTGTCAGCTTGAACCAGTCTGGCCATTCTCCTCTGACTTCTCTCATTAACAAGGCATTTCAGAACTGTTTTTTTGTTTTTCACACCATTATCTAGAAACTCTAGGGACTGTTGTGCGTGAAAATCCCAGGAAATCAGCAGGTTCTGAGATACTCAAACCACCCCGTCTAGCTGCAACAATCATTCTACAGTCAAAGTCACTTTGATCACATTTCTTCCCCATCCTGATGTTTGGTCTGAACAACTGATTCTTTTGACCGTGTCTGCATGCTTTTATACATTGAGTTGCTGCCACATGATTGGCTGATTAGATGTTTGCATTAATGAGCAGGTGTACAGGTGTAGCTAATAAAGTGGCCACTGAGTGTATGTTATGTAACTTGTTGTTTTGTAGCAACAGTACAGTGCAATATGTAAAAATCACTCTTAAGTGACAATAAGTAAATATATAAAAAATAATTAAGTAGTGCAAAAAGAGAAAATTGTGAGGTAGTGAGGAAATCGTGAGGGGAAGAAGCTGCCCCATGAAACAAAGACTGTGTGACTTCAGGCTCCTGTCCCTCTTTCCTGCTAGTAGCAATGAGAAGAGGGTACATTCTGACTGTGGTCACTGTGGGTTTAGGATTGTCTCGATCTTAATTGAAATCAGAAGCAGTAAGATTGCAGAAGGTTTGCAACGAGAAATTCACTGATCGGTCCTGTGTACGTGGCTGTGGTGAAGTGTTTCCTCAGAGGACAGAATTGGAAGGGTTAAAGTTTAGGTTGTGGCCGAGGTCTTCCCACCCGGAGGCGCACACACACATTACTGGCAGTAAATTAGATAATGAGGGTGAAGTGACAAATCCAGGTTGTGTGCAATAAGGTGCTAATCCCTTGCTTTAATATCAGAGCAGCATGTAATGATGTTTGGACATCACTCCAGTTTACTGACGACCCCACTGGGAAAGCAATCCAACCTCGCCAGTCTGTCAGGTGACTCCCATTGCCATGGTAACAGGCCTGGGAATCTAATATTCCCTTCACCCCTCGTAGGACCAGATAAGAGCTAGATTATATAACTAGGCTATCACACTCTGTACTCAAATCAATTAGTGCTAATCCGCGGAATGCTATGATGTATTGTGATCACCATAATTTCGAAGAGGGGAAAAAATTGCAATAATTCAGTGAAAATGAGGTTGTCCGCCAAGCTGAGATGTTAATTGGGTGTCCACATTTAATAGGAAAAGAGGACAGTGATGGGATAGCAATCAGAAGTGTGAGTCTCCTGGCTGTCGTTGACCTATCCAAAAAAGACAGTGCCCTTTCCGCTTACTTTTATATATTACAATTTTTTCTGCATATTGTCAGCTTGATATATTATAAAGAAAATTCATATGATGACCCTTACCCTTAATACAAATTAAAAATGGTAATATCATCTTATACTGTAATCCTCACCTTTAATCTTGCTTTGAATTCACATTAATAAAGTAGAAGAATTACAAATAGCCCCGCACAAATACGTTTCATCTTCTCAAAGTTCGAGCCAATTTTTAACACTTTCTGTGGCTTCTTGTTTTTACTGGGGTACTGGGCCTATATCTGGAACAGGAAACTATGAAATGCAGATTGAAGTATTCCTCCTGTCTGTGGGAAAGTTATAAATAAGGTTGAAAGAGCGCAGGGAACATTTACAAGGATGTTCCCAGGACTGCAGGATCTGGTTAGGTTGAATAGAATACAACTTTATTCCCTGGGGCACAGGAAAATGAGGGGAAACTTGATAGAGGTATACAAAATTATGAGGGGCATAGAGAGGATAAATGCAAGCAAGCTTTTCCCATTGATATTGGGCGAGACTAGACTAGAGGTTAAGGGTGTAAGGTGAAATATTTAGGGGAAACTGAGGGGAAACCTCTTCACTCAGTGGGCGATGACAGTGTGGAATAACTGTGCAAATACAAAAAGAAAAAATAATAATAATTACATATGCAATAAACAATCAAGAACGTGAGCTGTAGAATCCTTGAAAGTGAGTCCATAGGTTGTTGAATCAGTTCAGAATGAGTGTGAGTAAAGTTATATACACTGGTTCAAGAGCTGGAAGGTTGAGTAACTGTTCCCGAACCTGGATTTTGGAGATGGGGCTCTAGTTTAGGACAGAAGTAGAGTAGGAAAGGTTAGGAGAAGGTCCTCCCAACCTACTATCTAGTCTATATGAGGCATCCAATTATTTTTGAATTGCGAGCTTAAGTGGAGTAGGTTTTTTTTTTCAATTATATCTCAATGGAAATAAAATTAGGAAAGGGCTTAGTGACAAAATAAATCCTAGGCTTTGCATTTGATGTGTCCATAATTGATCCCAGACAGAGGGGAAATGCATTTGATGTGACCATAATGGATCCCAGACAGAGGGGGACTGCATTTGATGTGACTATAGTAAATCTCAAACAGAGGGAGACTGCATATGGCAGCAGCGAGAAAAGAGCATGGCTTATGTGGTGAGGATGATAGGTGCTGTTTTCCTAGGTCAACATTTCATGTAGATGAGCTCAATGGGTGGGAGTGCTTTGCCTGTGACGCACTGGGCCAAATCCATGGCCTTTCATCGGATTTTCCATTCAAAGGCATTGATGTTCCCATACCAGGCTGTAATGCAGCCGGTCAATACACTTTCCACCACAGAGCTATATAAGTTTGTCAAGGTTTTTGATGTCATGCCAAATCTCCTCAGCCTTCTAAGGAAGTAGAGGCACTGCTGTGCTTTCTTTGCAATTGCATTTACATGATGGGCCCAGGACAGTTCTCCAGACAGAGGGAAGCTGTGTTTGATACATCCATAATGCACTTTGTAGGTATAATCCTCAGCTCCAGAAAGCATTCTGACTGGTTGCATCACCATGAGGTCTGGAGGGGCCACTGCACAGGATCAGAAAAGTTGCAGAAAGCTGTAAACTCAGCCAGCTCCATCATGGGCAAGAGCCTTCTCAGTGTCAAGGACATCTTCGAAAGGCGATGCCTCAAAAAGACTACACCCATCATTAAGGACCCCCATCACCTAGGACCTGCCCTCTTCTCACTGCTACCATCAAGGAGGAGGTACAGGAAGCTAAAGGCACATACTCAACATTTTGAGGAACAGCTTCTTCCCCAATGCCATCAGGTTTCTGAAGGGGAGGTGAACGCTTGAACAATATCTCACTACTTTTTCTCTATTTTTGCAATACTTATCTGCAATATGCAAAACAACAAGCTGCATGACATAAATCAGTGACATTAAACCTGATTCTGAATCTGAATTGGATCTCCACATCCTCTGCAAAATTTGACCAGTAGTAACAGTTACAGAGGTTCTGCGAAACACTCCTCTTTCCCCTGTGAAGGAGACTGTACCTCACGACAGCTCCTTCTCTAAAGGGAGTTTGATCAGAGTTGCATTGCCTTTTGCAACCTGTGAACTCCGCTGATTCACCTGGGATTTGAGAAAATTAAAACAAAAGCATGTTTGCTACAGTTTTCAAAACTCTGATGATCTTCATCAAATCATCAGTTTTACGAGTTTAAAGGGAACACGATGGGAATCTTTTTCACATAGAGGGTGGTGAGAGTATGGAACGAGCTGCCAGCACAAGTGGTGGACGTGGGTTTGATTTCAATATTTAAGAGAAATTTGGATAGGTACATGGATGGGAGGGGTATGGAGGGGTGTGGTCTGTGTGCAGGTTGATGGGACTAGGCTGATTAAGAGTTCAGCATGGACCAGATGGGCCAAAGAGCCTATTTCTGTGCTGTAGTGTTCTATGACTCTATAGCTTCTATTCAATTAATATATAATACCTAAAATCACATGTCAAGTGGAATATCTACAGGGGGCACCATCTCAAGGAGGCAAAGTCCATCATTAGAGATCCCCACCATCCCTCGTCTGGCAGCTTGTATTAGACAGGAGGTACAGAAACCTGAAGTCTCACAACACCAGGCTCCAGAACAACTACTTCCCTCAACCAACCGGCTAAACCCTACTCACTAATCACTACAGTTTAACAACACTATGACCATTTGGATCATCTTGCGCTACAAAGCAAGGAACTGTAGCCTCTGCCACATTAAAAGTTTTTTCTTGTGGGTGTGTGTGTGTAAAATAGTGACTGGCTTCCCACGAATTAACAGTCCATCTTTTCAAATTCGCTGCTGGTCTAAAATGTCCCTGTGGTTCTGTTTGATTTGATTGCCGACTATCATTTTTTTTATGTGGCTGTTTGGAAGTTCAAAGTTCAAAGTAACTTTATTATCCAAGTATATATATGTCACCATATACAACCTTGAGATTGAGGGCATTCACAGTAAAGACAAGAAACACAATAGAATCCATGAAAGACCTCACTCAAGAGGACAGACCATAAGCAATGTGCAAAAGACAACAAACTGTGCAAATTCAAAAATAAATAGTAATAATAATAAATAAATAAGCAATAAATATCAAGAACATGAGATAATGAGTCCTTGAAAGTGAGTCCATAGGTTGTGGGAACAATTCAGATTTTTTTGGTCTTATTCCAAATATGAACACTGGACTAAATTATTTGCTCCTTGTGAGAATTTTCTATGCCATAAGAAACAAGGTTCAAGATTCAAGTTTACCTATCATGTGTACATTGAAACATTCAATGAAATGTATAATTTTCTTTAACAACCAACACACCCAAAAGGTGTGCTGGGGTGGGGGAAGCCTGCAACTGTTGATTTTATCTGGAGACAGCATAGCCTACCTGCTATATTTAGCAGAACAACACAAAACACAACAAGAAACCAAACAACGACAACAAAACAAGCCTCTTTCTCTCCGTCCCACCAACCAACACACACACACACACACACACACACACACACACACACACACACACTCACACACACACACACACAGTCCTTTAATCCCAGGACGAATACATTCCCAACTTAATCAGGTAATTTCAGTGAGTTTATGCTTTGCCATCAGATTCCAAAGAAGTTGGGGCATTTGTACTCAGAAGAGCAGGTTTACTGTCATTTTCAATATGTCAACACTCATTCCGACATGAACATTGCATGTCCACTATGTTCAGCAGAACAATACAAGCAACAGCAACAACAAAAAATCAAACTCCTTTCCCATCCCTTCTGGTGCCAGTATAGCATCTCCTCAATGTCAACAGAACAGCATGACACAACAAACAACAAAAACAATAAAACAAGTCCCCATTCCTCCCATCCACACACACAGTTCTCCAACCCAGGACAGTCCATCTTCTCTGGCCTCCAGCCTCTAGCGAAATCGGACTTGGACTCAGATTTGGGCTCGCAGATATTGGACTTCGACTCTCCCAGCAGACTCACCGAGGTTCACAGACTCAGCTTCAGCAAATGGGCCTTGAGATTTGTATTTCCAATTCAGCTCTCGGGCCTGTTAACAGCATCATGAAACCGCAACAGAAGGATCAGTCATTTCCTATGCAGGTCACCTCCCTGCAGCAGAAGCTTCTTTTCCTTCCTTTCCTTCTCTCCCTTGTTGTGTATTTAATATTTTAGTAATATTGTAAATATATTACCTGATTAAGCTATCTTTCTTTACATAATGCATTGTGGGCAATCTGTAAAAGTATGCAAATGGCATACGTCATCACGCCACCACGTGATATGTGTATGACGAGCTTAAAGTAAAAATGAACTTAGACTTCCATTCCGGACTCTCTGCCTTTTCCTTTTAATTAGCTTAATGTTTTGGAGTTACTAAACTAACACCTCTCTCTCTCTCGCTTTTCAGTGTCAAAGGAAAACGCAGCATCAGTGAGCCTGACCAGCTTGTTCTTCCCGGCCTGTGATGCCCATGCCGACTTGCTGCGATGTATCTTCATCAGGTTTCCTCTGCCTGGATGGAGTAGCAGGTTTACTTGGGGACATGTGAATTTGGAATATACCAACAATACTTGATTTTGCATATTTGATTCGTGAGAGTCATTGCCTCATTGCCGGTGACCTTGGTTCCACTAAGGATAGCTGCATTACCACTCACTCGATATCACCAATACCTTACCTTTCACATATTTCAAATCACTTTTCTTAAAGATCCAGTTAAGTTTATGGTCAGCAGGAAAGATACACCAGCAGCTTTGAAGACAAAGCTATGATTTACAATCTGTCAGACAGGATACGGGACTCTTGAATGGATCTTCTTTGATGATGAAGAAAAACTTCTGATCCATCAATATATGTCACCATGGCCCTTGCACTTCATTGTCTACGTGCACTGTCTCTAGAACTGAAACACTATATTCTGCATTCTGTTATTGCATTCCCTTGTACTACCATGGTGGTGTAGCAGTTAGTGTAACACTGTTGATGGGGGTTCAGGACAGATGAAGAGTCTTGGCCTGACATGACAACTGTTCATTCCTCTCCATAGGTACTTCCTGACCTTCTGAGTTCCTCCAGTATTTTGTAGGTGTTACTTTCAAGTTCAGGACAAGAGAAATGGGAAGTGTACAGGTAGAAAACTGATGAGGCCTGGCATTTTACAACATGTTTGAACAGATCCACAAAGTGAAAGTATTTCTGAGCTGCACTACACTGGTGATGAACTGAGAACATAGCGAGAAGTCGAGATCAAACAGCTCAAAGTCACGCCAGACGGAAGTTCTTTTAAGAAAGCGCCATGGTAGAGTAGCGTGGTACTACAGCTCAGGGAGTTGGAGTTTAGAGTTCAACTCCAGTGTACTCTGTATGTTCTTCCCACGAATGCATGGGGTTCCTCCACGTGCTCTGGCTTCTTCCCACAGTCCAAAGTTGTAATGGTTAGTTTGTTAATTGGTCACTGTAAATTATCCATTTGGTGGCACGGCTCTTGAACGGAAGGGCATTTCCGTGGTGTATGTCTAAAGTAGAGCTACTAGGACTTGATGTTTCAATCCCTATTGTAAGTTGGCACTCTCGATGTTGGCAGTGGTGACAAGGAGGGAGGGTAGGTACATCATCGGGGTCATCAGGTGGGCACCCTCCTTCTTTGACATTTCGTTGATAAGCCCACAGTGTCTCCAGAGGGCTCAACGGTGCTACCTGGCGTCCCAGATACACCCCCCTCAGTTCCATACCCTCCTGTCTTCATCTTGCAGCCCAGTTCTTGTCTTTCCTTTTAATCCAAATCCAATTGCTGCTTTCTTCTGCTGCATTTGACAAGGACTTGATTGCTTGTTGGAGGGAGTGACCCCTCACCCCCATCTTCTTCAGTAGACTGGTCGTAGATGTAGCAACGAATCCTCTGCATCCCACTCTACAGGGAAAATCTTGGTCTTCCAGCCATTCTGGGCAGCTTCAGTTGTAAATAGATAGATAGATAGATAGATAGATAGATAGATAGATAGATAGATAGATAGATAGATAAATAAATAAAGACATTCAAAGAAGTTCTCAGTGAGTGTCATTTCTTGACATCTATCCAGTTGGCTTAGTTCTTGAGTTAATGATTGAGGTTGATTGATTCTTGATTGGTCAGGGTAAGAAGGAGTACGGGGAGAAGCCAGGTGATTTGGGCTGAGAGGAAAATTGGATCAGCCATGATGAAATGGTGGAGCAGACTTGGTGAGCAAAATGGCTTAATGCTGCCCCTGTGTCTTCTGGTCTTATGGTCCAAATATGGACACAGTCATCAAGGCTCAACTTTATTCACCATATACATTTACATGTATTAGGAACTTGCTGTGGTGTGTTGGTCAGGGTGCAGCATGCAACCAAAATCAGCATTAAATCCTTGCTATTTTTTCTCAAAACAGAAAATAATAAATCCATATGGTGCTTTTCCAACCCTACTTTTGAAGTGTATCCACTGTTACATTGTTACAAATACTCAGTTGCAGCTACAGTGAAGAAGTCTATTTTGGGACTCCCTGCTATGGAACTTAACTGCCTTTGTAAAGTTCCATTTCAATTGGTTAAATCCAGTTTGATGTTTGACTAAATCTCAGTTCAACTATCACTAATTTCTCTCTATACGGGTGACTCTGCATAATTATTCAGATCAAACACCAACTCATAAATGCAGCACGTTCTGTCTAATGTTCATTATGTTCAAAGTTCAACATTCAAAGTAAACTTATTATTGAAGTATACATATGTCACCATATACAACCCTGAGATTCAATTACTTGCGGCATTCGCAGTAAATACACGAAACACAATCAAATCAATGAAAGACCGCACACAATGGAATGGACAAACAACCAGTGTGCAAAGGACAACAAACTGCCAAATACAAATAGAAAAAAAACTAAATAATAATACATAAATAGCAATAAGTATTGAGATCATGAGATGACAAGTCGTTGAAAGTGTGTCCATTGGTCGAGGGAACAGTTCAGTGATGGAGTGATTGAAGTTATTCCCTCTAGTTCAGAGTCTAATGGTTGAGGGGTAGTAAATGTTCCTGAACCTGGTGGTGTGTGTCCTGAGGCTCCTGTCCCTTCTTCCTAATGGCAGTAGTGAAAAAAGAGCATGGCTTGGGTGGTGGGGGACGTTGATGATGGATGCTGCTTTCCTGCGACAATGCTCTGTGTAGATACGCTCAATGGTGGGGAGGGCTTTAACTGTGATGGACTGGGCCATATCCACTACTTTTTGCAGGCTTTTCCATTCGAGAGCATTGGTGTTTCCATACCAGGCTGTAATGCAACCAGTCAATATACTCCCCACCACATATCTACAAAAGACAAAAAGAAGAAATAATAACAATAATAAATAACCAATACATATCAAGAACATGAGATGAAGAATCCTTGAAAGTGAGTCCATAGGTTGTTGGAACATTTCAGTGTGGGGGTGAGTGAAGTCGGTTTAACAACTTGATGAGTGTAGGGTAATAAGTGTTCCTAGGCCCTTACCTGAATTTACTTCCACTGACAAGTCCACCCCTACTTTATCATTTTCTGTCAGTCACCCACTACCTTATCATTTTCTGTCAGTTACCTTATATTAGGTTAGATTAGATTATGAGGACACGCAGTCCTGTTTTATTGTCATTTAGTAATGCATGCATTAAGAAATGATACAATGTTCCTCCAGAATGATATCACAGAAACACAAGACATTCGAGGTCGTCCAAGGTGCGACAATTGAAGGAGTGAGTGAGGACATTGGCTGAGAAGGAGCGGTTGATTTAAAACCCGGTCGAGACCTGCCTGCAAGACAAACGTTCGAGGTCGGCCGAATGCGACAAGTGAAACGAATTAGTCAAATAGCAGCCATATAATCAAGGCTTGCTCTAGGGGAGCGGACTGTTGGGGAGAGGCCTTGTCGAGGGAAGTGCCTTGCGAGCAAAGTGCGATTCTTTGTCTGGAGAGTCTTCAGCGAGGAGGCTGAGGGAGGAGACTACGCCACATTTGGAGAGGGTGAGAAGTGGTGAGGAAATGACAGGTCAACTGATTCAGTGTGAGGCTTGCATGATGTGGGAGGTCAAGGATGTTGATGGTGCCTCTGGCTGCTACAAATGTGGAAAGTGTGTCCAGGTTCAGCTCCTGAAGGACCGTATTGAGGCACTGGAGAGGCAACTGAATGACCTCAGGTTCATCTGGGAAACAGAGATTTTTGTGGACAGGGCCTGCAGCAAGATCGTTACACTGAAGATACCGGAAGACAGAAGGGGGGCGACGATGAGGAACGGATGGGTGCTTGGAGTACAGGAGACCCCGGGGGATGTGCCTCTTGAAAACAGGTTCTCTCTCTTGGAAGCTGTCAGGACAGAAGACACTGCCAGTCTGAGAGGCGGACAGGTCTGCGAGTCAAAAGTTGGCGCTGAAACAAAGCCGTGGAGACAGATGTCAGGCAGAGCCGTGGTAGTAGGGGACTCCATAGTGAGAGGTACAGATAGGGGCTTCTGCGGCAACAGGTGGGATTTCAGGATGGTGTGTTGCCTCCCTGGTGCCAGGATCCAGGACATCACGGACCTATTGCAGGGCATCCTCAAGGGAGAAGGTGAACAGCCGGAGGTGGTGGTGCATGTCGGCACAAATGACATTGGGAAGAAGATGAGAGACATTTTGCAGTGTGACTTCAGAGAACTCGGAAGAAGGCTGAAAAGCAGGACCTCCAGGGTGGTTATCTCCGGTTTGCTTCCAGTTCCTCGTGCTGGAGAGGACATGAACAGAGAGATAGGGAATCTGAATGTGTGGCTGAGGAGCTGGTGCAGGAGGCAGGGATTTAGATTCTTGGACCACTGGGATCTGTTTTGGGGTAAGGATGAATTGTACAAAAGGGACAGGTTGCACCTTAACAGATGGGGGACCAGCATTCTGGCAGGCAGGTTTGTCACTGCTACATGGGTATGTTTAAACTAAGTAGTAGGGGGAGGAGATGAACTGGAAATATAAGAATGGAGTTAAAGGGAATGAAAGAATAAGAAAAGTTAAGAAAGACAACAGAATTAACGGGACAGAAAGCTCAGGAAGGGATCGGAGAGTATGGGCAAGTGCAATAGGAATCAATGTGAAAGGTGAGGGGAGTAAAAGTATTACTTTAAATGGATTAAAAGTATTATATATGAATGCACGGAGTATAAGAAATAAAGTGGATGAGCTTGAGGCTCAGTTGGAAATTGGCAAGTATGATGTTGTGGGAATAACAGAGACATGGCTGCAAGAGGACCAGGGCTGGGAAATGAATATTCAGGGTATACATCCTATTGAAAGGACAGACAGGTTGGCAGAGGGGCTGGGGTGGGTCTGTTGGTGAGGAATGAAATTCAGTCACTTGCGAGGGGAGACATAGAATCAGGAGATGTAGAGTCAGTATGGATAGAACTGAGAAACTGTAAGGGCAAAAAGACCCTGATGGGAGTTATCTACAGGCCCCCAAACAGTAGCCAGGATATAGGGTGCAAGTTAAATCAAGAGTTAAAATTGGCATGTTGTAAAGGTAATGCTATGGTTGTTATGGGGGATTTTAACATGCAGGTAGACTGGGAAAATCAGGTTGGTACTGGACCCCAAGAAAGGGAGTTTGTGGAATGCCTCAGAGATGGATTCTTAGAGCAGCTTGTATTAGAGCCTACCAGGGAGAAGGCAATTCTGGATTTAGTGTTGTGTAATGAGCCAGATTTGATAAGGGAACTCGAGGTAAAGGAGCCATTAGGAGGTAGTGACCATAATATGATAAGTTTTAACCTACAATTTGAAAAGGAGAAGGGAAGATCAGAAGTGTCAGTATTACAGTTGAACAAAGGGGACTATGGACACATGAGGGAGGAGCTGGCAAAAGCTGACTGGAAAGATACCCTAGCAGGGATGACAGTGGAACAACAATGGCAGAGATATTTCTAGGAATAATACAGAAGGTGCAGGATCAGTCATTCAAAGAGGAAGAAAGGTTCTAAGGGAAGTAAGGGGCGACCATGGATGACAAGGGAAGTCAGGACAGTATAAAAATAAAAGAGAGGAAGTATAACATAGCAAGGATGAGTGGGAAGCCAGAGGATTGGGAGACTTTTAAGGAGCAACAGAAGATAACTAAAAAAGCAATATGGGGGGGAAAGATGAGGTACGAAGGTAAGCTAGCCAAAAATATAAAGGAGGATAGTAAAAGCTTCTTTAGGTATGTGAAGAGTTAAGAATTAGTTAAGACCAAAGTTGAGCCCTTGAAGACAGAAATGGGTGAAATTATTATGGGGAACAAGGAAATGGCAGACGAGCTGAATAGGTACTTTAGATCTGTCTTCACTAGAGAAGGCACAAACAATCTCCCAGATGTAATAGTGGCCAGAGGACCTGGGGTAACAGAGGAACCGAAGGAAATTTGCATCAGGCACAAAATGGTGTTGGGTAAACTGATGGGACTGAAGACTGATAAATCCCCAGGGCCTGATGGTCTGCATCCTAGAGTACTTAAGGAGGTGGCTCTAGAAATTGTGGATGCATTGGAAATCATTTTCCAATGTTCTATAGATTCAGGATCAGTTCCTGCAGATTGGAGGGTAGCTAATGTTATCCCACTTTTTAAGAAAGAAGGGAGAGAGAAAACAAGCAATTATAGACCAGTTAGTCTGAAATCAGTGGAGGGGAAGATGCTGGAATCAATTATACAAGATGAAATAGCGGCATATTTGGATAGCAGTGGCAGGATAGGTCCGAGTCAGCATGGATTTATGAAGGGGAAATCGTGCTTGACTAATCTTCTGGAATTTTTTGAGAATGTGACTATGAAAATGGACATGGGAAATCCAGTGGATGTAGTGTACCTGGATTTTCGGAAAACCTTTGATAAGGCCCCACATAGGAGGTTAGTGTGCAAAATTAGAGTAAATAGTATTGGGGGTAGGGTACTGACATGGATAGAAAATTGGTTGGCAGACAGGAAACAAAGAGTAGGGATTAATGGGTCCTTTTCAGAATGGCAGGCAGTGACTAGTGGGATACCGCAAGGCTTGGTGCTGGGACCGCAGCTATTTACAATATACATTAATAATTTAGATGAAGGGATTAAAAGTAACATTGGCAAATTTGCAGATGACACAAAGCTGTGTGGCAGTGTGAAATGTGAGGAGGATATTCTGAGAATGCAGGGTGACTTGGACAGGTTGGGTGAGTGGGCAGATGCATGGCAGATGCAGTTTAATGTGGATAAATGTGAGGTTATCCACTTTGGTGGCAAGAACAGGAAGGCAGATTACTATCTGAATGGTGTCAAGTTAAGAAAAGGGGAAGTACAACGAGATCTAGGTGTCCTTGTTCATCAGTCACTGAAAGTAAGCATGCAGGTACAGCAGGCAGTGAAGAAAGCTAATGACATTCTGGCCTTCATAACAAGGGGAATTGGTATAGGAGCAAAGAGGTCCTTCTGCAGTTGTACAGGGCCCTGGTAAGACCACACCTGGAATATTGTGAACAGTTTTGGTCACCAAATTTGAGGAAGGACATTCTAGCTATTGAAGGAGTGCAGCGTAGGTACACGAGGTTAATTCTCGGGGCGGCGGGACTGTGATATGTTGAAAGATTGGAGCGACTGGGTTTGTATACACTGGAATTTAGAAGGATGAGAGGGGATCTGATTGAAACATATAAGATTATTAAGGGATTGGACACGCTAGAGGCAGAAAACATGTTCCCGATGTTGGGGGAGTCCAGAACCAGAGGCCACAGTTTAAGAATAAGGGGTAGACAATTTAGAACGGAGTTAAGGAAAAACTTTTTCACACAGAGAGTTGTGGTCCTGTGGAATGCTCTGCGTCAGAAGGCAGTGGAGGCCAATTCTCTGGATTCTTTCAAAAAAGAGTTAGCTAGAGATCTTAAAGATAGCGGAGGCAAGGGATATGGGGAGAAGGCAGGAAAAGGGTACTGATTGTGGATGATCAGCCATGATCACAGTGAATGGTGGTGCTGGCTCGAAGGGCCGAATGGCCTACTCCTGCATCTATTGTCTATTGTCTAAGACAAACCGACTGAAAAACTGACAAAAACTACATAATTATAACATATAGTTACAACAGTGCAAAGCAATACTGTAATTTGATGAAGAACAGACCATGGGCACGGTAGAAAAAGTCTCAAATTCTCTTGCAAGTCCCATCATCTCACACAGATGGTAGAAGGAAGAAAAAAACTCTTCCTGCCATGAGCGTCTAGCGCCGCAAACTTGCTGTTGCAGCATCCTGGAAGCACCTGACCACAGCTGACTCTTGAATGCGTCCGAAAACTTTGAGCCTCCGACCAGCCCTCCGACACCGAGCACTGAGCACCATCTCTGCCGAGCGCTTCAACCCCGGCCCTGGCAACAGGCAATAGGCAAAGCCGAGGATTTGGGGCCTTCCCCTCCGGAGATTCTCGATCGCACAGTAGCAGCGGCAGCAAAGCAGGTATTTCAGAAGTTTCTCCAGGTGTTCCTCTGTGCTTCACACGGCTGTCTCCATCAAATCCGGATTGTGCACAGCCCCTAGTTAACACATACGATATCATTTTGGACCGGCCGTGCGTGCTATGTCGCGCCGCCATCTTCTCCTCCCCCTCCTTATGGAGAGTTATACAGCTTAACGTCACTTTATGGACATACAATCTACCTAAGAATATAAGCTATGTTATGTAGTTATAGTTATTGGGATTTTTAATTATTATTGTGTTCTTTTTTTGTGTTGCATTGGATGCGGACTAACAATTATTTCATTCTTGTGTACAGGAAATTATATTAACCAATCTTGAATCTTGAAGCTTGAGATATAATTGGAAAAACCTGCTCTCTTTACACTCCCAAATTAAATATAATTGGGCACGTCATACAGAGTAGACCGTAGGCAGGGAGGGGCTTCTCATAACTTTTCCTACTCTATTTTGTGTCCTAAACTAGAGCCCCAACACCAAAATAGAAATGGGAAATTTTGCCAAAATCTGGGCTGACAGTATTTAGAAACCTGATGAACACTAGTGAATGGATGTGATGAATTGCTATGTTTTTATCCCACCAATTGTCTCAGGGAAGTGGAGGAATTTGATCCCCTCAGAAGGACATTTAAATTGAATAAGGAATCAAATCGCTCTGGTGCACTTCACTTGAACATCCTCAGGCGGGCTGTTTTGAAACATTAAGCTAATGGAGGAGTTGTGTAGGCTTTAACCTCTGTTCTCTGTGCTATTTATTTTAGTGGGGGCAGAGTGAGAAGTCAGTGGGAAATCTATTCAGTCTTTGGACCATGACAACATTACTGCAAGGGACTGCAGCCTCTGCCATGTTAAAAAGGTCTTTTTTTGTGTGTGTAAAGTAGTGACTAGCTTCCCGTGAATTAACGGTCTGTCTTTTCAAAGTCACTGCTGGACTAAAATGACCCTGTGGTTCTCTTCAATTTGACTGCTGACCATCATTTTCTTTTATGAGGCTGTTTCGAAGTTCAAAGTTCAAGGTAAATTTATTATCAAAGAACATATATGTCACCATATACAACCCTCAGATTCATTTTGTTGCGGGCATTCATTTTAAATACAAGAAACACAATAGAATCAGTGAAAGACCACACATTTTCTTGGCTCTTATTTGTTCAGGGAGTAGATCGATTAAGTTATATTCTGCAAATTTCAATGATATACTAACAGATAAATACACATGGCTAAGGACAAAGTAAAATTCATTTCTTTTAATGTCAATGGGCTGTTGAATCCAGTCAAGTGCAGTAAAATTCTATCAGAAATGGGAAAAGAACAAGCCCATGTAGTATATTTACAGTAAACTCACTTAAGTGATAATGAGCATGGAAAATTAAAGAAATGGGCTTCACTAATTTGTTTTTCTCCTCATATAAATCAGGACATAGAAGAGGAGTTGCTATTCTCATCTCAAGCAAGCTAAATTTTGAAGAAGTATTCTAAGTGGGAAATAAGGAGGGCAGATATATTCTGGTAAGGGGGACTATAGATGGAAATCCAGTTACTTCATTGAATATATATGCACCCCCAGGAAGTGATATTAATTTCTTCCAGAAAATTACTAATATTATGGTAATGGAAACAGAAGGTTTCTGATATGTGGTGGAGACTTAAATTTACAATTACAACCAAAGCTAGACTCTTCCAATAGAAAAACTTATGAAACAAAGTCCTTGCATAAGAAAGTTAACACTCTTTTTGAGGGTGTTGGTCTAATTGATATATGGAGGTACCCTGACAGAAGGGATTACACTCATTATTCTGCCCCCCATTCCGTATATACAAGAATAGACTATTTCATAACATTTGGAAAAGATAGAGACAAAATAATCACCTGTGGAATTGGGACAATAGATGTAAGTGACCATGCACCTATGTATTTATCTGTTGATTTTGACCTACAACCAAGGAATACTATTTGGAAACTAAATTCAAGTCTACTTAATGATTCCTATTTTAAGGAACAAATTAAAGAAGAAATTGGTCTTTACTTAGAATTCAATGATAATGGAGAGGTTTCACCTCCCATTCTATGGGATACTCTGAAGGCTGTCTTAAGAGGGAAAATTATAGCTATATCTTCATATAAGAAAAAAATAAGGAATAAGAAATTAGAGGAATTACAAAATAAACTGAAGGAACTAGAAAAAAAAACAAATTGAGTTAGGCACAGGATACACTAGAGGAAATTTAGAAAAATAGGAATGAAATTAGTAGTTTGGCTACACAAGAAATTAGAAAAAAATTATTGTTTCCGAAACAGAGACACTATGAAAGTGCATCTAAATCGATGAAAATACTGGCATGGAAACTGAAAAACAAAGATAGCAGAAAATACAATTCATAGAATTAGGGACCCAAGAACAAAAGTGATAAATCATAAGCTAAGTGAAATTCAAGAAGTTTTTACGAAACTCTATATTCCAAAGTTCCAGGGGGAAGCATAACCCAAATTGACACCTTCCTGAATTTTTTAGAGTTACCCACTTTAAGCAAAGAACAAAATAGAATGATGACTGCTGACATAACTGAAGCTGAACGAAAAACTGCAATTAGTAGGCTTAAATTAAGCAAGTCACCAGGATCAGATGGATATACAGCAGAGTGGTATAAAGAGTTTCGAAGTGAGTTAATTCCTGTTTTACTCCCCACACTGAACTGGGTCCTAAGAAAGGGGCAAATGCCACCCAGCTGGAAGGAGACGATAATCTCATCTATACCAAAAGAAGGCAAGGATGAAATGGAATGTGGGTCATTTCGAAACCATAGAAACCATAGAAAAACTACAGCACAGAAACAGGCCTTTTTGCCCTTCTTGGCTGTGCTGAACCATTTTCTGCCTAGTCCCACTGACCTGCACACGGACCATATCCCTCCATACACTTCCCATCCATGCATCTGTCCAATTTATTCTTAAATGTTAAAAAGGAACCCGCATTTACCACCTCATCTGGCAGCTTATTCCATACTCCCACCACTCTCTGTGTGAAGAAGCCCCCGCTAATGTTCCCTTTAAACTTTTCCCCCCTCACCCTTAACCTATGTACTCTGGTTTTTTCTCCCCTAGCCTCAGTGGAAAAAGCCTGCTTGCATTCACTCTATCTACACCCATCATAATTTTATATACCTCTATCAAATCTCCCCTCATTCTTCTACGCTCCAGGGAATAAAGTCCTAACCTATTCAACTTTTCTCTGTAACTGAGTTTCTCAAGTCCCGGCAACATCCTTGTAAACCTTCTCTGCACTCTTTCAACCTTATTAATATCCTTCTTGTAATTTGGTGACCAAAACTGAACACAATACTCCAGATTCAGCCTCACCAATGCCTTATACAACCTCATCATAACATTCCAGCTCTTATAATCAATACTTCGATTAATAAAGGCCAATGTACCAAAAGCTCTCTTTACGATCTTATCTACCTGTGACGCCACTTTTAGGGAATTTTGTATCTGTATTCCCAGATCCCTCTGTTCTACTGCACTCCTCAGTGCCTTACCATTTACCCTGTATGTTCTACCTTGGTTTGTCCTTCCAAAGTGCAATACCTCACACTTGACTGTATTAAAGTCCATCTGCCATGTTTCAGCCCATTTTTCCAGCTGGTCCAAGTCCCTCTGCAGGCTCTGAAAACCTTCCTTACTGTCTACTACACCTCTAATCTTTGTATCATCAGCAAACTTGCTGATCCAATTTACCCCATTATCATCCAGATCATTGATATAGATGACAAATAACAATGGACCCAACACTGATCCCTGTGGTACACCACTAGTTACGGGTCTCCACTCTGAGAAGCAATTCTCTACTACCACTCTTTGGCTTCTTCCATTGAGTCAATGTCTAATCCAATTTACCACCTCTCCATGTATACCGAGGGACTGAGTTTTCCTAACTAACCTCCCATGCGGGACATTGTCAAAGGTCTTACTGAAGTCCATGTAGACAACATCCATTGCCTTCCCTTCATCCATTTTCCTGGTAACCCCTTCGAAAAACTCCAATAGATTGGTCAAACATGACCTACCGTGCACAAAGCCATGTTGACTCTCCCTAATAAGTCCCTGTCTATCCAAATGCTTGTAGATTCTGTCTCTTAGTACTCCCTCCAATAACTTACCCACTACCGACGACAAACTTACCGGCCTATAACATGACCATTTAGACCAATATCTGTTCTTAATATGGATTATAGAATATTTACCTCCATCATGGCCAAACGATTAGAAGAATTTCTAGCCACACCGATACATAATGATCAGACAGGTTTTATACAACAACAGCAAACACAAGACTTTATACGAAGGACACTTCACATTATGGATCATATAAAAAAAACGAAATTGAAGCAATAGTGATAGGCATAGACGCTGAAAAGGCATTTGATTTGCTTAATTGGAATTTTCTTTACAGAGTTTTACGCAGATTTGGTCTACATGACACAATTATTAAACCTATACAGGCACTATACAACAATCCTACTGCCAGAATTAAAATCAATTGATATTTATCTGATAGTTTTACCCTGGAAAGGGGCATGAGACAGTGTTGTGCATGGTCACCGGTACTCTTCACATTATGTCTGGAACCATTAGCTCAGTACATCAGACAAAATGAATATATCAGGGGAATTACTATTAAAGGGACAGAGCATAAATTGACCTGTTACGCGGATGACATTTTGATCTATCTAGGGCAACCAACATACTCTTTACCTAAATTGATGCAATCCTTTGAACGATATGGCCAATTATCAGGATACAAGATCAGCACAGATAAAACCCAACTACTTTCATATAACTGTAGCCCACCAAGAGAAATTGAAATTAGATATCCTTGGGCATGGTAAACAGAGTCCGTCAAATATTTGGACATAATTATGCCAAAAGATTTGGCAAAATTATCAGAATGCCATTATCAGCCTATATATAAAAAAATTGGCAGATATAACAAGATGGAACCTAATTCCTTTTCTTGGCCTCAGTTCAAGGATTGAATCTATTAAAATGAATATACTGCCCAGACTACTATATCTCTTTCAGACCCTACCAATAGAGATTAACCAAAATTAATTCAATGAATGGAACAAAATACTATCAAGATATATATGGCAAGGTAAAAGGCCTAGGGTTCATCTCAAAACTTTGCAATTAGCCAAGGAAAAGGGGAGAGGGAGATAATGACGCTCAATGGAAAAACATTGAGGAGAGGATACTTCCATCCCCATACAGGCAATTTTGGCTGATAGCAACCTAAAAAGTTACATAAATAATATTGACAACCCGTGGATGAAATGGACTCTTAAAATATGGAAAACTATTATAAAAGAATGTAAACCAGAGAGAGACATTGCAATTCTTAAATGGTGTGCATATGACTCGGATTTTACGCAGAATAAACTGGATGCTAGATTTAAGGACTGGACAGGTAAAGGAAGAACAGCTATTTGCAATAGAAGGAACACCGTTCAGTTTTGAAATGCTCAAAAAGAAACACTTATTAGAAAAACAAGACTTTTACTGGTATTTACGTATGCGACAGTATGTTGGATGGTTAAAGATGAACCAAGTCAAGTACACGTCTGATAGAGCTATTTAGAAAAGCATATAATTCAGACAACAGTTGTAGAATAATTTCAAGCGTGCATAAGGGTTTGTCAAATCTTAAAACACATTCGACTTCAAACACTAAAACAAAATGGGAGAAGGAAGGAGGGATAATAATATCTGAGGAAGACTGAACAATAATATGGAGGTATCAATGGAAGTGTACCAGTTCACAGAAATGGAGGGAGTTCGGTGGAAAAACTTGATAAGATATTTTATTACACCCTCTCAGAAATCTCATTATGATAGTAACCCCCTTGTTGCTGGAAAAATTATGGAAATCAAAATGCAAACCATCATCATATTTTCTGTAAACAACAGGAATTCTGCAGATGCTGTGCCCGTTATCAAAGACTATTGGAGTGGGATATATAATACCCTACAAGACATCTTTAAATGTGAAATACCCTTAGAGAGTAAGACCATATATTTTGGGTATATACCTCAAGAATGGTTGAAAAGAGATAAATATTTAATAAATGTACTGCTGGTGGCTGGTAAAAAGACCTTTACCAGGAAATGGTTATCACAGGAGAGCCCAACTTTAAATGTATGGATGAAAATTACAATGGACATTTACAAAATGGAGAAGATAACAGCATCTGTTAATCATAAGTTGGAACAATTTTATTTATACTGGAAAAAATGGTTTAACCACATATCACCTTATAGGCCTGATTTTATTCTCACAAGTCAATGATTATGTTGTTAAAAAAAAGATTACTCCCTACTCTGTATGTAGTTTTCTTCTTTCGATTGTTCTTTCTTTCCTCTTCTTTCTATAAGTGTATACCTCAGATAAATATTATGTGGAGATTTGTGACAAATATGATTATATGACACATATGTACAGTGTCTGAATTACATCTTATGGAAATGTTTGTGTGATGATGAATTTCAATAAAAAATAAATTACAAAAAAAAAGACCACACATAACAGGACTGACAACAACCAACGCGCAAAAGACAGCAAACTATACAAATACAAACCAATAAATAAATAAACAAACAAACAAACAAACAAGTAAGCAATAAATACTGAGGAAGTGAATTGTAGAGTCCTTGAAAGTGAGTCTGTAGGTCATGGGAACAGTTCAGTGATGGGTCGAGTGAAATTGAGTGAGGTTAAGAGCCGCAGAGTCTAGAAAAGTACAGCACAGAAACAGGTCCTTCAGCCCATCTAGTCTGGGCCATATCATTTAAACTGCCTTGTCCCATCGACCATAGCCCTCCATACCCCTGCCATCCATGTACTTATCCAAGGTTTGTATGAAATTAAGTTTGTAAGAAATTACCTCATTTTCATATCTTAAATAACCAGAATTCTTTAAAAATATTTTCAGTAAATATGGATGTTGAAGAGCTGGCAAATGTAGAGCTAATTTAGGGCTTTGCTTTCATTAAGATGGGTGATAAAGTAGTGATTTGGGAATACAACTGATCTTACTTCACAGGTGATTCATTTGTTTGTATCCTCTTGGGTGCAATGGTGGTGTAGCAGTTAGCGTGGTGTGATAACAGCTCGAGGTGTTAGAGTTCAGAGTTCAATCGCAGAATCTCTGTATGTACTCCCTGTGGAACGCGTGGGTTTTCACCAGGTGCTCTGATTTCCTCCCAAAGCCCAAAGCTGTATGGATTTGTGGGTTAGTTGGTCATTGTAAATTGACCTGTGACAAGTTAGAGTTAAGTCAGGAGTTTGTCGAGGATTGCTGGGCTTTGAAGGGCTGGAATGGCCTGTAACTCAAAATAAAATAAATTACAAATGCAAACTTCAGATCATTCACAGTCTTTACTGATCTCTTTCTGGGAATACTTCCCAAAACATTTGCAGCCAGCACTTAATCAACACCATTCAAGTTCAAGCTTATTGTCATTTAACTGTACGAAACAACGTTCCTCTGGACCAAGGTGCACAGAGAGTACATATAACTCCCACACAACACATGGTGCAATATTACCACACATAAATTAACAAATAATAACGTGTATTCCAGAAGACTCACATTTAATTTGGGCGCCCCAGTAGTGTAGCACTTAGTGCTACAGTATTACAGATCAGGGTGAAGGAGTTCAGTGTTCAATTCTGGCATCCCCTGCAGGCAAGTTTGTACGCTCCCTCCAGTGTGCATGTGGTTTTTGTCCGGGTGCTCCGGTTTCTTCCTATAGCCCAAAGACATACCTGCCGGTAGGTTAATTAGTAAATTGTCCTGTGATTAGTCAGGGGTGAAAATCAGTGGGTTGCTAGGCAACACAGCTTAAAGGGCCAGAAGGGCCTATTCTGCGCAGTAACTCTGAATGGATAAAATTTAGGGCTGGTACATTTACGACTCAAGTTAAAAAATAAACCATGAATCGCTACTGGTGCTTCGTAAGTAATGAGACCTGAGAGATGGCAGGGATTTCAGTAGTCTCATGGACTGGGGAAAGAAGTGTTTCCCATCCTAACTGCCTTTGTCCCATCGTTACAGTGCCACCTGCCTGATGGTGGGGAATCAAAGAGGTTGTTGGACTGACAGGAAGGATCCTTGTCAATGCAAAGTGCCCTGCTCCTGATGAATATCTCGGTGTTCTAAACACTGTCCGTGACAGTGTCCAAAGCACAGTCTAAATCGCAGTGCCTGACAGTGTTTTGGAAACAAAACTAATCTTTACTCCCCAAGTGATATATTTGTTGCTCTCCCCATTTGCAAACTTACCATCATACACTGATTTCTTTCTGGGAATATCACTAATTGATTTGCAGCCAACACTTTATCAACACCACACTTAAACAATTCTGAAAAGGTACACAAATAGAACACTGACTTATTCATGGTTGGTTCCTTTTCCCATTCACTGGCACTATTGGTTTGCTGTCTTTACTCTTCAGTTAATGTGTGGGAATCTCTGTGGCACATAGCACCAGGACTCACCTTTCGGTCAAAATGACACTGACGGTTTGCACTGAGATCGTGGCTCAGACGTAGCTGTTTTTCAAGATGCAGGGATAATTTTTGGAACAGATAGTGCAGTTAGGGGATACATTATGGTTCAGGGTCAGGGACGTCGGGGAGTTAGTGGTCAGGCCTTCGCTCTGCATTCAAAATCCTGTAACGTGGATGGCTGACGAACAATATCCATGGATACCAGGTCAGTGGGTCTCAGGACTGGATGTCCGTAAGATTAGAAGGCACAAGGGAGTACAAGCCAGTCCCTCGATGCACCCAGAGTTCAAGCCTGGAGTCGGGGCTCCACCATTGGCTACACTGCGGTGTCGATACCAAAGTTTGAGGCCCGAATGTTGATCGCAAGTCTGGAAGCTGGAGCTTGTTGTTAATGCAAACGTCACGTTTCACTGTCTGCTTTCATGCACCTGCGATAAATAAATCTGAATCTGAACCTACAACACCAATGTGCTTGGTTAATAATCTGCTGACTTTAAGGATGCAGACTCATTGAAGGTAAGAATGGATTTCCCATGTCAGAAGATTCACAACTGAAAACTATTTAACGTCATTTCCAGTACACAAGCATAAAGGAGAACAAAACAATTGTTACTCAAGACCCAATGCAGCACAGAAAGAAC
The DNA here is from genome assembly GCF_963921235.1 of Mobula hypostoma. Taxonomy (NCBI): domain Eukaryota; kingdom Metazoa; phylum Chordata; class Chondrichthyes; order Myliobatiformes; family Myliobatidae; genus Mobula; species Mobula hypostoma. The sequence goes on from NC_086098.1 coordinate 148,000,078, forward strand.
CCCAATAAGAATATGTTTGGAACTCAATGGCAAAGCATAAACTTACTGATATGATCTGATTAAGTTAGGAATATGCTTGCAGATCCTGCAGAAAATTAGATGAGTTTGCAAGTTTTCCCCAAGACTGCGTGGGTTTCCTCTAGGTGCTCCAGTTAACTCCTGCCTACCAAAGATGTACAGTTAGGGTGAGTGAGCTGTAGGTGTTGTGTTGGTGCTGGAAGCATGGTAACATTTGCAGACTGCCCCAGTACAACCCTCACTGATTTAGTTTAATGCAAATGATGCATTTTACCATGTTCTGAGATACATGCGGCAAGTAAAGCTATTTATTTCAGTGAATGAAAATGCTTGGGCATGAAGAAGGTTAAGAATAAAATTACATACTTTTAAAGAAAGCATTTGCATTTACTGGTTTGCTTTTAAATATTTCAATATGACGTTAAGTATTTCACATTAATCTATTTTTTTAATTTTGGTTTTTCTTTTTTTAATATGGACTTTTTATTAGTTTTTGAATGCTTCTTATTGAATTAGAGTGTAAAATTGCTATATTTTGGTAGTTTAATCATTCTTATATTTGCTTGTAATTTTATATAATCTATATACACATAATTATTTTGTGAATTTTCCAGTCGCTGTAGTATAACTGATCCTGTATTTTCAAGAAGCTTCTTAGCTTTTCTGCAGCCCAATGTCATGCCACATGAATCTGACTATTCTATAGAAATAAATAATCAGAGAAATTCCCCAAGTGATGAAATAAAGTAAAAACTATATTTTGTCGAGGCTACTAAAATCTCAGGAAGCCTGGATTGGGGAGTGTGCCTTACTAGAATAGGTTGAGCGAACTTGGCCTTTTCTCCTTGGAGCGATGGAGGATGAGAGGTGACCTAATAGAGGTGTATAAGATGATGAGAGGCATTGATCATGTGGATAGTCAGAGGCTTTTTCCCAGGGCTGAAATGGCTAACACGAGAGGGCAAAGTTTTAAGGTGCTTGGAAGTAGGTACAGAGGGGATATGAGGGGAAAGTTTTTTTTTATTCAGAGAGTGGAGCGTGCATAGAATGGGCTGCCGGCGGCTGTGGTGAAGGCGGATATGAGAGGGTCTTTTAAGAGGCTCTTGGACAGGTAAATGAAGCTTGGAAAAATAGAGGGCTATGGGTAACCCTAGGTAATTTCTAAAGTAAGTACATGTTCGGCACAGCATTGTGGGTTGAAGGGTCTGTATTGTGCTGTAGACTTTCTATGTTTCTAAGCCCATTTCATAGTTGTATCATTTTAATTGGACTGAATTGCCTTATATGGATTCTAATGAGTTAGATAAATTGGTTTATTCTACACATTGTATTCATGAGTTTCGGTCTTCAAAAATGGAATTTAGTATTTTTATATGATCCCAGAGAATCTCAATTCTTCACACACATTCTTCTTTATTGATGCCGGTGCTGTGAGATTTATTATTTTCCCACTATCTATGTGACTGGCATACATAGCAATGATCTGCACATAAATACTCACTGATAGATCATAGAACACTACAGGACAGGAACAGGTCCTACAGCCCAACTGATCTGTGATGAACTATTAATCTGCCTTGACCCATCAAACTGCACCAGGACCAGAGCCCTCCCAGAGCCCTCCATACCCCTTCCATCTACGTACCTATCTCTTAAATGTTGAAATCAAACCCGCATCCACTACTTGTGCTGGCAGAAAATTCCACACCCACATCTCCGTCTGAGTGAAGGAGTTCCTCTTAAACATTTCACCTTTTGCCCTTAACCTTAACCTCTAGTTCGAGTATCTCCCAACCTCAGTTGGAAAAACGTTGCTGGCATTTACCCTCATAATTTTATACACAAATGTTTGTGCTCATTATCAAAGATAAGGAAATAATACATTGATATCAATTTCCAAGAAGATGTAGATATGCTAAGATGTGGTGAATATTTTTATACAAGATCTCTTGTAAGTGTTTCTGTACAGATTTTGAATATTTGATTTTGGTAAGACCTAGGAAATGATTGAGGACTTCAGGAAGGGGAAGTCGAGGGAACACAGACCAGTCCTCACTGAGGGATCAGAAGTGGAAAGGTTGAGCAGTTTGAAGTTCCTGGGTGTCAGCATGTCTGGAGGTCCTGGGCTCAACATATTGATGCAATTACAAAAAAGGCATGACAGTGGTTCTATTTCATGAGGAGTATGAGGAGATTGGTATGTCACCAAAGACAATCGCAAATTTCTATACATGTACCATGGAGAATATTCTAACTGTTTACATCACCATCTGGGATGGAGGGCCACTGCACAGGATCGGAAAAAGCTGCAGAAGGTTGCAAATTCAGCCAGCTCCATCATGGGCACCAGCCTCCCCAGCATCGAGGAGGACATCTTCAAAAGCCGATGCCTCAAAAATGGTGGCGTCCATCATTAAGAACACCCGTCACCCAAGACATGCCCTCTCCTCATTGCTACAATCAAGGTGGTGGTACAGGAGCCTGAAGGCACACACTCAGCATTTCAGGAACCCCTTCTTCCTCTCCACCATCAGATTTCTGAATGGACAATGAACCCATGAACACTACCTCAGTATTATTTTCCTTTTGCTCTCTTTTTGCACTACTTTTTAAAATTAAATTTTATATTTATAATTGCTTTGTGTTATTATATATTACAATATACTGCTGCTGCATAAAAACAAATGCCAGTGATATTAATCCTGATTCTCATTTTCCTATTCTGCCATCATGCTGAAATAAAAAATCCACTTTCTACACATGAAGCACAATTCCTGAGTTGTTTAATGCCACTTAGAAAATTTGATCTGAGCATAATCTTTGTAGCCCAGTATGATAGCTGTTTCTAATGAGGATTGCGCACTCGTGTAGTGACCAGGGTTCAGTTTCACCGCTGACTATAAGGAGTTTTCACATCCTCCCCATTACCGTGTGTGTTATCTCTGGGTGCTCCAGTTTCCTCCCATATTCCAAAAATGTACAGATTAGCAAGTTAATTGGTAAATGGGTGGGACTTCAGGGGCCTGTTACTGTGCTGTATCACTAGAAAGAAAATTCCAAATTAAGAAGGAAGTCGGAAGAAGATGAAATTGTTAAGGACAATCCCAAGAGATTCTACGAGTATATTAAGAGTCTAGGAGTGAACAGGTCCCCTTAGAGATCAACATGGCCACCTAGGTGTGGAGCCATAGGAGATAGATGAAATCTCTAATGAACCTTTCTGACCAGTTTTTAGTGCAGAGAAGATCACAGAAGTTAAGGAGTTTAGGCAAATGTCTTGGGCAAAAGGTATTTGTGGCTTTGAAGTATATTAAGGTGGATTAATCCCCAGGGCTTGACCAAGTACATCCTCAGACCTTGTGGGAACAGAGGGCAGAAGTTGCAGAGGCCCTTGCAGAGATATTTGCTTCACCTCTAGCCACAGGTAAATTCTCAGAGGACTGGTGGGTAGCTGACGCTGTACCATTACTGAAGGTGGACAGCAAGATCAAGTCAGGAAACTACAACAACCTAACAGCAATGCAGGGGATCATGAGGGACTGGACTTACTTGGCATTTGGAGGGGCAAAAGTTGATTCAGGAAGGACAGCTCAGCTTTGTGCATAGGGAACCATGTCTCACAGATCTGTCAGAGTTCACTGAAGAGGTAGTCAAGAGAAATGGTGAGGGCCAGACAGCAGTCATGGTGAGAAGGCAGGTGAATGGAGTTGAGTGGGATCCGGGATCAGCCATGATGGAAATGACAGACTCGATGGACCGAATGGCCTAATTCTGCCCCAATGTCTTATGATCTACATGGACCTTAGCAAGGCTATTGACAAGACTAGTCTGGAAAGTCAGATTGCTTGGGATTCAGGGAGCTAAATTCAAGATTGTCTAATGTCATTTCCAGTACACAAGTGCAAAGGAGAACAAAATAATTATTGCTCCAGATCTGATGGTAAAAGGGATTTGACCAGCAACCAATGTAGACCTCAGAAGAGATTTCAGTCAGGTCCACTGCCCAATTAGTAAAAGGCAGCGGTGGGTTGCAGCAGCATAACTGAGCTTTGACCAGTGACCAATTGGCGTTTAGGATTGATTAGCAAGAGCAAATTAAAGGAAGGCAGGGGCAAGTGCAGCGGCTGTCATCTGAGTGGACAGTCAGAGTGGTAATCTTGAGGCTTTAGCTAGGAGAGGCTTCAGTCAGAAAAAGCGAAGAAAAGAAGAGCTCTAGATAAAGTTCTTTTCTTCCCTTCTTTATAACTGCTCAGTTAGGACAGTAAAGATGCCAGGCAGGATCTTACAGGATGTGGGAAGGCAGGGAGACCTCCAGTCTCCCTGATGACTACAAGTGAGCAAAGTACATCCAGCTGCAGCTTCTAACAATCCATGTTAAGGAGTTGGAGCTGGATCTGGCTAAACTCCGGATCATTAGGGAGACTGAGGGGTGATAGATAGGACATATAGAGAGATAGTTACACCAAGGTGCAGGACATAGAAAACTGGGTGATAGTCAGGAAGGGGAAAGAGGTTAAGGAGCCAGTGTAGAGTACTCCTGCAGCCATCTCCCTCAACAACAGGCATATCACTTCGCATACTGATGGGGGGCATGACCTAACAGAGGAAAGTCACAGTGGCCAAGTCTCTGGTACTGAATCTGACTCTGTGACTCCGAAGTGAAGTGGAGGAGAAGAGGCATGCTGTAGTGATAGGGGATTTGTTAGTTTGGAGAATGGACAGGAGGTTCTGTGGGTGAGAGCCAGATTCCAGAATGGCATGATGCCTCCAGCATGCCAGGGTCCGGGACGTCTCGGATCGAGTCCTCAGCATTCTTAAATGGGAAGGTGAGCAGCCAAAAGTTGTGGCCCGTGCAGGTACCAATGACATGCAGAGGATAAGAGACGAGGTTCTGCATAGTGAGTTCAGGGATTTAGGTGTTAAGTTAAAGTGCAGTAACTCCAGGGCTGTGAGCCCATGATTGCTACCTATGCTACATGCTAGCGAGGCCAGATCTAGGAAGATTATTCAGTTTAACACATGGCTAAGGAATTGGGGTAGGAGGGAGGGCATAAGATATTTGGATCATTGGGCTCTCCTCCAGGGACAGTGGGATCTATACAGAAGGGACAATTTGCACCTGAACTGGAGGGAGGTTAACACCCTAGTGGGAAAGTTTGTTAAAGCTGCAGACTTGGGTGTAGCTGCAGGGGGATGGGAACAGTTAGTGAAGAGGTTGTGGAGGCAGATGTTGTTAAGAGCGCAGAAAAAGTCAGGAGTTAAAAGGTTGAGCACAGTGCAACTAGTATCCTGAGCTGCATACATTTCAAATGCAAGAACTATCGTAGGAAAGGCAGGTGAGCTCAGGGCATGGAACAACACCTGGGATTTTGACATTGTAGGCATTAGTGAGACTTGGTTGCAGGAGAGGCAGGACTGGCAGCTCAATATTCTGGGGTTCTGTTGTTTTAGACGGACAGAGCAGAAGAGATTCAAGGAGACGTGCTGTTACTAGTCAGGGAAAATGTCACGGCAGTGCTCCATAAGGATAGGCTGGAGAATTCGTCTAGTGAGGCATTATGGGAGGAACTGAGAAACAAGAAATGTATGACCATGTTAATGGGACTATATTACGGACCACCCAAAAGTTTTAGGGATTTAGAGGAACAAATTTGTAAAGAGATCACAGACTGTTGCAAGAAACACAAGGTTATTATAGTAGGTGATTTTAACTTTCCACATAGACACAGGATTAGAATTAGGCCATTTGGCCCATTGAGTATGCTCCGCCATTCAATCATGGTAGATCCTTTTTTCCTCTCCTCAGCCCACTCCCTGTAACCTTTGATGCTATGTCCAATCAACTTCTTCCTTAAATACACCCAACAACTTGGCCTCCACAGCTGCCTGTAGTAATAAATTCACCATACTCTGACTAAAGAAATTTCTCCACACCTCTGTTTTGAAAGGGTGTCCCTCTATCCTGAAGCTGTGCCCTCTTGTCCTAGACTCTCCCACCATGGGAAACATTCTTTCCACATCTACTCTGTTTAGGCCTTTCAATATTCAAAAGGTTTCAACGCGATTCCCGCTCATCCTTCTGAATTTCAGCAAGTACAGTCTCAGAGCTATCAATTATTCCTTGTATGATAAACCTTTCTTTCTCAGAATCTTCCTTGTGAATCACATCTGAACCCTCTCCAATGTCAGCATATCTTTTCTTAGATGAGGAGCCCAAAACTGTTCACAATATTCAAGGTGAGGCCTCACCATCACATCCCTGCTCTTGTGTTTTGGACTTCTTGAAATGAATGCTAACATTGCATTTGCCTTCCTCAACATTGACTCTACCTCCCAAGTCCTTTTGCATCTCAGATTTTTGGATTTTCTCCCCGTTTAGAACATAGTCCACACATTGTTTTCTACTACCAAAGTACATGACCATGCATTTTCCAACATTATATTTCATTTGCCATTTTCCTGCCCATTCTCCTAATCTGTCTAAGTCTTTCTGCAGTCTTCCTGTTTTCTCAAAACTACCTGCACCTTCACCAATCATTGTATCATCTGCAAAGTTGGCAACAAAGCCGCTTATTCCATCATCTAAATCATTAATATATAACACATAAAGAAGCTGAGAATCCCATACTGTTAAAAAAATAGATGGGATACAGTTTGTCAAATGTGTCCAGGAAGGTTTCCTTCATCAACATATAGAATTCCCAACGAGAGAGTGTGTGATACTGGATCTGCCTTTAGGGAATAAGAATGGACTGGTGTCAGAAGTTTGTGTAGGGGAACACGTTGCATCCAGTGACCACAATGCCATTAGTTTCAAAGTAAATATGCAAAAAGATAGGTCTGGTCCACAGATTAAGATTCTAAATTGGAGAAAGGCCAATGTTGATGGTATCAGATAGGATCTGGCAAGTGTGAATTGGGAGAGGTTGTTTTCTGACAAAGGTGTACTTGGAATGTGGGAGACCTTCAAAAGCAAAATTTTGAGAGTACAAAGCTTGTATGTGCCTGTCAGAATAAAAGGTAAAGTTAATAGTTGTAGGGAACCTTGGTTTTCAAGAGATACTAAGCCCCTAAATAAGAGAAAAATGGTGGTATATAACAATTATAGGCAAGTAGGAACAAATGAGGTGCTTACAGAGTACAAGAAATATAAGAGAACACTTAAGAAAGAAATCAGGAAGGCTAAAAGAAGGTATAAAGTTGCTCTAGCAGACAAAATGAGGGAGAAGTCGAAGGGATTCCACAGATATGTGAAGAGTAAAAGGATTGCAAGAGACAATATTGGACCTCTGGAAGAACAAAATGGTAATCAATGTGTGGAGCCAAAACAGATGGGGGAGATCTTAAGTGCATTCTTTGCATCTGTATTTACTCAGGAGACAGATACAGAATCTATAGAATGAGGCAAAGTGGCATCAACTTCATGGACCCTGTACAGATTACAGAGGAGATGGTGTTTGCTACCCTAAGGCAGGGTGAATAAATCTGCAGGGCCTGACGAGGTCCTCAGACCCTATGGGAGATAAGTGCAGGAATTGCCTGGGCCCTACCAAAGATACTTGAAACATCCTGAGTGACAGAAGAAGTGCCAGTGGTTTGGAGGATAACCAATGTTGTTCTTCTGTTTCAAAAAGGTTCTTTGTAATTTGCATCAATATGTTGGACCCAGGATAGATCTTCAGAGATATTGACACACAGGAACTTGAAACTGCTCACCCTTTCCACTTCTGATCTCTCGATGAGAACAGGTATGTGTTCCCTTGGCTTCTCCTTCCTGAAATCCGCAATCAATTCCTTGGTCTTACTGATGTTGAGTGCAAGGTTGTTGTTGTGACACGGCTGTACCAGCTGGTCTATCTTGTTCCTGTATGCCTTCTTGTCACCTTCTGAAATCCTGCCAACAATAGTTGTGTCAGCTGCAAACGTATAGATGGCAGTTAAGCTGTGCCTAGCCACAGAGTCACTGGTGTACAGAGTAGAGCAGTGGGCTTAGTATGCATCCTTGAGGTGCATTAGAGTTGATTGTCAGTGACAAGGAGATGTTATTTCTGATCTGCAGACTGTGGTCTCCCGGTGAGGAAATCAAGGATCCCTTTGCAAAGGGAGGTACAAAGGCTCAGGTTCTGAAGCTCGCTGATTAGTACAGAGGGTATGATCATATGGAGTGTTGAGTTGCATTCAATAAACAGCAGCCTGATGTAGGCATTGTTATTATCCAGGTGATCCAAGGCCAAGTGGAGAGCCAGTGAGATTGCATTTGCTGTAGCCCCATTGTGGTGATAGGCAAAGAGCAGTGACTCCAGTAGCTTGCTTAGGCAGGAGCTGATTCTGGCTATGACCAATCTCTAAAGCACACATCAGAGTAGATGTTGGTGTCATTGGGTGATTGTCATTGAAACATTTCACCCTTCTCTTTTTTGGGCACTGGTATGATTGTCACCCTTTTGAAGCAGGTGGGAATCTCTGAGGGCAGGAGCGAGAGATTGAAGTTGTCTTTGAACATGTCCTCTAGTGGTTGGCATAGGTTTTCAATGCCAGGTACACCATCGGGCCTGATGCCTTGTGAGTGTTTACCCTCTTGAGCGATGTTGATGTTGGCCTCCGAGACAAAGATCACAGGGTCACCAGATGCTGCAGGGGTTTGCACAGGTGTAGTTTTATTCTCCCTTTCAAAGTGTGCACAAAAGGTATTGAGCTCATTTGGGAGTGAAACATCATAGCCATTCATGATGTTGGGTTTCACTTTGTAGGAAGTAGTGGCCTGCAACCCTACCAGAGCTGACATGCTTCTGATTCCATCTCCAACCTCAATCGGAATTGTTTTTCTCGCCCTTAAGATAGCCTTCCAAAGGTCATACCTGGATTTCTTGTATTGTTCTGGATCATCAGTCTTGAATGTCACAGAGCTAGTCCTGTACAGACTATGAATCTCCTTGTTCATCCATGGCTTTTGGTTTGCGTTTGTCCTCGAAGGCATACACTCATCCACAAAGGTCTTGATGAAGTCAGTGACACCTGTGACATATTCATCCAGACTTAAAGATGAATCCCTGTATATTATTCTGTCAACTGACTCAAAGCGGTCCCGTAAGTGCTCCTCTGCCTCCCTTGACTATACCCTCTTGATTCTCACCACTGGTGCTGCAGTCTTTAGTCTCTCTCGCTGTGCTTGGAGTAGAAATATGGCCAGGTGATTGAACTTTCCAAAATGTGGGCATGGGACGGAACGCTAAGTATTCTTGTTGGCGGTATAACAGGGGTCAGGTGTGTTGGCTCCTCTGGTTCCACAGGTGATATGTTGGTGACAGTTGTTCAGAGACATCAAGTTGGTCTGGTTGAATTCCCCCCAATGATAAAGAAACCATCAGGGTGCACTGATTCATGCCTGGGGATTATGGGGCTTAGCTCCATAATGTCTGACCTGAGGGGCAATGTACACAACTATCAGGATGATGGTGGAAAACTCCCTTGGCAAGTAAAATGGATGACACTTGACTGTGAGATGTTCCAGGTTAGGTGAGCAGGACTGAGACAGAACCACCACATCTGAGCACCACGATGAGTTAATCAAAAAATACACTTTACCCTCTCTACCTTTGAAAGGCTGAGCTATCTTTGTGGAGAATGGTGAAGCCATCGGGCTGCAGTGCTTCTGTCCAAAATAGTGGGTGTGAACCATGTTTTCGTTATGCACAGTACATAGCAGTCCCTGGCATCCCTCTGGTATTGCAATCTTAAAAGGTGTTCAATTTTATTTTTCAGAGACTGTATATTTGCCAGCAGGATAATTGGGAGTGGGGGTGTCTAAAGCCTCTGTAATTCAATTGTGCCTGCAGACCAGCTTGGCTTCTACGCTTCCATCTTTGTTAAAGGGAACTGCACTCGTGACCCAAGTCTACCACCCGAAGCCTGTTGATATTGCTAGATTTGAGTATCGATAGATTTTTTAAACATCTTAAAAGAGATATTGCTTACTGAAGTACACATGGCAGTGACTGTGGATTTCAGCTGTAGTGGTCCTAAACAGGAACATTTGATGATATCCATTGGAGCTGCATGCAAAGATTCACCACTCTACCTCGGTGAGTACCATCTTTCATCTTGAATAGGTAGGCACGTGGATGATAGAAAAATGGACGGCTATGTAGAAAGGTTCGATTGATTTTGGAATTAGGCTGAAGGGCCTGTACTGTTCCATGTTCTATGTAATGACCTTCATTATTACATAGAAAACAGATTTTCTGTTGCGGCATGATGCAATTGAACTTCTGCACAGCTGTACCCACACATGATATGCATTCAAGAAATTCTGTTGAAGTGTACTTACGTTGAGAGAGTTGTGGGACGGAAGACAGAGGAAGGCTGGCTTCCTTGGCATTTCCTCAGATATTTGGATAATCTAAGGCAGTCACCCTTCAATACTGAAAATAATGACCAGAATACATACCAAAGAATAATTGTTCTTCGATACAGAACATACAAATCCATTTAATGCAGTGATTTAGTCATAGTCATAGTCATACTTTATTGATCCCGGGGGAAATTGGTTTTCGTTACAGTTGCACCGTAAATAATAAATAGTAATAAAACCATAAATAGTTAAATAGTTAAATAGTAATATGTAACATAGAAACATAGAAAATAGGTTCAGGAGTAGGCCATTTGGCCCTTCGAGCCTGCACTGCCATTCAGTATGATCATGGCTGATCATCCAACTCAGAACCCTGCACCAGCCTTCCCTCCATTCCCCCTAATTCCTTTAGCCACAAGGACCATATCTAACTCTCTCTTAAATATAGCCAATGAACTGGCCTCAACTGTTTCCTGTGGCAGAGAATTCCACAGATTCACCACTCTCTGTGTGAAGAAGTTTTTCCTAATCTCGGTCCTAAAAAGGCTTCCCCTTTATCCTTAAACTGTGACCCCTCATTATGGACTTCCCCAACATCGGGAACAATCTTCCTGCATCTAGCCTGTCCAATCCCTTTAGGATTTTATACGTTTCAATAAGATCTCCCCTCAATCTTCTAAATTCCAACGAATATAAGCCTAGTCGATCCAGTCTTTCCTCATATGAAAGTCCTGCCATCCCAGGAATCAATCTAAATAAATCAATGTTAATAAATTATGCCAGGAAATAAGTCCAGGACCAGCCTATTGGCTCAGGGTGTCTGACCCTCCAAGGGAGGAGTTGTAAAGTTTGATGGTCACAGGCAGGAATGACTTCCTATGACGCTCTGTGTTGCATCTCAGTGGAATGAGTCTCTGGCTGAATGTGCTCCTGTGCCCAACCAGTACATTATGTAGTGAATGGGAGACATTGTCCAAGATGGCATGCAACTTGGACAGCACCCTCTTTCCAGACACCACCGTCAGAGAGTCCAGTTCCATCCCTACAACATCACTGGCCTTATGAATGAGTTTGTTGATTCTGTTGGTGTCTGCTTTACCTGTTTTAGAACACAGAACAATACAGCACTCTACAGGTCCTTTTGCCCATGATGTTGTTCTGACCTTTTTAAACATTTCAAGATCAATCGAACCTTTCCCTCCCATGTAACCCTCCTTTTTTATATCATCCATGTGCCCATCTGCCTCTACTACCAGCCCTGGCAGCACGTTCCTTGTGCCCTCTACTTGTGTAAAGAAACCCACTGCTGACATGCCCCTGTGAGTTTTGCTCTAATCTCCTTATGCAATTCTAATCAATTATGATCCTTGTGTTAGCCATTCCACCCTGGGAAAAAGTCTCTGGCTGCTTCTTATCATCTTGTTCATCTCTATCAACTCATCTCTCATTCTCCTTCGCTCCAAAGATAAAAGCCCTAGTTTGCTCAACCTATTATCATAAGACATGTTCTCTAATCCAAGCTTCATCCTGGTACATCTCCTCTGCACCCTCTGTAAAGCTTTCATATCATTCCTATAATGAAGGGATCGGAACTGAACACAATATTCCAAGTGTGGTCTAACCAAGGTTTTATAGAGCTGCAACATTACCTCACGACCCTTGAACTCAATCCCCCAACTAATGAAGGTCACACACCGTACAGCTTCTTACCTGCCCTGTCAAGTCTCTTTAGTAAATCTGAATTGGAAACAGAACATGCGGTAAACGCTTGTGGAAAACGTGGGTTAACATTTCACGTGAAAAACTCTTTGTCAATTTTTCTTATTTATGATTTCTCAGCCTAAGTGCGAGAAGGCTTTTCAAAGAAAATTAAAAAGAAAAAAAATGGATGTACAAAAAAAACGACAGCTTCTCAGAAGAACATTATCATTCACTTTTCAGAACTATATCATCATAATCCACATACTGACCTTTATCTAAGCAACACATATGGAGATTTTACTTCATAGTTAACCTTTAGAATGATGATCAGTGCCAACCTCAGTGAAACATTGATTGCTCCACACAGCAAGTCTTCCAAAGAGGTATAATTTTCCATCAGATTATTCAAAGAAAACACCTGCAAAATACAATAAATACAGAATAGATGGCTTTCTCCATGGGCCATGAGGCTAACAGCTAAGGTTATCCCTCAACCGTCAGCCTCTTCAAGCAGTGGGAACAACTTCACTCACTCCCAACTGTTCCCACAACCCATGGACTCACTTTCTAAGCCTCTTCATTTCATGCTCTCGATATTTATTACTTATTTATTTAGTTGTATTTGCACAGTTTGTTGTGTGTCTGTCCTGTTGTGGGAGTTCTTTCATTAATTCTATTGTGTTTCTTTGTATTTACTGTGAATGACTGCAAGAATATCTCAGGGTTGTACTGTGCATAGTGACATACAAGCAATTTGATAATAAATTTAGTTTGAACTTTGAACTATATAAGTAGTATGTGAATGGCATATGTCATTACATCCCCATGTCATATGTGTAAGTCTCACTAAACAAAGGAAACCAAGTACACATGCCTCCCAGTTCCCATGTTGTCTTTTCGATTAGTTTTCGGAGTATGTAAGTGGTGATGAAGTAGTTTTAAAATGATCCTGAGATGGCCACCTACCTGTTGAAATGCAGCATATTTTCTTTGCAAGAGGACAGAGACATTTGAGTTAAAAAAAAAATGCTCAGCATGTGTTCCTTCAGAAGGGGAGAGAGACAGTTGAGTTAAAAAAAAGCAGATAATGGGTGAAATTTGTGAGTTCATGAACAAAGAGTACTGGATGATAATAATAGATAAATGAATAAAAGGCAAAAATGTCTGGCTACATCGGAAAGATAGACATCTTTGGTTGCACAGAAAATAAATGGATGATGTATACTGAATGAATTGAGCAGTATTTTGTAGCAAATGAAACAGGCAATGAAAAGCGATTGCCAGTATTACTGAGTACGATAGATGGAAAAACAGGCTAGAAGTTTAACTGCTCCAACCAAACCAGTAGAGATTAGCTTTGCAGATATTGTGAACGTAATGCAGGAATACTTAGAACCAAAACAATTGCTGATTGCAGAATGCTTTAGATTTCATAAGTGGAATCAAATGGAAGGGGAATAGGCAATAGACAAGAGGTGCAGAAGTAGTCCATTCGGCCCTTCGAGCCTGCACCGCCATTCTGAGATCATGGCTGATCATCTACTATCAATACCTGGTTCCTGCCTTGTCCCCATAACCCTTGATTCCCCTATTCATAAGATACCTATCTAGCTCCTTCTTGAAAGCATCCAGAGAATTGGCCTCCACTACCTTCTGAGGCAGCACGTTCCACACCTCCACAACTCTCTGGGAGAAGAAGTTCCTCCTCAACTCTGTCCTAAATGACCTACCCCTTATTCTTAAACCATGCCCTCTGGTACTGGACTCTCCCAGCATCTGGAACATATTTCCTGCCTCTATCTTGTCCAATCCCTTGATAATCTTATATGTCTCAATCAGATCCCTCCTTAATTCCAGTGTGTACAAGCCCAGTCTCTCTAACCTCTCTGCGTAAGACAGTCCCAACATCCCAGGAATTAACCTAGTGAACCTTCGCTGCACCTCCTCCACAGCCAGGATGTCCTTCCTTAACCCTGGAGACCAAAACTGCACATAATACTCCAGGTGTGGTCTCACCAGGGCCCTGTACAAATGCAAAAGGATTTCCTTGCTCTTGTACTCAATTCCTTTGTAATAAAGGCCAACATTCCATTAGCCTTCTTCACTGCCTGCTGCACTTGCTCATTCACCTTCAGAGACTGATGAACAAGTACTCCTAGATCTCTTTGTATTTCTCCCTTACCTAACTCCACACCATTCAGATAATAATCTGCCTTCCTGTTCTTGCTCCCAAAGTGAATAACCTCACACTTATTCACATTAAACGCCATCTGCCAAGTTTCTTCCCATTCACCCAGCCTATCCAAGTCACCTTAAATTCTCCTAACATCCTCATCACATGTCATTGGCGTGGCTGAATTGAAGAAATTCAAGCTTTGTCAGTTCAGTGATGGGCTTAATGGCTTAATGGTGCACTGAGAGATTGTTTAGGTTGTGGTATCTTACAAGAAAGCATTCAATAAATGGCTCCTACCTGAAGAACAACTCACATTTAAAAGAACAGTATCAATGGAGACAGAAGCCAGAGAAGCAACTGAGTTGCAGTCAGGAATGAAAGTGAGCGTGAACAAAATTGCAACATCCAAACAAACTGTGTTACTATTGTGGCAGGTGGGCTGACATATAACAACACAGGTTTAAAAGCAAAAATTGTAGAAAATGCAACAAAGAGCATTTTGGGAAGACAAAAATAAATAGACTGCACAGGGAAGAGAAAAAGAATTTTAAAAATTGCAGTTTTAACATGAGCTCAAATCTGTTGATGAAAAATCTGATAATGATCAGAGTGACACAGGACTGCGTAGCCTTCAGATTTACACGTGAAAACTGAAAATGGGCAACATCATAGTTACCAGTGAGGATGACAAGAAGCATCTCTAAAATCTCAAGACAATCTTAAAAAGATTAGAAGATTATGGGCTCTGAGCACTACACAACAAGTGTGAATTCTTTAAACCAAACATCACTGACTGTGGTCACACCATTGATGCACAAGATTCACATAATGCCGTGAGAAAATTCAAGCAGTGGTGGATGTCCCATGGCTAAAGGACAGGTCATAGTTATGGTCCTGTTTAATATTTGTCAATTACTATGACAGGTTCCTGCCAAACCTGGCTACTGTGCTCTATCCCTTGAACTCATTACTAGAGATCATAAAGAAATGGCAATGGACAAAGCTGTGTGAGGTGACGTTTCAAAAGGTAAAGGAAATGGTGACGTCAGACACTGTACTGACACATTGTAATCCACATTGTTCAGTGAAGTTTGCCTGTGATGCCTCACTTTATGGTATAGGTGCAGTTATGTCACATGTTATGCGTGTTAGAAGTGAGTGACCCATAGTTTTTGCATTGCGTTCCCCTACTGCTGTGGAAAAACATTACATACAAATTGACAAAGATGCCTTGAGTCTGGATTATAGTGTAAAACATATCAACCAGTACTTGTATGGGAGAGGGTTTACCCTTGTTACTGATTATCATTTACTCGTAACTGGTGCTCATTTTCTATCCACGGAAGGGTGCTCCGCCAGCAGCAGTAGCACAAATGCAGAGATGGGCTCTGTTTCCTGGAGGATACAATTACAAGATCAAAGTCGAGGATGACTAATCATGGAAATGCTGATGGATTGTCCCGTCTACCCTTCGAAAAGGAAACACCTGAAAAAATTTCAGAAAGGACACTTCTCTTGACACACTCTCTCTAATGCAAATCGAAAGTCTCTCTATTACGGCAGAGATGATCCAAAGGAAAACCAGAAACGACCCAGTACTGTCTCACATCCACATGGCAACCCAAAATGGCTGGAATGTTCAGCAGAAATCCTGGTTCCCCATTTTTCGTCTGCACCAGGATGAAGTTGCACTTGATGGGGGTTGCCTTACGTGGAGATTGAGAGTTGTTGTACCATCCAAACTGAGGGCTAATCGTGTTGGACGAGCTACATGCCAGTTATCCAGGTGTGGTCAAAATGAAAAGATTGGCTGGGAGCTTGGTCTGTTGGCCTGGAATAGATCAGCAGATCAAGTGGTCGTCCATGCACTGCTCAGGATGACAACACATCCAGAAGATGCCAAGAGCACTGCCTCACTATCCCTAGGAGTGACCTGCATTAGCCTGAGAGGAGATTCTTGTGGATTTTGCTGGAGCATTTATGGGCTCAAAATTTCTTGGTGGTAGTGGATGAAGTTACAAGATAGGCAGAAGTGTTCCCAGTAGCCTCCACAACAGCCTTGTACACTGCTGATGTGTGTTGAAAAGTTTCTTCTTAAGGACTGATGTTCCAGAACACTTAGTCAGCGACAATGAGCCACAGATTGAAAATGAACGGAATAAGACTTATTACATCTGCACCGTACACTTCAGAGTCTAAAGGACACACTGCAGGCAATGTCAGCAGAAGAAACTATACTGACACTGAATCAGAAGCCCACCAATTCCCTTCTTACATATCAAACTGCAGCACAGTCCATGAACACAGATCACCAACTACCCTGTTCTTGGGTTGGCCTCGCACTTGGATCTCCTCAAACCCAATCGCAGAAGGAGTAGCATACCTCAAAGAGGTTCAATGTTTCACTCCTGGACAAGAAGTCCTGGCGAGGGACTGCAGAGGTGATTAAAAGTGAGTCGTCATGGTTATCCCACGAGGTCGAGGATGATGGTCTTCGTTCTGAAGAGGTGGCCCACAGAGTGAAGATGCCTGTGCGTGTATTTGTTTAACATGTACTTGATGTTGCACTCCAAGAAGCACACGATACTTCACAAATCAACCAACTGATTCCAATGGCATGGAAACCACGACGATTGGAGCTGATGGATTTGTTGCAGCCTTCATCCGCCTTCACAGCGGCTGAGTTCGAAGTAATTTCATCCGCCTGTTCCATCGTTGAGGTCTTGGTTGGATTGTTCTTTGTCAGGGACCTCACTCACGACCTTACCGCCATGGGTGACCCTACCAGGAGCATAGCTCCAGACGGCATTGTTCTCGGGATCTCAGGACCACACAAGCTTCTCCACCATGACAAAGTGACAATCCACGGAGAAGATTAAGGACAGAACGGAACCACTTTCCTTCACAGTGGAGATTGCGTCTGATATCAGCTAGAGACGACACATCAACCAATTGAGGAGAGCAGAGTCAACTGCTACAGAAGAAAGATGTCCAGAGCTGTCAGAACCACTTCGTGCAGTTGCAGAGTCAATTCCCAGATCTACGGCGAAGGAGGCCTCAAAACCTGAGATTGTTTCACACAGCCACAAGTCTCACCTGTCAAGCAGAGTGACCCTCTCCCTCCCCTGTCTATCAGGAAACATGTTTCATGTAGTTACTGCTTCCCTGTTGAAGGAGGAAGTGTGCTTGGGACATCTGAAAGGTAACGTGAGAAGATTGGTCAAAAGGTGGAAAAGTTATCAAGGACATTTTTAAAAGCCAATGCCTCAAAAAGGCAGCATCCGTCATTAAGGTCACCCATCACTGAAGACATGCCCTCTTCTCATTGCTACCATCAACGAAGAGGTACAAGAGCCTGAAGACATTTCAGGAACAACTTCTTCCCTCTGCCATCAGATTTCTGAATATACAATGAACCCATCCACACTACCTCAGAATCTTTACTCTATTCTTGCACAGAACTGGAGTAATTTTATATATTGCACTGTACTGCTGGCACAAAAAAAAAAAGTTCATGACTTATGTTAGAGATGATAAACCCAATTCTGATGTGGATCTCTTTTGTGGACTGAAAGTGGGAAGGAGCGGGCAGAGGGGAATCATAATTGGGAAAAAGGGCAGGGAGCAGGAAGCACCAGAGGGACATTCTGCAATGATCAATAAACCAATTGTTTGGAATGAAATGGTCTGCATCCATGCCTTCCCCAACCCCAGCACTCTTTCTCTGCCCCCTGCTCCACACCCCATCCACAGCGCTCCACTCTTGTCCATTCCCAACATCCTTTGCTCCTGCCAGATTTACAAACTCTATCTATATACTGTATATCTATAGAAAACTTTTGCATAGTACTGTATATACTGTATACAGTGTTATTAAACCAACCACGAAAAGAGTTGTGACGACTGGAGATTCAGTGACAGCCCGGAGAGACGGCAACCAGGGCAGAACAGGCTGGCAACCCAATCTGTGTCCTCTGAGAGGAGGACCCCACAAAAGCTACAAAGAATCAAAGGAAAGGATACCCCCAGGGGTGCCCGAGAGTGGAGGGAAGGATGAGCACCCCAGTCGGATGGACACAACAACATCAGACCCAGGCAATGAACAAACGACAATGAGGAAGCAGTGTGCATGTGGCAAAATCTGCATGAACGATCGCGGCTTGAAGATCCACCAAGCGAGGATGAAGTGTTTGGCGGGAGCAGGAGCAGCACAATGCGCAGGTGTCCAATCTGGTGAGACGAAGGAGGGGCCAGGCCCGGAGTCACCCCATAGTGCCCGGAACCTCCAAGTGTTACAAACTAATCCCTCGAACATGAGTAACAGGAGGCAGATCAAATGGCCTGCAGCTAACATGACTTCACCGTGGAAGCAGTTTGATGAAAATGTTAACCAAATTCTGGAGGCAACGGCGAAGGGAGGGGTTGACAGGAAGCTGCAAGCCATGACAACAATTATTGTTAGGATCGCAGCTGAATGGTTCGGAGAAGAGGAGAAGGAAGGCTCCAAAACATCTTACTCAAAGAACCAAAGAGCATTGAGGATCCACAACATCAGGCAGGAGATGAAAGCGCTGAAGTCCCAATACAAGGAGGCAGGAGAAGAGGAGCGCATTGGCTTGGTCCAGCTGATGTACACACTACGAAAGAAGATCAGGGTCCTCCGCCGGGCAGAGTGGCATCGGAGGCAGCGTTGTGAAAGGGCTCGAAAACGTACTGCCTTTATCGCCAACCCCTTCAAGTTCACCCAGGAGTTGCTGGGGGAGAAGCTCAGTGGGAAACTGGCCTGTTCGGAGGAAGACATAGACCAACATCTGAAGAAGATATATAATGATCCTGAAAGAGAGCAGGAGTTGGGAGAGTGCGACATCCTAATAGACCCACCTGAACCGGATGTGCAGTTCGACATGTCAGAGCTACAGCTAAAGGAAGTCAGAGAGGTCGTCCGCAAAGCAAGGGCAAGCTCGGCTCCAGGACCAAGCAACACCTCGTACAAAGTGTACAAGAACTGCCCCAAACTCCTGCTGCGTCTGTGGAAGATCCTGAGAATCTTCTGGAGAAGGGGGAAGATTCCAGAACGGTGGAGAGAGGCTGAAGGGGTGTGGAGCCCAAAGGAGGAAAACGCCACCCAGATAGATCAGTTTCGCATCATCTCCCTGCTGTGTGTCGAGGCGAAGATCTTCTTCAGTGCAGTTTCCAACCGGTTGTGCACCTACCTAGCAAAGAACACCTATATTGATGCATCAGTCCAGAAGGGTGGCATTTCAGGGATGCCGGGCTGTCTGGAGCACATTGGTGTGGTGACACAGCTCATCAGGGAGGCCAGAGAGAACAAGGGCAACCTGTCAGTGTTGTGGCTCGACCTGGCAGATGCATATGGCTCCATTCCGCACAAGCTGGTGCAGCTCACACTGACCAAATATCACGTCCCCAGCAGAATCAGAGACCTTATCGCTGATTATTACAGCAACTTCAGGATGAGGGTCTCTTCAGGAGCAATTACATCAACCTGGCACAAGGTGGAGGTCGGCATCATCACAGGGTGCACTATCTCAGTGACACTGTTCTCCCTAGCCATGAACATGCTCACTAAGTCTGCTGAACCAGAGTGCAGAGGGCCCAGAATGAATTCCGCTCAACGGCAACCACCTATCAGGGCATTCATGGATGACCTCACTGTCACCACAGAATCAGTCCCAGGCTGCCGGTGGATTCTGCAGGGGCTCGAAAAGCTGGTGGAGTGGGCTTGGATGCGTTTCAAACCTGCCAAATCAAGATTGATGGTGCTGAGGAAAGGGAAGTTGGAGAACAAGTTTTGGTTCAGCATCGCAGACACAGCCATCCCAACCAACACAGAAAAGCCAGTCAAGAGCTTAGGCAAAGTTTTTGACAGCTCTTTAAGGGACACAACATCCATTCAGGCAACCTGAACCGAGTTGGATGGTTGGCCGAAATTTGTGGACAAGTCTGACCTACCTGGGAAGTTTAAAGCCTGGGTGTATCAGCATGGCATTCTTCCCAGAATCCTGTGGCCCCTCCTCGTCTATGCAGTTCCGATCTCAGTAGTGAAAACCTTAGAGAGGAGGGTTAGCAACCACCTCAGGAGATGGCTGGGGCTGCCAACGAGCCTGAGCAGCATCGCACTCTATGGACACCACAACAAGCTGCAACTGCCCTTCAAATCCTTGGAGGAAGATTTCAAGGTAAAAAGAGCCAGAGAAGTGGTACAGTACAGGGACTCAAGTGACCCAAAGATGGCTAGAGCAGGGATCCAAGTAAGTACTGGCAGGAAGTGGAGGGCAGAGGAAGCTGTTCAGGAGGCAGAGGCGAGGCTGTGTCACAGGAGGCTGGTGGGAGTGGTCACACGAGGCCGAGCTGGGCTAGGATCCTTTCCAACTCCCCAAATGGACACCAGAGGGAAGGAAAGGGGTCGTCTAGTTCAGGAGGAGGTGAGAGCAGTAGTGGAGGATATGAGAGCCTGCAAGGCGGTGGGAATGAAGCAACAGGGAGCTTGGACAAGATGGAAGAATGCGGTTGAGAGGAAAGTGACCTGGGCTGATCTTTGGAAAGCCGAACCACACCGCATTCAATTTCTCATCCAGGCAGTGTACGATGTGCTTCCAAGCCCATCAAACCTGCACACATGGGCCAAGGCAGAGTCATCTGCGTGCCCACTGTGCTCCAAGCGAGGAACCCTGGAGCACATCCTCAGCGGCTGTGCAAGGGCACTTGGTGAGGGACGGTACAGCTGGAGGCATGATCAGGTCCTGAAGACCATCGCTGAAACCGTCAGTGCAGGAGTTGAGTGGGCGAAGTGGTCCCGACCCTCCAAGCAGACCATTGCCTTTGTCAGAGCTGGGGAGCAGCCAATACCTGCCAAAAGAACATCTGCAGGCATCCTGACTTCTGCAAGGGACTGGCAGCTGTTGGTGGACCTCGAAGGGCAGCTGAAGTTTCCCAACCATATCGCAGCCACCACCCTGCGACCAGACATTGTCCTAGTGTCTGAGTCTACTAAGCAAGTGGTGCTGCTGGAGCTGACAGTCCCATGGGAAGATAGCTTGGAGGAGGCCTTTGAAAGGAAGCTCTCCAAGTACGCAGGACTGGTCAGCAACTGTCAGCAGGTTGGATGGAGAGCGAGGTGTCTCCCAGTGGAGGTTGGTTATAGGGGATTCGTAGCCTGTTCTTTAGTTAGAGCCTTCAGCATTATTGGCATCGAGGGAGAGAGGAAGAGGAGAGCCATCCGCAGTACCACATATGGCATAGAAGGCCTCAAGATGGCTGTGGCTCAAAAGAGGGGAGCCATGGAGTCATAAGTAGCTGGCCATCTGGACACAAGCTGGGATCTGATCAGCCCCGGCTGGGTCACCTGGAGGAGGTTGTATGATGTTGAAAGATCCGAAACACCCAATGATTCCAGGAACATCACTGAAGATGTGTCCAGAAGCATCAATAGATGCATGTACACAGCAAACCCAATTCTGATTTTGAAATATTACACTCAGATGAACCAGATATGGAGTAGGGAGCCTCAATGTTCCCATCTGAAATCAGAGTTCACTTTGGGTAAATGTTCCTACCTTATTACACATATTTGAGGAAAATGGCCTGATATAATAGAAAATATAAATAATACCCACTTTACTGGTTGAGTCCCAACCCTTGTCATCAAAACCTTTCTTATCCCAATTGGCTTAAATCACTGAGAACTTTCAGTCTTTTTAATATAGAACATAGACCATAGAACATTAAATCCTGGTACAACCCCTTCGGTGCATCATTCTGTGCCAACCTTTTTGCCTACTGCAAGATCAAACCATCCCTCCCATATTCCCTCTATTTTTCTACCATCTGTATGCCTATACTTTGATTCTTTATTTTTGCAGACTTTCAAGCTGCCTTCTGGCTCCAAGGTCTATGACGATCACATTTGAGTTGATTGCTTTATTTGATTTTGTTACAGACTCCTACAGAGTCAAACAGTATCCACCCACAACAAAAATGAATTTCTGCATCTACCTTACTCAATTTCAACTCAGCTGTTCATGAGGGAGACCAAAGCATATTCCTCCAAAGGTCATGCTCTGTTCTGTAGTCTGCTGGGATTGTTTTCATTGTCTCCTGCCTTTCTATCTAATTAAATCTAGACCACCTCAAGCAAAGCTTCTCTTCCATCCGCACTCTGCTACCAAACCTCCTTCCATAATTGCCTTTTTTCCATCATCTGTATGACGTCTCTTGACACTATCATTCTACAAAATGTTTTACTTCCATCTCACATCTCCACTCCTTTGCTGTAGCTCTTGGCCTGACTTTCAGCTACAAAAGAGCTGTAATTGGAAAAAAATGCCAGTCATTGGGATCTTGGAGTATATTGCTGCTTTACCATGAAGTGTAGTCAGAGTCCATGGAGGAGAGGGTAGCTTCATGATAGTTCTAAGCTCTGTCCATTACTGAGCTGTGTCCATCACAGAATCCACGGAGGAGTGGTTGGTGTCCATGATGTCCTAAGCTGTGTCCACAACAGTTTCTTGTGCTCACCAACAGAGTAGTTGTCATACCAAGCAGTGATGCAACAGGATGCTTTTTGTGGTGTGTCAATAAAAAATGGTAAGGGTAAAGTGGATGTGCTAGATTTCTTTCTGTCTCCCTGAAAATCTGAGAGTCTTTTATGAAGTAACACTAAATTTCTGGATTTAAGGATTCACAGAAATGAACTTTTCATTCAACCAGATCCATGCCAACCTCTTACCGATTTACAGAAATCTTAAATGCTTTCCTTATGACCCTAACCCCTTTTGCCTCACCTATTTAAGTATTCATCAAAACCTCTCTGAAATGTCATAATTGTATTTGATTGCACCACCTCCTCTGGCAGCGATCATCTACTCTCTGTGTGAAAAAAATCTTACTCCCAAGATCTTCTTTAAATCTCCTACCTCTTACCTAAAACCTATGTCTTGTAGTTTTGATATCCCTACCAAGAGAAAAAGATTTTGCCTGTCCATGTCTATCATTGTCCTATATACCTCTGTCAGGTCACCCTTCAGCTTCCTTCACGCCTGGGAAAACACACACCACCTATCCAATCTCTCTTGATTATAAAATCCATATCATATGATGACAGCCTACTTCTGTTCCTCATCCCTTTCTCAAGCCAGGAGCATGAAGGCATGAACTCAATGTTTCAGGGACAGCTTCCTTCCCCACCCCGCCCACCACCATCAGATTTCTGAATGATCCATGAGCTCATGAACACTACCTCACTGTTTATTCTCTTTTCGCACTGCTTGTTCATTTTTGTGATACAGTACTGGGGACGGCACAGTAGCATAGAGGATAGCACAACGCTTTACGGTACCAGCAATCTGAGTTCAATTCTCTCCGCTGCCTCTAAGCAGTTTGTATGTTCTCCCTGCGATGACGTGGGTTTTCGCTGGGCGCTACGGTTTCCTCCCGCATTCTAGAGGCGTCTGGTTGGTAGGTCAATTGGTCATGGTAAATTGTCTGTCCCATGTTTAGGCTAGAGATTGTTGGGTGGCACATCTCATAGGGCCTACCCCATGCTGTATGTCAATAAAAGTATTTCTTATTAGTATATGTAAGGGGGTTTCTTCTTTTATATTACTGCTATGGCTAATAAAATGGCTTCTTTGTAATGTAATAATAAAATGGCTTCTCTGTAATGTTAACTGCTGAGACAGTGGTTCTCTATAGCAGCTTGCTTGGGTTATAATTACTGATAATGAGAATTGAATTCATTTGCTAACCAATTGGGATAGATGTTATTCTTTCTTGTGTGTCTGTAAGCTATTGATTTTGTGGGCTTTGGGGAGAAGGCGCAATGGGGACAGAGAGAGGAGACGTGATGCTGTAAGCTGGGTGACAGAATGGACCCCAAGCGGAAGTCCAAGGCTCAGGGTCTTCAGCAAGGAGAGGAGACGAGGACAGACTCGTGAGGAGTGTTTGGTCCATCACCGAGGGTGGTCCTATTCGAGGGTTGGCGGAGTTCGGAGGACATCGACTGGAGGAAATGGAGACCCAGTTCTGTAAGAGTTCCAACGAATAACTTGTGCACAGAACTGATTATTTGGCGTGGTGGGGTACATCTACACAAACTTGATTACCCAGTTTGGCGGGGCCGAAGGCTGCTCCCCCTAGATGAAAGCGAGCTGAGCGAGCCTGAGGCCTACCAGGAGGCTACATGTATTTTACAGATTGCACTCTACTGCTGCAGCAAAACAACAATTGTTATAATCTATGTCAGTGATAATAAACCTGATTCAGATAGTGCCTCATTATGGCCTCCCCAGCATTGAGGCCTGGCCAAGAAGGAACAGGAAATTCTACTGTTGGTGGTGGTGGGGGGAAGCACTTGAACAGACTAGAATAATTATTTCAGATGCAGAAGTGGGACATTTTAAACAGAGATTCTAACATCCTACAATTTTATTCCATAACAAATGGCTTAGTTAAACCCATAGGTCAGTGCCTACATGCGCAGATGAATACAAAGGAATAATGCCTCCCCACCAGTGGTGTTGCCTGCGTAGGGTGTGGTGCGCCTGCTCCCACTAACCCAGGCATTATCTTAGGATGCTCTAAACCCTCCCTCGGGTCTTTTGGGAACATTCTGCTTTCTACAAACCGAGGTAATGCTGTGAGTGAAAATAAATGAAATTGTTTTGAATGCCTGTGTTGAGAAACCTTATGTTTATTAGATTAGATTAGATTCAACTTTTGTCATTGTGCCGAGTACAGATACAAAGTCAATGAAATGCAGTTAGCATCTAATTGGAAATGCAAAGAATAGTATTATTTACAAAATAACTGTGAATAAAAAGTAAGTGCTACAGAACACTAATATAAAAGTACTGAGACAGTACAATATGGGTGCAGTACTGCTTAGTGCTGTGATGAGAGGCTCAGCAGGGTCACAGACTCAGGGAAGAACCTCTTCCTGTGCCTGCTGGTGCGGGAGCAGAGGTTTATGAGTTATAAACCAGTAGAGTACATTAACTGAAGGGATTTTTTTGATTAGCCAAGCTAGCGATTGTTTTACTGTTGGGGTGTGTAAATGGTGAACTCCCAAGAACTGCAGATTGGAGGGTAAAGTGTGTGAACCACTGGGGGAAACTAGACCAGGGACAGAACGAGGAGGAGTGACTGACTGGGCAAAGGGGCAAGGTTAGCAGGAGAATTAGCATCGCCAACCTATTCTGTCACCCATCAACAAGAAGATCAAACATCAGACCCCAAATCCCCAACTTCTCCTTCACATAAAAGGCAATAATTGCCCACCCGGCAACAATAAAGAAAAATACTAAAAACTGAAGAGAACCAATAGTCCAATAATCACACAAATCTCAGTATATTGGAAACATCCTACCATCCGCTTTCAAGGAGATTGGCCACACAAACTCAGTCCTTCATGTGAAGAGCGACTGTCACATCAGATCCGAGCGCAAATGCCACTGACCCGGCTACTGACCCTGTGGTCTCCGTTGAGACGCAACCACTGACCTCCTCCACGTTCACCTCGATGCCTCAATCTTTCACACAGCTTCAAGATGGAGCTATTCACGACCCTGTGTCCGCCTCTGGTGTTTTCCTCGAGGTTAACTGCTCATTGTAAGTTGTCCTGTGAATAGGCTCAGATTAAATAGATGGGTGGCTGCTTGGCTCCTTGGGCCTGTTGCATGATGGATCTCTAAAAAAAAGATGGAGAAGAGATAATAGAGGAGGGAGAGACTCTTGCCAGCTACGTGAGGCTGAGTTTGAATTCCTCATTGGACTGAATGACTCTGGTTTCTTTTCTCCTGTGATCATTAGAATGAGGGGAAGGTGCACTGACTCTTTACTGGCTCACTTCCCCTGCGAATTGCTTCAATGGGGGTATCTGTTGGAGGGTGGGGAAAGCCATATGCATTGACTGATGAAGTTTTAGTGACTATGGGAAATAGTCCCTAACGTTGATTGTTATTGTGATAGATGTAAAACTGAGACAGCTACACTGACATACATGTTTTGGTCTTGTTCTATACAGGAACAGTTCTGGAAGTCAGTTTTATCAACAATTTCTAAAGCACTTAAAATTTATTTACAACCTAACAAATTAACTGTGCTTTTTGGAATAATTCCTCAAAATATCCGTAGAATCTCTTTGTCTGACCAACATCTTTTTGCATTCGTTACATTGATAGCTAGGAGGGCCATTTTGTTGAAGTGGAAGGGTACATCGGCTCCCAGTTTGTCAAAATCAAGTGATGCTGTGTCTTAGTTTGGAGAAAATTAGAAGTCGAACCTTTGAACCTATGTTTGATTTTGAGAAAAGATGGGGTTCATTTGCTCATTATTATCATTTGAGTTAATTGATAGATTTCCTCCACAACTGAATTGTAAATTTTTGGTACATTTTTTTTTCTTGCTGGCGGTTTGATGTTTATTTTTAGAAGCTCTTTGTATGACGCAGGGCTCCGGGGTTGAACACCTAATGGTTTTTTTTTCTCACTTTTTCTTGCTTAGTAGGGTTTTTTTCCTTTTTTTTATCATCAAAATTTTTTCAATCTTTAAAGTAATGCTTTTTTTCTTGAGACATTGTAAGTGTTGCTTACTTCGATGTACTCTTAATTTTGGATAATAATAATAAAAAGATTTGAAAAGAAAGACTTAATGATAACGATGGTGCTAATTAGTAGGTCGGATTCTTTTGCGAAATGGACAATGGTACTGAAAACCTGATTATTAAACACTTTATTGGCCAGTGGGAATTTCCTTTTTTAACTTCGGAGTCAATCTTTGGTGTTCATTGTGTATTTTCCTTGCACTTAGCATTCCTCTGACCATCAGAAAATCACTCTTGACTTTTGAACACACTATTCAACTTTGGTAACTTTTCTTGTGAAATGAATGCCAAGCTCTCGTGACATATTTATTTATTTATTTAGTGATACAGCCAGAAACAGCCCTTCCAGCTCAACGAACTATACCACTCAGCAACCTACCTATTTAACCCTACCCTAATTTGACAATTTGCAAAGACCAATCAACCTACTAACTGGTACATCTTTGGACTGTAGGAGGAAACCAGAGCACCTGGAGGAAACACACACATTCTCTGGGGAGGATGTACAGACTCTTTACAAGTGATACCAGAATTGAACTCTGAAATCTGAACCAAGAACTGTAACAATGTCTCTCTGACTGTTACACTATTGTAGTGCCTTAAATGAAACCAAGATTTTCATGGATGTTTAATTCTGAAGTAATTGCACTGAAAGTAACTCACCTAATTTGATAACAAGTTCACAACAATATTTTTCATTTTTTATAGATGATTCTGATACAAGTTTTGGCAATTTGGCTGCCAACATTTTAAACAATTGTCACATCATCACTGAATAAAGGCTGCTTCTCCAATCAACAGAGGTAAATCATTCAGGACCTGCAGAATCTCTTTTGCTACAGGTAAATCATTGCTGGGTTACGGATTTATACTTTATACTTTATACTTCATTGTCGCCAAACAATTGATACTAGAACATACAATCATCACAGCGATATTTGATTCTGCGCTTCCCGCTCCCTGGATTACAAATCGATAGTAAACATTAAAAATTTAAATTACAAATCATAAATAGAAAATGCACATTAGAAGGGCCTTCCTGAAGATAAATCCAAGGAAGGCGACGGGCCCAGATGGCGTCCGGGACAAGTTCTCCGGACCTGTGCAAGCAAGCTAGCTGGAGTGTTTGCTGATTTCTTCAACTGCTCTTTGCATCTGTCTGAGATCCCTTTGTGTTTCAAGAAGGCAACGATAATCCCAGTGCCGAAGAAGAGCAAGGTGGCATGCCTGAATGACTATCGACCTGTGGCTCTGACATCAATTGCTGTGAAGTGCTTCGAGCGATTGGTTATGGTACACATCAACCATCAACCTTCAAGTCCCTTTCGAAGGCTAGAGCTGCGGCTTTTAGGTCCGGGGATACCAGTCACTACACGGAATCCAGGCGTGAACTCCAGAAAGCCATTAAGGACGCCAAGAGGCAATATCGAGCCAAGTTGGAAATCGATTTAATATTGCGTCATATTTTTACTTAGTGGGAATTTAACAACTATCAGCGGTGGTAGAGGCAGATATATTAGGGACTTCTAAGAGATGTTTAGATAGGCACATAAATGCAGGAAAGTGGAAGGATATAGACACAGTAGGCAGAGGGATTACTTCAGTTGGACATTTGATTACTAATTTAATAGGTCTGGCACAGCATTGTAAGCTGAAGGGCCTGTTTGTGTGCTGTACTCTTCTATGTTTTACATTCTATGATATGAGGTTTTTCACATTATATGATTGCTTGATTGGTCCCCAGTGCATGCCAATGCAACATATACCACATAGTATGGTTTTTAGTGAAATACCTTAATTCCTTACAGCCCCATAGCCTGCAGTTCATCCTTTGGTCTTGAACACATATCTCTTGAAACTTCATTTAGATTTTCAAACTGTACAGAGATCTAAGCTCCCTGCTGAGGGTTCAGATCAAAGAGATCCATTCTGTCTGATGTCTGCCTTGAAAGTTGCTCTTCACTGACAAGCCACAGTCTGAGAGCCAATGTCTGC
Source organism: Mobula hypostoma (assembly GCF_963921235.1). NCBI lineage: Eukaryota > Metazoa > Chordata > Chondrichthyes > Myliobatiformes > Myliobatidae > Mobula > Mobula hypostoma. Next base: position 148,028,941 of record NC_086098.1, read on the forward strand.
AGACTCCACATTCCCCCCAGCTCCTCGAAGCCTTTCATTTCCACCATGTAGCTGACAGTCTGAGTGTAGATTGGTGCGTCCCAATAAATAATGAATAAAGTGGAGTTATTACAGAAGAACAAGCTGCTGATTCAAGCATTTTATAAAACTTGTGTGTGTTTGTGTAGGTGACTATGTGTGTCTCTGTGCTGTTTGTGCACGTAGGTGAGTGTGTGCATGCCTGTGTGTGTTTGTGTGTCCGCAAGTGCCCAACCATGTCATTGTATCTGTGCAGTTGAAGTGCTTTTGGGAGTGAGGACATTATCAGCGGATGCACTGTACAGTATGTTATGAGGTGGATTCCAAGTTTTACAGCAAGTCCCTTGTGAAATTATGCCAAATAAATCATCAAAATACCCATGCAGTGATGTGCGGAAGAGCATCTCTGAGCGCACATATCCATCCTTGAAGTGGATGGGCTATATCAGCAGAAGATCATGAACATATATTCTGTGGCCACTTTATTAGATACAGGAGGTACCCAATAAAGTAGCTACTAAGTGTATATGTACAGTGTTAGGGCGTATTCCGGAGTTATTTGAATCTAGCAGGTATTAATTCAAACAAGATCCAGTCTTCAGTTTTTATTGTGATTTTCCAGCAGCAAACTGAAGATAAAAGCTCACAGACTACTGGATATGGTTTGCAATATGGTGACCATGGGATTTTTGCACATGCAGGAGCAAAGCGTTAAAACAATGTGGTTGTGTTAATTGGCCAGCATCAAACTAAGCAAACAAGAGAAAATCTGCAGATGCTGAAAATCCAAGCAACACACACAACATGCTGGAGGAACTCAGCAGGCCAGGCAGCATCCATGGAAAAGAGTAAACAGTCAATGTTTCAGGCCGAGACCCTTCAGCAGGAGTCCTCATGCTGCATGGCCTGCTGAGATCCTTCAGCATTTTGTGTGTGTTGCTCAAACTAGGCAACAAGTGCTAAGTAATTTGCACCATTGTGACTGGAGTTCAAGCTGGCAGACCAGACAGATGTTGTCACTTAGCATATCAAACATGGTCACTGGTATAGGCAATCAATAGTTTTTGTGTACTTATCATATTGGTGTACTGAGAGACAGCACTGGCAACATTAATTTTGGATGTCTGGGATTTCTGTCCTCAGAAGCTTTTAGACTATTTGTGTGAATTACTATGTGACAAAGGTATTTGAACATTCAGAGGTGTCTCCCACTGTAGATAAAGTACGTAATTCAAAGGAAGTATTGTCAACACAAAATATTAAAGGAAATGATGTCATTGTAACTACTCAAATTGTATCAAATCACCTAGTGTTACTATTGATCTAAGGGTATAAAAGTGTGATGGACATTGCGCCTGGGAGACTCTACCATAAGTTTATCCAGAAGAATGCCTGCTTGTTGGGATGAATAAAGATTTCTATATCATCAGCTTCAGTGTCTCTGTGATAACTTCATTCACAGTCACAACATATCATCAAGGACTGCCACCACCCAGGCCATGCTTTTTTCTTACCGCTGCCATCACGAAGAAGGTACAGGATCCTCAAGACTCACACCACTAGGGCTCAGGAACATTATCTCTCAACCAGAGAGGATAACTTCAGTCACCCTATCACTGGATTGCTCCCACAAACTATGGACTCACTGTCAAGGACTCCTTGTCTCGTATTCTCGATATTGATTGCATATTAATTCGTTTTTTTTGTCTTTTTTTTTAACTTTGTGCAGTTTGTTTTTTTTTTGTATATTGGTTGTTGTCCATCCTGTTGAGCGTGGTCTTTCCTCGATTCTATTATGTTCCCTGTATTTAATATATATGCCCAAAAAAGTGAATCTCAAGGTTGTATATGGTGACATACAGGTACATTGGTAATAAATTTACTTTGAACTTTGAACCTAAAGTAGAACTAGAGTGTCTCCATGTGAATGCCTGCTTGTCGTATTGAATATAGACTTACCAACATATCACCAACTTCAGGGACTCCCTGGTGACTTCCATCACAGTCACAATATACAGTATAAGTAGCCATGGGAGGCTTCAAAGCAATTCTCACTCAAGAGGTAGAATTCTCAGTATGGAAACACTGATAGGTAATCCAGACCAATGCACTCTGTTGGATACTGAGCTTGCAAAATTGTTACTTATTAGCATATGGCATTCCCCGTGTCTACATACATCTCTGGTGTACTGGCATTTTTTCAGCACAGGAGCTGAACTGATGAACTGTATCTTCCAGCTCATTGTCTTAATGGCTCTCATCCAGTAGCACTTACATCCACAGTCATCAGTGAGAGATTACGAGAGATTGGTGATAGAACATAAAACACAGAAAATCACAGTACAGGCCCTTCGGCCCACAATGTTGTGCCGACCCTCAAACCCTGCCTCCCATATAAGACCCCACCTTAAATTCCTCCATATACCTGTCTAGTAGTTTCTTAAACTTCACTAGTGTATCTGCCTCCACCACTGACTCAGGCAGTGCATTCCACGCACCAACCACTCTCTGAGTAAAAAACCTTCCTCTAATATCCCCCTTGAACTTCCCACCCCTTACCTTAAAGCCATGTCCTCTTGTATTGAGCAGTGGTGCCCTGGGGAAGAGGCGCTGGCTATTCACTCTATCTATTCCTCTTATTATCCTGTACACCTCTATCATGTGATGAAACAAATCAACTCCTGCCTGAGGAGCGACTGGGATCCGCTCCAATTTACCTACTGGAGCAACAGGTCCACAGCAGATACCACCTCATTGGCTCTTCACTCAACCCTGAAACATCTGGACAGTAAAGATGCATACATCAGGATGCTCTTTATTGACTACAGTTCGACATTCAACGCCAACATCCCCTTATATTTGACCCGAGGGAGTCCAATATCCTTGTGGGCAGGCTAGCTAGAGTTGTTCGGGTTGGTTTAAAACTAACTTGGCATGCGGATGGGAACCAGAGTGATAGTATGGAAGATGAGGTATTTGGTTTACAAATAGAGGCAACGTGTAGTGAGAATCCTAGCAAGGAGAGGCTGAGGATAGGGCAAAATTGCAGTCAACAGGATGTGTTGCAATGTAAAAGGTGGGCAAAATTGAAAAGGTGTATACAGGACTAAAAGTGTTATATTTGAAGGCGCACAGTATATGGAATAAGGTAGATGAATTTATAGCTCAGTTACAGATTGGCATGTATGATGTAGGCTGAATAGTCAAAGTCATAGTCATACTTTATTGATCCCGGGGGAAATTGGTTTTCATTATAGTTGCACCATAAATAATAAATAGTAATAGAACCATAAATAGTTAAATAGTAATATATAAATTATGCCAGTAGATTATGAAATAAGTCCAGGACCAGCCTATTGGCTCAGGGTGTCTGACCCTCCAAGGGAGGAGTTGTAAAGTTTGATGGCCACAGGCAGAATGACTTCCTATGACACACTGTGCTGCATCTTGGTGGAATGAGTCTCTGGCTGAATGTACTCCTGTGCCCAACCAGTACATATGTAGTGGATGGGAGACATTGTCCAAGATGGCATGCAACTTGGACAGCATCCTCTTTTCAGATACCATTGTGATAGAGTCCAGTTCCTTCCCCACAACATCACTGGCCTTATGAATGAGTTTGTTGACTCTGTTGGTGTCTGCTACCCTCAGCCTGCTGCCCCAGCACACAACAGCAAACATGATAACACTGGCCACCACAGACTCGTAAAACATCCTCAGCATTGTCCGGCAGATGTTAAAGGACCTCAGTCTCCTCAGGAAATAGAGACGGCTCTGACCCTTCTTGTAGACAGCCTCAGTGTTCTTTGACCAGTCCAGTTTATTGTCAATTCGTATCCCCAGGTATTTGTAATCTTCCACCATGTCCACACTGACCCTCTGGATGGAAACAGGGGTCACCGGTACCTTAGCTCTCCTCGGGTCTACCACCAGCTCCTTAGTCTTTTTCACATTAAGCTGCAGATAATTCTGCACACACCATGTGACAAAGTTTCCTACCGTAGCCCTGTACTCAGCCTCATCTCCTTTGCTGATGCATTCAACTATGGCAGAGTCATCCGAAAACTTCTGAAGATGACAAGACTCTGTGCAGTAGTTGAAGTCCGAGGTGTAAATGGTGAAGAGAAAGGGAGACAAGACAGTCCCCTGTGGAGCCCCAGTGCTGCTGATCACTCTGTCGGACACACAGTGTTGCAAGCACACGTACTGTGGTCTGCCAGTCAGGTAATCAAGAATCCATGACACCAGGAAAGCATCCACCTGCATCGCTGTCAGCTTCTCCCCCAGCAGAGCAGGGCGGATGGTGTTGAACGCACTGCAGAAGTCAAAAAATATGACCCTCACAGTGCTCGCTGGCTTGTCCAGGTGGGTGTAGACACGGTTCGGCAGGTAGACGACGGCTATGTAGGCTGAATCATGTATGATGTATCATGGCTGAAAGGGTATTATAGCCGGGAGCTTAATGTTCAAGGGCAGACAGGAAGGCAGAGGGGGTGGCATTGTTCTGTTGCTAAAAAATGAAATCAAATCATTAGAAAGAGGTGACATCGGGTTGGAAGGTGTTGAACCATTGTGGATAGAGCTAAGGAGCTACAAGATTAAAAAGGCCTTGATGGGAGTGATATACGGAACCCCAAACAGTGGTAAGGATGTGGTCTACAAATTACAATGGGAGATGGAAAATCCATGCCAAAAGGACAAAGTTCTAATAGTCATGGGGGATTTCAATATGCAGGTAGATTGGGAAAATCAGGTTGGTGCTGGATCCCAAGAAGGGGAATTTCTTGAGTGCCTATAGGATGGTTTTTCAGAACAGCTCAAGGTTAATGCCTCTAGGAGTTCTGCTATCTTGGATTGGGTGTTTCGCAATGAACCAGAATTGATTAGAGAGCTTAAGGTAAGAGACCCCATAGGGGAAAGTGGTCATGATATGATCGAATTCACACTGAAATTTGAGAAGAAGAAGCTAAGGTCAGATGTATCAGTATTACAGTAAAGTAAAAAGAATTACAGAGGGTTGAGAGAGGAGTTGGCCAGAACTGATTGGAAAAGAACACTGTCAGGGAGGACAGGAGAGCAGCAATGGCTGGAACTTCTGGAAGCAATTCAGAAGGCAGAGGATATATACATCTCAAAGAGGAATAAGTTTTCTAAAGACAAAAACACACAACCGTGGCTAAAAAGAGAAGTCAAAGTCAACATAAAAGCCAAAGAGGGCATATAACAGAGCAAAAATTAATGGAATGTTGGAGGTTTGGGAAGATTTTAAAAACCACAGAAAGCAACTAAAGAAGTCACTAAGAAGGTAAAGATTGAATACAAAAATAAACTTGCCAATAATATTAAGGGTACCAAAAGTTACTTCAGATATATATGTAAAGTGTAAAAGAGAGGTCCCTTATCTTAGCAAGGATGTGCTGAAACTGGAGAGGGTTCACAGGAGGTTCTCAAAAATGATTCCAGGATTGAATGGCTTGTTATTTGAAGGGCATTTGATGGGTCTGGGCCTGTATTCACTAGAATTCAGAAGCATGAGGAGTGACCTTATTGAAATCTATTGAATGGTGAAAGGCCTTGATAGAGTGGATGTGGAGAGGATGATGGAAGAGTCTAAGGACAGAGGACACAGCCTCAAAATAGAGGGGTGTCCTTTTAAAATGTAGATGAGGAGGACTTTCTTTAGCCAGAGAGTGGTGAAGCTGTGGAATATGTTGCACAGGCAGTTGTGGAGGTCAAGTTTTTATGTATATTTAAGGTAGAGCTTGATAGGCTCTTGATTAGTCAGGGCATGAAGAGATATGGGGGAGTGGGTGCGGGGAAGGGAGGAGATTGGGAGTGAGAAGGAAAATGGATCAGCCATGTTGAAATGGCAGGGCACAATCAATGGGCCAAATGGCCTAATTCTGCTCGTATTCTTATGGCCTCATGGTCTGAAACTAATCAATGAGCTTCAAGATCTTGGCCTCAGTAGCTCTTTGTGCAATTGGACCCCAGCTTGGATTGGCAACAACATCTCCTTCACAATCTCCATCAGCACATGCACACCACAAGGCTGTGTGCTTAGCCCGCTGCTCTATTCGCTTTATATTTATGACTGTGTGGCTGTGGTTATTATTCTATAGATTTATTGAGTATGCCTGCAAGAAAATGAATCTCAGGTTGTATATGGTGACATATACAGTACGCATGTTGATAATAAATTTACTTTGAACTTTAAAACTTGATTAACAGTAAATAAGCAATAAATAAGCAAGAACATGAGATGAAGAGTCCTTGAAAGTGAGTCCATAGTTTTTGCAAACTGTTTGGTGTTAGGGTGAGTGAGTTCTTTCTAGCACCCATAGGAAAATAATGAAATACAATAGAATTCCTGTTCCACACTTGTATTTTAAAAATATTTGCCCATGTAGCTTGTTAATTTTTCTTCAGCATTTAATTTCTATCATTGGAAAGCCCTTTTCTATCACAGAATTCATTGCAAAGTCCCACAGGCACTCTGGTCCCCAGAGATGAGACTGAAAATATCTGAACACAAGAAAATCTGCAGATGCTAGAAATTCAAGCAACACACAAAATGCTGATGGAACGCAGCAGGCCAGACAGCATCTGTAGGAAGAGGTACATGTCGACGTTTCGGGCTAAGACCCTTCATCAGGGCTAACTGAAAGAAGAGATAGTAAGAGATTTGTAAGTGGGAGGGGGAGGGGGAGAGGGAGATCTGAAGTGATAGGAGAAGACAGGAGGAGGAGGGATGAAGCTAAGAGCTGGAAAGTTGATTGGCAAAAGGGATACAGAGCTAGAGAAGGGGGAGGATCATGGGACAGGAGGCTTAGGGAGAAAGAAAGGGGGAAGGGAGCCCAGAGGAAGATGGACAGCAGGCAAGGAGTGATTGTGAGAGGGACAGAGAGAGAAAAAAAAAGGGGAGGAATAAAAATAAATAAGGGATGGGGTAAGAAGAGGAGCAGGGGCATTAACGGAAGTTAGAGAAATCAATGTTCTGACGAAGGGTCTCGGCCCGCCTGTGCTTCTTCCTATAGATGCTGCCTGGCCTGCTGCGTTCCACTAGAGTTTTGTGTGTGTTGCTTGAAAATTTCTGAGTCTGTTTCTGAAATATTCTCCACCTGAAGTTAAGATTCGGTGATTTCATTACACATTTCCTGGTGGTTAAGTAATCTTTAAAGCTGAGAAGTAGTCAGCCAGTTTGTATCTCAGTAACAATAGCACTGTGGTTACTATTCTGTTTATCTGTTTTTTTTGTGATACAGTGATACAGACTCTTCCGGCCCACCGAACTGTGGCACCCAGCAGCCCACCGATTTAACCCCACCTATTCACAGGACAGTTTACAGTGACCAGTTAGCTTGTGACCGTTACATCTTTGGACTGTGGGAGGAAATCAGGGCACCCGGAGGAAACCCACCGTGGTCACGGAGAGCAACGTACAAACTCCTTACAGATGGTGCTGGAATTGAACTCTGAGCTCCAGAATTCCCCAAGTTGGAATAGCATTCATGGACCACTGCACAACCATGGCACCTATTATCAGTGCCCAGTTGTAAATCTGAGAAATAAAGCTCGTCTTTAGACCTGGACACAGATAGGGACATGTCTATCCCAGCATGCGAAGTTAAGCTCTGGAGGGCTGGGTGGATGAGATCAACAGTGAGATCCAGTGGGGGTACTGCAATGCTCCATGGAGAGCGAAGGGCATGACAAGGCACAGAAGACATCGTGGTCATCCACTGCAACCAAGGAAGACCCCACATGTGATGACTACTCATACCTCTGGATCCAGAATTCCAGAGACTGGAACTGCCACAGTTTTCCACTTTAAAAACTCTCCCAAACAGGTTTCCTGATAAGACAGACGACCACCTACATTGAACACATCTAGACTAGGTGCAACACAAGTTGCCTGCAGAAGGAACACGTACTTGTGCTCCCCCATTGCAGGCGCCCACCTGAAGTCCAGTGCCTGTTAATCACAGCAGTGAAGGTTCCTCTGAACTAACATCCAACGCTGCCAGAACAAGACCAATATCTGGAACCTATCCTCATATCATGCTCTGTAATCAAATTATGGTATTGCTTTGCACTGGTGTAACTATATATTATAATTATGTGATTCTGTCACTGTTAGTCTTTGGTTTGTCCTGTTTTCTGTGATGTCACTACGGAGAAGCATTGTATCATTTCTCAATGCATGTATGCATTTCTAAATGACAATAAAAGAGGACTGAGTGTTCTCATAATCTAATTCAGGCAGCACCCTGGTAAATCTCCACTGCACCCTCTAAAGCTTCCACATTCTTCCTATGTGATGAAAACTGAACACAATATTCCAAGAATGATGTAACGAACATCTTATAAATTTGCAATGTTACCTCATGGCTCTTGAATTAAGTCTTGTGTTGAGACAGAGAGAGCTGAATTTGTTCTCCCTAGAGCAAAGGGTATTATCCAACACCATAACAGCATTTACACGATGCCAAGGTAATGTAGCGATTAGCATTACACAATTACAGCTTGAGACATAGGAGTTCAGAGTTCAGTTTTGGCATTCTCGGTAAGAAAATTTGCACCTTCTTCCCATAAGTCCGTGGGTTTCCTCCGGGTGCTCCAGTTTCCTCCCACAGTCCAAAGACGTACTGATTAGTAGGTTAACTGCCATTGTAAGTTGTCCTGGGTGGGTTGCTAGGCAGTTTGGCTGGCTAGGCTGGAAAGGGTATCACTAAATAAATAAAATCAGCAACATTACTGCAGAATGATCATGTGAAATGTAAATCCAGAGGCAATGATTGCTTTGACACCAGAATGAAGTGGGGGAGGGGAGGGTGATAAAGGAGATTGATAAACGTTTCACATTACAGTGAAACTCATTATTAATCAGCAAGGACCTAACAGTCGAAGGTGGCTGGTATTTCCGCAATGTGTTTTTCATAATCAGTTAATAGAAGTATTTCCTTGATTAATGACTTGGGTTGCCAAATTGACTATTTTTTAAAGAAATCATGGAGCCACTTCTTAAAGAAAATTCATATAGCTTCATCCAATTAATGAAACAATCATGAAAGAAAATACAATGGCTTTGAAAACTAAATATACTGAAGGTCCTAAAGTAATTACTATAAAAGGAATTCATTCACATTATTTTTCATACACATCTACACCGGAGTACAGGAAGTCCAGGTTATATTTCCCACAGACAATTTAGTTGGCTGATTCTTGGCAGGTGATGGCAGTGATGATGTAACTTCCACCACTAATACATCATAAATGGTTAACTTTCTTCCTTGGCCCAATCCTTCTGATGTGCTGCCTCCTTGTCAGAGCAATGCGCCTAATCCAATCAACCCCACTTCTTCTTCCCCTAACCAGACCCCCCCTCCCTAGCAACAGGGCAGCACTCAGAAAAGAAAGAAGGAAAAAGAAAGAAACATGTAAAAGGAAAGAGAAAGAAGGAAGCAAGTAAAGAAATAAAGATAGATCGAGAGCTAGATAGATTAGCTATATTTTTCATATACACATTTAACGATCAAACCATACGGTACACTGAAATGTGGCATTTGTGCCAGTAGCCAACACTGTCCGAGGATGAACTGTGCTGGAATTCTCCAGACTCTTCATGCACACACAACATTAATTTATTCTTCACATTAAGTTCTCATTACATCAGGAAACATCTGTCGGGGGGAAAAGGCCATTGATCTTTTCTCTTTTCTCTCTCCACATCTGGTGAGGATTTTCAGTAATTTTTTGTTTTATTTCCTACAGTTCGAGAATTGTGAATATTGCTAAAAGGATTTTGCAGTTAAAATTAAAGAATTCAAATTGTGTGGTTTGTAAATAGTATATGTGAAATCATTTATTAATCATTATTTTGGATCTCCATATGCCAGCATCACTTTGCATTTTCTTTCAAGTACTTGTGTGATGAACTAATGCTATGAGAGTTTCACAGCATTACATTCGTTCGTTTGTTGTGTGCCGTGTCGTATGATGTGGGTGACCATGGTCTTTTCATGACCATGATTATCCTTGGCAAATTTTTCCATAAAAATGATTTACCATTGCCATCTTTTGATCAGTGTCTTTACCATTATCAATACTCTTCAGAAATTAGTGTTAGTGGTCACAGAACCAGAACTTGTGATATGCACCAGCTGCTCACATGACCATCCACCACCTGCTCCTATACTTTCATGTGACCGTGACCCTGTATTTCCTTTTTCCTGTAAATGATCACAAGAAAATGAATGTCAAGGAAACATACGTACTTTGATAATAAATTTACTTCAAACTTTCAAAGTCACGAAACACAAAATTAGAATTTCAGTTAGCTCTCTTATTTGGCATAATTTCACAAGAGTCTTGCTGTAAAAGTTGGAATCCTCCTCATAACTTACTGTACAGTGCATCCACTGATAACAACCTCACTCCCAAAAACACTTCAACCACACAGTTACAATGAAATGGTTGGGCACATGCAGACACACAAACTCACACATACACATGCAAACTCAGATACACACAGACACACACACACACACACACACACACACACACACACACACACAAACGTGCACATGCACATACACACTCATATCTACACACCTGCACACACACACACACACACAAACGTGCACATGCACATACACACTCATATCTACACACCTGCACACACACACACACACACACTCACACACAAATGTGCACATGCACATACACACTCATATCTACACACCTGCACACACACACACACAAACGTGCACACGTACATACACACTCATATCTACACACCTGCACACACACACACACACACACACACACACACACACAAACGTGCACACGTACATACACACTCATATCTACACACCTGCACGCACACACATGTTTTATAAATGTTTGAATCAGCAACTTACTCTTCTGTAATAACTCCACTTTATTCATTATTTATTGGGATGCACCAATCGACACTCAGACTGTCAGCTGCATGGTAGAAATAAAAGGCTTCAATCTGCTGGAGGGAATCCGGTATATAGGCCTATATATAACTTCCATCAAGGTCTTTTTACCCTTTCAGTGTCTTAACTCTATCCACAAGGATTCTATATTTCCTGATCTTTTATCGCCTCTTTCTAAGGATATGATTTCATTTTTTACCAACAGATCTACCCTCTCTTCCTACCTGCCTGTCCTTTTGATGAAATATGCATCCTTGGACATTAAGCTCTCAACTATAATCTTCTTTCATCTGTGACAAACTATAACTGTGCCACAAACTCATCTAAGTTATCATGTATACTGCATGCATTCAAATATAACACCTTCAGTCCTGCAATTCATCATAAAGTATTATTACAATAAAGCAGATTCCATCATCAGGGACCCCCCACCACCCAGGAAATGCTCTCAGGAAGAACATACAGGAGCCTCAGCACACACACCACCAGATTCAGGGATATTTATTATCCCTCAGCCACCAGGCTCTCGAACTAAAGGTGACAACTTCACCCACCCCATCACTGAAATGTTCCCACAAACAATGGAATCACTTTCAAGGATTCTTCATCTCATATTCTCAAATCTTATTGCTTATTTATTATTATTATTATTTCATTCTTTTTGTACTTACACAGTTTGTCTTTTGAACACTGGTTGAATGCCCAGTGTGGACCTTTAATGATTCTATTATGGTTATCATTCTATTTTAGATTTATTGAGTATGTCTGTAAGAAAATGAATCTCAGGTGACATACATGTACTTGGATGATAAATTTACTCTGAACTTTTGAACTTTTTTTTGATTTTGGCCCCATGTTGCACTTTAACTTATCCCACTGACTGCAGTTTTGCCCTGTCACTGCCTGCCCTTCCTCACAGTCTCACTACACACAGCATAGATGTTGCATGTATGCCCTTCACTGTACAACTTGATATCAGAGGCTGCTTTGCAGAGTATCCGGAGCGGACACTATGAAACTGAGCCATGAATTCAGAAGTATTATTACAGGCCCAAATGCCGAGGCCTCATCAACTGAGTTATCCAGATCTCCCTAACACCTTAGGAATAGTTTTGACTTGTTGACTTCCCAGTATTTTTAATTCCCCAAGACGAGTGAAATATGCCTGAAAGTGGTACTTTCATTTCACAGTCATTTTATCAATCGAAAAATCCTTTAAGTGGCTGATGAAATGTGATTCCTTAATCCAAGAACATAAAACTATCACAAGATGTACTTGTAATCTAGGCTTTACATTATATGACAGCGATCTTAGAAATATATTCCTGTAAGTGACATTCAAGCAGTTTGTACTGTAGGTAACAATATGCTGTGAATACATAATAACTGCTACTATAGTAAAGTTCTAATATTTTGAAAAGCAGCATACACACTCAGTGACCACTTTATTAGTACACCTGTTCGGAAATGCAGCACGTCACACAAACCAATCTTCCTTCCTTGGACTCACTTTACACCGCACGCTGTCGGAGCAATGCTGCCAGGATAATCAAGGACACGGCCCACCCAGCCAACACACTTTTCGTCCCTCTTACCTCCGGGAGAAGGCTCAGGAGCTTGAAGACTCGTACGGCCAGATTTGGGAACAACTGTGATAAGACTGCTGAACGGATCCTGACCTGGATCTGGGCTGGACCCTCCAAATATCCGGACCTGCCTCTCGTTTTTTTTTGCACTACCTTACTTCCCATTTTTCTATTTTCTATTTACGATTTATAATTTACATTTTTAATATTTACTAATTTTTTACTATTTTTAATATTTTTAATATTTAATATTTGTAATCCAGGGAGCGGGAAGTGCAGAATCAAATATTGCTGTGATGATTGTACGTTCTAGTATCAATTGTTTGGCGACAATAAAGTATAAAGTACTTAATCAGCCAATATGCAGGAACAACTCAATGCATAAAAGCACGCAGACATGGTCAAGAGATTCAGTTGTCCAGACTAAATGTCAGAATGGGGAAGAAATGTGATCTAAGTGACTTTGACCGTGGAATGGTTGTTGGTGCTGGATGGGGTGGTTTGAGTATCTGAGAAACTGCCGATCTCCTGGGATTTTCATTCATGACAGACTCTAGATGTTTACAGAGAATGGTCTGAAAAACAAAAACAAAATCCAGTAAGTGGCAGCTTTGAGAGGGAAAGTGACTTATTAAGGGGAGAGGTCAGAAGAGAATGACCAGACTGGTTCAAGCTGACAGGAAGGTGACATAAACTCAACTAAAATTAAAATTAAACTCAATTAAGTTATTTTAATTAGCAAATTAAATAAACTAAGGGAAGATTAAGTAAAGGTGGCTGACAGCATAGAAACTAAAGGGAGGGCATATAATAGAGCAAATATTAGTGGGAAGTTAGAGGATTGGGAAGGCAAATTAAGAAAACCATAAGGAGAGAAAAGATGAAGTAGGAAGGGCAGCTAGCCAATAACATAAAGCAGGACAATAAGAGTTTTTTTTTCAGATACCTAAAGAGTAAAAGAGAAGGAAAAGTGTCATTCAAACTACTGGAAAATGATGCTGGAGAGGTACCGTCGTAATGGGGGACGAAGAACTGGCAGACAAACATAACAGTATTTTGCATCATTCTTCACTGTGGAGGACAATAGTAGAATGCCAGAAATGTGAGTGTGTCAGGGAGCAGAAGTGAGTTTTGTTGATATACTCAGGAGATGGTGTTTGAGAAGCTAAAAAACCTGAAGGCAGATTAGTCACCTGGACCAGATGGACTACATCCCTGGGTTTCGAAAGAGGTAGCTGAAGAGTCTGTTGGTGCATAAGTAATGTTGCTTCAAGAATCACTAGATTATGGGATGGTTCCAGAGGACTGGAAAATTGCAAATGTCATTCACTCTTTAAGAAAGGAGGAGGCAGAAGAAAGGAATTTATGGGCCAGTTAGCCTGACTTCAGTGTTGGAAAGATGTTGGAGTCTATTATGAAGGACGAGGTTTTGGGGTACTTGGAGACACATGATAAAATAGGCCAAAGTCAGCATTGTTTTCTAACGAAGAGACCTTGCCTGAAAAGTCTGCTGGATTTTTTTGAGGAAATAATCATCAGGATAAACACAGGAGAGTCAGTGGATGCTGTGTAATTGGATTTTCAGAAGTCCTTCGACAAGGTGCCACACATGAGACTGCTTAACAAAATAAGAGCCCATGGTATTACAGGAAAGATACTAACACAGATAGAAGATTAGTTGACTGACAGGAGGCAAAGAGTGAGGATAAAGGGTGCCTTTTCTGGTTGGCTGCCGGTGACTAATGGTGTGCCACAGGGGTCAATGTTGGGACCACTTTTTTTCACATTGTATGTCAATGATTTAGATGAAGGAATTGATGTTTTTGTGTCATGTTTGCAGATGATATGAAGATGGGTGGAGAGACAAGAGGTGTTGAGAAAACAGGATATCTGCAGAGGAATGTAGACAGATCGAGGAAATGAGCATAGAAGTGGCAGATGGAATACAATGTAGGGAAGTGTATGGTGATGCACTTTGGCACATGGATTAAGGAGTGGACAATTTTCTACATGGGGAGAAAATTTAAAAATCAGAGGTGCAAAGGTAAACTTGCAGGTTGAGTCAGCGGTAAAGAAGGCAAATGCAATGTTAGCATGGGTGGAAGTCAGGAACAGAAAGGGAGCAGTTACTCTATTGGTTGTATTCTATAGGCCCCCAGTAGAAGCAGAGATACAGAGGAGCAGATTGGGAGGCAGATTTTGTAAAGGTACGAAAATAGCAGGGTTGTTATCATGGGTGACTTTAACTTCCCTGATATTGATTGGCACCTGATAAGTTCCAAGGGCTTAGACGGGGCAGAGTTTGTTAAGTGTGTCCAGGACGCATTCCTGTCACAGTATGTTGACAGGCTGACTAGGGGGAATGCCATTCTAGATCTAGTACTAGGTAATGAACCGGGTCAGGTCACAGATCTCTCAGTGGGTGAGCATCTGGGGGACAGTGACCCACCGTTCCCTGGCCTTTAGTGTTATCATGGAAAAGGATAGAAACAGAGAGGACAGGAAAATTTTTAATTGGGGAAGGGCAAATTATAAGGCTATAAAGCTAGAACTTGCGGGTGTGAATTGGGATGATGTTTTTGCAGGAAAATGTACTATGGACATGTGGTCAATATTTAGGGACCTCTTGCAGGACGTTAGGGATAAATTTGTTCCAGTGAGGAAGGTAAAGAATGGTAGGGTGAAGGAACCATGGGTGACATGTGAGGTGGAAAATCTAGTCAGGTGGAAGAAGACAGCATACATGACGTTTAGGAAGCAAGGATCAGATAGGTCTATTGAGGAATATAGGGTAGCAAGAAAGGAGCTTAAGAAGAGGCTGAGAAGAGCAAGAAGGGGGCATGAGAAGGCCTTGGCGAGCAGGGTAAAGGAAATCCCCAAGGCATTCTTCAATCATGTGAAGAACAAAAGGATGACGGGAGTGAAGGTAGGACCGATTAGAGATAAAGGTAGGAAGATGTGCCTGGAGGCTATGGAAGTGAGCTAGGTCCTCAATGAATACTTCTCTTCGATATTCACCAATGAGAGGGAACTTGATGACAGTGAGGACATTATGAGTGAGGTTGATGTTCTGGAGCATGTCGATATTAAGGGAGAGGAGGTGTTGGAGTTGTTAAAATATATCAGCACGGATAAGTCCCCGGGGCCTGATGGAATATTCCCCAGGCTGCTCCACGAGGTGAGGCAAGAGGTTGCTGAGCCTCTTGCTAGGATCTTTATGTCCTCATTGTCCACGGGAATGGTACCAGAAGACTGGAGGGAGGCGAATGTTGTCCCCTTGTTCAAAAAAGGTTGTAGGGATAGTCTGGTATTTATAGACCAGTAAGCCTTACGTCTGTGGTGGGAAAGCTGTTGGAAAAGATCCTAAGAGATAGGATGTATAGGCATTTAGAGAATCATGGTCTGATCAGGGACAGTCAGCATGGCTTTGTGAAGAGTAGATCGTGTCTAACAAGCCTGATAGAGTTCTTTGAGGAGGTGACCAGGCATATAGATGCGGGTAGTGCAGTGGATGTGACCTACATGGATTTTAGTAAGGCATTTGACAAGGTTCCACACGGTAGGCTTATTCAGAAAGTCAGAACGCATGGGATCCTGGGAAGTTTGGCCAGGTGGATTCAGAATTGGCTTGCCTGCAGAAGGCAGAGGGTGGTGGTGGAGGGAGTACATTTGGATTGGAGGATTGTGACTCGTAGTGTCCCACAAGAATCTGTTCTGGGACCTCTACTTTTTGTGATTATTATTAACAACCTGGATGTGGGGGTAGAAGGGTGGATTGGCAAGTTTGCAGACGACACAAAGGTTGGTGGTGTTGTAGATAATGTAGAGGATTGTCAAAGATTGCAGAGAGACATTGATAGGTTGCAGAAGTGGGCTGAGAAGTGGCAGATGGAGTTCAACCTGGAGAAGTGTGAGGTGGTACACTTTGGAAGGACAAACTCCAAGGCAGAGTACAAAGTAAATGGCAGGATACTTGGTAGTGTGGAGGAGCAGAGGAATCTGGGGGTACCTGTCCACAGATCCCTGAAAGTTGCCTCACTGGTAGATAGGGTAGTTAAGAAAGCTTATGGGGTGTTAGCTTTCATAAGTTGAGGGATAGAGTTTAAGAGTCGTGAGGTAATGATGCAGCTCCATAAACCTCTGGTTAGGCCACAGTTGGAGTACTGTGTCAAGTTCCGGTCTCCTCACTATAGGAAGGATGTGGAAGGATTGGAAAGGGTACAGAGGAGATTTACCAGGATGCTGCCTGGTTTAGAGAGTATGGATTATGATCAGAGATTAAGGGAGCTAGGGGTTTACTCTTTGGAGAGAAGGAGGATGAGAGGAGACATGATAGAGGTGTACAAAATATTAAGAGGAATGGATAGAGTGAACACCCAGCGCCTCTTCCCCAGGGCACCCCTGCTCAGTACAAGAGGACATGGCTTTAAGGTAAGGGGTAGGAAGTTCAAGGCAGATATTAGAGGAAGGTTTTTTACTCAGAGTGTGGTTGGTGTGTGGAATGCACTGCCTTAGTCAGTGCCTTAGGCAGATACACTAGTGAAATTTAAGAGACTACTAGACAGGTATGTGGAGGAATTTAAGGTGGGGGTTTATATGAGAGGCAGGGTTTAAGGGTTGGCACAACATTGTGGGCCGAAGGGCCTGTACTGTGCTGTGCTATTCTATGTTCTATGTTCATTCATTTCAAAAGGACTAGAAAATAAAAGCAAAGATCTATCACTGAGGCTTTATAGGGCATTAATCAGACCACACTTGGAGTATTGTGAGCAGTTTTGGGCCCTTATCTAAGAAAAAATGTGCTGGCATTGGAGAGCGTCTGGAGGAAGGAAAGGGTAACGTATAACTTTTGATGGCTCTGGGCCTGTACTCAGTGGAGTTTAGAAGAATGATGGGGGGATCTCATTGAAACCTATCATATATTGGAAGGTCTAGACAGAGTTGATGTGAAGAGATTGTTCCCTGTAGAGGGGGAGTCTAGAAACAGAGGATATAGCCTTGGAATTGAGAGATATCCATTTAGAAGAGAGGTTCCCTTAGCCAGTGGGTGGTGAATCATTGCTACAGACAACTGTTCAGGCCAAGTATCCAAGGCCGAGGTTGATAGGTCTTGACTAGTCAGGGCATCAATGGTTCCTTTCTGTTTTACTGTGGTGTCTGCAAGGTGGTATGGTAATGTATTAGTTAGCACAGTGCTTTAAAGTGTCAGTGATCAGGGTTCAATTTGTGCTGATATCTGCAAGGAGTTTGTACGTTCTTTCCATGGTTGTGTGGAGTACTCCAGACCCTCTGGTTTCCCCCACCCCATATTCCAAAGATTACAGGTTAGGGGTAGTATGCCCAGAATTTACTATGTTAGTGCCAAAAGCATGGCGACACTTGTGGGCTGTCCCCAGCACATCCTCAGACTGAGTTATCAATAACACACACGGCGTATGTTTCAATGTACTTATGACACATAAATCTAATCTCTTGTCTTCAAATGTTCAGCTTATGACACAGAGCCAATGTATATTTAACTTGTCTACTTCTCCGGAATGAGTTTCCAGATAATTTGCTTTGCTTTGCTACATCTGTAGGGGTTTGGTGGAAAGTGTGTGCTCCATTCAATTCAACCTCAAAGAGGGGCTTGTGTACCAAGAGGCATGTGGTGCTGGCATTTAAAACATAAAAGTGAGACCAATAAACTCTCCACCACCACCCGGGTCTCATCACACATGAAGCACCTGTTATGCTGTTTACTTTTTAACTTGAGTCATATATGTATCTTATTATTTGTTAATTTATTAGTGGTAATATAACTTTATGTGTTATATGAGTGAGTTATACGTACTGTGTTGTGCACCTTGGTCCAGAGGAATGTTATCTCATTTTGTGGCATACATGTGTGCAGTTGAATAACAATAAACTTGGTCTTGATAAGGATTAGGAGCAGCTGTCTGTGCTAACAGCTGTGGTGTGCCAGTGTCTGCAGTATCCCAATAGGTGTGGTGTGTAACAGATATGCTGTGCCAATTGGTGTGGTGTGCCAATATGTGTTTGGTGTCAACAGGTGTGGTGTGCCAATATGTGCACTGTACCAACAGGTGACTTGTGCCAATAGGTGTGTGCCAATATGTGTGCTGTACCAACAGGTGTGGTGTGCCAATGTCTGCAGTATCCCAATAGGTGTGATGTGTAACAGATATGGTGTGCCAATATGTGTTTGGTGCCAGCAGGTGTGTGGTGCTGGAATTTAGAACATAAAGACTAGGAGTAGGCCAGTTAACTCCTTGAGATTGGAGACCTGATGTCTCAGAGGCTGATAGTCCAGCGTCAATAACTGGGGGCCTCAAGGTGACCAGTCCTGTGGCTGGAGGCCAGTGTGTGTGTGTCTGAGTGGGTAGGCGGGTGGGAGGGTAGGAAACGGACTCATTTTGCTGTTGTTGTTTTGTTGTGTTCTTGTTGTTGCTCACCCTGTTCTGCTGAACATTGTGGGCCGTTATGTTGTCTTCGGAATTGCTGTGACACTTCTGGGCTGCAACCCAGCACATCCTTCGGTGTGTTGGTCGTTAACACAATCGACACATTTCATGCACAATTTGATGTACATTTGATAAATGATCTGAATTATCCGATCCCCACACCTCCTAGGCTGTGTTGGTTGTTAACGCAAATGTCCCATTTCAAGAGTTCATTTATTATCAAAGCATGTGTCCATGTACAACTCTGAAAATTGTCTTCTCCAGATAGCCGTGAAACACAGAAAGAACATGAATGGCATCCTGATCATCACTCTGAAACCTCCCCCCACCGCACAAAAATACTAACAAAAGGCAACAAAAACACCAATCCCCAAACTCCCTCCCCTCACAGAACAAAACAGAAAGGTGGGGGGGGGCGCGGGACACAGAACGCAGAAGCCATAAGTCTGGAAAAGTCCACAGTCCATAACCATAAGAACATAAGAAATAAGAGCAGGAGTAGGCCATCTGGCCCGTCGAGCCTGCTCTGCCATTCAATATGATCATGGCTGATCTGGCCATAGAGTCATCTCCACCTACCTGCCTTTTCCCCATAACCCTTAATTCCCCTGCAAAAATCTATCCAAACTTCCCTTAAATATATAAACTTAGGTAGCCTCCACTGCTTCATTTGGGCAAAGAATTCCACAGATTCACCGCTCTCTGGGAAGAGGAGTTCCTTCTCATCTCCACTCTAAATCTACTCCCCGAATCTTGAGGCTATGTCCCCTAGTCCAATCCATAAATGCAGAACTACGGTAACATCCTCTGACATCACTGACAGTATCGAAAGAGAAAGACACCCATGAATGCAGTGGCCTATGTAAATAAATAAATGAATCTGAATCTGTTCCTGGCACCTCCAAGGCTGTGTTGGTTGTTAATGCAAATGACACATTTCACTGGATGTTTCAAAGTACATAAGACAAATAAATCTGAATCTGAACCTCTTACTTGCTCTACTATTTAATAAGATTGTGTCTCATCTTCAACCACAGCACCACATTCCTTAACTAACTCTACATTTATTGCTCTACTAATATCCAAACATCCATCAATCTCTGTCTTGAATATGCTCAGTGACTGGTCCTCCAGGACGTACTGGGGCAGAAGGTTCCTGAAGTTCACTGATCTGGGTGAAGACATGACTTCACACCTCATGTGGATAAATGTGAGGTTATCCACTTTGGTGGTAAGAACATGAAGGCAGATTATTATCTAAATGGAGTCAAGTTAGGAAAAGAGGAAGTACAACGAGATCTAGATGTTCTTGTACATCATTCATTGAAAGCAAGCATGCAAGTACAGCAGGCTGTGAAGAAGCTAATGGCATGCTGGCCTTCATAACAAGGGGAATTGAGTATAGAAACATAGAAACATAGAAAATAGGTACAGGAGTAGGCCATTCGGCCCTTCGAGCCTGCACCGCCATTTATTATGATCATGGCTGATCATCCAACTCAGAACCCCGCCCCAGCCTTCCCTCCATACCCCCTGACCCCCGTAGCCGCAAGGGCCATATCTAACTCCCTCTTAAATATAGCCAATGAACTGGCCTCAACAGTTTCCTGTGGCAGAGAATTCCACAGATTCACCACTCTCTGTGTGAAGAAGTTTTTCCTAATCTCGGTCCTAAAAGGCTTCCCCTCTATCCTCAAACTGTGACCCCTCGTTCTGGACTTCCCCAACATCGGGAACAATCTTCCTGCATCTAGCCCGTCCAATCCCTTTAGGATCTTATACGTTTCAATCAGATCCCCCCTCAATCTTCTAAATTCCAACGAGTACAAGCCTAGTTCATCCAGTCTTTCTTCATATGAAAGTCCTGCCATCCCAGGAATCAATCTGGTGAACCTTCTTTGTACTCCCTCTATGGCAAAGATGTCTTTCCTCAGATTAGGGGACCAAAACTGCACACAATACTCCAGGTGTGGTCTCACCAAGGCCTTGTACAACTGCAGTAGTACGTCCCTGCTCCTGTACTCGAATCCTCTCGCTATAAATGCCAGCATACCATTCGCCTTTTTCACTGCCTGCTGTACCTGCATGCCCACTTTCAATGACTGGTGTATAATGACACCCAGGTCTCGTTGCACCTCCCCTTTTCCTAAACGGCCACCATTCAGATAATAATCTGTTTTCCTATTTTTGCCACCAAAGTGGATAACTTCACATTTATCCACATTAAATTACATCAGCCATGAATTTGCCCACTCACCCAACCTATCCAAGTCACCCTGCATCCTCTTAGTATCCTCCTCACTGCTAACACTGCCACCCAGCTTCGTGTCATCCACAAACCTGGAGATGCTGCATTTAATTCCCTCATCCAAGTCATTAATATATATTGTAAACAACTGGGGTCCCAGCACTGAGCCTTGCGGTACCCCACTAGTCACCGCCTGCCATTCTGAAAAGGTCCCGTTTATTCCCACTCCACACTTGGAGAACTGTGTGCAGTTTTGGTCTCCAAATTTGAGGAAGGACATTCTTGCTATTGAGGGAGTGCAGCGTAGGTTCACAAGGTTAATTCCCGGGATGGCGGGACTGTCATATGTCGAAAGATTGGAGCCACTGGGCTTGTATCCTCTGGAATTTAGAAGGTTGAGAGGGGATCTTATTGAAACATATAAGATTATTAAGGGATTAGACACGTTGGAGGCAGGAAGCATGTTCCTGCTGATGGGTGAGTCCAGAACCAGAGGCCACAGTTTATGAATAAGGGGTAGGTCATTTAGAACGGAGTTGAGGAAAAACTTTTTCACCCAGAGAGTGGTGGATATATGGAATGCTCTGCCCCAGAAGGCTGTGGAGGCCAAGTCTCCGGATGCTTTCAAGAAAGAGATGGATAGAGCTCTTAAAGATAGTGGAATCAAAGGTTATGGGGATGAGGCAGGAACTGGATACTGATTGTGGATGATCAGCCATGATCACAGTGAATGGCGGTGCTGGCTCGAAGGGCTGAATGGCCTACTCCTGCACCTATTGTCTATTGTCTCATACCTGAATGTCTGAATCCGGTTTCAAGATGCATCAACTGGAGGTGGTAATGGACTTTGTCATGGCCATAAGACTTAGGAGGAGAATTAGACCATTTGGCCCATTGAGTCTGCTCTGCCATTCCATCATGGCTAATTTAATTTCCCTCTCAACTCCGTTCTTTCACCTTCCCCTATGACCTTTGATGCTCTGGCTAACGAAGAATCTATCAACTTCCGCTTTAAATATACCCAATGACTTGGCCTCCACAGTCCTGTGCCAGGGAATTCCACAGATTCACCAGCATCTGGTTTAAAGAAATTCTTCTTCATCTGTGTCCTAAAGGAACGTCCCTCTATTCTGAGGCTGTGCCCTCTGGTCCTAGACTTGTAAGCATCCTCTACACATCCACTCTACCTAGGCCTTTCAGCATTTGATAGGTTTCAATGAGAGTCCCTCTCACTCTTCCAAACTCAAGTGAGTACACGTTCAAAGTCATCAAGCACTGCTCACGCATTAACCCTTTTATTCCTGGAATCATTCTCATGAACCTCCTCTGAACCCTCTTCAAATACAGCATGTCCTTCCTTAGAAATGCTCAAAATTGCTTGTAAAATTCCAAATGTAGTCTGACCAATGCCTTATCAAGCCTCAGGATTACATCCTTGTTTTATCTTCTAGTCCTCTTGAAATGGATGTGAACATTTCATTTGCCTTCCTTACCACCGACTCAACCTTCAGGTTAACTTTCAGGAAATCCTGCACTATGACTCCCAAGTCACTTGCACTTCTGATTTCTCCATTCACTTACCAATTAGACAGGCTATACTGTAGAACATATGACATCAAACGTAGAATATTTTAGCACAATACAGGTATTTCGGCCCACAAGGTAGTGCTGATTTTTAATTACTCCAAGATCGATTTAGCATTTCTCTTCCTCATAGACCTCCATTTTTCAAGCATCCATGTGCCTTTCTAAGAACCTGTTGAATGTCCCTAATTTATGTGCCTCTACCTTCACCCCTGCCAATACATTCCATGCTCCCACCCATGCTACCACTGGCATTCCCCCTATAATTTCCTCCCAATCCCACAAAATTATCCCCCTTCATATTAACCATTTCTGCTTTGGGATGAAGTCTTTGGCTGCCTTCTCAGTCTATGCCTCTTAACATCTTGTTCACCTCTATCAAGTCACCTTTCATCCTCCTCTCCAAAGAGAAAAGCCCTTGCCCACCCAACCTACCTTCATAAGACATACTCTCTAATCCAAGCAGCATCCTTGTAAATCAACTCTGCACCCTTTTTAAAGCTTCCACATCATTTCTATAATGGGGTGACCACAACTGAATATTCCAAGTGCGATCTAACCAGGGTTTTATAGAGATGAAACATACCTCATGGCTGTTGAACTCAATTCCTTGACTAAAGAAGGCCAGCATGCCATACATCTTTTTAACCATCTTATTAACTTTTGCTGCAACTTTGTGGGATCTATGGATTCCTCCACATGGCCAAGAATCCTGCCATTAACCCTGTTTTTCGCTTTCATGTTCGACCTCCCAACGTGAATCACTTCACACTTTCCCATTGAACTTCATCTGCCACTTTTTAGCCCAGCTCTGCGTCCTGTTAGCTTCCTGTTGTAACTCAAAACAACCTTCTACAGCACTTTCATCCTTGCCAACACCTCCCCAAAGCACCTTCACACTTGCCAATGCCCCTCTTAGGCACAAAATACTTTTCAACGCCCCAGAGTGTAAAAACATGTTTACCATATGCTAACATGAGAAAAATGATTCTGCTTTAAATTTTCATATGCCTTTAAACTTAGCTTATACAAGCTGTGTGCTGTACAGCAGCTTCGCTATCAATGTGATCCTTGAGCATGACAGTTTGTAGCAAGAGTTGAAATATCTGGTTCAAGTTGTGACAACAAAAACCTTAAGTCTGGTGATTTCTGTTTATTTGTGAGTATGTGGTTGACTGCACTGAAGCCTCTTTCGACAAGGTAAGAGGATAGAAATACAATGAAGAGCACTTTGGCTCTTCTACAAGGACCACTAGACTGTGAATAACAGTGTAGCCACATACCACAAAAGCCGCCATTTTTGAAAAGCATTTTTGTTTCTTCATTCTGAATTTTGATAATTTCTTCTTGTAAGCTCTCTTCCTGTTCTTCCACCTTGCAAAGAAATAGGTTAGTTACCCAGTCTGGAATTTCCAGGTCATTTATATCCTTGAATCAAATCTGAAAATCCTTCTTCAGTGACTGCAGGTGTAAGCAGTACTCTTGCAAATCAACGTCTATAAAAGAGAATGCCATACTTTTCACTCAGGGAACCTGTGAGAACACTCTTCTCCCAATGTTTTGCTTATATATTCCCAATTTTCTGATAAAAGTGGACACTTCACATTTTGCCTGGATTAAATTGAAATTCTCATCCTGTAGTTTCATATTTAGAATGTTCATTTTATCATATGATTCATCTAGGTATCCCACATCTCCACGTAGAAGTTCAATCTTATTTCCCAAGCTCTTGTCAACTTTGAGCAAAAATTCAACCACGCTGTCAAAAAGATCAAAGAAACATTTTAAGCAGCAATCATTTGACAGCCAATGCACTTCAAGCGTTCAAACTCTTCATCGTTATCTTGACATAACTGGTGATACATTCTGCTATTTAATGGATGAGCTTTAATTTTGTTGATAGCAGATATTACAAGTGTCATGCTTGAAAAAAGTCACTGTCTGAGGTTTTTGGCTGCAAGATGTTGATGATGAATTACTCAGCCAATTGCAAACAGACTTGGAATTTCATTTTCTCATAAATGCCACTAAGCCATCATGGTGACCTGTCATATCTGGTGCTCCATCTAGTCGGAATACTTTATCCTCAATATATGTTTTGAGCTTGTCGTAGATTGATTCTCTGTTGATATTTGTTTATAACTTTTTACGAAAGAGATTCTCTTCATAAACTTTTCCATTTTTGATAAACCGTACATATGTCATTATCAGTGCTTCATTGTCTCGTACAGTTGACTCACCTAGTTGTATCCCAAATTCTGCTTTTTGTAGCTCTGTGTATAGTTGATACTCAATGTCTTCACTCATTTTGTCAATACAATGAGCTAATGAGTTATTACTCAGAGGAAATGACTTTAAAATACTGCTATCCATTTTGAGAACAGTGGTGAGCTCTTCTGATCAACAGGAACTGTTGGTCACCCTGGTTGCTCATTTATGCATCCCCATAATGTCTGTTTGGCTGTTAAGGTTGGATGAGATTGCAGAGTTTTAGATGTGTTCTGATGATGATGAGTGCACACCGTCTGCAGAGCTATGGTTCTTCCCGAGTTCTGGTGCCTCATCCTTTTTTTCGGAAGTGCCTGATCTATTAGTAGTTGGTCAGGTCTCATGCCTGAAGTTAAGGTGCCACTTACTGCCCCCTGAAGAACCTTGACTGCCCCCCAATGACTTCTATCTCCCCTAATGCCCCCTGAAGACATGTAACCATCCCCGTTGGGAATCACTGTTCTGCTCTAACCAGAACTCCACCAACCTCCATGTTATCTGCATACATACCAATCCACCCGTCTACCTCCTCATCCAAGTCAGTGACAAAATTCATAAAGAACCAGGTTCTCAGAACAGATTCCTGTAGAACCCCACTGGTCACCAATCTCCATGCAGAATATCCTTCATCTACTCTGACCTTCTGCCTTTTGTGAGCAAGCCATTTCTGAATCCACACAAACAAGTTTCTCTGAAATGTGTTGTCAAATTTCCTGAACATCTATGTGATCCATCACATTTATTATCTTCTTGGGGTTAAAGTATATATTTCTCACATAGTGTCGCTAAAGTTGATGCTTTGCAATGTAATTTCTGGGAGACAATGTTTGTTTTTTGCAGTGGATCAGTGGAAAGACAGTGCTAGGAGCATTACAATTTACACTGAACAAGAACATGATAAGATGAGTTTATTTAATAGAAAACTTGATTCTGATGAAGATATCTTATGAAAAATAAAGTTGTTTGACAACAGCATGGGCAGTAGATGGAGTATTATTGTTAAACAAATGCTAATTCTCTACAGTAGACACTTGGGAAATTTGCAATCAACAAATGCATTTGAGCCTTTAGTAATATTTATTAGTTGGGCAATGAAAAAATTACAAATCAGAAATTCCCTCATGCAGAACTGTTGAGGAATAAAACTTCAGGAAGTCCGTCTAATGCAAGACATTTTAAAGAAAGCATTGGTTCTTTTTGTTTATTGTAATCACTAAAGTATCTGTAGGTCACAACAACAATCCTGCTGGCGATCGATCAAGTAATGTAATCATAAAGAATACAAATAGAAGGGTCCCTGCTACAAGGCTAACATAATATTGAAGTAGTATAGATTTCATTTTGCAAACATAGCCTGCAAATAAGAGATACTGCTGCCTTTTAAATTTAATATTTCCTTCTCTGAACAAAATCCTCATTCATCTTGTGACAGGCAATTCGAGTTGACTAAGGCAATGAAATGTAAATTTTATTAAGCGACCCTCACACTACCGCGGATCAATCCAGATACTAACCGAATCTGGCAAATCAAATCCTCCGTCCAAATTAGGCTCCAGGCAAAATGGAAACAGATTTCTCTTCTTGCCTTTTATTATATCTGCTGCACTATAATTCAGAGTAAAAGGCCTTGATGAGAGAGAGGCAGGTAGGCCAGATAGAAAGAAATCATACTGGGGAATCTCACTTTGCTCTAGGCTGCCTAAAGGCAATATCATGATCCTCAGCTTGTCCTATCAGTCAAGCTATTTGATCTATAAATGAATTGTTGTTGATAACAACTGTATCACTGAAAGAGATGTTCCACTGGGTTGTGGCAAATGAGGCTAACTGCTTTCATCTTCTAATCATTTTGGAAAAAGGGAGCCTTGTTAACATTTTCCACATATTGATTTATATTTTTATTTTGTCTTGGATGTGAAAGCACATGTTTGGATTTAGAAGCGATTCCGTAACTCCTGCAGCAACAGCAAGTTTCATTTGGTAGTCTAATATACTTTGAGCTTTGTATAAATAAGCCAATTATTATATAATTCATGACCAATCAAAAATGTCTGGAGCACCGAAGTCTAGGGTTCTGTATATCAGACTGGACTGTACTTTTGTGAGTTGCTTTTCATACTGTGATCAACATATTTATATCATATTTACAGGTATATGATATATGATTTATATATTTCCATATCTGTACCTTTTATTCCAAATCAGTCCTTCTAACTTATTTTATATAATTGTTTATTATTGTTGAATGTTGTTTTTTGTTGCATATAGTGCCAGGACACCATAGCTAGTTCTTGATGCACTTAAATATGTTAAGTACTTGGGATGTCATTAAAGACTCCTGCAAATTTCTACAGGTGTACCACGGAGAGCATTTAAACTGGTTGCAACACCATCTGGTATGAAGGGGCAACGGCACAGGATCAGAAAAAGCTGCAGAAAGTTGCAAACTCCGCCAGCTGCATCCTAGGCACTGGCCTCCCCAGTAACGAAGACATCTTCAGAAGGCAATGAACTCAGAAAGGTGGAATCTATCACCCAGGATGTGCACTTTTCTCATTGCTGGCATCAGGAAAGTGGTACCAGAGGCAGAAAACACACACTCCGCATCGTAGGAACAGCTTCTTCCCCTCTACCATCAGATTTCTCAACGGACAATGAACCCATTGACACTACCGCCATATTTATTTCTCATTGTAGTTTATAATTTTGTAACATTATTTTGTATTGCAATGTACTGCTGTCACAGAACAACAAATTTCATGACATAGGCCAGTGATATTAAAAGCGATTCTGATAACTTAATGAGACGAATAAAACTGATCCTTTAATCCTTGATCCTTTGATTCACATTTTAATATCTTGCCATATTTTATATGCATATCCCTCTTCTCCCTTTCAGTCTTGTTCATTTCACATTCTTCTCCCATTTGAAGGTAATGTTATTTCTTACAAGACTTTCAGTCATGCCAAGTACCATGCCTGGTTGTTAGTTTAACCAATGGTAGATTTTAAGTTGCACAGTATATATCTCTTAGCAACTGCTCCTCCTGGTCCTAGGTGGCAGTGCTGTTCCATGGAGCTTAGGTTCCCAGGGCCATTTTGTCATTTTTGTGTGGCAAACAAATTTGGTGTGACGAGTTCTGTACTGACCTTTATCCATTTCCAGCAGCTGTTCTCTGCTGTTTTCCTTCACCTATTAAACCTTGACTTCCTTTTGCCTTCAAGTATCAGAATCAGAATCAGGTTTATTGTCGTTGACGTAGGACATGAAATGTGTTGCTTTGTGGCAGCACTGCAGTGTAAGACGCATGAATTATTATAGATTACAATATAAATAAATAATGCAGAAGGGGACTAGCGAGATGGTCTCCATGGGTTCATGGAACATTCAGAAATGGAAGGGAAGAAACCCTGGTTAAAACATTGAGTGTCAATCTTCAGGCTCCTGTATCTCCTTCCCAATGGTAGTAATGAGAAGAGAGGGGTGTATGGGGTGTCAAGGAGGGGCAGCACCTCTGGTGGGGGAGCATGTCACGTCCTTTTCAAGGTGGTTTGTCCACCTTTTGTCCCCACTTGGCACTCAGCTCTCACCTGTGGCTCCCCGTAGCTGTTTGCATGCGACAATGGCCACATCCCGGGCAACAGCTTCAGCAAGCTGACTAAGCCAGGTGAGGGTAGCCGATGGGTCTCAAATCCTCGGTGAGATGGGAATTGTCTATCTCAGCATGTGAAGACAGACTCCGGCGGATTGAGCGGACGAGACCAATGGAAGGTCCAACAGTCAAGAAGGCGGTCTCTGCAGGCTTCGTGGGACATGTAGAGCAGAACAAGACACAGGAGACGTCCTGGTCATCCACTGCGCCTAGTCCCATCTCCAGCCGTCTCAACTCTTGTCTTGCCACTGGATCCAGATGGGAATTGGGAAGAGACAATGAGGCTGATGCTGCGCAACACCCCCTCACTTAAATCCAAATTATGCGCTAGTCTCGACACCATTATCATGACTAATGGTGTCGAGGTCGTCATTGACGATGATGGATGAACCAATGAGAAGAGGGCACGTGGCAGATGGTGAGCGTCCTTAAAGATGGGTGCTGTTTCTTGAGGCTCTGCTTCTTGAAGCTGTTGTTGACGGTGGGGAGGGTTGTTGCCTGATGAAACAAGCTGAGTCTGTAGCCCTATGCCATCTATTACAGTTCTGAGCAGTGGAAGCTCCATACCAGGTCGTGATGCAACCAGTCAGAATGCTGTCCACTGTACTTCTGTAGAAATCTGCTGGAGTCCATGGTGACATACCAGATTTATATCTCAATTTCATGTACCTTTTCTTTAAGTTCACCTACCCTGTTAAGTCTCCAATGAACTGAGGATTCCCCTTTCCCTTAAACTGCCCATTCCATATCGGAGCAGAATTAGGCCACTCAGCCTATCAAGTCTTCCTAGCCATTTCACCATGGCTGATTTATTATCCGTCTCAAACCCATTCTCCTGCCTTCTCCCCATAACCCATGATGCCCTATCAACCTCCACCTTAAATATACTCAATAAATTAGCCGCCACATCTGTCTGTGGCAATGAATTCTACAAATTCACCACTTCTAGCTAAAGAAATTTCTCCTCATCTCTTATCTAAATAGACAGCCCTTTATTTCAAGACTGCGCCCTCTGGTCTTAGACTTCACCACTATTGGAAACATCCTGCCCACATCCACTCTGTCTAGGTGTTTCAATATTTGAAAGGTTTTCATGAGACTCCCCCACCCCATTCTCTAAACTCCAGCAAGCACAGGCCCAGAGCCAGCAAGCATTCCTCATAAGTTAACTATTAATTCCTAGGATCATTCTTGCGAACCTCCTCTGGACCCTCTCTAGAGCCTGCACATCTTTTCTTAGATAAGGGGTCCAAACGGCTCACTGTACTACAAGTGTGGTTTGACCAATGCCTTCTAAAACCGTAGGATTACATCCTTGCTTTTATTCTAGAAATGATGCTAACATTACATTTGCCTTTCTTACCACCAACTCAACTTACAAATTAACCTTTAAGGAATCTTGCACAAGGACTCCCAAGTCCCGTTGCACCTCTGATTTTTGAATTTTCTCCTGTTAAGGAAATAGTCTACACTTTCATTCCTTCTACTAAAGTGCATGACCATATACTTCTCTAAACAATATTCCATCTGCCACTTCTTTGCCCATTCTCCTAATTTGTTCAAGTCCTTCTGCAGACTCCCTGCTTCCTCAACACTATCTGCCCCTCCACTTACCTTTGTATTATCTGCAAACTTGGTGACAAAGCCATCAATTCCATCATCCAAATCATTGACATATAATGAAAAGAGGAATGGTCCCAGCATCAATCCTTGCAGAACACCACATTTATACTTCACGGGCTTTTGGAATTCAGGAAACCTGTGTCCAGCTCTTGCTTCCATCAGACTGAACTCCATCCAAACATTCATTCAACCACTTCTCATCGTTTCCTAACATGAACTACAACAATTGTTCATCCCAGTTTGGCAAAAGAATAAATCAAGGAAGGTAGTGCACCCATGGCTGACAAGAGAAAATAGGGATAGTATCAATTCCAAAGAAGTAGCATACAAATTAGCCAGAGAAAGTGGCTCACCTGAGGACTGGGAGAAATTCAGAGTTCAGCAGAGGAGGACAAAGGGCTTAATTAGGAAGGGGAAAAAAGATTATGAGAGAAAACTGGCGGGGAACATAAAAACAGACTGTAAAAGCTTTTATAGATATGTAAAAAGGAAAAGACTGGTAAAGACAAATGTAGGTCCCCTGCAGACAGAGACAGGTGAATTGATTATGGGGAGCAAGGACATGGCAGACCAATTGAATAATTACTTTGGTTCTGTCTTCACTAAGGAGGACATAAATAATCTTCCAGAAATAGTACGGGACAGAGGGTCCAGTGAGATGGA
Organism: Mobula hypostoma; assembly: GCF_963921235.1. Taxonomy (NCBI): domain Eukaryota; kingdom Metazoa; phylum Chordata; class Chondrichthyes; order Myliobatiformes; family Myliobatidae; genus Mobula; species Mobula hypostoma. The sequence continues at coordinate 148,060,012 of NC_086098.1, forward strand.
GGAACTGAGTGAAATACATGTTAGTAGGGAAGTGGTGTTAGGTAAACTGAAGGGATTGAAGGCAGATAAATCCCCAGGGCCAGATGGTCTGCATCCTAGAGTGCTTAAGGAAGTAGCCCAAGAAATAGTGGATGCATTAATGATAATTTTTCAAAACTCGTTAGATTCTGGACTAGTTCCTGAGGATTGGAGGGTGGATAATGTAACCCCACTTTTTAAAAAAGGAGGGAGAGAGAAACCGGGGAATTATAGACCGGTTAGCCTAACATCGGTGGTGGGGAAACTGCTGGAGTCAGTTATCAAGGATGTGATAACAGCACATTTGGAAAGCGGTGAAATGATCAGACAAAGTCAGCATGGATTTGTGAAAGGAAAATCATGTCTGACGAATCTCATAGAATTTTTTGAGGATGTAACTAGTAGAGTGGATAGGGGAGAACCAGTGGATGTGGTATATTTGGATTTTCAAAAGGCTTTTGACAAGGTCCCACACAGGAGATTAGTGTGCAAACTTAAAGCACACGGTATTGGGGGTAAGGTATTGGTGTGGGTGGAGAATTGGTTAGCAGACAGGAAGCAAAGAGTGGGAATAAACGGGATCTTTTCAGAATGGCAGGCAGTGACTAGTGGGGTACCACAAGGCTCAGTGCTGGGACCCCAGTTGTTTACAATATATATTAATGACTTGGATGAGGGAATTAAATGCAGCATCTCCAAGTTTGCGGATGACACGAAGCTGGGTGGCAGTGTTAGCAGTGAGGAGGATGCTAAGAGGATGCAGAGTGACTTGGATAGGTTGGGTGAGTGGGCAAACTCATGGCAGATGCAATTTAATGTGGATAAATGTGAAGTTATCCACTTTGGTGGCAAAAATAGGAAAACAGATTATTATCTGAATGGTGGCCGATTAGGAAAAGGGAAGGTGCAATGAGACCTGGGTGTCATTATACACCAGTCATTGAAAGTGGGCATGCAGGTACAGCAGGCGGTGAAAAAGGCGAATGGTATGCTGGCATTTATAGCGAGAGGATTCGAGTACAGGAGCAGGGAGGTACTACTGCAGTTGTACAAGGCCTTGGTGAGACCACACCTGGAGTATTGTGTGCAGTTTTGGTCCCCTAATCTGAGGAAAGACATCTTTGCCATAGAGGGAGTACAAAGAAGGTTCACCAGATTGATTCCCGGGATGTCAGGACTTTCATATGAAGAAAGACTGGATGAGCTGGGCTTGTACTTGTTGGAATTTAGAAGATTGAGGGGGGATCTGATTGAAACGTATAAGATCCTAAAGGGATTGGACGGGCTAGATGCAGGAAGATTGTTCCCGATGTTGGGGAAGTCCAGAACGAGGGGTCACAGTTTGAGGATAGAGGGGAAGCCTTTTAGGACCGAGATTAGGAAAAACTTCTTCACACAGAGAGTGGTGAATCTGTGGAATTCTCTGCCACAGGAAACTGTTGAGGCCAGTTCATTGGCTATGTTTAAGAGGGAGTTAGATATGGCCCTTGTGGCTACAGGGGTCAGGGGGTATGGAGGGAAGGCTGGGGCGGGGTTCTGAGTTGGATGATCAGCTATGATCATAATAAATGGCGGTGCAGGCTCGAAGGGCCAAATGGCCTACTCCTGCACCTATTTTCTATGTTTCTATGTTTCTATGTGTTTTATTGCTCCTTATATGGCTTTACAACTCATGTTCTCAGTATTTATTTAAACTATTATTGTATTTGCACAGTCCGACTTCTTTTTCACTTTAGTTGTTTGTCAGTCTTTGTTATTTATGGTTTTTCATAAATTTGATTGTATTTCTTTATTTTCCTATAAATGCCTGCAAGCAGATGAACCTCAGGATTGTATGTTTTTTTGTTCCTCCCTGTCCCTTATGGCAGATCGGGTGGTAACCTTGCCATTTCTTGGCACTTGCCTGGTTTCTTTTATGAGGGCAGGTTGCTAGCTCAATGCTCAACCTAGCATGAATGGGAAGGGTGCTAGGAGACAACCGGATTCGAACCCTGGGACCATTAGCCTCGAGGTCCAGTGCAGTTGTCACTACAGCACCGGCTGGCTAGTACTGTATATGGTGAAATATCTGACTTTTGATAATAAATTTATGTTCACGTTGAATATTTTTTACTGATTCACACTCAAAGTCTCTAGATCTCATGTTCTCAGTAGTATTTATTTTCTTTTTATTGTATTTGCACAGATTGTCTTTTGCACAATGGTTGCTCATCAGTCCTTATTTATGTTCAGTTTTCCATTGATTGTATTGTGTTCCTTTGTACCTACTGTGAATGCCCACAAGAAAATTAATCTCAGTGTGGTATATGACACATATGTACTTTGATAATAAATTTATGTTGAACTTTGAACTGTAAGTAGTGTACACAGCTTACCGAAGTCAACTCTTTATTCCCTCCTTTATTGACTTGAATATATTTCTTAGTTCTACTGTGAATGTCCATAAGAAAAAGCATCTCAGGGTGGTATATGGTGGTATATGCACACTTTGATAATAAATTTACTTCGAACTTTGAGCATTTTGCATTTTGAACATATCTTCACAGTTAATATGCAGAAAAGGGCAGGTTCATTTGAAATGATAAAGCCTTTTCCAAGCATGTTCAAAGTACTATCTATATCTTTGAAAAACTTGAAGAATCGTACATCAGTATCTCAAAAATGACCTGGCAACCATGTCAGTTGCCTGAAATACTTGACTAAAATAATGTTATCAATTAACCAATTATACACAACCCACATCAATGATGAGCACTTGAAAAAAGTAAATTTTATCATTCAGAAAGTCTCTTTTTCTCAAGTAATTAAAGTTGGCTGGCCTTTCAACAATAATATTTTGCATGTTGTCAGGGTTCCAAATGAGGAAGGGTGGAACAGTGTCATCAGGTGGTGAGCGATATACTGTGATCAATAAGAATGTAGTGGAGTACCCGGCACCAGTTACAATGTGGTGGAGGCTTTAATCAGGCTGGTTTGAAGAACTGTCTTCCTGATGATGTGGCGATGCAGGTAGATAGAATGGTGAAAGGAAGTGTACGGTCAGCTTGCCCTCCTCAGCCAAGGCTTTGTGTAAAGGTGCTGGAGCATCATGTTACATTTGTGCAAATCGTAAGTTAGGTTGCTCTTGGACATTTGTGTCCAAGAGCTCTGTTCATCGTGGTAGAGAAGGAATGCAATTAAACTGGAGGCAGGGTGTGGAAAAGATGCACAAGAATGTGGCCAGGACTGAAAGACCCAGGTCTTCATCTTCTTCTCCGTCTTGTTTTACGTCAGTTGGCACCCAGCTTAATGTTGCATTACCGCCACCTTCTGCTCCGGAGTGTGCAATAGACTTGTATTCTAAATCCCTTCATCCAATCACACACACACACACACACACACACACACACACACACACACACACACACACATCCAATCACACACACACACACAGACACACACACATACCCTAACCTACACTTTATCCTCCCATCTTTGGCCATCCTAGTACTCTATTCCTGTTTATCCGTCATATCCTACGAAAAACCCCTGTACCCCTTAAGAAAGCTAAAAATACCCTAACCTGTGCTCTCTCACCCATGCCCAGCAACTCTTTTAATGTGAATTCCTGCATCCCCAGTTCCCTTAGATTAATTCGCATCATTTGAAACGTATAAAATCCTAAAGGGATTAGACAGGCTAGATGCAGGAAGATTGTTCCCGATGTTGGGGAAGTCCAGAACGAGCGGTCACAGTTTGAGGATAAAGGGGAAGCCTTTTAGGACCGAGATTAGGAAAAACTTCTTCACACAGAGAGTGGTGAATCTGTGGAATTCTCTGCCACAGGAAACAGTTGAGGCCAGTTCATTGGCGATATTTAAGAGGGAGTTAGATATGGCCCTTGTGGCTGAAGGGATCAGGGAGTATGGAAGGAAGGCAGGTACAGGGGTCTAAGTTGGATGATCAGCCATGATCATACTGAATGGCAGTGCAGGCTCGAAGGGCCGAATGGCCTACTCCTGCACCTATTTTCTATGTTCCTATCTCTCTCTGTATCCCATACTTCCTGCAACTCAGAACTACATGTTCTACTGACTCCTCTTCCTGACATTCCTCACACAATCCTGTCCGGTGTTTCCCTATCATTTTCAATGTTTTATCCAATGCACAGTGCCCCAGCCTTAACCTAGTCCACACAGTTTCCTCTCTTCTGTATCCACAACCTACCCTAGTACCTGCAACACTTTTTTGTATTTGATATAAATGCCTCCCTTTCCCCTCCCTGTCTCATCTTTCTTGCCACATTTGGTTGATTTTTTTCCCAGATTACACACTTAACCTCTGCTTTACTGATATTAATGTACATTTCTATATTTTCTTTCTTTAATGCCCTCTTTGCCAACTCATCCACCTACATGTGCTAGAACCCATAGAAATTTTACCTGACCTCCCTGATTTGCAATTCTTGTGACTACTGAAGGACTTCATAAAGTACATCTTGCTGACTGTTTGAGTGAAAAGACCTTAAACTTGCTAGAACTGAGGATGAATCTGAACATAGCAACACTTTGGCTTGTCTAGATTTCTCCACCCATTGCAACGCAACCAACACTGCCAGCATCTCCACTGCATACACCCCTAAATCATTAGATGTTCTTCTGCTGATTCCAATTCCTTTTGCTGGTGTAGCCACCCAAACCCTGTCACTCCTGTTTCAGGTTCCTTAGCACCATCCATGTAAATCTGTGTATAATCACTATACTTTTCCATCACATGACAGTTAAATGACTGAAAGGCCCAGGTTGTATGGAGAAATTGTGCTGTTAGGTCTGTTTTTCTTGGATTGAAGGAAGTTGAGATTTGTAAAAATCATGTTGGGCATAGATAGACTGGACGGTCACAGTCTATCCCAGTGTCAGGGAATCTAAAACAAGTCAAAAATTTCCAAGTTCCAGGGTCAGGGGCATCTCAGTTTGGAGTCCACAGCATTCTTAAGTGGAAGAATGATCAGCCAGAGGTCATTGTCTGCGTGGTATCAATGACATGAGTAGGATGGGTGATGAGGTCCTTCAAAGTGAGTTCATGGAGTTAGGTGCTAAGTTAAAGAATAGAAGCTCCAGGTCTGAGATCTCAGGATTGCTACCCATGCCATGTGCTAGTGAGGGCAGAAATAGGAAGATCACACAGTTTAACAGCACGCACCTATAGGGAATAAGGCATATGATCTTGTCGCACAGTTAGGGATGAGCAGATATAACATTGTGGGTATCATTGAGATGTGGCTGAAAGAAGATCATAGTTGAGGAGCGTTTGATAGCTCTGGGTCTGTACTCACCAGTGTTTGGAAGAATGGGGCAAGGGGCTTTCATTGAAATCAATTGAATATTGATAGGCCTAGATACAGTGGATGTGGGAAGGATATGTCCAATAGTGGATGAGTCAAGGACCATAGAGCACAGCCTCAGAATAGAAAGACATCTAGTTAGAATGCAAATGAGGAGGAATTTCTTTTGCCAAAGAGTGGTGAATTTGTGGAATTTATTACCATGAATGGGAGTGAAGGCCAAGGAATTAAATATATTGAAAGGAGAGGTGATAGGTTCTTGGTTAGTCAAAGTTTATGGGGAGAAGGCAGGAGAAAATAGCTGAAATTGATGATATATCAACCATGATGGAATGGCAGAGCAGATTTGATGGGCTGAATGGCCTAATTCTGCTCATATGCCTTATGGAATTATGCCCTTATGGTCTTAACAAATAGCTAAGGGGATTGTGTGGGAGAGAGGACTTCAGAATTTTTGTATCATTGGGTTCTCTTCTAAGGAAGTTGGGACCTATACAGAAGGGATGGTTTGCATCTGAACTGGTGGGGAACAGGGGAACTAATATCCCATTGGGAAAGTTTGATAGTGCTGCTCCAGGTGGAGGTGGATGGTTTAAACTATAGTTGCGGGATGATGGGAAGCAGGGTGCCAGAACAGATAGTGGGGTGGATGCGGAGAAAGATGTTGTTGAGCCTCCATACAAAACCAGGAATCAAATGGTTGAGCATGGTGGGATGAATGTTCTGGGCTGCGTATATTTCAGGTTGGAGGCTACCTAGATGGAATACGAGGTGTTGCTCCTCCACCCTGAGAGTGGTCTCATCACGGTAAAAGAGGAGGCCATGAAATGACACGTCAGAATTGGAATGGGGATTAGAATTAAAATGGTTGGCCATCAGGAAGTTCCGCTTTTGGCGATGGAGCTGAAGTTCTCAACAAAACTGTGCCCCAATTTATGACAGGTCTCACCAATGTAGAGGAGGCTGTATCAGGAGCACTGTACACAGTAGGAAACCAGAACAGATTTGCAGGTGAAATGTTGCCTCACCTGGTGTCACAACCTTGGATTCTGCTGTGTGTCTACGTGCCCCTCATGAGGAACAGATTTGGCAATCGCGCTCGTGAGTATGCACATTCCAGCTAATTACTGTTTCTTTTGTTCTAGTCTTGTCGAAACTTGAGCAAAAGTACAGCAATGTTTACTCTCCTGGCTTACCCTCGTCCTTTTCCGTGAAAGAGGAGTACTGTTCTGCAGACGCTGCAAAGGAGCAGAATTCATTTAGTATTTAGTTACTTCTTCCAGTCGAAGTGTTGGCATTTAACTTTCAGTTTGAGTGTTTTAGTTAATGGCCTTTTAGGCCTAGTGTTTTTTTTGTTTTTCTTTTCCTTTCAATTCTGCAACAGTTCTCATTAAAGTCAGTGAACTTTTGACCCCTTTCACTCACTCCCTCACACTCTCTCTCTCTTTCTCTCTCTCTCTCTCTCTCTCTCCCCCTCTCTCCCTCCCTCCCTCCCTCCCTCCCCATACTTGGACCTTATCTAAACATTTCTGGCAGCAAGTCTTGACCACAAAACTGGACCCAGCAGTGAGAGCACAGCTGATCTGGACCCTGTGATTCATTGGCCAGATAAGGGAAAAGTTACAGGCGATCAAATCTGTGTTGGGAGAAGTAACTGAAGCAATGCGGCAGATAATCTCAGTTTGACAAGCCCAGTCTCAGCTAGAGGAGCAGGCGTCAGCCCTCACAGCAACAATGCAGCAGCTCATTGCAGACAATTAGAACCAGGTGGCAGTGATCTCTGCTCTCACAGTCACAGTCCATGAACTTACACCCGAAAGCCAGCATCAGCTGACAGCCATTGGTGTTCTCACAAATGCATTTCGGCAGCCTTTGGCCATGTCAGCCCCACTCCCAGCATCCTGTAGATCCTCCTTTTCTGCTGCTCCATCAACCTTGGATACTAATGCCCTTACATGCGGGAGGGGGGAGCTGGGTGGGGAGGACATTGGGGTTCTCATGTTTAACTGTCGTTCATTCTTTGGGGCACTTCTCTGTTTTTGTGGATGTTTGCAAAGAAAAAGCACTTAAGGATGTATATTGTATACATTTCTCTGACATTAAACTGGACCTTTGAACCTTTGAACCTTTAAACTCCTACATCCAGACCAGAACCAGCTTCTGTGTTCATACCAGAACTGAGTTTTCCACCATCGGTAGATACTTTGGTGACTCTTACGGCTGCAGGAATTTCATGACACAGTGTGAGCTGATTTTCCAAGCTCCGGCTGGTCAGTTTGGTGATGATGCACATAAAGTGGCGTACATGGTAAGTCTCCTGGATGGACCTCCATTCAGCCTGTTCCACACTCTGTGGGGACAAAGTTCCCCCACAGCCCAGTCATTTCAAGATTTCATTGTAGAGTTAAGAAGAGATTCTGACCTTCCAGCACAGGATCAGGAGGCTGCCCACTGAATCCTGGACCTGCACTAGGTAGAGCGATGGTAAGGGACTATGCAGTTAAAAGCTAGACGGTGTAGATGACCTGATTAATCTGGCTATTCAAGTTGATAACTGGGGAACTGAGAATGTCTCAAGCTTCCTACTTTTTGCATTACCATCTGTCTTCACCCTTTCCTTCATCAGCCAGTAGACAGTCCATAGAGAAGCCGATGCAAGTGGGGCGCATGCACCTACCTCAGGGGGGACGAGACCAGCACAGGAGAACAGGTTGCTGCCTCAATTTTGGCAATCCAGGACATTTCCAAGCATCATGTTCCAAGCATCAGTAAAAGAGGATACCCGTCAACAGGAAGGGAAGCGCTGATAGGTCAGTTCTTCCTGCATTCGGCTTCCTCTAACTGTGCAATGCTCCCAGCTTTCACATCATGGGAGTCTTGGATCCATGAACTTAAGGCATTTGTCAACTCCGGAGCAGGTGGAAATCTCATGCAACACACATAAAAGTTGCTGGTGAATGCAGCAGGCCAGGCAGCGTCTCTAGGAAGAGGAGACTGGACATCTTTCTAGCTCAAAGTTCTAACTCAGAAATTGAGAGAAAAGATCGATGCCAAGGCCATGGATAGTTCACCTCTGGGTTCCAGCCAGATCCAGCTTTCCACCGAACCCTTCCAACTTGTGCTCAAAGGCAACTGTAAGGAACAACTCTCCTCCTACCTCGTTGATTCACCTAAACTACCCCTGGTGCTTGGTCTAACCATTTCTCACAACATAACTCATGGATTGATTGATCTTCAGCCTGAATATGCTGACCTTCTTGGGGTCTTCATTAAAAAGAAGGCCACCTCCCTGTCTCCACACCAGCCATGAAACTGTGCCATTGACCTCTTACCTGGTATTAGTCCTCCCTGGGGCCGGATCTTTCCTCTCCCTTATCCAGAAATGATGGCCATGGAAGAATACATCAAGGAGACATTAGCCTTGGGGTTTATCCATCCATCAGCCTCACTGGCAGTAGCAGACTCTTTTTTTGTGAGCAAGAAGGATGACAAGCTCTGATCCTACATTGATTATCGGCCCCTAAGCAATATCACTATGAAAAACCGTTATCCTCTCCCACTGCTTGCCTCTGAATTTGAACATCTCCAGGGGGAAGTCACCTTCTCCAAGTTAAATCTGTGCAGTGTTTATAATCTTGTTCATCTCAGAGAAGTGGACAAGTGTAAGACAGCTTTCAGCACCTCCACTGACCACTATGAGTACTTTGTGATGCTCTTTAGTCTGACCAACTTTTTTTCAGGTTCTAGTCAATCTTGTGCATGGGGACACGTTGAATGAGTTGGTTTTTGTGTATTTGGACAACATTCGCTCTCACCAGGAACACGTCCATCATGTCTGGAAGGTTCTAAAACGGCTCCTCGAGAATAACCTGTACATCAAGCCAAAGAAGTGTGAGTTCCATAAAGACCAGCTGTCATTTTTTGGCTATGTACTCATCCCTTCCAGTGTTCAAATAGACCCGAGTAAAGTTCAAGCAGTTACAGAGGGGCCCAAACCATCCACTTTCAAACAGGTGTGGCGCCTTAAGGGGTTTGTGAACTTTTATCACTGCTTCATCCAGAAATTCAGCTCTAGCGTGGCCCCCATAAATGTACTCAGCAGGAAGATCTCTCCAAGATTCTTTTGGACAAATGAAGCAGACCAAGCATTCTTGGAACTAAAGCGACACTTCACCATTGCCCCAGTGCTGCAACATGCAGACCCATCATACCATCCAGTGTTGAAGTAGATGAATTAGATCAAGACCGGAAGAAGCTGCAGAAGGTCGTGAACACGGCGCAGCACATCACACAAACCAATCTTCTGTTCTTGGACTCACTTTACACCACACGCTGTGGGAGCAGTGCTGCCAGGATAATCAAGGACACGACCCACCCAGCCAACACACTTTTCGTCCCCCTTCCCTCCGGGAGAAGGCTCAGGAGCTTGAAGACTCATACAGCCGGATTTGGGAACAGCTTCTTTCCAACTGTGATAAGACTGCTGAACGGATCCTGATCCGGATCTGGGCCGTACCCTCCAAATATCCGGACCTGCCTCTCGGCTTTTTTTGCACTACCTTACTTCCCAGTTTTCTTTTTTCTATTTATGATTTATAATTTAAATTTTTAATATTTGCTATCGATTTGTAATCCAGGGAGCGGGAAGCACAGAACCAAATATCGCTTTGATGATTGTACGTTCTGGTATCAATTGTTTGGCGAGAATAAAGTATAAAGATGTTGGCATTGGAGCAGTACTCTCTCTCTGTTCTTCTGTGGATAAGCAGCGGCACCCTAGTGCCTTTTTTTCCCATCACTTGACTCGAACCGAGAGTAACTATGATGTCAGAAACCAAGAACTTCTGGCTGTCGAGGAGGCCCTGGAGGAATGGAGCTACTGGCTGGAGAGGGCAGAGCATTCCTTTTTGGTTTGATCAAATCCTAAGAACCTCGTCTACATTCAGGCCGCAAAAAGACTCAACACCCATCAAGCCCGTTGAACTTTCTTCTTCACCCAGTTTAATTTCATCCTCACCTATCGTCCTGGCAGCAGGAATACTAAGGTCAATGCTCTCTCGTGGGGGTTCAACAAGCCTGAGGACAATGATAGTCCAGAGCACATCCTTCCTCACATGTGTATTGCTGCTCTGATAATTCAGGGAATGGGGCAGAGGTGAGGACCACCCAACAGTCGGATACAGGCCCAATTGTGGGATGTTCCAACTGCCTGTTCGTCCCTGCTACAGTGTGCTCCGAAGTATTGGAATGGGTCACTCCTCTTATCTGGTTGGTCATCCAGGAATTTAGTGGACTGGGGAGTTTATCAACAGATGATTTTGCTGGCCATCTATGTCCCAGATTATCCATGCCTTTGCCTCTGCCTGTCCAACTTGTACTCAGAACAAGATATCATGCCAGTGCCCCTTGGGTCTGCTATGTCTGCTGCTTGTGCCCCACCGCCCCTGGTTCCACCTCTCAGTGGATTTCATCACTGGTCTACCCCGCCTGATGGAAACACCTCCATTCTGGTGGTTGTGGATCAATTCTCTAAGGCTGTCCACTTCATTGCTCTCCCTAAATCCCATCGGCTCATGAGATTACCACTCTCATGGTTCAAGCTGCACGGTTTCCCTTCAGACATCGTGTCTGATCAAGGACCACAGTTCTGTTTTTGGAAGGTTTTCTGTCCTCTTGTGGGAGTCACGGCCAGCTCTAATCTAGTTCCCATCCCCAACCTAATAGCAGGACTGAGAGAGTGAATCAGGAGCTGGAGATAACTTTTTGCTGCCTTTTCCTGTGATTAGGCTGGGGTTAAATTGTTGGGCTGCCTGGAGCAACCCACACACTCATGGGCGGGTGGGATGGGGGTGGATGTGCAGATGGCATCGGAGTTGATCTCTGAACTACGATGGCCCGATCAGTAATAGCGGTATGCAAACCGCTATGCTATCATAGTTCCTCCAGCATTTTGTGTGAGTTAAACAATAAACTTGATGAATGTCTAACAGCAGGTGAAGGAGTTTAATTGGCTGATTGGTTAGATTGCCTGCTCCTTGAGGTCGTACTGCAAACAATATTCAAAAGGATTTAAAGTGTTTTCGGCATTGTGCTCAAAGAGCCACTTGAAAAAGAATGAAAATGTCTGTTGTATCTGGTGCTCCCGTCGCGGCCTCCTCTACATTGATGAAGCCTGACGTAAACCGGGGGGACTGCTTTGTTAAGCACCTCCAATCTATCCGCCAAAAAGTGGAATTTCCCAGTGGCCAAACATTTCAATTCCTATCCCTTTCCCTAGCTGACATGTCGGCACATGGCCTCCTGTTTTGCCACTCTCAGGGTGGAGGATCAACACTTCATATTCTTTCTAGGTAGCCTCCAATCTGATGGGATAAACATCGATTTCTCCTTCCAGTATTTATTTTGTTCACGTCCCCTTCTCTCTTCTTCTATTCGCCACTCTGGTCTCTTACCTCTTCTCTTCATCACCTCCCCTCTGATGCTCCTCCCCTCTCCTTCCCTTTCTCCTATGGTCCACTCTCCTCTCCTATTAGATTCCTTCTTCTCCAGCTCTTTACCTTTCCCTCCCATATTGCTTCAGCTATCACCTTCTAACTAGTCCTCCTTCCCCTCTCCTCATCATTTTATTCTGGAGTCTTCCCCCTCCCTTTCCGTTCCTATTGAAATGGAGGGAGGGTGGAAACGTCGACTCAGACGATGAGAGGCCTGCATCGGGCATTTTCATACCTTACAAGGTGCAGATTGGAAGTCTGTGTGGGACGCCGCTCCTCGCACAGACACCAGAGCAATGTGTGGTTAAGTGCCTTGCTCAAGGACACAAACACGCTGCCACAGCTGAGGCTCGAACTAGCAACCTTCAGGTCACTAGACGAACGCCTTAACCACTTGGCTACGTGCCCTATTGAAGTGTCTCAGCCCCAAACGTCGACTGTTTATTCACATCCATAGATTCTGCCAACCTGCTAAACTCCTGTAGTATTTTGAATGTGTTGCAAAGGATGACTAGAACGGGAGGGTGACGACAATGTTATATTGCTCACTATAGAGTTATCACATTAAATGTAAGTGGTGCAAAGGCGTGCAGGTCAGCTCAATCAACAAGTTGTGTGCAAGTCAAATGAAATGAGAATGAATTTTCTGATGTGATACAGGGTAGTCACGTTACAGTACGGAACACTTCTCATGTTTGTGCATTGCAGAGTTAGTTGATTGCACTAAATCATCTTCATTTACTGGAAAATCTGATTTGTTCCATTTTATTACTGTTTTCTGGACGAACTGACGCTGGAGTCAGAATGGTGGTCCATTCAGAGGCAGAAGGCTGCCTGCAGATGCGTGTCCGCAAGATCACTCTCAAGACCTAATCTTCCCCAAGGCTTCTGCTAAAATATGATTATCGGCAATAAGTGCTTCAACTTCTGAATAATAGGCAGCACTGTTCCAGCACTGACAGCTCCTGAAGATGCCGTGGGAACCAGCGAAGCTTGCAGTAATATTGGATGATTTAAAAAGTCAATTTTAAATCAATCAAAGTTTAATACTAGTCAACCAACTCTTATACTAGTCAGGATTTCAACATGGATCATAGTCTTTTGTTGTGTTCTGAATCTGTCAGACATAGGTGTTCCATATTAATAGTTCAACAATTTTGTTCAATCTGCCTGCGGCTTCCCTTTTCATTTGCCTTTTTGCTTTCTGTGGTGTTTGATTTTGGTCAGTTTGGTCCATTTCATCATTCAGAAAGATTATTATCCTTAGGTGCAAACTGTTTCAGATGCTAGAAATTGAAAATTAAAATGAAAAAAAAAAATTCTGTTGAGTAATTCCAACGTTTGGCAACTTAATCTTTTCAGGCATTTTTTTCCAGCAATGTTAAAGGAAAAAAAGAATCACCAACCATGAAAGCCCAGCCTTTGAAATTTGGTTGTTAATGCAAATAACATAAAATACTCTGCAGATGCTGGGATCAAAGCAATCCTCACAACACGCTGGAGGAACTCAGCAGGTCGGGCAGCATCCATGGAAATGATGAGTCGACGTTTCGGGCCTGAACCCTTCGTCAGGACTGCAGGGTAGGCATACCACGAAGTGATTTTTGCAGCGGCCCTGCAGTCCTGACGAAGGGTTCCGGCCCAAAACGTCAACTTATCATTTCCACTGATGCTGCCCGACCTGCTGAGTTCCTCCAGCGTGCTGTGAGTAATGCAAATAACATACTTCATTGTGCGTACACATAACAAATAAACTTAAGTAATGAAAAAAACACCTGAGTAAAGTGAGGGAGTGAAATTCACTGTACATAATTGATAATTTACCAAGTTGTGCTTGGTAAAAATAATCTTGTAGCCTAAAAATCTTCCTTCACACTGGCAAATCCAAAATGCAGCATGAAAGTATTATGCAATGTCTGATATTTTCTTAGCATAATTTTGCTACTTTTAGAGGTTTTTACTTTAAATCAGGATTAATTTTGGGGTGTCACAGTAGTGTAGCAGTTAGCGTGACATTATTACTGATCAGTAATAGTTTGGAGTTCAGACCTGATGTTCTCTGTAAGGAGCTAGTATGCCTTCACCAGGGATTGCATGGTTTCCTCCATGTACTCCAGTTTCCTCCCATAGTCCAAAGATGTAACAGTTAGTAGATTAATTGGTCATTGTAAATTGTCCTGCGATTAGGTTAGGGTTAAGTTGAGGGTTGCTGACAGCATGGTTTGAAGGGGCCAATTCCACAATGTATCTCAAAATAAAAATAAAATAAATATATCAGTACTATTAGAAACAGCAGGCATTTCCTGTATTTGTATAGATAAAAATAATAACAATAATAATAGAAATCCTTCATGTTGTTATATTGTCTACCAAAAAGCATTCGATTCTGTCCCACACTCATGGTTAATAGAAGCTTTTAATAAATATAAACTACACCTAATACTTAAAACATTCCTACAACATCTGACGAACCACTGACTTACTATATTCACCCTATTTATTAACAATCAAAGAAGAACAACCACCGTTATCAAAATGAACTGAGGCATTTTCCAAGGCAAGTCTCTAAGCCTGCTATGGTTTTGTCTAGCTGTAAACCCGCTCTCTAATTTATTAAATCAGATGAAAATAGAGTATCAAATCAGAGACAATCAGATGAGTTATGCCTTAACACACCTTCTATACGTGGACAATTTGAGATTATTCACTCCTTCATCAGTTAAAACAATTAATTCAAAGAGTAGAACTATTTTTGAAAGATATAAACATGAAATTCAGACTGGATAAATGCAGAACATTAAGAAGGGTGCAATAGAGCAAATAGAATACAAAACAGAGCAGCAGGATACAATACTACTGATAGATGAATATTAAACATATAAGTATCTGGGATATCAACAAGCAAAGAAAATAGATCATAGTGCAATAAACGAAAAACTTTCAACAAAATTTGCTTCAAGGCTTAAGAAGATTTGCCGAACAGAGCTGAATAGTAACAATTTACAATGGTGTTAGAAAGTTTATAAACCCTGTATAATTTTTATGTTTAGAACATAGAGCAATAGAAATCTACAACACATTACAGGCCCTTTGGCCCACAATGTTGTGCCGACCATGTAACCTACTCCAGAAACAGCCTAGAATTTCCCTGCCGCATAGACCTGTATTTTTCTAAGCTCCATGTACCTATCTAAGAGTCTCTTAAAAGACTTAACTGTCCCTCATATTTCTGCATAAATATGACGTAAAATGTGATCAGATCTTCACGCAAGTCCTAAAACTAGATAAAGAGAACCCAATTAACTAAATAACACAAAACATTATACTTGTTCATTTATTTATTGAGAAAAATGATCCAATGTTAAATGTATTTGTTGGCAAAAGTATGTGAACTTTTGTTTTCAATAACTGGTGTGACCACCCCCCCACCCACCACCCATACGGCAATAACTTCAACCAAACATTTCTGGTAACCGTTGATCAATCCTGCATATCGGCTTGGAGGAAGTTTAGGCCATTCCTCCTTACAAAACTGCTTTAACTCTGGGGTGGTTGTGGGCTTCCCTGCTTCGGGATCTTCCACAACATTTCTATAAGATTAAGGTCAAGACTTTGACTTGGCCATTCCAAAGCACAACTTTACTTCTTTGTAAACCATTCTGTTGTTGACTTACTCTTGTCTTTCGGATCATTGTCCAACTTCTATAAAAGTTCAGGTGATGGACTGCTACCTTGACATTCTCCGGTAAATTGTCTTGATAAATTTTGGATTCATTGCTTTCTCACCAATTGCAAGTTGTCCAGGCCCTGAGGCAGCAAAGCAGCCCAAACCATGATGCTCTTTCTACCATGTGGCGCTTCTCTTCCTGACGAACTTAACGTATTCTACGCAAGATGTGAACAGAAGGGGAGTGTCCCGCTCCCTCCGGATGAACCAGACCTGGTGGCATCGAGATTCATCATCACCGAGGAGGACGTTAGAAGGGCCTTCCTGAAGATAAATCCAAGGAAAGCGATGGGCCCAGATGGCGTCCCAGGAGGGGTTCTCCTGGCCTGTGTAATCGAGCTAGCTGGAGTGTTTGCTGACGTCCTCAACTGCTCCTTGCTTCAGTCTAAGATCCCCTCATGTTTTAAGAAGACAACGATAATCCCAGTGCCGAAGAAGAGCAAGGTGGCATGCCTGAATGACTATCGACCTGTGGCTCTGACATCAATTGCTATGTAGTGCTTCGAGCGATTGGTTATGGCACACATCAACCACAGCCTACCAGTCAACCTTGATACTTTGCAATTTGCCTACCGGAGCAACAGGTCAACAGCAGATGCCATCTCTCTGGCCCTACATTCCTCCTTAGAACACCTGAAGAATAAAGACGCGTATGTACGGCTCCTTTTCATTGACTACTGCTCTGCCTTTAGTACCATCATTCCAAATAAACTAATACCTGAGCTCCGGAACCTGGGCCTTAGCACTCAGATCTGCAGCTGGATCTTCAGCTTCCTCACAGACAGGACCCAGGCTGTAAAAATAGGGGACAAGCTCTCTTCTACAATCACTCTGAGCACCGGTGCCTCACAAGGTTGTGTACTCAGCCCCCTGCTGTACTCACTGTACACCCATGATTGTGTAGCCAAGTTTCCATCGAACTCAATATATAAGTTTGCTGATGACACCACAATTGTAGGCCGTATCTCGGGTAATGATGAGTTTGAGTACAGAGGGGAAATTACGAACCTGGTAGCATGGTGCTAAGACAATAACCTATTCCTCAACGTCAGCAGGACGAAGGAATTGGTTGTTGACTTCAGAAGGAGTAACGGACCACACGACCCCATTTACTTCGGTGGTGTGCAAGTGGAACAGGTCAAAAGCTTTAAGTTCCTCGGGGTCAATATCAAAAATGACCTGACTTGGTCCAACCAAGCAATTCCACTGCCAAGAGGCCCACCGGTGCCTTTACTTCCTGAGAAAACTAAAGAAATTTGGCCTGTCCCCTAAAACCCTCAATAATTTTTATAGATGTACCATAGAAAGCATTCTTCTAGGGTGCATCACAACCTGGTATGGAAGTTGTCCTATTCAAGACCGGAAGAAGCTGCAGAAGATCGTGAACACGGCCCAGCACACAAACCAATAATCTGTCCTTGGACTCAATTTACACCACATGCTGTCGGAGCAGTGCTGCCAGGATAATCAAGGGCACGACCCACCCAGCTAACACACTTTTCGTCCTCCTTCCCTCCGGGAGAAGGCTCAGGAGCTTGAAGACTCGTACGGCCAGATTTGGGAACAGCTTCCTTCCAACTGTGATAAGACTGCTGAACGGATCCTGACCCGGATCAGGGCCATACCCTCTAAATATCCGGACCTGCCTCTTGGATTTTTTGCACTACCTTAATTTCCCTTTTCTATTTTCTATTTATGATTTATAACTTAAATTTTTACTATTTACTATCGATTTGCACTCCAGGGAGCACAAAGCGCTGTGATGATTGTACGTTCTAGTATCAATTGTTTGGCGACAATAAAGTATAAAATATACTTCACAGTTGGGATGAGGTTTTGGTGTTGGTGTGCAGTGCCCTTTTTCCTCCAAACATAGCAATATGCATTTCTGCCAAAAAGTTCAACTTAAATGTCTCATCTTTCCACAGAACATTGGAGAGCATCCAGGTGGTCCTTTGCAAATGTGAGATGTGCAGTAATGGTGTTTTTTGGTGAGCAGTGTTTTCCTTCATGGTATCCTTCAATGAACACCATTATTGTTCAGTGTTTTTTTTTATGGTGGACACATGAACAGAGACTCTAGCAAGTTCTAGAGTTTTCTGCAGGTCTTTTGCTGTTACCCATGGGTAAGCTTTTCACCTCCTTCAGTATTGCATGCTGTGCTTTTGGTGTGATCTTTGCAGGATGCCCACTCCTAGGGAGAGCAGCAATAGCACTGAATTTCCTCCATTTGTAGGCAGTTTCTCTTACTGTGGATTGTTGAACACTCAGATCTCTAGAAATGCTTTTGCGGAGTGAGATTTCAAGATGGCAGTGCAGTCTGCTTTGCTGAGCTCAGCACCGCAACACTGATAATTTTGCATATAAACCTACCCGTTTCAAATGCTCAAGTGTCAGATTTAATGACATGAACATCGATGAATTTTTTTTTTGAGCTGCTTCAACACTATGCCATCGAAAGGTGCTAAAAAGGCAGTTAAGATGGGCTGCACAGAGCCCTCGCCTGGGGCTGAGGAGTTAGCTGTTGCTAGCTATGCTAGCACGTTGGACCCTGCTTTTTGTCAAGTAATTCAGGAAGTTACGGAGAACATATCCAATATGATAGACAAGAAGCTGGCTCCACTCTCTCTAACACTCCAAAACCACACATTGGAGCTTAAAAATCTTGATACAAGTACGACCGAAGCCAAGGGCCGAGTCTCCGCAGTAGAGACTGTAACTGATCAAGCCCAAAGCCGCATCTGGGTGCTAGAAAAGGAAGTTCAAAGCCTGTCTGACCATATCGATGATCTTGAGAACAGAGGTAGGAGAAAGAATATATATGAATCATCGGTCTACCTGAAGGTACAGAAAGCAGCTAGCCAGCGAAGTTTTTTGAAGGCTGGCTGCCTAATTTCCTTGATTTGGAAACCAAGGCTGGACGCATTAAAGTGGAAAGAGCTCACCGTATGTTGGCTCCAAAACCGGACCCAGACCAACGCCATCGACCTGTCCTCGTGCGGTTCCATAATTTCAGTGGTAAGCAAAGAGTGATGGAGGCTTCGAGGCACCGCAGGACTGATGCCCAGGCTTTAGTATATGGAGGGTTTTCAAGATTTTTCAGCAGCCGTTATTCGGAAGCGCAAGGAACTTGACCAGGTAAAGAAGCGGCTGAGGGAATCCGGAATCCAGTACTTTAATGCTATACCCAACATCGCTGAAAATCACCTACAATGGGACCACCAAGATATTTGATTCTCTTGGCAAAGCTAAAACTCTTGCGGACACATTGGGCTAAAGAATGTACATATTGTGTAGCCCTGGTTATGGACGATAACATGCTCGATTGTCGCTTTATTTTACCTTTTCATTACTCGACGACAAGATATCTTATAGGATGGGTAACGTGTTTGTTTTGATTGATACAGTTTCATTATTTGTTTAAATTAGCGGTGCTGCTCCAGCCTGAAGGAGTTTAAATATTACGGTAACAAATTGGTGGATTGATAAATTATGCCCTGTTTTCATTTTTGACTATGTTAAATGCCATATTGGCAGTGGGGCAGAATATGGGGTGCTAGAAGGTTCAGATATCCCCTTTAAGTGTGGGGTAAGTCCTCTTGTTCAGTGCTGTTGGCGCTTTTTTTTGTGTTTTTTTTAATTTACTTATTGCTGCTCAGCTGATCTTAAGTCAGGTTTCTTCTCCTCCTGAGTGACATGATTGTTATAAAGGGTTATGACCAGTAATATATTAAAATTGTGCACTTGGAACATTAAGGGGAGTTGTTCATCAATCAACAGAAAGAAAATCCTACTAAACCTGAAAAAGGAAAGGATGGATAAAGCCTTATTGTAGGAGACACATTTAAATGATAAAGAACATCAAAAACTGCAACAGAGTGGATGTGATCGTCTATTTTTCATCTTTTAATACCAGGAGTAGGGGGGTGGCCTTTTTAATTAGGAAGAACTTATCTTTTAAATTATTAGACTGCATTACGGACAAGTATGGGAGATTTGTGATTGTTAAGGCTTCAATATATAGGCAGGAATATGGTATTCTCAATGTTTACTGCCCTCCAGCTCATACTCTCAAATTCCTAACAGATGCTTTTTCCAAACTTACAAGCTTTTCAATACAAAACATTATTGTAGGTGGGGATTTTAATTGTCTCATGGACCCATTGATGGACAGGGTGCCTAGTGGTCCCCCATTGCACTCCTCACAGTCCAAACAAATCATGGGCTTATGTGGAAAACTAGGACTTATGGATGTCTGGAGGTTGTTACATCCCTCAGACAAAGGCTTCACATTTTTTTTTCTAATCCACACAATTGTTACACCAGAATAGACCTTTTTCTAACCCCAAAACGCTCCTAGATTTAGTTGTATCCTGCACAATTAGAAATATCGCTATTTCAAGACTACTTTACTTCTGAATTCAAAAGTTTCTTATCTATTAATTCCAAATCAGCTAGTAGTCCATTAATGCTCTGGGAAACCGCTAAGGCCTATGCAAGGGGATTAATTATCTCCTATTCTACTCATAAGAAGCAACAAGCTGTGGAACAGCAGCGCCTAGTGAAAGCAAGGCTTGCAGCAGCTGAAAAGGATTATATTAATAAGCCTTCTGCAGCCAAGTTACAGAATATCACAGCCCTATGCTGTACACTATACTCTTTACTTACACAAGCAGACAAAACAAAATTGATATTTGTTAAACAACGATTGTTTGAACATGGTGAGAAACCAGGTAGGTATTTGGCTTATTTAGCTAGAAAGAAAAATGCCTCTCAACCTATTGCTTCAATTAGGGATCGGACAGGAGTCCTCATTAGTAATTCTAAAATGATTAATGCTGTGTTTAAGAATTTTTATTCTAAACTGTATCAATCTGAGCAATGTAATGATGGAAAATCTAGGATGGAGTCCTTTTTAAGGAATTTAGATCGCCTAGGCATTTCTTCTGAACAAGAGTCCCTCCTCAGTGCTCTGTTATCTATACATGAGATACAGGAGGCTGTGAGATAGCTCAAAAGTGGGAAGGCCCTGGTCCTGATGGACTCACTAGTGAATTCTATAAAGAGTTCATAGGGTTATTATCAGAGCCTATGCTAAACGTGTTCAATCATGCATTTAATTGTGGTCTCGTCCCACCATCATTGAGAGAAGGTAATATCTCCCTAATTCTTAAGAAAGGAAAGAGCCCTGAAGATTGTGCCTCCTACAGGCCTATTTCATTGTTAAATATTGACTTTAAAATCTTATCTAAGACCTTAGCGTTGCGATTAGAAACTGTGTTACCTTTTATCATAAAAGAGGATCAAACGGGTTTTGTAAAAGGCCATAGATCATCTAACAAAATCAGAAGATTACTTAATGTGATTCAGGCATGTCAGCAACAGGCAGTGGATGGCTTGGTGCTTTCCTTAGATGCAGAAAAGGCCTTCGATCGTGTCGAATGGCCGTATCTTTTCTTCAATTTAGAACGATTTGGTTTGGGCAATAATTTTATTAAGAGGGTGAATGTCCTTTATAATGACCCCTTGGCTGTGATTCTCTCTAATGGTATTAGATCGGATAATCCTAATATTCTGAGGGGCAGCCAGCAAGGCTGCCCTTTATCACCACTACTTTTCACTAGTGATCGAGCCATTGGCTGAGGCTATTCAGCGAGACACCAAAATATCTGCTCCAGACATAAGACTAAAGTCACATAAAATTACATTGTATGCGGATGATGATCTAATTTTCTTATCAAACCCTGCTATATCAGTGCACCACCTTATACAATGCATTAATTTATTTAGCGCCTTTTCAGGTTATAAAATTAACTTTACTAAAACAGAGGCTATGCCTCTGGGGAATCTGCAGCAGGTACCTGACACTTAGGGTTTTCCCCTTTAAATGGTCGCAGACAGGTTTTGTTTACTTAGGCATATTTATCACACCTGCGTTTGATCAATTGTTCAAAGCTAACTTCTCACAGTTATTTGACAAAATCAAACAGGATCTTGAGCGATGGAGCACTCTTCCCATTTCCTGGCCTGGCCAAATATCCTTGCTCAAAATGAACATTCTTCCTCGTCTGCTCTACCCAACACGAATGATTCCAGTCATTTTTACCCAACAAATACTTAAAGAAATAAATGGATGGTTTGTTTCTTTCATCTGGAACAAAAGAAGACCCTGTATTAACATGTCTAAGTTACAGCTTTCCAGTAGTCTAGGAGGTCTGGATTTTCCAGACATTAAAAAATATCAATTAAGTTCCTTTTTATCTTATATGGTTGACTGGGTTTGCAGGGACCCCTCCTCAATTTGGCTGGACATTGCAGCTTCACAAGCAAAATGCCCTCTTATTAATTTGCTTTTCCTCAATAAGATGAAATTAGTTAAGGAATATTGTCGCAATCCAATAACAATTAATACAATCAGGGCTTGGAGGAAACTGCGACAAATTGAGGGCAACGCAGCGAAAATATCACCCCTCACTCCAATAACCGGCAGTCCAGATTTTCAGCCTGGCATAATGGATTCTGGATTTAAACTCTGGATTTCTAAGGGTATTTTCTATCTAGGAGATTTGTTTGATGAAGGAACGATGATGTCTTTTAATCAAATAGAACAGAAATTTAACATACCCAA
Organism: Mobula hypostoma; assembly: GCF_963921235.1. Lineage (NCBI taxonomy): Eukaryota > Metazoa > Chordata > Chondrichthyes > Myliobatiformes > Myliobatidae > Mobula > Mobula hypostoma. The sequence goes on from NC_086098.1 coordinate 148,082,199, forward strand.
CAAGGATCTTTTTTGTTTCTATCAGATAAGAGATTATATACCGAAAAAAACATCATTGTTAACTGATTTCTGTATATTTCTGACAGAAAAGAGGGTGTTTTGTTCTAAGGGTGAAGTCCCTATTAGTACTTCTTACAGCATCTCCTGAGGGAATGTTCTTCTGGAGAGGCTGAGCAGCTGGGAAGGGTCTGGGAGGAAGAGCTGGGAGTAGAAATTACAGCTGAAACATGGGAAGACATCTGTGATAATGCAAAGAAGATTTCAGTTTGCAATAGAACTAAAGCATTGCAATTCAAAATTCTGCATAGAGCCCATCTGACTCCAGATTGTCTCTTGAAATTTAAGACGAGGGTTTCTCCAATGTGTTCTAAATGTAAAGTAAATAGTAGAACTTTCATCCACTGTTTTTGGACTTGTCCCAAATTTCAGGTATACTGGAGCGATATTTTGGGTGAAATGGAAAAGATTCTGAAGATAGAGCTTGAACTGGACCCAGTGTCTTTTCTCTCGGGCTTACCCAGCAGTCGTATTATTAATGCACATCAGAAAAAAACTTCTTAACATCCTGACTTTTTGTGCGAGGAAGAACATTTTACTTTGTTGGATATCCTAAAAGGCCTGTGGACTTTTTGGTTGGCATAAATTAATCATGGAATACATTCCTTTGGACTTTTTGACATGTATGGTACACTCAAAAACAAATAGTTTTCATAAAACAAGGCAACCTTTTCTGCGGTGTTTAGGAATGCTAAGGTCCTCTGAAAGTTGTTTTGATTGAGGCATACTGCATATAAACCGATCTTCCGTGAGAAGAGCAGGCTCTGATTTTGTGTGTTGTTTTTATAGGGCAGGGCACCTCTACAATGCACACCTCCAATCTCATTGATTGGAATACTTTAAAGCTGATTTTATCAGCTTGAGCTGAGAAAAAAAATAATAACAATGTTGATAGTAATAATAATCAAATCAGAAACAACAAAATGAATTATACCTTGACACATCTTCATTATATGGATGATTTAAAATTATTCACTCCTTCATCAGTAAAACTAAAGCAATTAACTATTTTCTGATCTCAACATATTTCGCTCCTTTTCGGTGAGGTGGAGCAAAGTTAAGATGGTACTAGATGGCAACTCCTTTGCTTGCATCTTTGGAAACAGCTCTATTTCCATCTTTAATAGCTTTACTCTTCCATATCAGGGTTCTTTTGAAGACCCTGTCCTGGAGTTATACGCAGACTTCAGTTCTTTGCAGGAATGGGACCCGTTCTTGGGGTTTCAGGACTGGCCATTGTTTGGCATGCCAAAGGTTCAGCCAGAGAGCCTGGCTCAAGTACAGAAGCCTAAGATCTCGGAGCTCGGGAGACGGGCAGATCGAGGGTCGGTGTCATAGCAGGAGACCCGTGTGTCGTCGAGGGAGTCGGAAAATCTACTGCTGTGTGACCGAGGACCCGGGATCTTTGCGATCTTCAGGCACAAAGCTCGAAAAAAATGACGTAACAGACTTCTAACATCATAAACCAGAGAGTTTTCTCCCTGCTCGCTGGGGAAATGGAGACAGCTCTTTCTCCTTTAGTAGGGAGAGACAGAGTCTGCGGTATATTGAATGCCGGGTGAAACGCGAAGTCCATGGGGTAACTGCAAGTCTGTGTCTTTAACATTGCTTTGCTCACGCCTGAGTGCTCGGTGGCGGTCCGATGCTTCCCTTTTTTGCCAGTGGGGGGAGGGGGATTGTTGCTCTCAGCTGCTTACCTGCGGGAGGGAGGGGAGTTGGGGAAGGTTCTTTAGGGTTCTTATGTTTTACTGTCATTCATTCTCTGGGTCACTTCTCTGTTTTTTGTGGATGTTTGCAAAGAAAACGTATTTCGGGATGTATTTTGTATACATTTCTCTGACGTGAAATTGGAACTTCGAACCTTTGAACATAACTTTGGACTAGCTAAGTCCAGAATATTAAACATCAAGAAAGATGGAATCCAGCTAGTAGAATATAAAACAGAACATCAGGATTCAATACAGCTGATGGATGAACATGAAACATTTAAGAACCTGGAATATCAACAAGCAAAGAAAATAAATCATGGTGTGATGAAGGGAAAATTATTGACAGAATTTACTTCAAGGCTTAACAAAATCTGCCAAACAGAGCTCAACAGTTAAATATAACAAAGGTAATAAACATATCGCTACACCTATATTAACATATTCTTTTGGCGTAATATCTTAGTGTGAAACTGGTCTGGAAAATTTACAAAGAAAAATTAGAACACAAATTTCAGAAAAGACTATGTACACTCGAACACACTTAGATGAACACTACCAAGGATAGAAGGATGAAGAGGAATAACAGACATAAAATATACAGGATAAACAAGCAAGAACAACTTACTTAATAGATATCACTATTTCAACACACACAACGTACAAAAATCAATAAGTGAAAAACACCAGAAACATGCTGAATTAAAAGAGGAAATTGAAAGACTATGGAACATGAACAGGGTATACATTGTCCCAATAGTAATATCTACAACTGATATCATCCCAAAGGCACTGCAATTAAACAATCAAGCCTACACAGTAATATCTATGTAAATCTCCAGAAAGCCATGATACTAAACACCACTGGAATAGTCTGAAAGTTCCCAGCAATTGAGAAAGAGTGTGTTTGGCAATGCCTGTACCTCAGGTTTCACCGGCTTGAGCTAAGAAAAAATAAATAGTAATATTAAGAATAACTTATTTATGGAGCACTTTTCATACAAACAGTGCAACTTCACCAATGATTGCTTCCTCCAAATCTTCATTTACACTGTAGCATTCAAGATAATTGTCAATATCTTCAGATTCTTCATATTTCCTAATTTGTTGAAGCAATGAAATCATCTCATTTTCACTCCCGGCCATTTCTGGCATCTCCAAGCCTGAATTCCTGAACCTGTGGTGAACAAAACAGTGGCTGTCCCAATTAACCAATGGCTCAGTTAACCAGAATCCGTACGGACAATGATATCTGTGACAGGCTGCAAGTTACTGCCCAATACTCCAAAAAAGAGACCTATTTATTCCTAACGTGCCACATGTTGCTGTTTTATGAACATCCAGGCCTCAAACACAGCAATGAAAATTTTATTTTATTTATTTACAGGCACAGAATGGTAATAGGTCTTACCAGCTCAACGAGCCCATGCCACCTAATTACACTATGCAACCGATTAACCTATTAACCGGTACATTTTTGTAATGTGGGAGGAAACCAGAAGGAAACCCCCACAGATACAGGGAGAACATATGAACTCCTTATCGACAGTGTTGGAATTGAATTCGGGTCACTGGTTCTGCAATAGTGTTACGTTACCACGCCGCCCCCAGATGGATGACCAGTGACTTGATGTTCTTGCAGCAATGGTGTTTGCTGTGCAGATATTATCCAGACCACTTCTCAGCTCTTCTCCAAATGATGTCAAGAGAATAGTTTCTTGTCTTTCAGCAAAACAAAAGTAAATGTTGCATCTAAAAGATGCTCTTTGGAATTAGGTAGTGTATCCTCATTTCAGCACTGGACCGTTCACTTGGTTTTCATATTTGGATCTCTACTAAAGGGTTTGACACCATGCCTTCAAACTTTGAGATGGAAATGTTCATTGTCTTTTTTCCTCCGACTCCACAAGTCCATTAGAAGCAGAATTAAGCCATTTGGCCTATCCATAATGGCTGACTTACCAACCCTCTCAACCCCGTTAAGACCATACAACCATAAGACATAGAAATGGAATTCTTGAGCTTGCTCCACCATTCCGCCATTATCCCTCTCAACCCCATTCTCCTACTTTCTCCCTGCAACTTTTGATGTCCTTACTAATCAAGAATCTATCTACATCCACTGACCTGGCCTCCACAGCCATCTGTAGCAATGAATTCCACAGATTCACCACCCTCGGACCAAAGAAATTCCTCCTCATCTCTGCTTGAAATAGACATCCCTCTACTCTAAGGCTATGCCCTCTGATGCTAGATGATCTCCATTATTGAAAAAAAAATTCTCTCCACATCCACGCTATCTATGCTTTTCAATATTTGATAGGTTTTAATGAGTATGTGCCACAGTCTCTCAGTTCCAGCTCTGCACACCTCCCCTACCTGCCTGTCACCTCTTTCGGTCCACCAGTTACCTAGGAATCTCCATTCTCCTTCCCCTCTCCATCCCAGCCATTTCCTTTCTTCACTCTCAGCCCTTAGGCAGGGTTTCAGCCTGTAACATTGGCAATTTCTTCCTTCCCTCCGACAAATGCTACTTCACTGGTTGAATACCTCGGGCAGATTGTGTCTCACTCCAGATTCCTACACCTGCAGACACTTGTGTTGTTGTTTCTATCAATCTGTCTAACCCAGTTTTCCATTATCTTCTCAAGCCTGGATGAGTCAGATCTCTGCAAAATAAATAAGGGGCCTTTGTATCCAGGGATCTTTCATAATTACTTAAAACTGCTTGTATTGAGTCTCTCTCTCTCTCCCTCTCTCTCTCTCTCTCTCTCTCTCTGGCTATCCATCCCATAGGATGATGATGGCTCCTTTCAGTCAGTTAGTGGGTGGTACCCTACTCCTCAGAAAGGAACAGCATGTGCGTGAATGGATTTTAGGTGAGTGGGGGTAGCACAGGTCCAGACCCACCCTTTCGACATCCCCTCCCGGATCCAGCGGCATGGCGGGGTCCAAGACGGCTGGGGGAAGTTCTGTTGCAGTGAATGGCCAGGCCAAGCTTCAATGCAAGGGATGCCCTTTCCGCACTTCACGCACATGTTTGCTAGATGGCCGTTGATCCTACGGCACGTGTGTATTGAGTAGTCTCACACAAAAAATGCTGGGGGTTTAAATGAAGGTCTAGTTCCCAACTATCACCTAATCACTTCTCTCCGTGGATGCTGCCTGACTTGCTGAGTTTCTCCAGTATTTCGTATCTGTTGCTCAAGATTCCAGCATCTACGGAATATCAAGTAATGAGGTTGGCTGGGTGCAAAACTTGTTCTGCCAACTTGACCGTGAACTTTTACTGAAAATCTGAGTGGTTAATGTGTTTTAACGTTCAAAGTTCATAGCGAATTTACTTTCTGTTGGTCTCATTACAACTTTAAGATTTAATGTGAACAAAATTTAATAGATTCACAACCAATAGGGTATTAGGAGGAGTAAAATAAACGTACATTTCTTGCACCATTTCGAGACTCTTCAAGCATTTGCAACAAATGAAATACTCATTACGATCAGGTAAAAGATGCCATGACTAACCTCAGCCGAGTAATCAGAGACTGACCTGATAATCTGATGTTGACTGAGTGATCAGCTTTGGCCAGAAGGTGGGGATAACTCCCTTTCTCTTCTCCAAATTGACCCCATGGGACCTTCCCTTCCATGAAAACAACATCACAGCTTAATATTACATCTGAAAGATAATCTTGTTCATTACCAGAGTATCAACCTGGTTTTCAGTGCTTGATTATAAGGGACTTTTCCCATAACTTTCTTAGACAAGAGTTCTATGAAGCAGAGGCCCAGATGAATTTGGATGAATATTAGCAGATTCACTTTGAGGTCTGTACTGATGAAGATGAGCTTTATTTGTCGCATGAACATTGAAACATTGAAACACACTGTGAAACGTGTATTTTATGTCAACGAGCAACACAGTCTGAGGATGTGCTGGGGACAGCTCACAAGTGTCGCCATGCATCCAGCACCAACACAGCATGCCCACAACTTACTAACCCTAACCCGGACATCCTTTTGAAATATGGGAATTTAAATGAAGGAAGCATAGACTTACGTTGGTCCTATCAGTCCTGTCAAGGAAAGTTTATATTATTTATTTAGAGATACAGTGTAGAACAGGCCCTTCCGACCATTCAAGCTGCACTGCCCAGCAGCCCACTGATTTAACCCTGGTCTAATCGCAGGTCAATTTACAATGACCGATTAACATACTAACCAGTACGCCTTTGGACTGCGGGAGGAAACTGGAGCACCCGGAGGAAACCCACGCACTCATGGGAAGGAACATACAAACCTACTTAGCGAGGACGCCGGAATTGAACTCTGAACTCTAATGCCCCGGGCTGTGATAGTGTCACGTTAACTGCTACGCCACCCTAGTGCCAAATTACATTATTCGTTCAGCATAAAGAGCATGGGAAAGCAAACGGTGGGGATTCCAGCTCATCAAATTTGTGCAATCTGTGTGTGGAAATATGACTTTATGTTGAGCCATGCAAAAGGAAAACAGGCTGCTTTCTGTCAGTGATTTCAGAGATCAACATGAACTCACTTCAGATTAGATAACTTCTGCTTGGCTGCTCTGAGAAAACACACATACTGCCACTTCACCCGCAGTAATTATATTTATTCATTCCCATTTAGTCGAGTTTGTACAAGCAGGGCAAGACAGACAACTGGCAATAAACACCGGGGAAAGGAATTAAAATGCTGATCAGGTTTGAGCTGAAACAATCAAACTATCATCTTTCACATGGCAGCTCATTCATCACCCAGGAAAAAACCCCTCTGTGTACTGATCTTGTTACATGTAAACTCGCTAACATGGAGTAACTGCCGCTGATGTGATTTTACTAATAAATAAGTTCATTCTGCATTTTCAGCAGGGACTTGCAAACAAATAAGATCTGTGTTCCCTGTCAGGGTTTTCCATTTATCTTTTCTTTCTCTTCTCGCTGCTGCCATAAGGAAGAAACTACAGGCGCCTCTGGACCACACCACCAGGTTCAGGAACAATTATGAGCACTCAGCCATCAGGTTTTTGAACCAGAGGGGATACCCTCGCTTAACTTCACTTGTCTCATCATCGAACTGATCCCACAATCTATGGACTCACTATCAAGGACTCTTCATCTCAGGTTCTCGATATTTGTTGCTTATTTATTATTATTTCTATTATTTTTTCTTTTCTTTTTGTATTTACACAATGTGCTGTCTTTTGTATGTTGATTGTTCGTCCTGTTGGGTGTGGTCTTTCATTCATTCTATTGTGTTTATTGGATTTACTGTGAATGCCTGCAAGAAACTGAATCTCAGGTTTGTGTATGGTAACATATCTGACTTTGATAATAAATTTAGTTTGAACTTCGAACTTCCTTCACACACTTGCTTCATTTCTTCATTTTCCCTTTCTCTTTTTCTTGCTTCTTTCTTTTCTTTTCCATTTGCTCCTCGTCATCTTGAAAAATCACACCATTCCCGCACGCCACTCCACTTGTGCCTTATTTACCCTTTCATTTAAACATCGTCTACAAGTGCCTCCTCAATAACTCTATGGAAGATAACTGATTGTCATCATGAAAATACCTTCAGTAGCAGTAACTCAAAGAAAGCATGGAAAGCAAAGAAAATTTCAGTGTTCATAAGACATAGGAGTAGAATTGGGCCATTCAGCCCATCGAGTCTGCTTTGTCATTCTATCACAGCTGATTTACTATCCCTTTCAATCCCATCCTCCTGCTTCCTCCCGTAACCTTTGACATCCTTACTATCAACCTATGCCTTAAGTACACCCAATGACTTGGCCTCTTTGGCTGCCTGCAACAATGAATTCCATAAATTACCACACTCTGGCTAAAGAAATTCCTCCTCATCCCTCCTTTCTGAGGCTGTGTCCCCTGCTCCTAAACTCCCTCACTATAGGAAACATCCTTTCCACATCTACTCTAAGTAGCCCTTTCAATATTCGACAGGTTTCAATGAGATCCTCCCCATGTTCTTCTAAACTCCAGTGAGTACAGGCCCAGAGCTATTCAACGCTCCTCATACATTAACCCTTTCATTCCCAAATTTCTTATTTTCTCCCTTTGGCAAACGTGTTCTCTTTGATCTGCCTGTATTCAAGTCAAAATCATTGTTCCTATCTCTAGTACTTAGGCCAGTATATATTGACATTTATAATGGGATCAAAGAGTTCACCAGAACTACATGCCAAGGGTTAATCCGGACTTCTTACTTAAACAGATTTGCTAATGAACAGATTTGTGAAACACAAACACAAACACTCTCTCTCTCTCGCACTCTCACTCTTTCTCCCCCCCCAACCACCAACATACCCCCCCCAACCTGGCCCTTTGAGCCACGCCACCAAGAAATCCTCAACAACCACAGTTTAACCCTAACCTAATCATGGGGCAATGTACAATGACCAATTAACCTACATGGTACATCTTTGGACTGCAGGAGGAAACCAGAGCACCTGGAGAAAATCCACGCATTCCACAGGGAGGACGTACCGAGTCTCGTTACAGAATGGTACCAGAATTGAACTCTGGACTCCAGAACACCCCAAGCAGTAGTAGTGTCATGCTGACCACTATGCTACAGTTTCCTCCAATGCATGAGGTGTTTTAAGGACTGTAGAAATAATCAACTGCTTGAAGATATTATTAGTTGTACTCACTCAAATGGCTGTAAAACTCAGAACAAACTGAGCTTCAATAGTGAAAATGCATTTTCGTGGCTTCTCTTAAACAATAGTGATTAAAAATCTTGGGTACTGCTATCTTCAAAAAAACCCATGGTAGGCAAAGAGCTCAGTGGAGATAGAACCTAGTTGAGTGAGATCAGTATCTCCAGTTCCTTAAGTTCCTCATCATCAGTGAGTCCTGTGTTTGATCAAAGGCCAATGGTCAATTGGAAGTCCCGAAGAGTCTAGTGTGAGCTGCCTTAATGACTATCATCCAGTAGCACTCACATCTACTGTGACGAAATGCTTTGAGAGCTTGGTCATGGCTAGAATCAACTCTTGCCTCAGCAAGGACCCTGACACACTGCAATGTGCCTATCACCACAATAGTTCCATGGTGGACACAATCTCATTGGCTCTTTCCGTGACCTTGGATCACCTGTTCAATACAACTACGTATGTCAGACTGCTGTTTATTGACTACAGCTCAGAGTTTCACACAATCATTCCTACAGCTCTGATTCGAAAGCTCTAGAACCTGGGCCTCTGTACTTGCGTCTGCAACTGGTTCCTTAACTTCCAACCAGAAGTCGACTGTACTAGCCTCGCTGAGGTGTCATAACATTGAGTAGACAGTCAGGCAAACTCCATTGAAAAATGATATGAGAGTCAGTGTACAGCCCCCCTAGCACCCTGGGATTTTTGCAGGCCCAATGACAAGACAGCGTGAATAAGGAGTGAAACCGAAAAATGACAAAATACAGTTGAATTATCACAGTGTTCCATTCACATAGGTAAGTAAGAGCTTAGTTAAGTTTCCTGCATGTAAATATTATAAGATTCTGATGAGGAAATACCGCAGGTAAATAGTATGTGTAACCCATTGACATCTAGGTTAGTGGCTAATAAACTCAAAAATATCATTCTATTTCAGCAACATCTTACTGATACCTTTAGATTAACTTATAAAGAATATAACATCAACTTAAAAACAATGTTTCTGCTGGGGAAGCAACAGGATGGATTTAGATAGAAACTGCTTTAGCTCCAAACATTATTCTCTGGCCTTCCAGCCAATGTGCTTTCCTACTTATTATTTCCTGACTGCACAGGAAGTGACCTAATACAGATCAGAAACTGCTCATTTCAAACTAAAAGCTGAATGTGCTTAATCACATAGAAAAGCACAAATCAATTGCCCGAAGAGTGGAACAACCATAACGCATGTAGATAGGAAACAGCATTTCCACCTCGCTAACAATCAACACTGGTGCTTCTCAGGAGTGTGTGCTTAGCCCACTGCTCGACTCTCTCTATACCTATGACTGTGTGTCTAGGCACAGATCAAATGGCACCTATAAATTTGCTGATGACACAACTACTGTTGGCAGAATTTCAGATGCTGACGAGAGGGCATGCAGGAGGAGATAGGTCAGCTGGTTGGGTGGTGTTGCAGATTGTGGACTTAAGACAAGGGAACACACACCAGTTCTCATAGCGGGATCAGAAGTGGAAAGAGTGAGCAATTTCAAGTCCTAGGTATCAATATCTCTGAGGATCTATCCTGGACCCAACATATTGATGCAGCCACAAAGAACACACAACTGAGGCTACACTTCATTAGGAGTTTGATGGGAATTGGTATGCTAACAAAGATGCTCACAAATTTCTACGGAAGTACAGTGGAGAGCATTCTAACTGGCTGCATGACCAGCTGGCATGGGGGTGGGGGGTGGTTGTGGGAGATGGCTACTGCACAGGATCAAAATAAGCTGCAGAGAGTTGTAAACTTAGTGGGCTCCATCACTGGCAGTAGCCTCCATGGTCTCCAGGACATCTTCAAGGAGCAATGCCCCCAAAAGCCACCATCCATCTTTGAGGACATTTATCACCTAGGACATGACTTGTTCTCATTGTTACCATCAGGAAGGAGGTACAGAAGCCTGAAGGCACACACTCAGTGATTCAGGAACAGCTTCTTCCCTTCTGCCATCCGATTTCTGAATGGTCATTGAACCCCTGAATATTACTTCACTACTTTCTTATTTTTATTTTTGAACTACTTATTTAATTTAACTATTTAAGATCTACTTACTTATTGTAATCCTCATTTTTTCTATAAATATGCATTGCATTATGCTGCTGCCGCAAAGACAGCAAATTTCACGACATGTCGGTGATATTAAACCTGATTCTGATTCTCATCTTTCCCCTGCTGAACACTTTTGTAAGTTTTATAAAAGATATGAGCAGAGTTCTGCTATCAAATGAGCCCTGAATGCTGATTAACATCATTGTATCTGGCAGGTACAAGTAATCTTTATTGCAGACATGATCCTATCCTCACAAATCTGAATTTTGTAGCATTTACGTGGCGCAGATGCAATTCGATTTACCCTTCGCATTTTTTTTTAATTTTAAAGATTTAATTTTCTCCAAAATTCCCAAGGAAGGATGAGATACTTTTTTTTCATGTCTGTGATTCTCTTTGTGCGGTCTACATACAGTATGTACATTGTTGGCAACAGAATCATAATCAGAATCAGGTTTAATATCATTGGCGTGTGTCAGGAAGTGTGCTGTTTTATCAAAACCTAAATGGGTAGCATTGGAATTACGATCTGTTCAGGGCTATACACTTGGCTCTATTTTAGGTTCCTCTCTTCCTTTTGATTTGAAACGCCTCAAACAGGTCTCTAACCTGATAGTTAAATATACCTTACGTATTTGGTTTCAATTCAGAAAATTTTTTGATCTTAACCAATTTGGGCTAGCGATTCCTATTTCAGGTAAGGTATTTGTTCCTCCCTCTTTCACAGATCGTGCTTTTCAAATTTGGAAGATTAAGGGTATTTCACGGTTTTTGGATTTATTTTTAGATGGTTCCCTTATGTCTTTTGAACAATTATCTAATAAATATCTACAATAATAGATATCTACAAGTTAGAAATTTCCTAAGTACTATACTTTCTTCCTTTCCAATGCTTCCTCCTACATATATTTTAGATACTATAATTAACCTTAATCCATGTCAGAAAGGTGCATCGGCTATGATTTATAATATTATTATGAAACTTAGGAAAGCTCCATTTGATAAGATTAGGGTAGATTGGGAACAGGAATTGGGGTCTATCATTTCCGTGGATGACTGGGGACAGATTTTACAATTAGTCAATACTTCATGTATCTGTGCTAAACATTCCCTAATTCAATTTAAAGTTGTTCATAGAGCACATATGTCCAAAGATAAATTAGCTCGCTTTTATTCTCATATTAATCCTTTTTGTGATAGATGTCCGGGGCAGATAGCCTCTTTAACTCATAAGTTTTGGTCTTGTCCTACTCTGGAAACTTTTTGGAGAGACATTTTTAATATTATCTCAAAGGTATTGAATATAGATGTCTCTCCTCACACTGTTACTGCTATCTTTGGATTACCTAAAATTTCCAGTAATCTTTCTCCTTCAGCCTGTAGAATGATTGCATTTCTTACTTTAATGGCAAAAAGATGTATCTTACAACATTGGAAAGAGCTTAATGCTCCAACTACCTTTTTTTTGGTTTTCTCAGAGGATATTATGCTTGAATTTGGAGAAAATTAGAAGCAATCTCTATGATTCCTCACTTAAATTTGAACAGACCTAGAGATCTTTTATTCAATATTTTCATTTAATGTAATTTTTTTTTCTTCTCTTTTTTGCTCCATATTTATATTCCTTTCTTGTTTTTTTTTACTGTTTTTAGTGGAGGTCGGGTTTGAGGACAGGATTTTAAGTTCTTTAACTCTACTTGGTTCCAAGTTAGCCCATTGCTTTGCTTTGCTTTTAGTTTAGTTGCACGGTGGGTTTTTTTGGGGGGGGGTTTTGGGTTTTTATTCCTTTACTCTATTGATATATATATATATAAATTAGTATACTATTATGTTACCTTATTATGTTATGTTTAAATTACATTGTTTGTATCTTTTTTTTATCTGTATTAATAGCTCCTGTAATTTTATTATATTCTAACAGTGTATTAGTGCCTATATGGCTTACCTTTTTGTATACTTATTCAATAAAAAGATTTAAAAAGAAAGAAAAGAAAGGAAGTGTGCTGTTTTGCAGCAGTGCTACATTGCAATACATAATAATAGAAAAACAGTAAATTACAATAAGTAGATATATAGATTAGATTACATTAGATTATGAGGACACTCTGTCCTCGTTTATTGTCATTTAAAAATGCATGCATTAAGAAATGATACAATATTCCTCCAGAATGATATCACAGAAACACGGGACAGACCAAGATTAAAACTGGCAAAACCACATAATTATAATATATAGTTACAACAGTGCAATGCAATACCGTAATTTGATAAAGAGCAGACCATGGTCACGGTAAAAGAAAAGTCTCGAGTCCGGATAGCCCCATCATCTCACTCAGAGGGTAGAATGGAGAAACTCTCCCTGCCATGAACCTCCAAGCGCCGCCAACTTGCTGATGCATTGGAAGCACCCGAATGCAGCCAACTCCGAGTCCGTCCGAAAACTTCGAGCCTCCAACCAGCCCACCGACACCGAGCACCCAGCACCATCTCTGCTGAGCGCTTTGACCCCGCCCTGGCTGCCGAGCAACAAGCAAATCCGAGGACTCGGGGCCTTCCCCTCCGGAGATTCTGGATCACACAGTGGCAGCAGCAGCGAAGCAGGCGTTTGAGAAGTTTCACCAGATGTTCCTCTGTGAACTCACGTCCGTCTCCATCAAATCAGAATTGTGCACGGCACCCTACTTGACAGATAACCGATATTCATCACCGGGGTGGCCACTGCGCTGTGTCGCGCCGCCATCTTCTCCTCTCACTAATTAAATAAGTAGTGCAAAAGAGAGCAAAAGAGGTGAGGCAGTGTTACAAACACGGGAACATCTGCAGACGCTGGAAATCCAAGTAACACACACGAAATGCTGGAGGGACTCAGCACACCAGGGAACATCTATGGAAAAGAACACAGTCAATGTTTTGGGCCAAGACCCTTCATCAAGACTGGAAAGAAGATGAATAGTCAGAGATAAGAAGGTGGGGCGAGGGAAGGAAGAAGTACAAAGTGCAGGTGATAGGTGAAACCGGGAGAGTGGGATGGGTGAAGTAAAGAGCTGGGAAGTCAATTGGTGAAAGACACAAAGGACTAGAGAAGGGAGAATCTGATGGGAGAGGGTGAAAGACCATGAAAGAAAGGGAAGGGGGAGGCGAACCAGAGGGAGGTGATGAGCAGGTAAGGAGATAAGGGATGGAGGGAAATGGGAATGAGGAATGGTGAAAGTGTGGTGGGGGGGGGCAATTACTGGAAGTTTGAGAAATTGATGTTCATGCCATCAGGTTGGAGGCTACCCAGGTGGAACATAAAGTGTTGCTTCTCCAACCTGAGTGTGGCCTCATCGGTCAGTAGAGGAGACCATGGACTGGCCATGGAGGTTTTGGGATCATTGTTCATTCAGAAATCTGACAGTGGAGGGGAAGAAGCTGTTTGTAAAACATTGAGTGTGTGTCTTCAAACTCCTGTACCTCCTCCTTGATGGCTGTAATGAGAAGAGGGTTTGTCCTGGATAATGGGGGTCCTGAATGATGGATGCCATCTTTTCGAGGCATAGCTGGCTGTGTTTACAATTTTCTGCAGCTTTTTCTGGTCCAGTGCAGTGATCCTCCATCCTAGACAATGATGCAACCAGTTCGAATATTCTTCAAAGTTCCAATGTTCAAAGTAAATTTTATTATCAAAGTAAAGACATGTCACCATATACAACCCTGAGATTCAATAGGATCAATGAAAGATCAGCCAGAGTGCAAAAGACGACAAACTGGAAACGCAAATATAAATAAATAACAAAAATAACAAGAACATGAGATAACAAGATAAAAGTTCCTTAAAGTGAGATTGTGGATTGTGGGAATATTTCAATGATGAGGCAAGTGAGTGTATTTATCCCTTTTTGTTCAAGAGCCTGATTTTTGAGGTGTAGTAACTGTTCTTGAACCTGCTGGTATGAGTCCGGAGGCTCCTGTAACTCTATTTCCTGGCAGCAGCAAGAAGAGAGCATGACCTGGGTGGCTGGAATCTCTAATGATAGATGCTGCTTTCCTATAACAATGTGATCAATGGTTGGAGGGGCTTTACCCATGATATACTGGGCGAATCCATTACCTTTCATGGGATTTTCCATTTAAATCCATATTAGGTTGTGATGCAGCCAGTCAATATACTATGCTCTACACATCAATAAAAGTTTGTCAAAGTTTTAGGTGGCATGACAAACTTCTGCAGACTCCTAAGGAAGTAGAGGCACTGCCGTGCTTTCCAGAACAGGTCCTCTCAAATAGTAACACCCAGGAATTTAAAGTTCATAATTTTCTAAAAAAAAGGCAGGTGAGCTCAGGGCATGGATCAACACATGGAAATATGACATTGTAGCCATTAGTGAGGCTTGGTTGCGGGAGGGGCTGCTCAATATTCTGGGGTTCCGTTGTTTTAGATGTGACAGAGTGGGAGGAATTAAAGGAGGAGAGGTGGTGTCAGGGAAAACGTCATGGCAGTGCTCCATCAGGGCAGAGTGCAGAACTTGTTTAGTGAGGCATTTTGAAATGAACTGGGAAATACGAAAGGTATGACCATGTTAATGGGGCTATATTACAGACCACCCAACAGTCCTAGGGGTTTAGAGGAACAAATTTGTAGAGAGATTGTAGACTGTTGCAAGGAACATAAGGTTGTTCTAGTGGATGATTTTAACTTTCCACATATTAGACACAAGACAAAGGAGCAGAAGTCGGCTATTTGGCCCAACGAGTCTGCTCCGCCATTTTATCATGAGCTGATCCATTCTCCCATTTAGTCCCACTCCCCCGCATTCTCACCATAACCTTTGATGCCCTGGCTACTCAGATACCTATCAATCTCTGCCTTAATTACACCCAATGACTTGGCCTCCACTGCTGCCTGTGGCAACAAATTCCGTAGATTCACCACCCTCTGGCTAAAAAAATTTCTTCGCATTTCTGTTCTGAATGGGCACCCTTCAATCCTTAAGTCATGCCCTCTTGTACTAGACTCCCCCATCATGGGAAACAACTTTGCCACATCCACTCTGTCCATGCCTTTCAACATTCGAAATGTATCTATGAGGTCTCCCCTCATTCTTCTAAACTCCAAGGAATACAGTCCAAGAACGGACAAACGTTCCTCATATGTTAACCTTCTCATGCCCCCGGAATCATTTTAGTGACTCTCCTCTGCACCCTGTCCAACGTCAGCACATCCTTTCGAGCCTCAACATCATATCCCTGCTCCTATACTCTATTCCTCTAGAAATGAATGCCAACATTGCATTCACCTTCTTCACCACCGACTCAACCTGGAGGTTAACCTTAAGGGTATCCTGCACGAGGACTCCCAAGTCCCGTTGCATCTCAGAACTTTGAATTCTCTCCCCATTTAAATAATAGTCTGCCCATTTATTTCTTCTGCCAAAGTGCATAACCATACACTTTCCAACATTGTATTTCATTTGCCACTTCTTTGCCCATTCTTCCAATCTATCCAAGTCTCTCTGCAGACTCTCCGTTTCCTCAGCATTACCGGCCCCTCCACCTATCTTCGTATCATCAGCAAACTTAGCCACAAAGCCATCTATTCCATAATCCAAATCGCTGATGTACAATGTAAAAAGAAGTGGCCCCAACACGGACCCCTGTGGAACACCACTGGTAACTGACAGACAGCCAGAATAGGATCCCTTTATTCCCATTCTCTGTTTCCTGCCAATCAGCCAACGCTCTATCCACGTATGTAACTTTCCCGTAATTCCATGGGCTCTTATCTTGTTAAGTAGCCTCATGTGTGGCACCTTGTCAAAGGCCTTCTGAAAATCCAAATATACAACATCCACTGCATCTCCCTTGTCTAGCTTACTTGTAATTTCCTCAAAAAATTGTAATAAATTTGTCAGGCAGGATTTTCCTTTAAGGAATCCATGCTGAGTTCTGCCTATCTTGTCATATGCCTCCAGGTATTCCGTAACCTCATCCTTGACAATCGACTCCAACAACTTCCCAACCATCGATGTCAAGCTATCAGGTCTATAATTTCCCTTTTGCTTCCTTGCCCCCTTCTTAAATAGCGGAGTGACATTTGCAATCTTCCAGTCCTCCGGAACCATGCCAGAATCTATCGACTTTTGAAAGATCATCGCTAATGCCTCCTCAATCTCTACAACTACTTCTTTCGGAACAAGAGGGTGTATTCCATCTGGTCCGGGAACCTCTGTGTATTGATTGGGACTCCCATACTGTAAAGGGACTAGATGAGATAGAGTTTGCCAAATGTGTTCAGGAAAGTTTCTTTAATCAGTACATAAAAGTCCCAGTGAGAGAGTGTGTAATAATTGATCTGCTATTAGGGAATAAGTCAGGGCAAGTGGCAGAAGTTTGTGTTGGAGAACACATCAAGTGATCACAATGTCAGTAGTTTCAAAGTAAATATGCAAAAAGATAGGTCTGGTCTGCAAGTTGTGATTCTAGGTTAGAGAAAGGCCAATTTTGATGGTATCAGAAATGATCTGGCAAGTCTGGATTGGGACGGGCTGTTTTCTGGCAAAGGGTGGGGGTATAGAATGAGCTGCCAGATGAGGTGGTAAATGCGGGTTCTTTTTTAACAATTAAGAATAAATTGGACAGATACATGGATGGGAGGTGTATGGAGGGATATGGTCCGTGTGCAGGTCAGTGGGACTAGGCAGAAAATGGTTCGGCACAGCCAAGAAGGGCCAAAAGGTCTGTTTCTGTGCTGTAGTTTCTATGGTTTCTATGGTAAGTGGGAGACCTTCGAAACTGAAATTCTGAGAGTACAAAGGTCGTATGCACCTGTCATAATAAAAGGTAAAGATAACAGGTCGAGGGAACCTTGCTTTTCAAGAGATGTTGAGGGCCTGGTTAAGAGAAAAAGGAGGTTCACAGCAGGTATAGGCAAGTAGGGACAAATGAGGTGCTTATGGAGTATAAGAAATGCAAGTAAATACTTCAGAAAAAAATCAGGAGGACTAAAAGGAGGCATGAGGTTGCCATAGCAGACAAGGTGAAGCAGAACCCTAAGGGATTCTACAGATGTGTTAAGAACAGAAGGATTACAAGGGACAAAATTGGTCCAGAATGGTATTCCATGTGTGGAGCCACAAGAGGTGGTACAGTTTTTAAAATGAATTTTTTGCATCTATATTTGCTCAAGCAAAGGACACAGAGTCTATAGAAGTAGGGCAAAATGGCATCAACTTCATGTTCTCTATACAGATTACGAAGGAGGAGGTGTTTGCTGTCTAGGGTGGATGAATCTCCAGGGCCTGACAAGGTATTCCCTTGGACCTTATAGGAAGCATGTGTTGAAACTGCTGGAGCCCTAGCAGAAATTTTTAAATCATCCTTAGTGACAGGTGAGGTGCTGGAGCATTGGAGGATAGCCAATGTTGTTCTGCTGCTTAAGAAAGGTTCTAAAAATAAATCAGATGAGGCTGACATTGGTAGTGGGGGATTTATTGGAACATATTCGAAGGGACCAGATATGTGAATATTTGGATAGACAAGAACTGATTAAGGATAGTCAGCAAGCCTTTGTGCATGGTAGATCATACCTTACAATCTTATAGAGTTTTTCAAGGAAGCTACCAGGAAAGTTGATGAAGCCAAGGCAGTGGATGTTGTCTACATGGACTTTGGAAAGGCATTTAACAAGGTCCTGCATAGGAGGTTGGTCAAGAAGGTTCAGTTACTCAGGTAAGGTAGTAAATTGGCTTTGTGGGAGAAGGCAGAGAGTGGTGTAGGTGGTAGCTTCTTTGATTGAGAGCCTGTGACTAGTGGATTGTTGCTGGGTCTGTCTTTGCTTGTCATCGATATCAATGATCTGGATGATAATGTGGTTAAATGGATCAGCACATTTGCAGATGGCAACAAGACTCGGGGCGTAGTAGACAGCCAGGAAGACTATCATGATTTGCAGCAAGACCACTGGACCACTGGAAAATGGGCTGAAAAATAGCAGATGGGTTTTAATGCAGACAAGTGTGAAGTGTAGCATTTCAGTAGCACCCACCAAGTTAGATCTTACACAGTGAACGGTGGGGCACTGAGGAGTGCATTAAAACAAAGGGATCTGGGAATACAGGTCCATAATTCATTGAAAGTGACATCACAGGTATATAGGGTTGAGAAGAAAACACTTGACACATTGGCCTTCGTAAACCAATGCATTGAATACAGGAGATGGGATGTTATGTTGAAATTGTATACGTCATTGGTGAGGCCTAATTTGGATTATTGTGTGCAGTTTTTGTCACCTACCTACAGGAAAGATGCAAATAAGTTTGAAGCAGTACAGAGAAAATTTACAAGGATGTTTTTGGGCTAGGAGGACCTGATTTATAAGGACAGACTGAATAGGTTGGGACTTTATTCCATGGAATGAAGAAGATTGAGGGAGAGATTTAACAGAGGTATACAAAATTATGAGTGGTATAGATCGGGTAAATGCAACCTGGCTTTTTCCACTGAGGTAGCTAGGACTACAACCAGAGGTCATTTATTAAGACCATTTGACCATACGATATAGAAGCAGAATTAGTCCATTTGTCCCATTGAGTCCGCCATTTCATCATGGCTGATCCAATTTTCTTCTTAAATCCAATATCCTGCCTTCTCCCTGTATCCCTACATGCCCTGATCAAATTTGCAGATGTCACCAAGGTTGGGTGAAAGGTGAAAAGTTAAAGGGAACTGTGAGGGGAAGCTTTTTTGGTCAGAGGGTCTTGAGAGTGTGGAATTAGTTGACAGCACAAGTGGTACATGCAAGCCAAATTTCAATGTTTAAGAGAATGTACATGGATGATAGGGATATGGAGGGCTATGGTCCTGGTGCAGGTCAGTGAGAGTAGGCAGTTTAAATGGCTTGGCACAGACTAGATGGACCAAGGGGCCTGTTTCTGTGCTGTAGTTCTCTATGAATCTGTGACTCTCCACTTCTGATCCTCCAATGAGGACTGGCCTCATGGACCTCTGGTTTTCCTCTCTTGAAGTATATTATCAGCTGCTTGGTCTTGCTGACATTGAGTGAGAGGTTGTTGTTATGACACCAGTCAGCCAAATTTCCAGTCTCCTTCCTGTATGCTGATTCATCACCATCTTTGATTCTTAACAGTACATCTGTAAACATTTGCGAGAGTCTTATGGTCTTATCAGGGAGAAGGCCAGGGATTGGGGTTGAGGAGGAGATAGAAAAAAGGACCCGCCATGATTGAATGGCGGAGCAGACTCGATGGGTCAGATGGCCTAATTCTGCTCCTATGTCTTATGGTCTTATGGTCTTTAGTGACAAACCAAGTCTCCTAAGCCCCTTACGAAATATAGCCACTGTCATGCCTTCTTTGAAGTTGCAAAAATATGTGGGCCCGGGATAAATCTTCAGAAATGTTGACATGCAGGAACGTGAAACTGCTCACCCTTTCGACTGCTGATAACACAATGAGGACTGGTGTGTGTTCTCCCAACTTCCTTTTCCTGAAGTCCACAATCAATCAGCACATTGAGATCTTAGTATTTGCTTTAAATTTAAGTCTGTTTGCATATGCCTGCCTTCAGCAACATTAATGGAATCAGAATAATCTAGAAATAAGCACGGTGGACGAAGCCACCCAGTATCATTTTTCAATTTAAAGCTGTCTTTGAGCAGATTCCTGGAAGGCTTAGAGTGTGATCAAGAATTTAACACCTCAACATATGAAAATATTTTTAAATTCATGACGTTGAATTATTGTGTTGATAGCAATGACCGTGGGATATGGAGAGTGTTCAGTGGAGACAGGCAGGAAAGGATGTTGCATTTTTTTCATTCTGCATCTGAAATTGCCTCTTTAACTAATAAGCAGGTCTTAAGCTACTGAAACCTACTTGTTTTTATCGTTACTTCACAAGCCACAAGAACACTACTACACAATTGTTTAATTGCTGTTAGCATTCTCAGACCACAAGTGGCAGAAGCAAAACAGAAGCTTGAAACTTCTGGT
Source organism: Mobula hypostoma (assembly GCF_963921235.1). Taxonomy (NCBI): domain Eukaryota; kingdom Metazoa; phylum Chordata; class Chondrichthyes; order Myliobatiformes; family Myliobatidae; genus Mobula; species Mobula hypostoma. The sequence continues at coordinate 148,102,737 of NC_086098.1, forward strand.
CCTTGCATGGATAAAACTGGACAGCGAGAGTGAAACTTCGTCCAAACTGGCCCCACAGTGGCGTAATGGTTGGCTCGATGCTATTACAGCTCACACCGTAGTGTTCAGTGTTCAATTCTGGGGTCCTCTGTAAGCAAGTTGGTATGTTCCTTCCTGTGGGTTTCCTCCTGGTGCTCCGGTTTCCTCCCACAGTCCAACGGTTCATAGGTTAATGGGTCATTGTAAATTGTCCTATCATTAGGCTAGGGTTAAATCGGTGGGTTGCTAGGCGGCAGATTAATGGTTTGGCATGGACTAGATGGACTGAAGGGTTCTATTAAATTATAAAGAAAGGAAGACAGCAGCTATATTTCAATAGGAGTTTGAGGAGATTTGGTTTGTCAATGAAAACACTCGAAAAATTCTACAAATCTACTGTAAGAATCAGAATCAGGTTTATTATCACCTTTCTTAAATAAGGGGCCTAAAACTGCTCACAATACTCCAAGCGAGGCCTCACCAGTGCCTTATACCACCTTGCTTTTATATTCTAGTCCTCTTGAAATGAATGCTAACATTGCATTTGCCTTCCTCACCAGCGACTCAACCTACAAATTAAACTTTAGGAAATCCTGCACTAGGACTCATTTTGCCCATTGTGGGCTCACTTTCAAGGACTGGTACACATGTTCTCACTATTATTTATTTATTCATTATTATTATTTGTATTTTTTTGTATTGTATAGATTGTCTTCTTTTTCATATTGGTTGTTTGTCCATTTTTGTTTGTGTGTACTTTTTCGTTGATTCTGTTCTGTTTCTTTGCATCTACTGTGAATGCCTACAAGAAAATGTGTCACAAGATAGCATTGATAATAAATTTACTTTGAACTTTGACCTTTGAATTATTTTGCCTTCTGCTGTATGCCCTTATGTGAAGAGGAGTTTCTCTTCTGTGAATTCACCTGTATCTGCCTTTTGCATTCATGCAGTCATAAAAACTGCTTTGGTTCTTTCATCAGTCAATCCTAATTCTTCATCCATGCCTCTCCTACATACAGGCTGAACAATTACACTACTCAAGTGATTGTCCTCCTATCCCACAATGGTCTTGTACTCCCCTCAAAGTCCTCAAGCAATTGCCATAGTTTTGAAATTGTTGTCCTCACTTGTAAAGCACTCCATGATATCTCCCCTTCAAATCGGCTCATTGGGCCGGAAGAACCTGTTACTGTGCTGTATTGCTAAATAAAAATGATAAAAATCACATTCTAATCCATGTACTCATCCCAATGTCTTTTAAATATTGCCATGTACCTGCCCGAACCACTTCTTCTGCGCCATCCTCTGTGTGAAGATGTTGCCCCTCAGGTGCCTTCTAAATCTTTCAGCTCACCTTAAAACTAAGCCCTCTAGCTTTTAGTCTCCTTCCCCGGAATCAATGTGCATTCATTCTGTCTAAACCCCTCAACACCTTTCAGGTCACCCCTCAGTCTCCTGGGGTTCAAGCCGTGGACTGCTCGACCTCTCCCAATAACCCAGGCCCTGCAGCATCCTTATCAGTCGACTCTGCTCTCTTCTTGCTTTGATGATGACGTTTCAATGACAGACAAGCAAAACTATACATCATACTCCGTGTGGTCCCACCATCCTGTGCAACTGCAACATGAGGTCCAACTCCAGCACTCAATGTCCTGACTGATAAAGACCAATTTACTCCAGTGCTAGCTTATTCCGCTGAAAAAGAAGTTGGCAGGTAACAATCAGAATCAGGTTTAATATCACCGGCATAGGTCATGAAATTTGTTTTTATTTTTTACTTATTGAGATACAGCGTGGAGAAGGACTTTCAAGCTACACTGCGCAGCCACCCACCAATTTAACGCTAATCATGGGAGAATTTACAATGATCAATTAACCTACCAACTACTATGTCTTTGGATTGTGGGAGGAAACTGAAGCACCAGGAAGAAACCCCCGCGGTCACAGGGCAAAGATCCAAACTCCTTACAGGCAGGGTAATGCGGCAGCATCATAGTGCAATACATGATAAATCAGAAAAAAATAAATGAAATTACAGTAACTATATATGTCATGGTCCGGTCCATCGTTCTTTATTCCAGGTTTTCTGGTTTTCCCTTTTTTCTGTTGAGGCAGCTGATTCACATTTTGGGCTGGCTATATAAATAGCTCCTGGGTTCAGCTTCATTTGCTGGATTGCTCCTGTCAAAACCCCCTGTCTGAATCCCTTCTTGGCTTCTTCTTCCTGAAGCCTTGCCCTGCAACCAGTGTCTGTAGCCTTGCCTTGCCTTGCCTGAAGCCTTGCTTACAACTTTCACTTGCACCACAGTCAAGTTCAGTTGTCAGAGCAAGACTGGAGCCTTGCTGTGTCAGGATAAGAAACTGTCAGTCGTTGTTTAGAACTGTCCCTCTGTGTCCACACCTTCACTAGGTATGTCCGGCTGTTTGCCGCTACCTAGTGTTGGGAATTGTCTCTGTGTCCATGCCTTCGCTAGGTAGGTCCAGCCGTTTGCCGCTACCTAGTGTTGGAATTGTCTCTCTGTATTCTGTGTACGAGTCCTGGCCCTACGTCCTGCTGCCCAGGATAGGGTCCTGACTCTGTGTAGAGCCCCGGCCCCAAGTCCTGTTCCCAAGGAGGGGTCCCAGCTCTGGTTTCCATGTCTCTACGTTCCTGTCCTCTCAAGACCAAAGCTCTGTGTTCCTTTCTCCCTCGACCTAGTCAAGGCTTCGTGTTCTCGTCCTATCCATGTGCCTCGCCCAGCCCAGGAGTACCACACCCAGCCTGGGGTTCCCTCATCCTGTCAAAGCCACATCCAAGAACCTCGTCCCGTCCAAGTCAAGGCTTTGCGTCCTTGTCCTGTCCATGTGCCTCGTCCTGTGCAGGAGTTCCATGTCCAATCCTGTAGCCACGTAATGTCTTCGTCTAGTTCCGGAGTCTGAGCCCGAGTCAAAACCCAGGTTCTGGGTCCTTGTCCAGTCTCTGGTTCGGAGTCCATACCTAAGCCTCGAAGAAACCCAAACCATGTCCAGTCCTGTAGCCATGTCATGTCCTCGCCTAGTTCCGGGGTCCGAGCCCGAGTCAAGACCCAGGTTCTGGGTCCTTGTCCAGTCTCTGGCTCGGAGTCCAAGCCCAGGCTCCTAGTTCCCAGTTCCTAGCACGGTCCCGCTTGCCTAGCCAAGGTCCTAGCCTAAGTCTGTGTTCTTGTCCCAGCTCCTAGTCTGCATCCAATCACATCCCTAACCCAGCTCTCTAGTTAAGTCCTGTTCCTAGTACTCCAGTGTCTGTGTCTTGCATTTGGGTCCGCTCCTAGCACCCCCATGTGACAATATATATGTATAGTAAATAGTTAAAAAAATAGTAGTGCAAAAATAGAAATAACAAGATTAGTGAGGTAGTGTTCATGGGTTCAATGTCCATTTTGAAATCAGATGGCAAAGGGGAAGAAGCTGATCCTGAATCACTGAGTGTGTGCCTTCAGACTTCTGCACCTCCTTCCTGATGGCAACAATAAAAAGAGGGCATGTCCTGGGTCCAGTTATTCTTGATGAAGGATCTTGGCCTGAAACATCAACTGTTTATTCATTTCCATAGGTGCTGCTTGGCCTGCTGAGTTCCTCCAGCATTTTGTGTGCGTTACCCTGGATTTCCAGCATCTGCAGGAACTCTTATGTTAATAATAATTCCGAATGCCTGATGCCCCTTTCCATGAGTAATCTACTTGGATTCATAGGCCCCTCTGTGCACAACACACCCCAGGGCCTGCCCATTCACTGCGCACATTGGTGGCATGGTAACCTTCTGGTTAGCACAGCGCTTTACAGTACAGGCCAGATTCCATTCCCGCTGATGCCTGTAAGGAGTTTGCACGCTCTCCCCATGACGCTTGGGTTTCCTACAGGTGCTCCTGCTTCCTTCTACAGTCCAAAGATGCACCGGTTAGTAGGTTAATTGGTCAATGTCAATGTCCTGTGATTAGGCCGGAGTTAAATCGGGGGTTGATGGGCGGTGTGACTCGAAGGACTGAAAGGGCTTATCTGCACTGTATCTCAGTAAGTAAATAATTCAATTAAATCCTACCCTGCATTGACTTCCCAACATGCAACAAGTTGCACTTATCAGTATTGTGAGCCATGTTCCAGACTTCAGCCCACTTACACAACTCATCAAGATCCCTCAGTAATTTTTATCACCCTTGTTCACTGTCTGTGATATCACCTTTTTTGTAGCACCTTGGTAGGTCAAATACAAAGACACAGTACACTGTTAGGGCAAGATCCTTAACAGTGTTGATGAGCGGGTGGATCTTGGGGTCCAAGTTCATAGCTCCCTGAGAGTGGCTGCACAGGTTTACAGGGTGATTACGAAGGCTTATGGTATTATTACCTTTATTAGTCCAGACGTTAAGTTCAAAAATCAGGAAGTTATGTTGCAGCTTTATAAAAATCTTCACAGGCTGCATTGGGAGCACTGCATACAGTTCTGGTCACCCCGTTATCGGAAGGATGTCGAGGCTTTGGAGAGGGGGAAGAAGAGAGTACACGAGGCTGTTGTCTGGATTAGAGGGCATGTGATATAATGAGAGCTTGGACAAACTTTGGTTGGTACTCTGGGGCGGCGGAGTCTGAAGAGAGATCTGATAAAGGCTTATAAGACTGAGAGGCCTAGATAGAGTAGACAGACAGTATCTTTTTTCAAGTGTTGAAATGTCTAATACCAGAAGGCATGTATTTAAGGTGAGGGGTTAATTTCAAAGGCAATATGAGGGGCAAGTTATTTTTACACAAAGAGTGGTGGGTACTTGAAACGCGCTACCTGGGATGGTGGTAGAGGCAGATACATCAGAGATGTTTAAGGGATGCTTAGATAGGCACATGAATGTGGGAAAATGGAAGGATATGGACATTGTGTAGGCAGAAGAGGTTAGTCTAGTTGGCCATTTGATTACTAATTTAATTGGTTCAGCACATTGTGGGCCAAAGTGTCTGTTCCTGTGCGGTACTCTTCGATGTTCTATCTTCTATTTTTTACCCTGTGATACTTTAATAATGTCTTTAAAATGAAGATAAATATCTGAAGATGCCGAATTTAGTAGTAGTTACCTATTAAACAGAAATGAAAAGAAGTGCTAACATATTCCAGTGAAAATGAATTCAGTGAATTGGTAGCTAATAATTATTCCAAGCAATGCCCTTGGCCTCAAAAATTTAATTCTACGTGTAGAATTTCATTCCTTCTGTGTGTAGCCAGTGTTGTAGATTTAGAAAAGTATATTGAGTAACTTTTCCTGCTCTTTAATCTAGTCAGAGTCATAGAACATTACAGCACAGAAACAGGCCCTTCAACAAAACCAGACCATGCTAAACTGTCCTATCGACCTGTGCCATAGCCCTCCATACCCTTCCCATCCAGGTATCTATTCAAATTTCTCGTAAGTGTTGAAATTTTGAAATAGTGAATGTCTTTCATTAATAGGAGATAGAAAATAGAAGATTCACCATACACACATCATGAATATTTTATCCAGACCGAACCACCTGAACCCGGGCAACTAACTATCCCCCCCCCCCCCGAAATCATGTCAGACAACAAAGTGTGCAACAGTTAATTTATTTTGAGATACAGCACAGAAAAGACATTTCTGGCCTTACAAGCCATGCCACCTAGCAACCCACCAATTTAACCCTAACCTAATCATAGGATAATTTACAATGACACATTAACCTACTAACCAGTACATCTTTGGACTGTGGGAGGAAACCAGAGCACCCGGAGGAAACCCACAAAAAGGAACATGCACACTTGCTTACAGAGGACCCCAGAATTGAACTCTGAACTCTGCGGCGTGAGCTGTAATAGCATCGAGCCAAACACTACGCCACTGTGGGGCCAGTTTGGACAAAATTCCACTCTCGCTGTCCAATTTTATCCATGCAAAGACCAGAAGTTTCAAGCTTCTGTTTTGCTTCTGCCACTTGTGGTCTGAGAGTGCCAATAGCAATTAAACAATTGTAATTAATTTCGCTCAGCTGTGTCATAACTTTCTTGTGCCTTGTGAAGTAACCATAAAAACAAGCTGTTTTCTGTGGTATAAGACCTGTGTAATAATTTTGTTGTGGCTTGTTTCTCATTGAAAACAAATTTAATGCAGCAAATATAGCACATCAAAAGATCACAAGCACTTAAACCCGTGAAGGGATTTTGAAACATATGACAAACATGAGAAAAACTGCAGATGCTGGAAATCCAAAGCAACACACACAAAATGCTGGAGGAACTCAGCTGGTCAGGCAGCATCAATGGAAAAAAAGTAAACAGTTGATGCTACTTTATCAGGACTGAAACATATGGTTAAAAATTTCGTCAAAGATGTTAGTCTTTCTTAAAGGAAAATGTTGTGGTGGAGAGACTGCTGAAACAGATTCAGAATGCTTAAGTGTCCCAGGTGAGTCCTGAGGCAGGAGAACGGGCCACACCTGCGGCAAGTACAGCAGCCCTGAGAGCACATCGTGCATGAGGACCAAGTTCCTCCCCATTATTGACGGTTAGCACCGTTTCCACAGATGAATTTCCTACCTACCCTACATGTCTTTGGAACTTAGTAAATATTCTATTGTGAACTTCTGGTCAAGATGGCGCCTTTGTACAATGCCCCTTTGGTTGACATCTTCTGGATAGATCATAGAACGATATATTTCATTTCTTCTATGTCTTTTACATTGTTTTTTCATCTTTAATGTGATTCTGGAGCAGTTGGGACCTGTGCTTTGCACTTTGAGCATTTTGGGTGGTTCAGCACTCTGCATCTCCAAGGGGATTCCAGGAGGCAGAGGCCGTATGTAGGAACCTTGTGATGAGAAGGTTGCAAGCTGATGCTTGACTCCACTTTGCCTTTTAAAGCTTCTATAGTTTACTGATTAGAGCGATGGGGGAGATTCAAGTGCCAGCTGCCTGCCTTTTTATACCTGGGGAATTGCTCGACTCTGCTGCCAGAGAGGTGAGACTGCCTCTTTATCTCTGGTGAGATCACTCTACTCTGGAGAGGGGAGACTGCCTTTTTATTGCTGGTGAGATGACTCTTCTATGGAGAGAGAGAATGTTGTCCAAGATTTCTGCATTTTGGATCTGGACTTGGACTGTGGACTTTTTTCAGTTTATGTCTTTTGGCATTATGTGTATTTTGCCTGAATTTTCTTGGTTTTTTTTTATGTGTTGTACTGGGGGATTTGGCAGATGTGCCTGTTCCATTTGTATTCCTTTTTTGTGCGTGGAGGAGGGATTTGGGGTTTAATGATCGTCCTGCTATTCTTTTCTTTATTGGTTTTGTAGCTATCTGGAGAAGAAGAATTTCAGAATTGTATACTTTGATAATAAATAAATAAATAAATGAAATGAATGGAAATAAAACTCATATTTGTTCACAAAAATAAGTGAAAAAGGGTTGCTATGAAATGTTCTACTGCAAAAATTTCAGTAACTTCAAAAACAGCAGCTTCAGCCTGAAACCCTCTCTCACTGCTCCCCCTCTGTGGTCTCTGTTGCTCTTGACCATGTTTCACCAGTCACCTGCCAGCTTGTACTAATTTTCCTCCATGCCCCTCCCATCCATATACTTATCCAAACTTCTCTTAAATGATGAAATCAAACCCATTTCCATCACTTCCACTGGCAGCTCGTTCCACACTCTCACCACCCTCTGAGTGAAGAAGCTCCCCCTCATGTTCCCCTTAAATATTTCACCTTTCACCCTTAACCCATGACCTCTTGTTCTAGTCTCACCCAAACTCATTGGAAAAAGCCTGCTTGCATTTACCCTATCTATACCCCCCATAATTTTTTATGCCTTGATCAAATCTCCCCTTCATCTTAACTGCATTTTACAGGAGCACCATTGAGAGCATCCTGACAAGTTGCTTCTCCATCTGGTATGGGAGCAGCCAGGCATCAGACCAGAAGTCCTTACAAAGGACTGTAGGAACAACTGAGAGGATCATAGGGGTCTCCCTACCATCCATTGGAGACATTTATCAGGACTGGTGTGTACACAGGGCTGTTAGTATTATTAAGGATTCCACTCATCCATCCAGCATCCTCTTTGACTTTCTACCATCAGGCAGAAGACTATGATGCATTAAAACAGGAATGGTTAGAATGAGAAACAGTTTCTACCCCCAGGCCATTAGGCTTCTGAACTTCCTGCCGCATTGTATTTGAAGTGTCACTACTTAATCTGTTCCGTACCTTACAATATTTAAAATTAATGCATTTTAATTTGTTATTTATGTGTGATTCATCTGCAGATTTTATCCTTATCTTTATAAGTTATCATGTGTACTACTGTGTTTTACACCCTGGTTTGAAGAAATGTTGTCTTGCTTCTATATATATCATATAGTTATATACTTCATGTATATATATATATAAGCTGGCACAGTCTGAGGATGCACTGGGGCAGCCCACAAGTATCGTCATGCTTCGGGCACCAACGTAGCATGCCCACAACTCACTAGCCCTAACTGGTACGTCTTTGGGCTGTAGGAAGAAACTGGAGCACCCTGAGAAACCCACATGGTCATGGTAAGAGTGTACAATCTCCTTACAGACAGCCCTTAGAGTACACGCCGATCGTTAACACTGTAAAGTGTTACATTAACCGCTATGCTACTGTACTGCCATCTTTATCTCTAGATATTTTATGATACTGTCAGACAGGCTGAGTATTTATTTATTCATGTATGTACGTAGAGAGCTTAAGGTAAAAGAACCCTCAGGGGAAAATGATCATAATATGATCGAGTTCACCCTTTATTTAGAGATGCAGCATGATAAAAGGCCCCTCAGGGACCAATTAGCCCGTGTTACCCAATTACACCCATGTGGCTGATTAACCTACTAATCCATACGTTTTTGAAGTGTGGGAGGAAACTGTAGCACCTGGAGGAAACACACGTGGTCATGGGGAGAACGTACAAACTCCTAACAGACAGCGGCGGGAATTGAACCCGGGTCAATGGCACTGTAATAGCATTAAGCTAATCGCAATACTACCATGCCTTGCCATATTCTAGCAAATTGCTTCTATTTCAACACTTGATCATTGACAGGCTTTTTTGTATGACTTATTTTCACAAGGTTTAACAATCTGACTACAGAATTTATACAGGCATTTTACAATTTCTTGATTCCCTGAATATTATCTCCCCTTATTTATGTGTGAAGTCTGGTTTATGCTTCAATACCAAAGAGTCAAGTTTTGGAACCTTTGAATTTAAATTCTGAATACTTTGCTGTATTGATTTTGTTAACCCTTGATGTCTCTGCCACTAATATTTGTATGTGAAAAAGGGGGAGAAGTTATCTTACATAAAATAAGCAGGTTTCTGTCTTCATTAAGATAGGATCTTAAATAATCATTTAATTTTGGCGATAATATTTTTAGCCATGTATAGGATATTTTTAGATGTCACCCAAAATATAATTGACAAAACACCGTGGGACTAAAGAAAAATGGGCTCACAGAATCTTTAAAGCATCTTTGTCCCTTTGCTTCAATTAGTTTCAGCTAATTAGGTCAATTGCAGTTGATGCCAGGAGCTGCTGGACTGAGTTAAAATGTCCAGCCGGGTCAGAGGGGCTAAACCGAGTCAGAAAAGAAATGAACAATGCTGGCTGTGATGAAACAGAGAGAGGGCTTGTGGCAAAACAGCTCTGACAAAGTGGTCCTTACAGAGCTCTGTCAGCTCATTAGGAATCCTGATAGTAGCCTCCAGGTAGGCAATGCGGCGTGCAAAAGAAAAGCTTTGTATTGGTCAGCATACTGATCATGTTATCTAATTGTGGTGAAGTTTCAATAACCGGGGCCAGTTTGATCGTAGGAAATTCCTGTGGGTTCAGAGGGCTGACACTCTATTATGTACAAATGAATGTCCTGAAGTTAGCCAATACTGAATGTGAACATTGTACTGATATCTCATATATCATATGGTCAGGAACACTGAAGTACTCTATCATATGTTATAACAGTAACATATGTCATTGAAAGAAAGGGGTTTAAATGTTTTCAGTAGCGCAGTGCCTCACATAAATTACAATGGAGTGTACAGTTAAACTAAAATTAAACGACTTATCCATCTGCTTGTATCTTTAGCATTTCTGCCTGAGGGCAAATTAAATCCTCGAAAACAGCATGTGAAATAGTAGAGGTGGCTGTGTGTTGGTAAGAAATGTGTTCACGCCTCTGGTATTTTTTTCTCTTTGTTTCCTCTCTCCTCCAATCAATTTGATTTGAGCGCAGTCTTGTGTAGGTTAGGGCAAGAATGTAAATCTGACCAGGAGCTTTTTCAAATCTGTGTTCCAATGTGACCGGTTTTCAGAAATAGACACTATAATAAAAATGACAGAATTTCATAACAAAGATATACAAAGGAAAGAACAGTGTAAAAAATACAGTGTGTATTATCCTGGGAATGAAAGGGTTAACATAAAAGGGCATTTGATGGCTCTGGGTCTGTACATGCTGGAGTTTAGAAGAACAAGGGGGGAGTTAATTCAAACCTATCAAATATTGATAGGCACAGATAGTGTATGTGGAGAGGTTGTTACCTCTGAGACATTGGAGTAAGAATTAGGCTATTTGACCCATCGAGTCTACTCTGCCATTCCATCATGTCTGATTCATTATCCCTCTCAATCCTATTCTCTTGCCTTCTCCCTGTAACCTTTCATACCGTGACTAATCAAGAACCTATCAACCTCCGCTTTAAATACACCTGATGACTTGGCCTCCACAGTCGTCTGTGGCAACGAATTCCACAGATTCACCACCCTCTGGCTAATGAAATTCTTCCTCATTTCCATTGTAAATGGACATCCCCCTGTTCTGAGGCTGTGCCATCTGTTCCTGGAATCAACCTCTATAGGAAACAACGTCTCCATGTCCACTCGATCTAGGCCTTTCAAAATTTGATAGGTTTGAATGCAATTCCCTCCTCATTCTTCTGAATTTCTGAAAGGGTTAGCATATGAGGAGCTTCTAATGGCACTGTACAGGCCCAGTGCCATCAGAAGCTCCTCATATGTTAACTCTTTCATTCCTGGAATCATTTTTGAAGACTTCTTTTGAACCCTCTCCAATATCAGTGCATCCTTTCTGAGATAAAGGACCTAAAACTGATCAGGTGTGGTCTGACAAATGCCTCAGTTATTTCCTTGCTTTTATATTCTAGTCATCTTAAAATGAATGTTAACATTCCATTTGCCTTCCTTACCACTGACTCAACCTTAGGGAATCCTGCAAAACTGCTGTCTATAACTACCATTACCCTTGGAGATGTTAAGGAAGGTATGTTTCTGCATAAATGTTCCCTTTCAAAAATCCCTACTTATCATACCCACTTTCATAGAATTACACAGTGAATTATATGTTAATCCTAACATTGTGAATTCAATGAATCATAAATCCACTTCTTTGTCCCTCAGGCCGTCCTCTCCACAAGCGGAACTTGACGCCTTTGGAATACTCGCTCCAGTCTAGAAAACTTCTCTAGATGGACTTCTTGCATATCTGCTTTCACAATCTGTTCCACACTTGTTGCTTCAACGTAACTGTCTTCGTAACTGTGAATGCGTTGTACTATAGAATTTTTAACCAAAGTTTTACTGATGACACCTTTATGCACTAAACTGGTAAAACTTCATACAGAGCCAAAGCTGTTATCAATAACCACAGGAATAATAATTTCCAAATGTCCGGACCAGGGATTGGAGGCTTGGAGGCCTGTCAGTGTGAGTGGGTGGGTGAGAAGCAACGTCTTTTTCATCCTTATTTTGTTCTGTTGTTGCTTGTGTTGTTCTGCTGAACGTCGTAGACATGCTATGTCGGTGCTGGAATGAGTGGCAGGCTGCCCCAGCACCCCTTTAAGTTGTGATTGTCGTGAACACAAATGACACGTTTCATCGTATGTTTTGATAAGTAAATCTGAATCTGAATGTTTGTCCCCCTATAGATGCCTTTTCTCATTGCTAGCATCAAGGACGAGGGAGGTACAGGAGTCTGAAGACACAACACACCACCATTTTAGGAACTGCTTCTCCCTCTCCTCCATCAGATTTTTCAACATCCGTGAACACTACCTCAGCATTTTGCTGTTTATTTGCATTACTTATTTATTTTTTATACTTTTATTGTAACTTGTAGTTTTCTTTATCGTTATGTATTACACTGCACCGCTGCCACAAAACAGCACATTTTTGTGACATCCGTCAGTAATATGGTTAACACGAGAGGGCACAGTTTTAAGGTGCTTGGTACAGCGGAGATGACAGTGGTAAGTTTTTTACGCAGAGAGTGGTGAGTGCGTGGAATGGGCTGCCGGCGATGGTGGTGGAGGTGGATATGATAGGGTCTTTTAAGAGACTCCTGGAGCTTAGAAAAATAGAGGGCTATGGGTAATCCGAGGTAATTTCTGAAGTAAGTACGTGCTCGGCGCAGCATTGAGGGCCGAAGGGCCTGTATCATGCTGTAGATTTTCTATGTTTATAATAAATCTGATTCTGATTCTGAGAAAATATTAAAATTAAAATATTCCTTAATAAAAAAGGCATGGTATTCCTATCTGAGGAGCTGTGTTACTTAAAGGTAATGTGAAAATAGAGATCTGGCCCTTCATATCATGTTTGCTATTATCTGTAATGGGAAAAAAAAAGGTTTGACCATTGTTGAAGCATTGCACTGTGATCAGTCTTATTGATACAAACATCAGAATCAGATTTAAGATCACTGGCATCCAGTATGTCATAAAATTTGTTGTTTTGCAGCAGTAGTACACAATAATAATTATTATAAAATTCAACCTGTAAGTTACAATGTGTGTATATATATATATATATGATAGTGGAGGGGATGAAGCTGTTCCTGAAATGTCGTGCATTGGTTCTTCAGACTCCTGTACCTCCTCCTTGATGGTAGCAATGAGAAGAGGGCACATCTTGGGTGATGGGGTCCTTAGTGACGGATGCTGACTTTTTGAGGCATCGCCTCAGAACTTTGAGCTCTGCACAGTACTATATACATATATATTATATATAAATCAGTCAGACCTGACCTTCTGGTGCTTGTGTCAGTTATAGTCCGTCCATTGCACAAAGGAAGATGATGCCACCTAGTGATGTGAACATCAATTTGTGTCATTCTTTCAAAATACAAGTTTCACATTACTTCTGGGAGTGTTTTGCTTGACTAGAGTTTGTCCCATTCTTTTGCCTCATACAATACGTGCGACTGAGGTACAGTTTTGTGAGGATAAGGTGTCCCCTCTTATTGTATATGTGCCTTTTACTCAAAAGCATGAGTTTCTGAAAATGCTGGAAATCAGCTTTGAGAGTGTCCTGACCAGCTGCATCACAATCTGGTGCGGGAATCACAAGGCGTCTGACCACAAGTCCCTGCAAAGGATTGTGAGGACAGCTGAGAGGATCATCGGGGTCTCCCTTCCACCCATTAGAGGTATTTATCAGGAGAAATGCATACACAGGGCCCGTAGCATTGTCAATGATCCCTCCCATCCGTCCAGCAATCTCAGATTGGCCCCCAGATGACCATAACACATAGGAGAAGAATTAGGCCACTTGGCCCATTGAGTCTGCCACACCGTTCCATCATGGCTGATTCATATTCCCTCACAATCCCTCTCAAATAACACGAGAAGAAGTGGTCCCAATACCGACAGCTGCAGGACACCACTAGTCACTGGCAGCCAACCAGAAAAGGCTCTCTTTATTCCCACTCCTTGCCTCCTTTCAATCAGCCAGCCTTCCATCTATGCTAGAACCTTTCCTGTAATACTGCGGTGTCTCTGAAAATCAAAATAAGCAACTTCCACTGACTTTCCTGCTTGCTATTTCTTAAAAGGATTCCAATAGATTTGTCAGGCGAGACTCCTCCTCAAGGAAACCATGCTGACGTTGGCCTACTTTATCACGAGCCTCCAAGTACCCTGAAACCAAATCGTTAATAATGAACTCCAACATCTTACCAACCACTGAAGTCAGGCTAACCAGCCTATAGTTTCCTTTCTTCTGCCTCCCTCCCTTCTTAAAGAGTGGAGTGACATTTGTGTTTCAGGTCCTCCAGAATCTTGCCAGAATCTAGCGATTCTTCAAAGATCATTACTAATACTTCCACAATCCCTTCAGCCTCCTCTTTCAGAACCTTGTGATGTAGTCCATCTTGCCCAGGTGATTTATCTACCTTTGGACCATTGAGCTTCCCAAGCACCTTCTCCTTGGTAATGGCAACTACAGTCACTTCTGCTCTCTAACACTCTCAAATTTCTGGTGACATACTAGTATCTTCCATAGTGAAGGCTGAGGCAAAATACTTATTAAATTCCCCCACCATTTTTTGTCCCCCATTACTACTTCTCCAAGGTAATTTTCTTATGGTCCGACATCCACTTGCATCTCTCTTATACTCCATATATATTTAAAAGATCTTTTTGTATCCTCTTTGACATTATTGGCTAGCTTATCTTCATATTTCATCTCTTCCCTCTTTATGGCCTTTGTAGTTACCTTCTGTTGCATTTTAAAAGTTTCTCAATCTTCTAAATTCCCACTAATTTTGCTTTCTCTTTTGCATTTCTGCTGTCTTTGATTTTCCTTGTCAGCCATGGTCGCCTCAACCTCCCTTTAGAATATCTCTTCATCTTTGGGTTCTATTTTTCCTGCACCTTCTAAATTGCCCTCAGAAACTCCAGCCATCGCTGTTCTGACATTATTCCTGCTGGAGTCCCCTTCCAATCAACTTTGGCCAGATTCTCTCTCATGCCTCTGTAATTCCCTTTACACCACAGTAATACTGATACATCTGACTTTATCTTCTCCCTCTCAAACTGCAGGGTGAATTCTACCTATTATGATCACAGCCTACCAAGGGTTCCTCTACCTTAAGCTCCCTAATCAAATGTGGTTCAATGCACAATCCAGAATCCAGAATTCCCAATCCAGAATTGTTTTTCCACTCATAAGTTCAACCACTCTAAAAAGCCATCTCAAGGCATTCTACAAATTCCCTCTCTTTGGATCTGGCACCAGCCTGAATTTCCCAATCAACCTGCATATTGAAATTCCCCCATTACTATAGTAACATTGCCCTTTTGATATGAGTTTTCTATCTCCCGTTATAATTCATATTCCACATCCTGCCTATTGTTCGGGTACTTGTATGTAACTCCCATCAAGGTCTTTTTACCTTTGCAGTTCCTTAACTCTACCCTCAAGGATTCTACATCTTCTGATCCTATGTCACCTCTTTCTAAAGATTTGGTTTCATTTTTTACCAACAGAGCCTCTCTGCTTACCTTCCTGTCCTTTCAATAAAAGGTGTCAGGCAGGAGGTACCCATAGCACTAGGACAAGAACTGCGAGGATAGGAAACAGCTGATTCCCCAGGCTGTAGGACTTCCTGTCACCACCCAGGTCTCATCACGCATAAAGCTAATATGCGTCATAAATGCACCTAATTATTTGTAAATCTATTTTGTGGTAATATTACTTTATGTCTACCTTGGTCCAGAGGACGGTTGTTTCATTTGCCAGTACATTTATACACTTGAATGTCAATAAACTAAACTTGAACTTGAAATCTTGAGCAACACACACAAAATGCAGGAGGAACTCAGCACGTCAGGCTGCATTTATGGAGGGGAATAAACAGTCGATGTTTTGGGCCGAGGCCTTTCTTCGGTGTGTATGGGTTTAGTTCATGTGTGCTCTTTCAAAGTTAAGGGGCTGGAGGCAATATTCTGGCGAAGGGCACATCATCTGAATCCATTCCTCAGCTAACTAAGGGATTCAGTAAATCAAATACCTTTTTGGTTAAAAAAAAAACATTATCGTTCATATCATAGAGTCATAGAAAACTACTGCACATAAGCAGGCTTTTCAGCCCATCTTTGTGCCAAGCTATTAAAATGCCTAGTCCCATTGACTGTCACCTATATAATAGCCCTCCATACCCCACGCATCCGTGTGAAGGGTTGGGGCTCCCTGTCAGCTAAAAGCTGAGTGGTTAAGAATATATACCCATGACGTTGGCCTCCACCGCTGTCTGATGCAAAGAATTCCACAGATTCAACTACTCTCTGGCTAAAAAAAATACTACTTACCTCTGTTCTAAAGGGTCACCCCCTCAATTCTGAGGCTGTGCCCCCTAGTTCTGGATACCCCCACCACAGGAAACATTCTCTCTACATCCACCTTATCTAGTCTGTTCAACAATCAGTAGGTTTCAATGACATCCCCCGCATCCTTCTAAATTCCAATGAGTACAGGCACAAAGCTGCCAAACACTCTTCATATGCTAACCCTCTAATTCTCAAAATCATCCTACTGAACCTCCTCTGGACTCTCTCCAATCACAACACATCCTTTCTGAGATATGGGGCCCAAAACTGTTGACAATACTCCAAGTGCAGGCTAACTAGTGTCTTATAAAAGCTCAGCATTATCTCCTTGTTTTTGTATTCTATTCCCCTTGAAATGAATGTCAATATTGCATTTGCCTTCTTTACCTCAGACTCAACCTGTAAATTAACCTTCTAGGAGTTTTGCTCAAGGACTCCCAAGTCTCTTTGTGCTTCCGATGTTTGAATTTTCTCCCCATTTCGATAATAGTCTGCACTTTTGTTCCTTGTAACCAAAATATACAAGCAGTGCCGTTAACCCTTAATTGCTGGGAAGTATTACTATGAATTGCATACAACTTTGAACTTAATTTATTAGTGAAGAATCAAATAAAGTCTGAGTTTTTGTTGTATCGATTGGATATTAGCAGTATTTTGAAGTTGAATTGGAACTGTTGTAAAAAGTTAAACAAAACTATGTGCTTTACTAATTTTTTGTTGTTTTAGTTAAGAGCTTCCTTCTGGAAAGTGCCATGGGGCCATTAAAACAAAAACTTCATGCCATCTCAAAAGTTTCTTCCCCCAGGCAGCTAATCTGATCAACCCCCTTAAGTGCACGACACTGTAAACACTTTAAGCAACTTTTTATAATGCTGTTTACATTGTAAATACAGGCTGGTATTTATGTCTTTGTGACCATTTTCATATCCATGCCTTTAACTTTTTAATATAATTTTTATTCTATACAAATGTTCTTTCTTTTTCCATCTTTTTATTAAGTTTCAAAATTAATAAACATAGCAATAATAGTAATGATACATGGAGATCGGGATTACATTAATAACGGTTAACATGTACAAGCACAGATTCCAAGTAACAAATACAGTTTAGTCTCCCAATCTCATAGTAACTAACCATGGAAAAGATATTTAGAAAAAAAACCCTAAACTGAAAAAAACAACTAAACTAAAAAAACAAAGATTGGGCTGTCATATTACTTTGGATAAAATTATTTTTTGTCATTAACTCTGCTCCTCAATACATGAAAAAAATTACTACAAAGGATTCAGAAAGGATTGACTTACATCATATGAAAATATTGAATAAATGGCCTCCAAGTTTCTTCAAATTTAACCGAAGGATCGATAGTACTGCTCCTAATTTTTTCCAAGTTTAGGCATGCTATCGTTTGGGAAAACCATTGAAATGTAGTAGGGGGATTGGGATCTTTCCATTTAAATAAAATGAATCTCCTGGCTATTAATGTAACAAATGCAATTAGGCGACAAGCTGACGGGGATAAATGACTACAGTCTATCACTGGTAGTCCAAAAATTGCAGTAATATGTTGTAAAACAATACACAGAGCTACTGAAATAATATCAAAAGTATCTTTCCAATATTTTTCTAGAAGAGGGCAAGACCAGAACAAATGTGTCAAGGAAGCTACCTCAGAATTACATCTGTCACAAACAGGATTTATACGGCAGTAAAAACGAGCTAACTTATCCTTGGACATATGATCCTCGTGTACCACCTTAAGTTGTATCAAAGCATGTCTGGCACACATTGAAGAAGTAGTAACTAGTTGAAGAATTTTCTCCCATTTCGCTGTAGGTAAAGGTATCTGAAGTTCTCTTTCCCACTCATTCTTAATTTCATCGGAAGTATCTAAGCGTATTTTCATAATTAATTCATAAATAAATTATATTAAACTCTTCTGATATGGATTTAAACATTTTTTTTCTGTAACTTCAATTTGATGTGATATCGGAAAGGTAGGTAAAATTACATTCAGGAAGTTTCTAATCTGTAAATATCTGAAAAAGTGTGATCTAGGCAAATTATATTTATTAGACAACTGTTCAAAAGACATAAAACAATCATCCATGAGTAAATCACGAAAACATGTTATTCCCTTTTTTTCCATAGAAGAAAAGCTTGATCAATTCTAGATGGTTGAAAGAAAAAATCAGATATAATAGAGCCTGACAGGATAAATTTATTCAGTCCAAAATATTTCTGAAATTGAAACCATATTCGTATTGTTTGTTTAATTATTGGATTTATCATTTGTTTATTCAATTTAGTAAGTGCAAAAGGAAGCTCAGCCCCTAAAATAGAAGCCAATGAGAACCTCTGTACAGACTCACACTCAAGGTTCATCCATTGTGGACATTGAGTTTCATCCAGCTCTTGTGTCCAAAACATTAAATGTTGAATATTAATTGCCCAATAATAAAACCTGAGATTTGGCAAAGCCAAACCACCTTCCTTTTTTGATTTCTGTAAATATTTCTTAGTTAACCTAGGCTTTCTATTCTGCCATATATATGAAGAAATTTTAGAATCAATAATATCAAAAAAAAAGATTTAGGGAAAAAAAATTGATACCGCCTGAAATAGATGCAGAAATTGAGGTAAAATAATCATCTTAATAGCATTAATTCCACCAACTATACAAGTGTTTAATGTTGATTATTTGTTGCATGTCGTACCAACACACCAGAGCAAATTCCAAAAACGTGTAAGAGTATATTGTGAATATTGATCCTTGATAAAGTTACTTAATTGAACTATCTGTGAGGTGCAAAGTTCAAAAGTTCCAAGTAAATTTATTATCGAAGTACATATATGTCACCATGCACTACCCTGAGATTCACTTGTTTGTGGACAATCACAGTAAAAAGAAGAAACACAATAGAATCAATGAAAAACCACACACGACAGAACCAGAGAAACAACCAATGTGCAAAAGACAAAAAACTGTCCAAATCCTAAAAGGAAAATAATAATAATTAGTAAATAAGCAATAAATATCAAGAATATGAGCTGTAGAGTCATTAAAAGTGAATCCATAGATGGTGGAATTGGTTCAGTGTTGATGGTGAGTGAAGTTATCCCTCATGGTTCAGAAGCCTGATGGTTGAGGGTAATAACTGTCGCTGAACCTGGGGGCGTGGGTCCTAACGTTCCTGTTCTTCCTTCCTGATGACTGCAGTGAGAAGAGAGCATGAAGTTGTATCTTTCATTCTTGTCTCGGTCACCCATGAGGAATCAAAAGGAACCTAAGCTCTGTTTTGAGATGACTGTGTAGAAGGATCCTCAGTAGATGTTAAGTCGTTGTTTGAATCCTTGCACATGAAGACAACCATTTGACATTTTCTACCTAGACTGAGAACTGAAAAAAAACAATTCTCAAGTCTTTTCACGAGGCAGGAACCGAACAAGTGATAATTAAAATAGTTAATGTCCCAGCAGTTATAAATTAGCAGACCCTAGCATAATAAAGAAAGAACTATTGTTGTAAAATGTACAGTACTGTGCAGAAGTCTTGGGCACATATATATAGATAGGGTGCCTAAGACTCTTGCACAGTACAGTATTTGTCAATGTGGAGCAGACAGCGTGTTTGTAAATCTGCTGGGAGCAAATGATGTTGGGTCTGCGAAGGATGGAGCACTGCGGGGGCGTGGGGCTGTTTGGGACAGGTGGCAGAGAAGGAATGCCAGGGGTGGTGGAGGGGGTGGGGGCTAGGGGTGGCATGAGTGCAGACACACCCAGTCCTGAGACACCAGGCATGGTCAATGATTCCAAACAATAGGTTTATTGATCATTACAGAATGTCTCTCTGGTGCTTCCTGCTCCCTCCCCTCTCCCTGCCCCCTTCTCCCCCTCAGTCCACAATAGAGACCCATATCAGAACCAGGTTTATCATCACCCACACGTGTCATGAAATTTGATCATGAAAAATTATATATCATCAGCACAATGCAAACATAAAATACTACAGTATTGTGCAAAAGTCTAAGGCTCCCTAGCTATACACTGTATATGTGCCCAAGACTTTTGCACAGTACTGTAGATTTATTTGGCCAGGTTTACTGATGGTGCCACTTAGAGCACTCATATAAAGGAAGTGTTCATTGAAAGGCACCTGGAAATAATATTTGACACACTGGTCTTTCTTTTGGGAACTGACACTGATGTGGTGATGCTTGGGAGAATTCTGCTTCAAGCCTTTGAAAGTTTACATAAATTTAACTAATTGACCTTTACATAGCTCAAGTTTTTTCTCAAAGGTAAATCAGCATATTAAAATCTGCACTTGTATGTCTATGGCAAATCTGCTTGTATAGGCTTAATGTCAGTAGAAACATAAAGTTCCCAAAAGTGATGAAACCTTACACAATTATTAACAATTTGTAAATGTATAATTCTTACTGAAAAACTCCAATATCAGTTGTCACATTGTTTGGAAAGCCCAACGATTTGGCAATGGTTCCTGCTTTTCCACACTCACTTTGACACAATGGGATGTTGGTGCTCGCATTCCATTTAGAAAAGATTAAAAGGTGGAGGAATAAAAGCAGAAGGAGAAGCTCTATTGATTTTCTACAACACTGTGGCAGTAGACTTTGCTCTGAGGAAGGTCAAATGAGAATTTACATAGGTAGAGATGAATAATTAAAATAGTCAATTGGACTAATAGTGCAGATTATAGACAAACTAACAGTGGAATAGAAAACCAAATCTGTAAAGAACATTAATCATAGGGAATCTCAACTACCATGATATTAGAAGAGAAGGGTAAATTTGATCAGGGAACTGAGCCCCTAAAATGCATTCAGGAATTCTGTCTAAGCCAACACAGAAATACAGTCAAAGTACAGTTGAAGGGTCTTGACGCGGAAATGTCAGCAGCTGATTCCCTCTCATAGTGCTGCCGAACTTCCAGATTTTAGCAAGGCATTCAGATTCTCCCAGCATCTGCAGATCTTAATTCATCTAATAACGAAGAATGAATCAGTTCTGATATGAAACATAAAAGCAGTGAATGCTCTGGCAAAATTGGCCATAATGTACATAAAGTGGATACAGTGAAGGCATGAAGGAGAGTCTAGGACCAGAGGGCACAACCTCAGAATGGGGACATGTCTACTAATTGGTATGTAGATGTGTGGTGGGATCTGGAGAGGGTGGAGGATGCAGTTGACAAGAACATAGGGAGAATGAACTGGGTTGTGAATTGTGTAAAATGGTAGGATTTGCAGCAGCAATGGTACAATGCAATGTATAAAATTACTCCAGTATTGTGCAAAAGTATAGGGCCCCCTAGCTATATACGGTATAGGTGACCAAGACTTTCGCACAGTAATACAGAAGAGCATCTCTGAATGCACAACTCATCAAACCTTAAAGTGGAAGGGCTAAAGCAGCAGAAGATGATAAACAGGCTCGGTGTCCACTTTATTAGGTACAAGTGCACTGAATAAAATGGCCACTGTGTAATTTCTAGTGTTTTCCCATTTGACAAGCCTTTAACATTCGCAAGAAAAGAAGGGTCAGTTTAATATCCAGCCATACCCATCAAAAGGAGGAAAATGGTAGGATTCATGTAAACCTGGGAAACTGGTGGTCAATGTGGACCATGAGCCTGTCCTCTACTATGCCTTTCCAATTAGGAAGACGGAAAAATTCTGAGACTAAATTATGAAGGAGCTCTAAACAAAATGAGGGTACCATAACATTTTACAGTGCCAGATATCAGGGTTCAATACCTGCCAGTGAAGAGAAGGAGTTTGTATGTACATTCTCCCCATGGCTACATGGGTTTCCTCTGTGTGCTCTGGTTCCCTCCCACATTCCAAAGATGTACACGGTAGTAGGTTAATCGATCACACAAGTGGAATTGGGTGTTGCAGGCTCTTTGGGCTGGAAGGATCTGGTACAATGCAATATCACCAAAGTAAAAATAATAATATTAATGAATATATCAAGGCTTAGTGATGCAGGAAGGAGAAGAAGCTCCCAGAATTCCAAGCATGAAATCCACCTATTGTGCCGAACCGCCTGGCCACCAACGTCACAGGGCACACTTGAGAGTTTGCAAACCGAAGCTATCCTTAGCCCGAAGGGATTGCCGAAGAACAGGAATTGAGATCTCCACTCCTATGAGGTTCAACAGCAGACTGGGGAGACTGATAACAAAATAAACCTTCGCAAAGAAATAAAATACACTGAAGAGCTTTTGGACATTAGGAGAAACTATTTTAAATTGTAATTTGTTAACTGCATTTGATGGTAACTTGACTGCAAGAAAGCGAAAGATTATTTTTCAATATTCCCATTTTGTTAACAAAGGCTGAGTTTTATAGAGAACAGAACGTTGTTACCATGCCAGGGTTAAACACACTCAGTGGCCACTTCATTACACCTGTACACCTACAGCTCAATGCATAAAAGCACACAGACATGGTCAAGAGGTTCAGTTGTTGTTCAGACCAAACATCAGAATGGGGAAGAGATGTGATCTAAGTAACTTTGACCTTGGGATGTTTGTTGGTCCTAGGCAGGGTGGTATGAGTATCTCAGAAACTGCTGATCTCCTGGGAATTTCACAGACAACACACTCTAGAGTTTACAGACAATGGTGCAAAAAACAAAATAAAAAATCCAGTGAGAGGCAGTTCTGTGGGTGAAAACACGTTGTTAATGAGAGAGGTCAGAGGAGAATGGCCAGACTGTTTCAAACTGATAGGAGGGTGACAGTAACTCAAATAACCATGTTACAACAACAGTGTACAGAAGCACATCTCTGAACACACAACATATTGAACCTTGAAGTGGATGGGCTACAGCCGCAGTAGACCATGAACATACACTCAGCGGTCACTTTATCAGGTACAGGGGTACCTAATAAAATGACCACTGTGGAATTTCATTTAGCGTTTTCCTATTTGATAAGCCCTTAATGTTTGTAAGAAAGAAAAGGTCAGTTTAATATCTAATCATATCCATCAAAAGGAAATAAGAAAAGCACAGAATCTGAAGTTGAGTCTCATGACTTGAATGGTTAGAACACACTCGGAGTATTTTGTCCAGCTCTGGTCCCGCTATTATTATGAAGGATGTTGAAGCTTGAGAGGGTGCATAGGAGATTCACCAGGGTGCTTCCTGGACTAAAATTTATGTCTAATCAGGAAAGGTTGAGCAAGCTAGTACTTCTCTTTGGAGTGAAGGAGGATGAGAGATGACTTGATAGAGGTGTAGAAGCTGATAAGAGGTATAGATTGAGTGGGCAGCCAGAGACTTTATCCAAGGGTCAAAAAGGCTAAGACCAGGGGGGCATAATTTAAAGGTGATTGGGGGAAGGTATAAGGGAATTGACAGAAATTGGTTTTTGACAAAAAACCGTGTGTGCGTGGAATGTCCTGCCGGGGTGATGGTAGGGGCAGATGCATTAGGGACATTTAAGAGACTCTTAGATAGGCACAAAATGATAGAAAAACAGAGGAGTGTGTCAGAGGGAAGGTTAGATTGATCTTGGAGTGGGTTAAAACGTCAGCATAACGTTGTGGGCCAAAGGATCTATTCTGTGCTGTAATGTTCTACATGGTATATTCCATGTTCTCTCTTCTATGTTCAATGTTCTCTATTGTGTTGTATGCACTATGTTCTGTGTTGTATATTCTATGTTCTATAATCTGGAATGTCATGACCCTTCTTCAAAAGCAGGAGCTGAATATTTGAGTTCAAAGTTCAAAGTAAATTTATTATTGTAGTATTTTGATAATGAACTTATAGATACAAAACCTGCCAACCAACTGCTAGATCACATTAGAGTAAATGTGTTTTAACTCTTTCGCACAAGTATTAACATTCAGCGAGCAAGTTGTATTAAATATGGCTGTTCTTGTTGCTAAGAATCACAACAATGCTTCAGATGTTAGCCTACTCATAAGCAGAAGAGCATCAAAGCTTCATGATGCCACATGTCAGCTTACCCATGAACAGGAGAACTGGAATTGATAGCCACCGCTTGGCAACATGTTGCAAGCATTTGCCAATGGAAACCATGAACACAAGTTTATATCTCAGTTTTCTCAAAACAAGGAACAACAAAATTAAGTGACGGTATTGGGTGAGGCACGAAATTGTTACTAAGGGGAAAGGCATGTGAAATTATTTGTAAATCTATACATTTAATTATTTCATGACAGGAGGTTAAAATTTTATTGACTTTCTTGAGTTATTTTTGGGTGGAGCTCAAGACATCATTTAGAATTCTTTTATTGAAGATGTGCACCACTCCCCCCATTTTGCATTCTTTTCACCTTAGATCATATGCTGAGTTTATTGTGAAGAAGATGTAATTTGGCAGTGCCGTTCTCAACTGACAGAACAAATAATACACAAAAAACTTCAGCACATGTACCGGAAAGGCATATCAATCAATAGTGCCATAGAGAAAAACACCACATGAAACAGACCCTTCAGGCTGTCCCATGCCAACCACACATCCTCCCTGCTAGATCCATTTCCATGTTTGGCCCAAAACCCTCAGGCCCTTCCCCTTACATCTCTCCAAACATTGCAATTGTACCTGCCTCAACCACTTCCTTTGACAGTTCATTCCATGTACTTGTGGCTGCCTGTGCATAGAAGTTCCCTCTCCGTGGGGGAAAAGTCACATAGGGAGGGGTTTGAACACAACGTTTCGAGACCAGTAAAGTGAACACGAATAGTCAAGTCTGAGTGTGTGAAGGCAAATCTCCTGTAGTCGTCTCATATTCCTTGTCAATATTTTGAAGAAAGTCAGGGGGTTGATCTCTTATGGCCCATCCCAAAGTCTGTAAAGAAGATAACCTGATCATCCTTCAGAGCTCTCACTACTCACACCCCCTCTTTATATCGGCAGCACTGTAGTGTAAACTGCGAGCAGTTTCAATCTCCTGGAAGTGCCTGGCAAGCACAACCTCTTGCGGTCCCAGACACATTCCACACAATCAGGAAGCTCACCTATGCCTTTAATTTCTGGGGAGGCTGAAGAGAGCTGTATATGCACATCTATTCTCACATCATTCTACAGTAAAGGGCAACCTAACATGCTACATCATCGCGTGGCACAGAAACTGCAATGTGGTGAACAGGAACAACGGCTAGTCAAAACTGCCTGTTGACTATAACAGGCAGACAAAACTGTCAAACACATCATTAGCACCAGCCTACCTATCATCAAGGACATATACACGCAGAAAGGTGCCAGAAAAGGGCCAGCAATCTCATGAAGCATCATGAAGTTTTTGGCATCCCAATTAGGTTTTGGCCAAGTCTTCAATCTGTTTATTTATTCCCTGCCCCCACATGTAGCTCTGGGCAAGACTCTTTATCTTGACTGCCCCATGTGTCCTTCATGCAGATTTTCTAACACTCTGGTGCGCAGGTTAGTGGGAACTACAACATGAGATCCACACATCAGCATTCTATGACATACTGACAGTTGGTCTCACCTTGCTGAGAACTCTGGAAAAATAGGGTTACCATGAGCTGTCCATCCTTGCATGGCGATTTCATAGATCTTGACAATGTTGGGTCATTTCTTGTTTCCCTTTGTGTTTCTGAATTTGTTACCGCCAACTGGTCCACAAATGCAGTGTGGAACACTTCTGCTGGGTCACATCGCCTTAGTGCAAGGGGTTTAGATGGGGTAGAGTTTGTTAGGTCTATTTAGGAAGGTTTCCTGATGCAATATGTAAATAAGCCAACCAGAGAAGAAGCTGTACTTGATCTGGTATTGAGAAATGCACCTGATCAGGCACCAGAATTCTTGGTGGGAGAGCATTTTAGAGGTAGTCATCACAACTCTCTCTCCTTTATCATAGTGCTGGAGAGGGATAGGAGAAGGCAATTTGATAAAATATTTAATTGGGGTAGGAGGAAATATGATGCTGTTAGGTAGGAACTTGGGAGCAGATGTTCTCATGGAAATGCGCAGCAGAAATGTGGCAAATATTCAGAGAAAATTTGCATGGCATTCTGCATAGGTATGTTTCATTGAGGCAGGGAAACGATGGTAGGGTAAAAGAACCATGGTGTACAAAGGATGTAGAAAATCTGGTTAAGAAGAAAAGAAAAGCTTACAAAAGGTACAAAAAACTATGTACTGATAGAGCTCTAGAAAATTACAAGGTTGCCAGGAAGGAGGTTAAGAATGAAATTATAAGAGCTGGAAAGGGCCATGAGAAGGCCTAGGTGAGCAGGATTAAGGAAAACCCCAAGGCGTTCTACATGAATATGAAGAGCAAGAGGATGAGCCGTGTGAGACCAGGACCAATCAATATATTACTTCAGTATTCACCAGGGAAGAGGACATTTGTAATTTTGGGGATGATCTACAGTGGACTGAAATGCTTGAGCATATAGACATTAAGAAAGAGGATGTGCTGGAGCTTTTGAAAAGCATTCAGTTAGATAAATTGCCGGGACCAGATGAGATAAACCTCAGGCTACTGTGGGAAGCAAAGGAGGAGATTGCTGAGCCTCGGGAGATGGTCTTTGCATCATCAATAGGGATGGAAGAAGTACCAGAGGATTGGAGGGTTGCAAATGTTAGTCCCTTGTTCAAGAAAGGGAGAAGGGATAACCCAGGAAATTATAGATCAGTGAGTTTGACTTCAGTGGTGAGCAAGTTTTTGGAGAAGATCCTGAGAGGCAGGATTTATGAGCATTTGGAGAGATTTAATCTGATCGGGGGTAGTCAGCAAGGCTTTGTCAAGGTCTGTTCATGCCTTACAAGCCTGATTAATTTCTTTGAGGATGTAACAAAACACATTGATGAAGGTAGAGCAGTGGATATGGTGTATATGGACTTCAGTAAGGCATTTGATAAGTTTCCCATACCAGGCTTATTCAGAAAGTAACAAGGCGTGGGATCCACGGAGACCTTGCTTTGTGGATCCAGAATTGGCTTGCCCAGAGAAGGCAAAGTGTGGTAGTAGATGGTTTGTATTCTGCATGATCAGTGATGTTCTACAGGGATCTGTTCTGGGACCCCTCCTCTTTGTGATTTTTATAAATGACATGGATGAAGAAGCAGAAGGGTGAGTTAGTAAGTTTGCTGATGACACAAAGGTTGGGGTGTTGTGGATAGTCTGGAGGGTTGTCAGAGGTTACAGCGGGACATTGATAGGATGGAGAACTGGGCTGAGAAGTGGCAGATAGAGTACAACCCAGACAAGTGTGAAGTCGTTCAGTTTGGAAGATCAAATTTGAAGGCAGAATATAATATTAATGATAAGTGTGGAGGATCTGAGAGGTCTTGGGGTCCGTGTCCATAGGACACTCAAAGCTGCTGCACAGGTTGACAGTGTTGTTAAGAAGGTGTATGGGCATTCGTCAACTGTGGGATTGAGTTCAAGAGCCGTGAGGTAATGTTATAGTTATACAAGACCTTACTTGGACCCCACTTGGAGTACTGTGTTCAGTTCTGGTCGCCTCACTACAGGAAGGATATGGATACTACAGCAAGAGTGCAGAGGAAATTTACAAGGATGTTGGCTGGATTGGAGAGCATGCCTTATGAAAATAGGTTGAGTGAACTTGGCCTTTTCTCCTTGGAGTCATGGAGGATGAGAGGTGACTTGATAGAGGTGTATAAGATGATGAGAGGCATTGATTGTGGATAGCCAGTGGCTTTTTCCCAGGGCTGAAATGACTAACATGAGAGGGCATAATTTTAAGGTACTTGGAAGGAGGTACAGAGGGGGATGTCAGGGGCAAGTTTTTCCACACAAAGTGGTGGGTGCATGGAATACACTGCCAGCGATGGTGCTGGAGGTGGATACAATCAAGTCTTTTAAGAGACTCTTAGCTAGGTACACAGAACTTAGAAAAATAGAGGGCTATGTGGTAGGGAAATTCTAGGCAGTTTCCAGAGTAGGTTATATGATCAGCACGACATTGTGAGCCGAAGGTCCTGTAATGTGCTGTAGATTTCTATGTTCTATATTCTATGAATTAGAATCAGAATTGTTAGAATTAAAATATGTCATGAAATGTGTTGCTCTATGGCAGCATACACTTCAATACATAAAAATTACTATAAGTTGCAATAAGACATAAAGCAAAACAAATAACTAGTGAAAAAGAGCAAAATAGTAAGGTCGTGTTAATGGGCTTGTGGACTGTGCACAGCTCATGGAGGAAACGGGATAACATGCAAACTCCACACAGAGAGCACCCAGTGACTCAGGCGCTGTGAGCCAGTGGTTCAGCTGTACCTCTGTGCCTAACTTGGATAACAAACTGTAAAAATACAGTGGTAGTGGTGGTGTAGGTAGTGCAGAGGGGTGGTGTGAAGAAGTTAGGAAGTATTTCCCACTTCATATAGGGCCAACACCCATCATCAGTTCTAATTAAGGATCCTCGCAAGAAACATTGACCATTAATTCTACTCAGAAGATACCGCCTGGCCTGTTGAATTCTTCTAACTTTTTGTGTGTGTTGCTCAAGATTTCCAGCACCTGCAGATCTATGTTCACAGTATGAAGACTTTTTTTCTTCAGTTGCCAATAGTGGAAGACATGAAAAGCCATCAGTGTTGCTGTGTTGTTTGGTACCCTTGAAATCTATGTCACATGAGTTGGCTTCTAGGAATAGTGCCCAATGTCGTAACCGGGTAGCAATCATCACTGGATTTCCCTTCCTGGGATTGAAAATGGACACAAGGGGTTGGTGATCTTCCCTAGTGTAAACTTTTCTCTGTAGAGGTAGTGGTGAAACTTCTATATCCCCCATAGTAGACAAAGGACCTTTCGGTTGATCTGTGTAAAGCTGCATTCTGTGCTTGTCAGTGATCTTGAAGCAAACACAATCAGGTGTTCAGATCACCGCTGTTGAGGAACCTGATGGTTGAGGGGAAATAATCAGTAAATTTAATTCCTGGAATTTACTGCAGACAGCACAATAATTGTTTCTCCATTGCCATCCAAGGGAACATGAAGCCGGCATGATCAGTGGAAATATGAAGGAAAAAGATGAAGTTTTGTTTTAATCAGAGAAGGGACTGATGTGCACAGAATCCTCCACTGAAAAAGGAATCTGACTGTATGGATCTAGTTTTCAACTATAATGATAATGATATAGTTTCTTACATCTGAAACTGTCAGGAAATGTAGAGGAGGCTCAACCCAAAAGCAGAACAGCAGAAACAACTTAGCAGTGAGTGATAACTTTACTCTTTCTTTCAATTTTTTTTATTGATTTAAAAGAATAAGGATAAATACAAACCAGAGGAGAGGTTATCTCAAATACATATTTCAATAATAGCACAAACAAAGAAAGGAATATACACTGTCAAAATCATATATAGTATTAAGCTAATATAAAGAGAGAAGAGAACCACTTCTCCTCTTAACAGTTCATAGAAAAAAACTCAAGATTTCCTGTTATTGAGAAAAAAAACCCCTACTAAATAACCTAAAACAAAAAAAAACAGGGATTGGGCAGTCCATTTTGAGGATACAGTTTAAAAAAAGGGAAAATCCTTCTGATCAAATCTAAAACTTCGCGGAATAAAAAAATAACTGCAAAAGTAAAAAGAATTAGATCAATATTGAATAAAAGGTCACCAAGTTTGCTCAAATTTAAAAGTTGTATCAAATGTCCGACTCCTTATTTTCTCCAGACTTAAACAAGACATAATGGAGGAGAGCCAAGAGAGATACCTTTAATAATAGCCCAAGAAATAAAAAGCCACGAGGGGCCACAAAACAAGAGAGAACAGGTACATAACACGACAAGGCAACAAGGTAACAAAAGGCTAGGAGCAAAAGGTTGAGGCTGGCTGGTTCAATGAGCGAACAAGGGTGGTGGATGAGAGCAGTGTTTAAATAGGCTGCAGGTGATGAGTTGCAAATGAGTGACAGGTGACTCCTGTTCGCTGGGTGGGGATTGGGAGGTGGCTGCCAGTGCAGGCCTGACCGAGACCTGGAAATCATTGAAGCCGATGTCACATTTCTTATGAACTGATCTCGTTGCTCTTGTGTTCTCACATGTTCAGGAAGAAGGGACTTAATCTTTGACACGACTCATGATGTACTAGTAGAATAGTTAGTTAAACCAGCTGCTGTATATAGGGAGCTGCTAGCTCTTGCAAAGGCCAAAACATATGACATTCCGATTCCGATGTAGATTGATCAGCTCATGTTATGTTATTAAGAGTCCATTATATCAAGTCATTTGGACAAATGCTTCATCTGTTTTTTTTGTACAATCTCTTCATATGCTCACCCTGTAAACTTGTTGCACAGCTTCCTCTGGAGTATATGCTCATGAAACATACTTCAAGCCTCACTGTGCGTCAGGACAGCTGCTTCCTTAGCTTATTTCCTGGAAGACCTCCAGTCCAAAATACAACATTGACTAAAGAATAATTCTTCCATTTCCACTCCACCAGCCTCCCTGACAAAATAACTAACTGTTCCTGAACATTGCAAAGATCTCAATGACCATCAGGATGTTTAAAAGGCTCTTACAACCAAAGAGTCACAAATCTAAGGACGATCAGCCATAGGTTCCTAACCAGAAGGGTTAACTTCAATCATCCTAGCACTGAACAGATTCCACAACCTATGGACTCACTTTTAAGGATTCAACAAACCTGTGTTCTCAATATTTATTGCTCAATTATTATTATTATTAGTAGTAGTATTATCATTCTTTTCTCTTTGTATTTGCACAGTGTGCTGTTTTTTGCACATTTTTGTCATATCCATTTTTTCATTGATTCTATTGGGCTTCTTTGTATTTACTCTGAATGGCGACAAGAAAATGAATCTCAGGGTAATATATTGCGACACTTATGTACTTTGATTATAAATTTACTTTGAACTTTGAACTTTGTTGTACTTAGTAAGATCCTACAATCAAAAAACAGAATGAAATGATTGGTTATCTCATCAGATTTAGTGAGCAACCATGGCTTCCATCATTTGTATACATCTAAATTGATTGACGACAGCTCCTTGGAGCACGTCTTCTTAATGGTCGGCAGCTCTGCAATGCGCTGCACTGAGGTGTCACCCCTGAACCTTTCACCTAAGTTGTAATGGGGTTAAAACCTAGGGCAGCACGGTGGTGCAGTGGTTAGCACAACGCTTTACAGCACCAGCGACCCATGTTTAATTCCCACCACTGCCTGTAAGGAGCTTGTACGTTCTCCCCGTGACTGCGTGGGTTTCCTCCAAGTGATCCTGTTTCCTTCTACAGTCCAAAGACATACCAGATAATAGGCCAGTGTAAATTATCCTGTGATTAGCTAGGGGTAAATCCAGGGTTTGCTTGCTGGGTGGCATGGCTTAAAGGCCTTAAATTCTTATTCCTCAATGTACCTCAACAAATAAATAAAATCTATAACCTTCCACATTAGAAACTGTAGGGGCAATATGAAGCCTTGATTTGTTGCACTCCAGTGGAATCAAAATGGGAACTTTGGGCATACGTTCTCCCTGTTTCGTAAGGGTGCTCCGGTTTCCTCCCACAGTTCAAAGACGTACCAGTTAATTGGTCATTGTAAACTGTCCAACGATTCGGCCAGCGTCAGGTGGGTTGTTAGGTGATGCGGCTCCTTGGGCCGGAAGAGCCTGTTCTGCACTTTATCTCTAAATAAATAAAATAATTGAATAACTTCAGTTTTCAGCACTATTTCAGCATCCAAGAAAGAAGCTCTTGTATTTCTTCTCTGTGCCACTTAATGGGGTTTAACCATCCAAACTTGCTTTCTGCTCATTTCTATTCCGGAGCCTTTTCCCTTAAAGTAAATAAATAATTTCACAATGTATATTTATAACATGGACTTCAATCAGCACCTACTCCACTACACACTGCATTTTATATTTAATATATCTAAGCGATAATGTCTGTCAGTCCCAAGTGTACAAGACAATAAATGGCTTTTGTACTGATTAAGTGCCACGGGCCATGGCATTTAATCAAAGTGTGAGAGCGGTTGCCAAGTAAACTTAGGAAGAATAGAAGCTATAGTTATAGGCAGAGAGACGGGGAACACTCAGTAGGGAGTTGGGGAATGT
This sequence comes from Mobula hypostoma, assembly GCF_963921235.1. Taxonomy (NCBI): domain Eukaryota; kingdom Metazoa; phylum Chordata; class Chondrichthyes; order Myliobatiformes; family Myliobatidae; genus Mobula; species Mobula hypostoma. The sequence continues at coordinate 148,135,010 of NC_086098.1, forward strand.
ACAATTTATTCTCTTCCAAAGGAAGAGACAATAACTCACAAGTGGTAAAGCCACTGATACATTAAGATTCTTCTCATAAATACGGTAAATTCATTGATTATATATAACCACAGTTATATTTATAACATATATTAGTCTATAAATATTATCATACAGCATGATTACATTTACAATATAATTGTATTCACCAGTGGCTGTATTTCATTAGGAGTTTGAGAATAGATCAGGAGAGTATGGGCATCTCTGAAGATCTATCCTGCACCCAACATATTGATGGAACCACAAAGAAGATATTTCATTAAGATTTTGAGAAGACTTGGTATGTCACCAAAGGCACTCGCAAATTTCCATGATGTACCATGGAGAGCATTCTAACTGGTTGCATCACCGTTTGGTCACTGCACAGGGTCAGAAGAAGCTGCAGAAAGTTGTAAGCTCAGACAGTTCCAACATGGGCTCCAGCCTCCCCAGCATTGAAGACATCTTCAAAAGGTGCTACTTCAAAAAAGTCAGCATCCATCATTATGGACCCCCATCACCCAGGACATGTCCTCTTCTCATTGCTACCATCAGGGAGGTGGGGTACAGGAGCTTGAAGACACACACTCAACATTTTAGGAGCAGCTGCTTCCCCTTCGCCATCAGATTTCTGAACGGACAATGAATCCGTGTACATTACCTCACTATCTTTTGCTCTCTCATTGCAGTACTTATTTAATTTGTTTTTATATATATTTCTTATTGTAATTTGTAGTTTTTCTATTGTGTGTTGCAATGTACTGCTGCCACAATACAACACATTTCATGATATATGCCAGTGATATTAAACCTGACTTTGATTCTGATTTTAGAAACATTTTAATAATGAGAAATAACTTATGCACAATAAAAGTACTTAGTGGTACAGTGTGGTGTATTTAGTTGCTTATAATTAAGGGCGGCACTGTGGAGCAGTTACCAGAGCTGTTGCCTTAAGTCACCTGAGACCCCAGTTTAATCTTGACCTTAGTGTGGAGTTTGTACATTCTCTCTGTGACTGCATGGATGCAGCTTAGTAGTTTAATTGGCCACTGTATATTGCTTATAGTGGGTAAGCGAGTGGAGGAGTCTGGTCTGAGTTGATGAGGTTCTGCGGAAAATGAAATATGGAATTGATCTAAAGTAACACACACAAAATTCTGGAGGAACTCAGCAGATCAGGCAACATCTCTGGAGAGGAATAAAGAGTCGACATTTCAGGCCGAGACCCCTCACCAGGGCTAGGGTTAAGCCACTTATTTGGGAAGCTCTGCAAAACAGATCCTGTTTTCCGATTTTCACGGGGAAAATGATAAATTTGTAATGAATGATGTGACCTCTTGCTATAAGTCATGGAGGCAGCTTGTGATGTCCTCCAACATTCAAAGAAAGAGCAGGTGCCTGGTGGAGTCAGTGTTGTGTGAGTCTGTCGGTCTTCTTGCCAAACCCTGCCATGGTCGCCCTGAAGAAACAAAGCTTCCTTAGGCAATGTTCCTCACTAAGCTTCTGAGGGGCTGTTCTGACCTGCAGACACCACAGGGAGAATAAAGATTTCTTTGAACTTCCATGCCTTCCGTCCTCCTTCCAGTTCTGTGTTCTACTTCTTTCTTTTCTGCCCGGAGTGCGATTGCTCAAAGTTCTCAGTGAAACAGAAAACACAATGCACAAAGCCCTTTATAGTCCTGGTCTGAAGATGGGGACCAAGAGAAACCTGATGTTTTGAAGTCCTCAAGCTTTTTAAGATAAATCTTCTAACGCAGAGCAACCACTGAGCACCTCTGTTTAAAATGCCTCTGTTTTCCAACTTCTGACATCGGTGTTATGAGGAGGATAAGGAAGTGCCACGGATCAATGGTAAGGTGAGCACTCCAGTCAGTACTGTACTGATGACATGCACCCAGGTCTCATCACATATGAAGCGCCAGTTATGTTTTACTGCTTACCTTTTAACTTGGATCATATATGCACATTATTTGTAAATCTACGTTTATATTTGTGGTGATATTTCCTTAGCTAGAGGATGATGAATTTGTGGAATTCATTGCCATGTCATTGGATATATTTCAAGCAGAGGTTGATAGGTTATTGATTATTCAGGATGTTAAAGATTACAGGGAGAAGGCAGGAGAATGGGCTTGAGATGGACAATGAATCGACCATGATGGAATGGCTGAGCAGACTCAAAGGACCATATGGATATTCTGCTCCTATGTCTTATGGTCTAAAAGACATATTTTACATTCATTATCGTTACATTCAGTGGTGTTAATTTTTAAAGAAAAAAAAGAACCAATATAGTCCCATTATCACTCACATGATCGCCTGGAGTGATACCCCTTTCATTGTTTGAGGGGTTCCCCAACAGATCCAGACCCTCCCGGTGCAGTTGAGGAAGGAGCTCAGACTGTGAACTTGAACCTGAACTTGACACAAATTCAAACTAAATCTTGGGCCAACTGTCTGGATGGCTAGCAATGACTCTTTTGACCCAAGCAGCCACCGGACAGGAGAGATGTCCGCCCCCGCCCCGTGCTTTCAATTGATGTGGGAGTCAACAATCTCGTCAGGGGGTCATTGCTGCACAGGTGAACCACTGCTCTTCACCCACAGTTTTGGAAATAGCGACCAGTCCTTGTGATTAACAGGCATCACTCACTTCTGGAAAGTGCTGGATGATTTTGGTGGCACTCCTCAGCACAGCAAGGGAAGTTGGTGTTGCTGTTATTGCTGCTTGTGTTGTTTTGCTGAGCATTGTGAGCCTCTGGGATGGTGGTTGATAACGCAAATGACGAATTTCATTGTATAATTTGATGTACATGTGATAGGTAAACTTGAATCTTGTTCTTCATACGGAGTCATAGTAGTGTGCTCATGTGAATCGAGCCAGATGTCCTCCTGAGGGGTCGTCGATGGATGGGGCCTAAGGAGGCTGTAGAGGCCAATCCAGGATCCACGTATTCTGGTGCATTGTGGGCAAGAGTAACTGGTGGCTGTGGTCAGTGGCCGGGTATTTTGGTTGTTCATTCTCTCCTTTCACGGCTGCCACTTGCTCTCCGTCCACGGCGGAGGGCGCTCTCATGTAGCGCAGCTCCCTCTTGAACAGATTTCCTCCGGGTATATCCAAAAAAGTGCAATGTCTTCCCAATTTTTAGATGTAATGTTGAAATCCTTCAGGCTGATTTTGGTGTCATCATTAAAGCATTTCCTTTGCCCAGCAGGGGTTCACTGACCTCTCTTCTACTGGGAGTAAAGGATCTGTCTGGGGAGACATTAGATTATTAGATTAGATTAGATTATGTGGACACTCAGTCCTCATTTGTTGTCATTTAGAAATGCATGCATTAAAAAATGATACAATGTTCCTCCAGTATGATAGCACAGAAACACAAGACAGGCCCAGACTAAAACTGACAAAAACCACATAATTATAAAATATAGTTACAACAGTACAAAGCAATAACATAACTTGATAAGAGCAGACCACGGGCACGGTAAAAAAAAAAGTCTCAAAGTCCTAATAGCCCCAACATCTCATGCAGACGGTAGAACGGAGAAACTCTCCCTGCCATGAGCTTCCAGCGCTGCAAACTTGCCGATGCAACATCCTGGGAGCACCGACTCTGAGTCCGGCCGAAAACTTCGAGCCTCCAACCCACCCTCTAACACCAAGCACCGAGCACCATCTCTGCCGAGCGCTTCAACCCTGGTCCTGGCCACCAAGCAACAGACAAAGCCAAGGATTCGGGGCCTTCCCCTCTGGAGATTTCGGATCACACAGTAGCGGTGGCAGCGAAACAGGCATTTCAGAAGTTTCACCAGATGTTCCTCCATGCTCTCACGTCTGCCTCCATCAAATCCGAATTGTGCACGGCATCCTACTTGACAGATAGCAGATATTCATCACCAGAGAGGCCACGCGTGCTGCGTCGCGCTGCCATCTTCTCCTCCCACCAATCTGGAGTTAGTATCCAGATGAGATGACCTATCCATTGGAGTTGGTGTTGCTTTATCGTGGCGGAGATGCTGTTCTCCTGTGCGCTGGTGTTAGCATGTCTGTCCTTTCACCTGATCCTCAGAATCTTTTGTAAAGATCTTTGCTGGTATCGTTCCAGGGCTTTCAGGTGCCTACTGTAGATGGACCAAGATTCTGCTCCATACAGGAATGGAGGAAGGCTGCTATACAGACCAAAAGTTTTGTTTGGACATGTGGGCCATGGTCTTCAAAGATTCTTTTCCTTAATTTAGCACAGGTTCCACTAGCACTGGCCAGGTGGTAGTCATAGAGTCATAGAACCCCACAGCACAGACACAGGCCCTTCAGCCCATCTAGCCTATGCTAAACTGCAATCCTGCTATTTCCATTGACCCATATCCGTCTCTTCTCTTGCAGTGCCTTAATTAATTCACTTAGTTATGAACACATAACCTTATTTCTACTCCTAACTCGACACACTAAGTTCGAGGAGATTAAGATCAGCATCCAGACAGGCAGGTTTGCCCGGTTCTGTCAAGTAAGACGTTGTGGTTAATTTGCGCGGGGTGGCTGTTGCAGTGCATGTGCAGAGAGTGGCAGTGTAGGCTGTGGCTCAACACTATAGCCACGTGAAGCACTTCAAAAGCATTTCCGCTCCCCAGCGATCAAACAGATTAGTTTTCACGTGAGAGAAGCTAATCCTGTGTTCCAGTGTCAGCAACTACAGAGAGCTGCTGAATGCCTGAATCTCAAGACATAAGAACCTTAATTCCCAAAACATGGCTAAAAACTCCCTATTTGTCGAATGAAATGAAATTATGGTGTATGTTCAACAAACCTTGTTTTTCCCCTTCACCAACAAGAAACCATTCAAAGTTCAAAGGAAATTGATTACCAAAGTACATATATGTCACCCCTTGCAACCCTGAGATTATCTGCCTTGCCGGCATACTCAGTAAATCCATAATAGAATAATAACCATAATACAATCAATGGAAGACCATTTGGGTGTTCAACCAGTGTGCAGAAGATAGCAAACTGTAGAAGTAAAAAAAGAGAAAGCAATAATAATAATAAATAAATAAGGAATAACTATCAAGAACATGAGTTGAAGAGTCCTTGCAAAATGAGTCCATAGGTTGAGGGAGCATTTCAATGATCAGGCAAGTGAAGTTATCCCTCTTGGTTCAAGAGCCTGATGGCTGAGGGGTAATAACTGTTCCTGAACCCGGTGGTGTGAGTCCTGAGTCTGCTGTACCTTCTTCCTGATGGCAGCAGCGAGAAAAGAGCGTGTCTTAGGATGGCGAGGAACCCTGATGGTGGATGCTGCTTTCCTGCGACAATGTTTCATTCAGGTATGCTCAGATGTAGCGAGGGCTTTACCCACGATCTGGGGCTCCCACCCTGGGGTGCACAGACCCCTTGGTTAATGGTATGGGTCTATGGCATTAAAATGTTTGCAAACCTCTTTACATGATGGACCGGGATACATCCACTCATTTTTGAAGGATTTTCCCTTCAAGGGCATTGGTGTTTCCATACCAGGCTGTCAATGTATTTTCCACTACACACCTAAGGAAGATTGGTCAATGCTTTGGATGTCATGGCAAATCTTCACAACTCCTGAGGAAGTAGAGGAACTGCTGTGCTTTCTTCATAATTGATCTTACGTGCTGGGCCTGGGACAGGTCCTCCAAAGTAATAACACTGAGGAGTTTAAAGTTGCTGGCCCTCTCCACCTCTGATCCTCTGATGAGGACCGGCTCATGGACCCCTGGTTTCCTCCTCATGAAATCAATCAGTTCCTTGATCTTGCTGACATTGAGTAAGAGGGTGTTGTTATGGAATCACTCAGCCAGATTTTCAATCACCTTCCTAAGTGCTGATTCACCACCATCTTTGATTCGGCCCGCGAGTTTCCATAAGTTCTATTTAACTAAGGGGAGCATCTTCGTAATGCAGGAAAAGTCGGAGAACCCAGAGGAAGCCCATGTGGTCACAGGTAGAACATACAAAGCCCTCACAGACAAGAGTGGGAATTGAACCCGGGTCACTGGCACTGTAATAGTGTTGCACTACTGTGACCCCCACAGTATTTCTAATGAGGTACGGGGTGCAATTCTGGGAGTTTCCCAATGGATATCTGAAACTGGACCCAAAGAAACCACCCTTACTCCTTAGTAAAGCCAAACAGACTCAGAAAATGCTTCACATATCAGTAAATGTACATGGTAATGATTTGTAAAAAAGAACAAAATCTCCTATCACAGTGTTTGCTCTTCCATCAGGAGGGCCTTAAAGCTCTCCATTCCTCCCTGGACAACAGGCCCAACCAGTTCTCCTCCACTACCACTCTCCTCCATCTGGTAGAACTGGTTCTCTCACTCAACAATTTGTCCATCACCTCCTCCCACTTCCTTCAAGCCCAAGATGTAGCCATGGGCACTCACGTTGGTCCTGGCTGTGCCTGCCTCTGCTAAGGGGAACAGTCCATGTTCCAAGCCTACATTGGCATGGCTCCCCAACTCTTCCTATGCTACACTGACAACTGCATTGGTGTGGCTTCCTGCACCTATGCTGAGCTCATCAATTTCATCAACTTTGCCTCTAATTTCCACCCAGCCCTCAAATTTAGTTGGTCCATTTCCAACACCTGTCTCAATTTAGTTGTCTCCATCTCTGGAGACATTCTATCTACTGATGTCTATTATAAACCCACTGACTCTCACAGCTATCTGAACTACACCTCTTCCTACCCTGTCACCTGTAAAGGTGCCATCCCCTTTTCTCTGTTTCTGTGCCTCTGCCGCATCTGCTCTCAGGATGAGACTTTTTATTCCAAAACAATTGAGTTGGCCTTCCTTCTTCAAAGAAAGGGAGTTCCTTTCCTCCATCATGAATGCTGCCCTCACCCGCATATCTTCCATTTCATGCATGTCTGCCCTCACCCCATCCTATTGTCCTCACCTACCACCCCACAACCCTCCAGCACATAATTCTCCATAACTTCCGCCATCTCCAATGGGATCTCACCACCAAGCACTAAGCACATCCTTCCCTTCCTCCCCACTTTCCGCTTTCTGCAGCAATCACTCCTTCCGTGACTCTCTTGTCCACTCATCCCTTCCCATTGATCTCCTTCCTGACACTGATAATTGCAAACAGAGCAGGTGCCACCTCCTCCTTCACTACCATTCAGGGCCCCAAACAGTCCTTCTAGGTGAGGTAGCACTTCATTTGTGAGTATGTTGGGGTCATCTACTATATCTGGTGCACCTCATGCGGCCTCCTATATATCAGTGAGACCTGACACCGATTGGGAGACTGCTTCATTGGACTCCGTGAGAGGCAGTTCAGGACCTTCGCTCCATCTGCCAGAAAAAATAACGGGATTTTCCAGTCCATCCTTGGACTATGGGAGGAAACCCATGCATTCCGGGGGGGGGGAGGGAGGACGTACAGAGACTCCTAACAGAGGATGCTGGGATTTGGCTCCGAACTCCGATGCCCGAGTTGCTATAGCGTCACACTAACAGCTACATTACCACGGAGACCAAATGCAAAGCAATGATCAAGAATATATGAAGGAATGCAGAGCAAGTGCTGGAGTTCTGTAGTGACAATAACAGAGCCGCTCTGGTAATAATTAGGAGTTGGATTTAGAAACAATCATGACAGGAATTGGTGATGCTACCCAACCGAACGTTTGCTGAAGAACTCATACAGTACAGGGAATTACATTTCTCAGAGCTCTTTGGTTCATGTTAGAGATCAAGTAGGAACCATGCTATCACTCATTACACGGACCACTGAAATATCTATCCAGAATGGAGTTTATGGACATCAGTCACTTACAGTAGAAAGAAAGTAGAAAGAACAGAAAAGCACATATTGTTTGAAGCTTTGTGAAATTTTTTTAGACCTACTTACAGGAAAGATATCAATAAGATTGAGCGAGGCCAGCAAAAATTTACAAGGATGTTGCCAGACTTGAGGATTTGATTTCAACGGTTAAAAAGTTTGGATACGTACATGGTTGGGAGGAGTATGCAGGGTGTGGGTTGATAGGATTAGGCAGATTAACATTTCGACATGAACTGGATGTGATAGAGGGCCTGTTACTGTACTTAGACACATTATCGGAAATGTAGAGACAAGATAAAATTCAGCAACAAACAATTGTCAGGCTATCAGTTTTGTAACTGGGCAATTAGCTCGTGGTGCAAACATCAAACTTTGACCCAGTTTAGAACAAAGCTGAGAAGAAATTTCTTTAGCCAGAGAGTGGGGAGTCTGTGGAATTCATTACCACAGACAGCTGTGGAGGCCTTGTCTTTGGGTATATTTAAAGCAAAGGTTGATAGGTTCTTGATTAGTCAGGGTATCAAAGGTTTAAGAGAGAAGGCAGGAGAAAGGAATTGAGAGGGATAATAAATCTGACATGATGGAATGAAAGATCAGACTCGATAGGCCCAATGGATAAGCACATGAATGACAAGAGTATAGAGGGCTCCTAATTCTGCCCCAATGTCTTATAGTCCCATGGATTCATTTTTTTTCTAGCAGGCATCTCAGAGAATGCTAGAGCTAAAAATATAACAAACGTCCATCTCCAAGTAAAATTACTGGATTGAAAAGCATGCTTGTGAAATGAAAGGCCTGATACAATAATCCTACAGTTTTAGTGCAGAGTTTGCCTTGCTAGGAATTCTAATGAGAAAATAAAGTCATCGTTCTTTGAACCGCATTCACAGCAAGTGCGTGGCCCCAACTGCAACACCGCTATCTTCAATAGATCTTTAGATGTGCACACCTGCTGTAAATCTGATAATATCTAAGTATAATTGTGCCAATATTTTATTTAATTTCAAGAAAACAAATTCTGCATTGCAATAAAATCCTCATGAGACTGATATATCCGTGAAAAATTAGAAATGACACTTATTACAAGAACGAAACATGCAAAGAAAGAAGGTGCAATCATATAATTCAGAATCACGGAAATGTGACATCTGGTTTCAATTCTTGGCTCCTCCACCACAAGACTGTAATTTTACTTTTCTTTAAAAGTATATATTTTTTTCTTTGAAAGGTACAACTGTGACTGCTTTCATCACTCTTTGGGCCAGGCCATATGGATCAAAACCATTTGCTTCTTGAAAGTTTGTCCTCTCTTCCTGGGCCTGTACTCACTGGAGTTTAGAAGAATGAAGGGAGGGATCCTATTGAAGCCTATCAGATATTGAAGGGGTTGGATAGAGTGGGCATGGAGCAGATGTTTCCTATGGTGGGGAATGCACAGTCTCAGAATAACAGGGCGTCCCTATAGAACAGAGACATAGAGGAATTTCTTTAGCCAAAGATTCACTGTGGGATTCATTGCCACAGATGTCTGTGGAGGCCCAGTCATTGGGTATATTTGAAGAGGAGAGTGATAGTCTGAGTGTCAAAGATTACAAGGAGAAGGCAGGAGAATGTGACTGAGAGAGATAGTAAATTAACCATGATAGAATGGTGGAGCAGACTCAATGGGCCAAATGGTCTAATTTCTGCTTCTATGTCCTATGCTCTTATTATCCTCTTTGTTTTGCTTTGTGAAGCTCCTTACACCTATGTCCTTGGTTTGGAGGTTCTTCCACCAATGGTGCAAGAATTGGATGGATATTTATTTAAGGAATTCTGGGGAAAAATGGTGTGCTGCTGGATATCAACCTGACATGGAACAGAATAACTTCTCAAATATTTCTGGGTGTCAGAGATGTATATCCTCATTTTTCAGTTGGACTTTGATTCTCCAGAATATCATATGCTTCCAGCATGAAACTCAGTCAAATTACCAGAAATGCAATTTGCAAAATTCACCCACAGTGAGCTTCTGAACCTCAATATGCTGAATGAAGGTTCTTAATTAGTGCAATGACTGATGTTCTCCTATAGGGTGGACTATTGTTGGGTCCTCAGCTGGTTGTAGAGCCTGATCTGTTTGCAGTGTGGGCAAGTGTAAGTGGTGGCTGTATTAGTGGCTGGATCTTTCTTTGTCATAGAACAGGTAGATTTCACTGAAACCATGCTACTTCAAGAGTCAACATTCATGAAACATTCTTTGCCCCAGTTGAATCAACCACATCCTGTGATCTCAAATACAAACTCACATGCAATTTGACTGCATTTTCCAGGAATTGCCACTATAGTTATTCTCACTTTCATTGTTTCAGGATCATTCCAGGCTGCAGAATCAGGCTTATCATCACTGACATATGTCGTGAAGTGTGTTGCTTTGCGGCAGCAGTGCAGTGAAAGACATAAAAATCTATGAATTACAAAATTAAGTAAATTGTGCAAAAGGAAAAGAATAAGAAGTTGGTGTACATGGGTCCATGGACCATTCAGGAATCTGATAGTGGAGGTACAGAGGCTGGTCCTGAAATGTTGACTCTGGATCTTCTCCCCAATCATGGTAACTGTTCCTCCCCTTTTAGATTAATCCAATTTAAAACAGTATATGTACAAAACATTTAATTTCCCTTTTATAAACCCATATTCTAAATAAACATGCTTTCACAGTACCAGTCCCATAACTCACTTCCCATTTCTAAAGATTCAGTCTTTTGGGTGGTGCTCTGTTTCTTTCGGGATAGTGCCTCTCAGCCTGTGGGCTGGCACCAGGTTTGGTAGGTGTCTTGTCAACAATAGCACTTGCGTCACAACTTTGGACCTGTGGAGTTGCATCAGGTTTGGTAGGTGTCTTGTCTAAGCCAACATTCATGGTTTCTGGCGTCACGTTGTTGTCAGTGACATCATCACTGAGAGGTAAGTCTTGCGACTGCAATGTGTTCGTCTCGTTGGATGCAGTCACCTCAGGTGTGTTCTTCGGTTGAGCATCCAGTAGCTGGTCCACATGACGTCTCCACGTCTGATCTCCAACATCCACTGTGTACATCAGTAGCCCAGTTGTTGTAGCTATCCTACCACATGTCCACTTGTCTTCTCAGAACTCATGCGCTAGGATTTCCTGTCCAATCTCGAAGCTCCTTGCTGCTTCACTTGGGAACTGGCTAAACTGTTTATTCTGCACTACCCTCCATAGATCTGGCTTCAGGACGTCTATGTGAGATCCCAGATTCTAGTTCATCGTGTTTGATTTGTGTTGCACAAACAGAGTTCCAATACACAAAAAGGAAGTTGCTGGGTGGCGAGGTGCTGACTGGAAATGTCTGATGCCACTTTTCATCATGAATAGTCTGAACTCTTGTGATGTGTATTGCAGTCTGTTGTCACTCATAACTTGTTCTGGTAAGTCGTTTCTAGTGACGTTAGTCCTCAGAGCGGAGACAGTCTTTGCTGAGGTGGTTGACTTCATTGGTATACTCTCCGGCACTTCGAATGAGCATTCACACCAATCAGAAACATGGAGTCCATGGATGCCCCAGCAAATTCAATATGTACTCTTTGCCATGGTAACAACGGCCACTCCCATGGATGTAGCGGTGCCACTGGGGGTGCATTTTGAACTTTTTGGCATCCTGAACAGCTTTTGGCCAAGTCTTCAATCTGTTTATCTATTCCTGGCCACCACACGTAGTCCGGGCAAGACTCTTCTCCTTGACTGTACCAGGTGTCCTTCATGCAGATTCTCTAACACTCTGGTGTGCAGGTTAGAAGGAACCACAACACAAGATCCACAAATCAGCATTTTTTGACGTACCAACAGTTGGTCTTGTCTCCCTGAGAACTCTGAAAAATAGGGTACAATGAGTTGGCCATCCTTGCATGGCGATTTCATAGACTTTTAACAATGTTGGGTCATTTTTGGTTTTCCTCTGTAAAATCTAGATCTCTCAGCCATTGCCAGCAGTTGAGGACTCAAGTGATTTTGTAAATTTGTAACAATTTCCTCGAACATCTTGCTTGCTGGATTTTCAGGGGTACCTAAGTTGCGTAAGAGACTGTGCATCCTTGTACCCATTAAGCTAAGAAATGTAGGGGCTTTCTTTGCTCCTCTGCATTGCAATACCATTCAATCCTCTTGATATATGTCTCCCAGCCTTCACTGGCACTATCAAATTTGTCAACTTTTCGACTGTGGCCATCACCACGTTACTCTCACTTTACATTCCGCGCGTCTTTCACTGTTACTCATGGGTCCTTCAGCTTTCTTGTGCTGTTTCACTCTTGCTGTTTTGTCCCATAACTGTCGACGCAGTTCGTGATTTTTTTTCTGACATTTAGTTTTGTACTTGTCACCAATTTGTTGTGTCTGTGCACAGGGGAGGGAACATCAATTCAGACCATGAGAGGCCTGCGTCGGGCATTTTCATGCCTTGCAAGGTGCAGATTGGAAGTCTGTGTGGGGCGCCACTCCTCGCACAGACACCAGAGCAATGTGTGGTTAAGTGCCTTGCTCAAGGACACAAACATGCTGCCACAGCTGAGGTTCGAACTAGCGACCTTGACATCACTAGATGAACGCCTTAACTGCTTGGCCACGTGCCCATACAAAATATAGATCATTTAAATTAAAGCACACGTGCAGGAAATGGCTTTAACTGGTTATTTACTTTGCAACGAGAGCAAGACAGAACAATGAGCATGCGTAGACAATAGATCAATACATAATGTTAAGGGGTCTGGGTCATTACTCTAAAAGAAATAAATCCATACATTACAGTAACAAGAAGAAGGCATGTCACAAATGGATGTCCATCACATTATCACATTTCACTAACCCTTTACAGGATGATAAAAATGTGGGAGGAAAGGGTTAGACTGATTTTGGAGAAGGTTAAAGGGTTAGTACAATTTTGTGGGCCGAGAGGCCTGTACTGTGGTGTAATGTTCAATGTCCCATACATTGGTCAATACTTCAAAGACCAAGGATAAAGAATCTACTTTACTCTCCAGATCCATTTATCTACTGGCTTTTGCCGGGAAAGGCATTGTAGATCAATATCCAGGCTTCTTAAAAACACCAGAGATTCTGCAGATCCTGGAAATCCAGAAAAACATACACAAAATGCTGGTAGAACTCAGCAGACAGGTAGCATCTATGGAATGGAGTGAAGAGTGGATGATTTGGGCAGAGACTTTTCATCAGGACAAGGTCTCCATCTTTACTAACAGAGTCTAGACCCTTCATGATCTTGAACACTTAACTAATCCTAAAACTTCTGTTCTAAGCAGAACAATCTAAGCCTCTGCAATCTAACCACCTTACTGAAATCCCTTATCCCTGGAACCATTTTATTGAATCTTTTCTACATCCTAAGGCTTTCAAATTCTGACAAAAATGTGGTGCCCAGAACAGTATGCAATACCCCGGTTACGGATGAATCAGTCTTTCGTGAAGTTCTAAAGAATTTTATTGCTTTTGTACTCTTTTCAGCTCGATTTAAACCCAGAACCCTGTATAGTATTTTTTTTAGTGTGCACGTGCTATTCATAAACACCCTGTATTGCTGAGATACCCTCTTAACGTAAGTTCTGTAAACTAAGTCTTTAATACAAGAAGCATAATCACGCCCCAGCAGTTTTCACTAATCATCAGCTGAGAATAGAGATGAGGAGGAATTTCTTTAGCCAGAGGGTAGTGAATCTGTGGAATTCATTGCCACAGGCTGCTGAGGAGGCAAAGTCACTCAGTATATTTAAAGCGGAGGTTGATAGGTTCTGCATTAGTCAGGACGTCGAAGGTTATGGGGGCAAAGGCAGGTGGATGGGGTTGAGAGGAACAATAAATCAGCCATGATGGAGTGGCAGAGCAGATGTGATGGGACAAATGGCCTGATTCTGCTGTTGTATCTTATGGCCTTCTGACTTTTTGCCTTTCCTTCACAAAACACCGCACTGAGTCGCAGGAACTATTTGATACTGTTGTAATGGGAATGTGTTCATCTATGTTGTAAATGGACATCCCTCTATTCTGTGGCTGTGTCCTTTGGTCCTAGACAGCCCAACTATAGGAAACATCATCTTCATGTCCACTCTATCTATGCTTGTCAACATTCAGTAGGCTTCAGTGAGATCATCCCCACATCCCCCCTCCCGCCCCAGTGAGTACAAGCCCAGAGCCATCAAACATTTATGTAATGTCCACTCACCATTTACACAGATCACAAACTTTTGACTTCCCTGTTTCGTGAAACGTTGTCTTAGTTGAGGGTTTCAATCCGAAGCATCGACAATTCCTTTCCTCATATTGATGCGGCCTGACTTGTTGAGGTCCCCCCGGAAGACTGCACATTGTAAGCTCAGCCAGCTCCACCGTGGGCTGTGGCCTCCCCACCGTTGAGAACATCCTCGAGAGGTGATGCCTCAAGAAGGCAGTGTATTATGAAGGACTCATCCAGGACATGCCCTCTTCTCACTGCTGCCATTGGAGAGGGATTAAAGCAGGGATTCCTAATCTGGGACCCATAGCCTCCTGGCTTAACGGTACTGGTCTACGGCAGAAGAAAGGTTGGGAACCCCTGAGCCCAGAGAACCTGACGACCAACACTCGACATTTTAGGAGCAGCTTCCTCCCCTTTGCCATCAGATTTCTGAACCCATGAACACTACGTCACTATTCTGCTCTCTTTTCGCACTATTTTTAAAATATATTCATATTGCTGTTCATAGTATTTTTATGCATTCCTCTGTACTGCTGCCACAGAACAACAAATGTCAAGATAATAAACCTGGTTCTGTTTCTGACTGTGATTCAGATTTTACACGGGCTCTTCATTGACTTCCTGCACCAGAAGAGACTCTGATGAAGGGACACAGGGCCAAGTGTGAACAGAGGTCACTGGAACCCAGTGTCTGTGAGACCCATTCTGATTAGACAATCAAAGATCCTGAACTGCCTCTACTGGAGGTCAGATGCTTTACTGTTGAGAGATCTCTGTGCATTTGAAAGATTCTGTTAAGTTGAATTTGCTTAAGGGGGCACAATGATAAAGTAATATATTTATAATTGAACGTGTATAGTTAATGGTTCTCCTCTGAGGCAGCAGAAATCGTGCTGCTTTAGACAGCTATCCTGCGTCAACATCTTCATCATTGGCAGACACCATCTTATTAAGGGCTGTGTTTGCCTAATTAAAAGTAAGCTTCCTGAAGGATTTAACAGCCTCTTACTTTTTGTATATAAAGATACTATATCCACATGGCTCAGCACGTCATGGGAACCAGCCTCTCCTGCATGGACCCTGTCTGCACTTTTCACTGCCTTGGTTAAGCAGCCAGCCTAATCAAAGATTCCTCCTCAATATACTGTGTAATGATCTGATCTGTATGAACAGTATACAAGATAAGCTTTTCACTGTACAGTATCTCGATACTTGTGATAATAATAAACCAAGTCCGATTCCAAACCCACCACAAACATTCTGCCTTCTCCCCTCTCCTATTAGGCAGAAGATACAAAAGCCTGAAGGCATGTACCACCAGGCTCAAGGACAGACTCAACTCCACTGTTATAAGGCTATTGAAAGGTCCCCTAGTACGATAATATAGACTCCTGACTGCAAGATCTACCTCATTATAGCCTTGTACCTTATTGTCTGCGAGCACTCCACTTTCTCTGTAATTGTAACTCTTTATTCTGCACTCTGTTATAGTTTTACCTTGAACTAACTCTATGCACTCTGTAATGATCTGATCTGTATGAACGTGTTTTTCACAGTATCTCAGTAGCTGTGACAATAAAAAAACAATTTACTGTTCTACTACAATAGTCATCACCCACAACTTTGTCACATTTACTCCCAGGCTGTTCCATCTCCGATGATCAATTTGCAATCCACACCTCTATATTGATTCCATAATATTAACTATATATTATCTAGATAATATATTAATTGTCAATATATTAATTATATTAAGATAATATAGTTCTATATTAACTATGTTAACATAATATTAACTAAATTAAGTAGATATTAACTATGCTAATATAATAATTATATATTAACATAATATTAACTCTATAGTAACAATATATTAACTTCCGTAATAAACCATTTTACCACTATCACAATGGTCATGGCCTCGATAATAACTCCAATCTCATGTGCTGTAAACGATTTATCAAAGGTTTTGAAATCCACTACATTATCTAATTCTCCCTTATTTATTCTTCCATTTACAACCACTTAAAAGCCCAGGAGTTTTGTCACTCACCCGTGATAGGGAACAGCCTCCCCACACCCACTCTGTCCAGGCTTTTCAATATTCAGTAGGTTTCAATGAGATCCCCCCTCATTCTTCTAAACTCCAGCAAGTACGGGCCCAGAGCCATCAAACGATCCTCATACATTAACCCTTTCTTCGCTGGAATAATTCTCATAACCCACCTCTGGACCCTCTCCAACGCCAGCACATCTTTTCTTTCATAAGGGGCCCAAAACTTCCCACAATACTCCAAGTGCTTTACAATACCTTATAAAGCCTCAGAATTGCATTCTTGCTTTGGTATTCTTGTCCTCTCAAAACGAATACTAACATTGCATTTGCCTTGCTCACCACTGACTCAACCTGCAAATTAACCTTCAGGGAATCCTGCATGAACTTGATTGAAACAATTTTTTTTTTCCTTCTCTTAATCCTCTCGACTTCTTTTAGGGTATATGCGGCAAATGCTAACTCTAACTCCCATCCTGGGGATAATAAGGATGCATGGATTTAATTTGCATGTCGATGATGACACGTTACTTCCAGGTGTCAAGGTAGACAAATCCAACTTTGAGGCTATAAAACCTTCTGGTTCGTGGCAAGGATTCTGCATCTGGTGTGAGCACGTTGCTCATTATAATTGAGCTACAACACAGAACATACTCCTCCGGCCCAAAGAGCCACACCACCCAGCAACCCATCTGTATAACCCTAGCGTATTCAGAGGACAACTTACAATGACCTAATAAACTACTAACTGATACGTCTTTGGAATGTAGCAGAAAACTGGGACACCCAGAGGATACCCATGCATCACACAGAGAGGAAGGACAAACTCCTTACAGAGGACACAGGAATTGAACTTCCCAGATTCTCAATACTTCATCCACTTCTTGTCCGAGGACATACTTCTGTTATTGCTCTGCTTCCCTGCTGCCAAGTCCTTCCTGGATATGCCTCACAAATTGGAACATTTTTGTTTTTGATTCTGTTGTTTGGACATTTTGCCAGGTTCTCTTCATAGCGCCACGGTAGTGCGACGCTATTACAGCTCGGGGTGTCGGAGTTCAGAGTTCAACTCTGATGTCATCTGTAACAAGTCTGTACATTCTCCCTGGGGAATACGTGAGTTTTCTCCAGGTGCTCCAGTTTCCTCTCATAGACCAAAGACATACTGGTAAATAAGTTAATTGGTCATTGTAAATTGTCCCATGATTAGGTTAGGGTTAAATTTGTGGGTTGTTGGGCAGAACAACTCAACGAGCTGTAAGGGCCTGGTCCATGCTGTAAACTAAATAAATAAGTGAGATACCAAGGCTGCCATCTTTTCCCTTTGCAGGGCACTTATGCAGTGTGAAGAGGGGAATATAAGAGCAAGGATGTAATGCTGAGGCATTGGTCAGCCAGCATTTGGATTATTGTGGGCAGTTTTGGGCCCCTTATCTAAGAAAGGATGTATTGGCGATGGAGAGGGTCCACGATAGTCCGTCGCCAGGACTGCTTCTCCAAGAGTGAAACATTGAGCCTCCTTGTTTGAGGAGCCTTCATTTTGTCCTGCGTACGCCTTCTGAGATTGGATGTGAGGAGATCCAAGCATGAAGGCAATGGCGACCCAGGAACAGCATAGCTGGTGAGTTGTTGGTTGTGGAGTGTGCTGTACTGCAGGAAATTTGGGAGCTTCTAATTCAATGTCAATGCAGTGTGTTCTGCTGACATTGCTCACAATGTGTTCTTTAGACTCTGGATAAACCTTTCCACCAAGCCATTTGTAGCTGGGTGGTACAGTGCAGATGTAGTATGTTAATTTCAGGAAGGACTGAAACTGATCCACAACAATCTGTGGTTCATTGTCATTGACTAAGTATTATGGAACATCAGTCCTTGAGAAGAGGCTTCCCAACACATCAACCGTGTGCGAGGCTGTACTGCATGCAATTGGAGCACTTCTGGCCGCTTTGTACTACCAAGAAATTTGTGCCCGTGAATGGTCTGGTAAAATCCACATGAATCTTCTGCCAGGACAAGGTAGGGATGAAGAGGCACTGCTCTACGCATCTTCTGGATGTGTTGGCATTCCAAACAGTGTATGGAGAGCTGCTTGATCTGCTGATCTACCCCAAGTTACTCGACTAAACTTTGAGCCAATACTTTCATTTTGACCACACCTGGAGGACTGGAAGGTAGCTTCTCCAACACTATAGCTGTCAGCTTGGGTGGGACAGTTATTCTCAATTCGCACATATGCCTTTGATAAGATGCTGCATGTGAGGCTGCTTAGCTAGGTAAGGACCCATGGTATACAGGAAAATTATTACCATGGATAGAGCATTGACTGATTGGCAGAAGACAACGAGTGGGGATAAAAGGGGGTCAAAATTTAAAAGGGTGATGAATGCATGCAGTATACTGAATTAGGCAGATGATCTTGTCATGCAGTTAGAGATTGGCATGCATGATGTTGTGGATGAAAGAAGATCACATTTGGGAGTTTAACCTCCAAGGATACACATAATATTAAAAAGACGGGTAGGTAGGCGGAGGGGATGATGTGGCTCTGTTGGTAAACAATGAAATCAAATCCTTATAAAAGGTGACATAGGAGCAGAAGATATGGAATCATTGTGGGTAGTATTAAGGAAATGCAAGGGTCAAGACCCTGATGGGAGTTATATACAAGCTTGTGAATAAGATTCAGAATGTGGACTACAATTACCAAGGGAGATGAAAATTGCATGTTAAAAGGGCAATGTTATGATAGAATAAATCAGGCCTTTTCTGATTGACTGCCAGTGACTAGTGGTGTTCCACAGGGCTTGGTGTTGGAACCATGCTTGTTTTTATGTTGTATGTCAATGATCAAATGGCAGAGCAGACTCAATGGGCCAAATGGCCTAATTCTGCTCTTATGGTCTTAAGGTCTTATATGAAGTTCAAGGTTAAAGTACCAATATGGAATAAAATGTCCCTAAGTACATTCATATCGTTCTGCTGAACACTGTGGACATGCAATGTTGGCACCAGAATGTGTGGAGCCACTTGCTCAAATGGAGGAGCAGGCGCAATGTGCCAGATGGCTTAATTCTGCTCCATTGCCTTACAATCTTATGGTTCTATCTGCAGGCTTCAACCTGATATCTTCGAAATGCCCTTCAAACACAACTTGTGGAATGACTAAAGTAGCTGATCCACTGTCCAACTCCATTTTAATTAAACTGAGCAACACTCACAAAATGCTAGAGGAACACTGCAGGCCAGACAGCATCGATGGAAAAGACTCTTTTCCACAGATACTTCCTGGCCTGATGAGTTCCTCCAGTGTTTTGTGTGTGTTGCTCAAATTTCCAGCATCTGCAGATTTTCTCCTGTTTCTAATTAATTTGCCTTTCACAGCTGGTATAAGCCATATTGATTGTCGATTGTTAGTTTTCAAATTGTAAAATCTCCATCCTAACTATTCCTGTATCACTCTCATCATTATCATACTTTTCTTCAACAGCATGCAGATCAGTGTTCTTTTTGAAACTACAACCTGAATTTTTATCTTTTTCTCTTCCCTGTGCAACTCATTTATTTTTGTCTGCCTAATATACTCTCTGTATATGTCCTACCTTAAACTTGCATTGGCCTAGTGTATGTGAGCCCCTGCAACAACAATAACACCAGGCCAGTTTCTGTACAAACATTTCAATTCTATTCACACTCAGTTTCATTCCTGACTGCAACTCAATTGTGTCTCTGTCTGCTGTTTCCATTAATACAGCTATTTCAACTGAGCTTTTAAAAGTAAATTGTGCTTCAGTTAGGAAACATTTTGAATGCTTTCCTGTAAGATTCCACAAACTAAGTAATCTCTCTGTGCATAATTAAACCCAACACTGAATGGACAATGCTCAGACAATCTTTTCAATTCAACCATGTACATGGAAATGGACTCCTCTTCATGTCGATTCCTCTTATGAAACCTAAAGTGTACTGCAATCAGCAATGGTTTCAGTTCTAAATGTTCCTGCATTTCTTTCACAATATCAGAAAAGTTCATTTCGGCTAGTTTGGATTTTTCAGCAGTTAAACTTTGTATGCTTTTCCACCCAATGTACTCAGCAAAATTTGCACTTATTTCTCATTGGCTACATCATAGAACATAGAATATAGAACATAGAAATCTACAGCATATTACAGGCCCTTCAGCCCACAGTGTTGTACCAACCATGTATCCCACTCTAGAAACTACCGAGAATTTCCCTACTGCAAAGCCCTCTATTTTTCCAAGCTCCATGTACCTATCTAAGAATCTCTTAAAACACCTTATTGTATCCGCCTCTACCACTGTCGCTGGTGGTGCATTCTACACACCCACCACTCTGCGTCTAATACTTCTCTGACATCCTCCTTGTACCTAATTCCAAGCACTTTAAAACTATGCCCCCTTGTGTTAGCTATTTCAGCCCTGGGAAAGAGCCTCTGGCTACCAATATGATCAACACCTCTCATCATCTTTTACACCTCTATCAGGTCACCTCTCATCCTTTGTCAGTCCAAGGAGAAAAGGCCAAGTACACTCAACCTATTCTTATATGGCATGCTCTGCAATCTAGGCAACATCCTTTTAAATCTCCTCTGCATTCTCTCTGTAGTATCCACATCCTTCCTGTAGTGAGGTGACCAGAACTGAACACAGTACTGCAAGTGGGGTCTAACTAAGGTCTTATACTGCTGTAGCATTACCTCATGGCTCTTGAACTCAATAGCATGGTTGATGAAAGCCAACACACCATACACCTTCTTAACAACACCGTCAACCTCTGCAGCAGCTGTAAATTTGCTTTAAATTTCTGTTCAATTTGCTTAGCATACAATATCCAGTTATCTGTTGTGTAATCAAGCGCATCAATCTTTCCAACATAGTCAGCCATTTCTGCTCTTTTTTTTAAAATGATTATTATCACCCAGCACTCACTGTTTATGAATTGGTGAATTCATCTGTTTTTTGCTTTTTTTTTAACTTGATCATTTTTCCATTTGTGAAGCAAATGTGCTGCTCTGAAGAGCAAACTGTGTTGCACTTATTTTAAACTCAAATGTCTCACTACACTTCAACAGGTATGCAGTCATCTCAGGTTGATTTAAAACTTTCGCATTGCTACTATTATGTTTTGTACCTCCAAAACATAAAATCAATTGAAAGGAAAACTAGAGAGCTGGGAATGTGAGTCTTCATTCATTTTTATCAAGTGCGATACATGTATCATGTGGTAGCGTTATGACGTATGTCATACACTTAATTTTACATATATCCCATAATCAATTATTTAAACAAACAAAACTGCTTAATCAAACAATATATTTACTGAAATATTAAATACATAACAGCTTCTTCCCAACTGCCTCAGATTTTGAAATGGTCCATGAACCCACGAATAGTACCTCATTATTCCTTTTTTTGCATTATTTATTTACTTTGTAATTTCTAGTAATTTTTCTATCTTTGCACTGTTCTGTTGCTGCAAAACAACATGTTTCACATCATATAAAACAGTGAAAATAAATCTGATTCTGATCTTGATTCTTACTCCTTTCAATGGCTGACTTAAATCTCTGATGCCTAATCAAGTTCAAAGTAAATTTATTATCAAAGTACATATATGTCACCATATACATCCCTGAGATTTGTTTTCCTGCTGGTATTCACAGTAAGTACAAAGAAACGCAATAGAATTGATGAAAAACTTCACACAACAACGATGGATCAAATCACCAATGTTCAAAAGAGCAAATTGTGCAAATGCAAAAAAGGAAAATAATAGTAATAATAATAATAATAAGTAAGTTATAAGTACTGAAAACATGAGCTGTAGAGTCACTAAGAGTGAGTCCACAGGTTGTGGAGTCAGTTTAGTGTTGGAGTGAGTGAAACTACCCAATCTGGTTCAAGAGCCTGATGGTTGAGGGATAATAAGTGTTTCTAAACCTGGTGGTGTGGGACCTAAGGCTCCTTCCTGTACCTCCTTCCTGTTGGTAGTAGCAAGTGGAGGGCATGGCCTGGATGATGGGGGCCTTGATGATGCATCCTGCTTCCCTGACGTACCTCCTTTTGAACGTGTGCTCAGTGTTGGGGAGGGCTTTACCTGTGACGGACCCATGATGGATCACTAACCTCTCTGGTCAGGATAAGAGATTCATTCACTTATCAGGGGCTGTCATAACCGAATGCATATCAGTTAAATATCATCTCAATCTCAGCTGCACGTTGTAACAACAATTCTCTGGTGCACGCAGAGTAATCATGCTTCGCTGATGCTTTTGCAGTTCCTGCAACTGACAACATAGGCTTAAGGCTGATTTATACTTCTGCGTCAAATCGACGCCGTAACCTATGCAAGTGGCCTACACGCATTGTGAGCATTTATACTTGTGCATTGGTGTGTCTGCATTGCTCTACAATTCGGGCACATCGCGCATGCGCACACACCTGCCCGTGCAAGGCTTCATGGTCATGGTAGCCTTTCTCGGGGTAAACAAGTTTAAAGCGAGCGTCCTTTTTTGTAAGAGCGAAATGTGTCCTCCAGAATTTTGGAGGTCTGTAAAGCTTTATGGAAAGCATTGCAGCCAGAGTTCCTTCCCTGCCCTTCAGTCGGCCAATGGAAAGCTATTACAGCATAGGAGGAATTGCAATGTTACCAAGCGGGCCAATCACAGTTGTTGTGGTCTGCATTGCCGCGATTCGTAGTTACATTTTGGGAAAGGTGCGCGTCAGACTACGGCATAGGGATCCGCATAGGCACTGCGTAGGGTTCGCGGCTACACTGTACCTACTGCGTCGATTTGACGCACAAGTATAAATCAGCCTTAGCTTGTGTTTATAAAATCTCGGAACCATAAACTGCTATGCATTTCAGAGATTAAGGTAATAAGGAAGGCAGCTGAAACACCAACTTGAGTAAAGTTGAATGATGAGGTAGTCCTTGGTTGACCTTAATGATGCTACACCCACAGTTAGAAAACCATGCTACGATCTGTAAATCCAATTATACATCAGAATCAGAAACAGGTTTATTATGAGAGGTTTGTCACGAAATTTGTAGTTTTGTGGCAGCAATACTGTGCAATACATAAAAAATTACTGCAAGGTAAAATAAGGATATTTTAAAAATATATAAGTAGTTGAAAAAGAGAGCAAAAAGTGAGGTAGGTTGCATAGATGCATTGTCTGTTCAGAAATCTGAAGTTGGAAGGGAAGAAGCTGTTCTTAAAACAGGCTCCTATGCCTCCTTCCTGAAGGGAGCAGTGAGAAGACAGCATCCCCTAGATGGTGACTGACCATAATGATGGTTGCTGACTTCTTGGGGTATTGCCTTTTGAAGGTATCCTCGAAATAGCAGAGGCTCATGCCCTTGATGGATCTGGCTGGATCTACAACCCTCTGTAGCTTTTTCTAACCCCATGTACTGGAGCCTCCATACCACTGGAAAGCGGCCAGTGAGTGAGTGGGCCAGTGAAGGAGTGGAGCTTTGAGGCTTTGACTCAAGAGGCTTCGACGAGAAGACGTGGACGACAAGCTAGCTCGCAGTTAGCTTTTACAGCGTCTCCTGAGACGGTGATGTGCCTCTCGTGTGAGATGTGGCAGTCTTGGGGGAATTCCACTCTCCCGCAGAGTCACATCTGCCAGAAGTGCATATGGCTGGGCGATCTGGAAGACCGTGTAAGGAATCTGGAGCAGCAGCTGGATGACCTTCGACTCATAAAAGGAGAATGAGGCAGTCATAGATGTGAGCTACAGGGAGGTAGTCACACCTAGGCTGTTGGAAGCAGGTCGTTGGGTGACAGTCAGAGGGGGGAAAGCGAAGGTGAGCAGACAGGTAGTGCAGAGAACCCCTGTAGCCATTCCACTGAATAATAAGTTTACTGTCCTGGATAATGTTGGCAGGGACGACCGACCAGGTGTGAGCCACGGTGGCAGGGCTTCCGGCACTGAGTCTGACCCGGTGGTGCAGAAGGGTGGGACGGAGAAGAGGAGAGCTGTCGTCATTGGAGACCCTATAGTCAGGGGAGCAGACAGGAGATGTTGTGGACGTGAGAAGGACACCTGCATGGTTTGTTGCCTCCCGGGTGCCAGGGTCCGAGATGTCTCTGACCGGGTGCACGACATCCTGGTACGAG